>NC_048300.1:105255286-105855286 GCF_013100865.1 Trachemys scripta elegans
CATGTGCAGTTTAATAGATATTGGGTATTATGAAAACAACAGAAAAGCTAATTAACAAAGAAAAACCAGAAAGAACAAAGAAACAGATATCTGTAGTCTTTGATAATCAGTTTTTACAATAATCACTCTATTCACCTCAAAATGTAAAATATTTTTTATGGCCAGCAAAGTGCATTTACTGTACTGTTGGGATAGTTGTAGAGAAGAAATTGTGTTCGTTCCTTGTAACCACTTGAAAGAGCATCCCTTACACACACCGTGGGTAAGAACCTCACTTCTTCAGATGCAAGTCATCTTGCATCTGAAGAAGTGAGGTTCTTACCCACGAAAGCTTATGCTCCCAATACTTCTGTTAGTCTCAAAGGTGCCACAGGACCCTCTGTTGCTTATAACACACTAATTTACCATAAAAAGAGTGACAGAAAAAGACATCACTGGTGTATAAAAACAATCTTGTATTATATATACCCTGTGAGGTGGCAGGTGCTCAACAAATGCAAAATGAGGAGTGACAGAAATTTTAAATGAAGTTTAAGTTTTTGAACTAGTATAGATGGTGGTATAGATGGTACATCCATGACTGATGTGTGAGGAAATGTGTACTCATACTGCACTGTACACTTGCCTTTACCTCTGGGATCTCATGTAATCTAGATTGTGCATCTAACTAAGGGCTCTCCTCCTGAGGAAAAAAAAATAATAAATAGAAAAGTTATTTCTTATGAAAGGTGTGTGTAAGGGATGCTCTTTCAAGTGGTTACAAGGAACGAACACAATTTCTTCTCTACAACTATCCCAACAGTACAGTAAATGCACTTTGCTGGCCATAAAAAATATTTTACATTTTGAGGTGAATAGAGTGATTATTGTAAAAACTGATTATCAAAGACTACAGATATCTGTTTCTTTGTTCTTTCTGGTTTTTCTTTGTTAATTAGCTTTTCTGTTGTTTTCATAATACCCAATATCTATTAAACTGCACATGAGTATTTATATGCATTAAGAAGATGACTTTTGTTTTGTTACTGTTTTTTCTATTAAAAGAAAAAATACATGTGCAGTTCTCACTATCTGAGTCAAATACAACTATAAAGTCAATATTTGGAATTATAAGACCCTGTTTTTAGCTGTTATACCTTTGCCAAACTAACTATTTGCGATAAATGTTTCCATGCTGTGTGACAAAGTTCCTCCTCTATCTTGGTGGGTCCTGTGCTTATTGGTGGATTTTCTTGCCTCAGAGTTTCACCATGTGGGTTGGGGAACAGCCCAGAGACCTTCCCCTCTGGAAGAACCCACAGTCTAAGTCAATTGGGAGGTTTGGGGGGAACCCGGGCCCACCCTCTACTCTGGGATCCAGCCCAGGGCCCTGTGGACTGCAGCTGTCTATAGTGCCTCCTGTAACAGCTGCATGACAGCTACAACTCCCTGGGCTTCTTCCCCATGGCCTCCTCCAAACACCTTACTTATTCTCACCACAGGACCTTCCTCCTGGTGTCTGATAACGCTTGTGCTCCTCAGTCCTCCAGCAGCACATCCTCTCAGCTCCTTGCACCTCTTGCTCCCAGCTCCTCACACTCCCCCCACAAACTGAAGTGAGCTCCTTTTTAAAACTCAGGTGCCCTGATTAGCCTGCCTTAATTGATTCTAGCAGCTTCTTCTTAATTGGCTCCAGGTGTCCTAATTAGCCTGCCTGCCTTAACTGGTTCTAGCAGGTTCCTGATTACTCTAGTGCAGCCCCTGCTCTGGTCACTCAGGGAACAGAAAACTACTCATCCAGTGACCAGTATATTTGCCCTCTACCAGACTCCTGTACCCCACTGGTCTGGGTCTGTCACAGCTGTGTGTCCGCTTCAGGCTGACGTTTTAGCAAGTCTGAATTAAAATGGTCCAGCTAGTTTTAAACATGAGATTTGGGAAAATATTGTTGCCTGTGGATGGTCAACATAAACAAACTGTCTTGCGGCCTGCCAGTGGATTACCCTGACAGGCGCGTGCGGCCCGTGGGCCACAGGTGCCCACTACTGGTATAGAGTCTCCATGCTTTGGAGCAGGTACATGAAATTTGGCAGGGGGCTTGCTCTGGTGCCAGTGATGGGCTGGGCCTTTTGCCATTCCTGTGAAAACCTGTGCAAAATTGCTCAAGTTATAAGCCTCTGAAAAAATTCACTTTGCAAATGGTCAGCAGAGACTTATTAGAGTCTGGCAGTTAAATTCTCTGAAGATTCCACCTGCACTGATCATGTTTCACCCCAAAGTTGCAGGGGCTGAGCAGAACTTTCCCTATAATTCATCCTCCTGGTGATGCCAAGCACAGGGACTGAAAGCAGGGAGACACACACTCTCTCTCTCTCAAATCTTCCCTTATATGAATTCAGGAGGCATGGAAGAAGAGGAGAAATCAGCTTGACTCAGATGGAGGGAGCTGAGAATTGGGGGGAAGGGGAAACAGGGAAAATAGGAACAGAGAGGAAGAGAGGGTTGCGGGCGCTAGAGGGCAGGAAAAAAAGGGGTATATAGGTGCAGACCGAGAGGGAGCCAGTAGTTGGGAGAATGGGGGAAGATAGGAGCAGAAGGGGAAGGAGCAGTAGTCAGGGGCTGGCAAATGGATAGGGGAATAGGGAGGGGGACAGGAGCTGGGAAGATGGGGTGTGGGTTTGGATAAGAGCAGAGGAGGAGGGGACAGGAGCTTGGTGGCTGGGAAGGAGCAGAAGGGTGGTGGTGGCAGGAAAAGGGGGGCAGGGTGGATTGATTTAAATCCCAGTATTTTCATCATCATTTAACACAGCAAGCAGGAAACCTTGATTTAAATAATCAATTTTAATCTCGTTTTGCATTTGTACTTCTTAGTTATTTTCATATAAAACGATGATTCTCAGTGGCTAGTAACCATTAAAACATGTTGATTTTCAACTAAATATAGTATTTACACTGAATTTGGTGCTTCTTTTTGCTAACCTGAGGATACACTATCTATACATATTTATTTGAGCAACTGTACAGGTTAACTTACATTTATTCAGATTCTTAATTTTTACATTTTTATTATGGTAGAAAATGGTGACTGATGCATTTATTTACTAGATAATTAGTGATTTATATCAAGCTCTATTTGGATGGAAATTTAATTAAAAATGCACAAAACGGCATTCTATTATTTTTTAATAAATAAAACTACTTAAATGTGCTGGATGCATAAGGAAAAAAGTTTATCAAAACTAACTGATTTATTAAACAAAAGAAATATTATCTGTAGTTACTGAACTGAAGTGAGTTCTTCTAGTCACCATGTTCTTCAAGGTTTTAGACCTAGTAGAGCTCAT
This sequence comes from Trachemys scripta elegans, assembly GCF_013100865.1. Lineage (NCBI taxonomy): Eukaryota > Metazoa > Chordata > Testudines > Emydidae > Trachemys > Trachemys scripta. The sequence goes on from NC_048300.1 coordinate 105,258,610, forward strand.
CCTCTCACACCCAATTTTTTTTCATAGGAAGACAAGCTTTTCTGCTTTTTTGACTCCCAATTGGCTTCTTAAACTTTGAACGAACTAGTCTTTGAACTGAATTAACAGAATAAACTAAAATGAAGAACATATTCTCTCTGTAACTAGAGAACAGGCTACTGCTCAGAACAGCGGGTTTAGCACTGTAATAAATTCTGGTTTCAGATTATTAGCAAGGGATTTTCACCAGGTCAGTGGTTTGACTTTCTTTAAAACTTGGGAGCAAATATATAAAACTTAATTTTTTTTTTTGCATTTAATGTAAATATTTTTAATAGATTATAAATGTAGGCCCTAACATAGGCTGTTAATTTCAAATTTAATTTTATATAAGTTTATTTTTTAAGATGAACTTTATAGTTAAATTTTAAAATATCTGATTTATTTGATTTTTTTCCTACACCTGATCGGGGTGGGAGTAGATAGGAGGAGAGGGGGATGGGAGTAGGCTGGGACACAACCACTAGCGAACACTCTTCTTCAAAACCTGGAACTGAACCCAGGAGTCCTGAGTCTCTATACTTCTCTGCTGCCTGCAGTATCTGAGACTGGCAAAGTATGTGTCTCATGCTCCCCCCAGTGGCTGATCCCCACAAGTGGCTGGTCATGGGCTACTATTGCTATCAGTTATTTTGTTACATCAACTGGTAGTGGTGTTTGCTGTAGATCTAAATCACCCAATCCTGTTGATGCCTCAAGTTGGGGGTCAATACATGACAGAATATCTGTTGTCTCAAAGTTTTATTTTTTTTGGTGAGTTTTTCGTTTTAATTAGGAAAGTACATTAAAAAAATATCTTAAAACAACATTTAAGGTTGCAAAGTCAAACACTCAAAATGTTGGAAATACCAGAATTAAGATTGCCTGTATCCTGCAGTCTTTAAATATATGATCACATACTATTTTTTCCAGAGAATTGCTGCCTCATTCAGTGCACAGGATGAACCAAATTATGGGAAAGAATAAAGGTCGTATAATGAATTACTGGTAAGCTCATTTCTTGCAGAACTAGGAGGTATGTAAAGAATGGAGCAGGGGACTGCAGGAACAGAAAGAATGGCCTTTGCAGATGAAAGCTGCCCAGGATAATTTCATTTTATCCTCGTCTCTGTCACAGTTTCTATGGGATACTGAGCAATTCACTTAAAGCAAAATGTTAACAGTTGGTCACTAATTGTTGTGTACCTCATTTTCTGAATGCTCAAAGTGAGGCGCCTGGAGCTAGATTTGCAGAAGCACGGAGTGCTCACAGCCACAACTGAAAGTCAATTGGGGGCTATATTTCAAACATATGAAGTGGTATAACAATGCTAAGTACTCTGGAAAATGAGGGCTTAGGTGTTTCAAGTCGGATACCCAAAATGGGGCCTTAATTTTGGTAGGGGCCTCTATGCACTACCATATTATAAATCAATTACCGGTAATCAAAATATTAATAACTTCTTGACCTACAAAAAACACACTAGAGCTAATTTGAATGCATAATTCATAAGGCTAACAGCACACTGAAAATGTTTTGCAGTTTAGAATATGCTTTTCAAATTTAGATTAGGAACATAAATGTGTCATTAAGATATGAAGCAGGAGGAAAGTGATCCCATAGTTGGGACCTTTCTTCCAGATGATGTCATGGTATCCTCTCACACAGAAGTTACCCCTCCAGGGGAGGGGACCCATTATTAGGAAGAGACAGGTAATAGTAATGGGGGATTTAATTATTAGAAATATATAGTTGGGTTTGTGATGGCCAGAAGAGCTGCATGATGAACTGGCTGCTGGGTGTGAAGGTTTCAGACCTCTAGATAGATCTACGTGAAGTGCTGGTTGTCGTGGTATACATAGGAAAGAGGTCCTGGAGGCCAAGTTTAGGCTGTTAGGTAAGAGATTAAAAGTGCAATACTTTCAAGGTAGCATTCTGTAAAGTGCTTCTAGTTCTACAATTAGGGCCAGTTAGAAAGGCAGAACTGCAGGGTTTCGACGTGTGAATGAGATGATAGTACTGGGAAGAAGGATTTAGGTCAGGGGTCAACAGGGATTTACATAAGCAGCAGCCAACAAGTCCCTGCGGCCCACACTGCTTCACGCAGCTCCCATTGGCTGGAAATGGTGAATCGTTGCCACTGGGAGCTGTGGACAGTCAACGTAAACAAAATGTCTTGTGACCCGCCAGTGGATTACCCTGATGGGCTGCGTGCCGAAGGTTACCGAGCCCTGATTCAAGTTGGTTAGGCACTGGGGAATCTTTTGGGAAAGAAGGGACATATACAGAAAGAATGGGCTCCACATAAACCAAAATGGAACCATATTGCTGGCATGTAAAATTAAAAAAGGTCGTTAGAGGAGTTTTTAAACAAAGGGTTGGGGAAAGACAACAGGTGTGGAGAAACACACGTTTCAGAAGGAGACATCCCTTAAAGAAGGATTTATTAAAGGGGATACTCTAGATTCTAGTAAAGAAGAGAGGACAGAAGTTGATAAAGTACAGGTAGGAACTGAACAGAAACAGTCAAACAAAAAAAGAGTTCTATTCTGCAGATAATTAAATTTTGCAAATGTTATAATTGTATACAAATGCTAGAAGTATAAATACTCAGATGGGTGAACTTGAGTTCCTGGTATCAAATGAGGATATTGCTACAATTAACTTGGGTGAAAGATGGCACTCAATAGGATATGGCAATACCAGGGTACAAAAAATATAGGAACAACAAAGTAGGTCGCACTGGTGGGGGAGTGGCACTATATGTGAAGGAAAGCATAGAGTCAAATACTGCATAGTGGAAATCTTAAATGAATCTGTCCCATAAAATCTCTATGGATAGAAATTCCATGCTTGAATAATAAGAGTATAGCAATAGGAATATACTACTGACCATCTGACCAGAATGGTGACAGTGACTGTGAAATCCTCAGGGAGATTAGAGAAGCTACAAAAACAGAAAACCCAATAATAATGGGGGATTTCAATTATCCCCATATTGTCACCTCAGAATGGGATGCAGAGATAAAACTTCTAGTCACCATTAATACCTCATGGAGAAGCTAGTCCTGTAGAGCCCACAAGGGGAGAGGCGATTCTTGATTTAGTCCTCTGTTGAGCACAGAGGTTACAACTGGGTGGTTACAACTGCCAGTAAAGGCACCTTGCCTGATCATAGCAGAAACGGATGCAGACTGTGATACAGGAAGAAATTCTCTGGGCGGACACTGGATGACCTTTTATCCTATCTGACACCTTGATGAACAACTGAGTCAACTATGGAATGGCTTCGTATGAGGAGAGATTAATAAAACTGGGACATTTCAGCTTGGAAAAGAGATGACTAAGGGGGGGGGGATATGATAGAGGTCTATAAAATCATGACTGGTATGGAGAAAGTAAATAAGGAAGTGTTATTTACCCCTTCACAGAACACAAGAACTAGTGGTCACCAAATGAAATTAATACAGAGCAGGTTCAAAACAAACAAAAGGAAGTATTTTTTTCACACAACGCACCGTCAATCCATGTAACTCTTTGCCAATTCCAGAGGATGTTGTGGAGGCCAAGATTATAACAGGGTTCAAAAAAGAACTAGATAAAGTTCAATAGATGATAGGTCCAGGAACAGCTAATAGTCAGAATGGGCAGGGATTGTGTCTCTAGCCTCTGTTTGCCAGAAGCTGGGAATGGGTGACAGGGGATGGATCACTTGATGATTGTCTGTTCTATTCATTGCCTCTGTGGCACCTGGCATTGGCCAATGTCAGGTGACAGAATACTGGGCTAGATGGACCTTTGGTCTGACCCAATATGGCTGCTCTTATGTTCTTGCAAAACGGTTTGGTCCTCTCAGTGTAGAAGGCTAGTACCCTCCTGACATCCAGAGAGTGCAGCCTATGCTCCTTCTCTGACTTATGAGGCTTTGGGCAGAAGACTGGCAGAAATATGTCCTGGCTCCTGTGAAACTGCAAAACCACTTTGGGCAGGAAAGCCAGATGTGGTCACAATTGGACCTTGTCCTTGAAGAACACCGTATAGGGCGGCTCCGATGTAAGCACCCTTATCTTGGAGAGCCTTCGGGCAGAAGTTATTGCTACCAGGAACACTACCTTCCAGGAGAGCAGAAGAAGGGAACAGGATTCCAAGGGCTTGAATGGGGCCCTCATGAGTCGCACAAGCACCAGATTCAGGTCCCACAGGGGGCCAGGATCCTGTACTTGAGAGCAGAGCCAGTCCAGGCCTTTCAAGAATCGGCCCATCATGCTATGTGTGAAGACCAACCTGCCCTGGAATGGAGGGTGAAAGGCCGATATAGCGGCCCAGTGGACCTTAATTGAGGAAAGGGACAAACCTTGGAGGTTGAGATGCATAAGGTAATCCAGGATCAGCTGTAGCGAGGCCTGCTCAGGCCTAACTTCGTGGGCAGAGTCCTAGCACATAAAACATTTCCAGTGGCCATATCAGTTGCTCTCATGGAGGGCTTCCTACTTCCCAGTAAGACCTGTTGAACCTGGGCCGAACATTCCTATTCCTCAGCACGGAGCAACCAAGCTGTGAGGTGCAGCACCACCAAATTCGGGTGCAGCAACCGGCCATGGTTCTGCAAAAGGAGATCTGGCCATAGGGCAGTGGCATTGGGGTTGCCACTGACAGATCCATGAGCGTGCTGAATCAGTGCTGGTGCGGCCAAGCTGGGGCTATCAGGATGACCATGACGTTGTCCTGCCTAATCTTCATGAGAACTCTGAAAAGCAACGGTACTGGCAGGAAAGCGTACACCAGAGCCCTCTACCAAGGAAGCAGAAAGGCATCCAACAGGGAGCCCCTGTCAACCCCCAAAATGAGCAGAACCGGTGGCACTTCCTGTTCTGGTGAGTTGTGAACAAGCCAACCTGGGGAAACCCCCACCTTCGGAAGACCTGGTTGACCACATCAAGTAGCGAGACCACTCGTGGCGAGACGAGAAGGGTCTGCTGAGGTGATCCAACAGTACGTTCCTGGTTCTGGGGAAGTAGGCTGCCACGGAGATGAATGGCATGCTGCATGCAGAAGTCCAATAGACGGAGCACTTCCTGGCAAAGGGCTGATGACCTGGCTCTGCCCTGCTTGTTGATATAAAACATCATGGTGGTGTCCTTCAGGACTTAAATCACTTTGCCTTGCAACTGGGGCCAAAAAGCCTGGCAGGCCAGGCAGACCGCCCTGAACTCCCTGACATTTATGTGGAGGGAGCGGTCAATCCCCGACCAGCGGCCCTGTGTACCGAGCTCGCCCAGGTGGGCTCCCCAGCTAGGTCCGAGGTTTCGGACACGAGAATCAGTGACGGGGACAGGGCCGCAAAGGGGACTCCCTGCACCAGCAATGCAAGGTCTGGACACCATGCCAGTGACACCTGGATGTGGTCTGGCACCTTGATTACCAGGTCCAGGTCGTGCCTGTTGGGGATGCAGATCGACACCAACCATGCCTGCAACAGCTAGGGGTGGAGCTGGGCATGATGGACCACATAAGTACAAGCAGCCATGTGGTCTAGCAGCCTTAGACAAGTGCAGGCAGTGGTGAGTGGATGACCCTTCACGCGTGAGATTACATCCAACATGGCTTGGAAATAGGACTCCGAAAGGAATGCCCTGGCCCGTGTGGAATCGAGAACTGCCCCGATAAACTCTATCCATTGCACTGGTACGAGGGTTGACTTATGCTCGCTCACTAACAGGCCCAGGTCACGGCATGTGGACCACACCAGATCAAGGCTCTTGGCACGTGGTCCTGCGATCTCCCCTTGATGAGCCAATCATCGAGATAAGATAGACTTGGACCCCCCGATGTCTCAATTAAGTGGCTACTGGGGCCATGCATTTTGTAGAGACCCACGGGGCCAAGGAGAGGCCAAAGAAAAGCACGGTGAACTGGAAATGGCGCTGGCCCACCATAAAGCGGAGGAACAGTGTGTCCTTGGAAGATAGAGATATGAAAATAAGCATCTTTCAAGTCAAGAGCAGCATTCCAGTCTCCCGAATCCAGGGAGGGAATGATGGAGGCCAGGGATACCATGCGAAACCTCAACTTTTTGAGGTACTTGTTGAGTTGTCACAGGTCCAGAATGGAACGTAGGCCCCATTTTGCCTTTGGAATCAGGAAATAGCCGGTGCCAACTGGGGCTTCTCTGGTGCAGCGACCGAGGACTGGTGAGACCAGCATAACAGGTATGCTCCAGGCATTCCAATAAGGGCATTGTGCTGGCCACTGGCCCTGCTGCCAGGTCAGTATTGCCATGGCAGCTGCACCCTCCAGAGTCCAGTCGTGACAGTGCTGTCTCGGCGAGGAGCTGAACTCCCTCTCAGTGCCAGAGAAGTCTCCTTCCTTGGGTGACCAGGAGTAACTCACTTAACATAGTAGTTATGTTCCTGAAAAATGCGACTTTAAGTGAAACGATGTTAAGCTAATCCAATTTCCCCATAAGAATTAATATAAACAGGGGGAGTTAATTTCCAGGGATTTTTTTTTTTGCCAGACAAAAGGCATTATATACATTTAAAACAATTTTAAGCAAACAATTTAATACTACAATCATCATTGCTGAGTATGAAGCTTGGTTGAGGTGGTGAAGTCAGAGTGGAAGAGGGTGGATTTTCCGGCTGCTCCTCTTTCTGAGCTTCCTGAACTCAAAAAAACACATCTAGAGATTGTTGTTTTACTTTCCTTTTTTTTTTTTCCCCCTTGGTAAATTTCTTTATAGCAAGTCATTAGATGACCAACTTCCCTAATCACTTTGGAGCTGCGTTCGTTGTCAGGATAGTCATCACTCAGGATTTGCAAGCCAGCTTCAATCATTTGGAAAGCTTCAGAAAGACGTTTGGCAGTCAAATTTGGATGGGTTGGTTCTTCTACTTCTTAGCCCTCTTCTTCCATTGCTCTCGTCACCTCTAGTTGCATCAGATCTTCATTGGTTAGCTCTTCTCCGTGTGATTGCAGAAACTGTGTAACGTTGGCTTCTTCCATCTCATCAAAACCTGCTTTCTTGGCCAAGCTGAGGATATCTTTCTTCATAGTGGGGACAACATCTTTAAATCCTTTTAAGTCATTGACACATTCAGGCCACAACTTCCCCCGCACACCATTCATACATGCCTGAGTAACTTCAGCCCAGGACTCACTGATGTTATTGATGCACTTCAGGATGTTGTAATCACACCAAAATTGCTGAATCTTAGGTTTGCCTTCCCCATCAGTGCGTCTGATGAGCTGGTCGAAAGTACGGCGTAAATATGCCTTAAATGCAGCGATGGGTCCATGGGTTGGATGAGTGATGTGGTGTTAGGTGGCAGAAAGATAACTTTGACGTTTTCGCACAGGTCATCCAGGTTGATTGGATAAGCCGGTACATTATCAATAAGCAATAAAATCTTGAAATCAAGATTTTCCTTGGCACAGTATTCCTTCCATGCAGGGATGGCATAGAGAGTCAGCCATTCTGAAAAAATAGCTCCAGTTATCCAGGCCTTCTTATTGGATCTCCAAATGACTGGAAGGTGTTCCTTTGAAAATCCCTTGAGAGCGCGTGGTGTTTCAGATTGGTACACAGTCAATGGTTTCATCTTCCTGTCTCCGGCAGCATTACCACCCAAAAGCAGGGTTAGACGGTCTTTAGCTGCTTTAAATCCGGGTGCTGTCTTCTCCTCTCGGGAAATGTAAGTCCACTCAGGCATCCTTTTTCAGTACAGTCCCGTTTCATCAACATCGATGACTTGTTTAGGGGAATAGCCACCTTCCTCAATTATTTTCTTGCGATAGTCGGGGAATATTTTTAAGTTGCAGCAGGATGAGCACTTTCTTGCAGGTTCTGACTTTCACAGGAGCCCTGCTGGAGGACCAAAGGCCTCTCTTCCAGGGTGCCCTGGAAAAATGGCCCTGCTGTATCTCCTCTAGTAACCATGCACTCAGCACCCGGGCAGCATTGCAGCCAATGTAGTAAGAGGAGGAAAATAACATTTGCTGCAGGGCTGCGCCCCTCCCTGCTGTGTGCATGCAGGGGCAGAGAGATGCAGCTGGCATTAAAGTGAATGACAAAGCTCCTGTGCATTTCACAGACTTTCATGGGAGCAGGGTCAGGTTCTGTGCATCTCTACCCCGCTTCTCCCCCTTGTTACAGTGAAGCAGGTGCTGGAACGCTATTCCTGTAACTTGCTTTGGGCGGGCTGCTGCCCCCTGTGTTCTTACCTGTCTCCAGCAAAGGGAGAGGAGCAGATAAAACATTATTTATTCTGTAGCAAAACGACAAGGCAGGGCCTCTGCTGTGCCTCGCAAGCACTTGGTGTAGAGCCCTATTCCCGAGCAGGGCCGTTGGGCCATAAAGCAACAGTGAATCGCTGGGGAGGGGGGTCATGTGTACGTGCTGTGTGTTTACTGCCTTACCCTACACAGGCGCAGCCCAGTGGCACTGGAGATGAGGCAGGCAAGGAGGCTGAAGGTGCTGTAGGCTAGGAGAAGCATGTTGCGCAGCAGCGGCAGCTTCCCCTACTCTGCAAGCACCACGGGCGGGGGGGGGGCCTCAACCCTCAGCCCGCCCACTCCCCCCCTTCCCCAAGCCCCCATCCTTGACCTGCCTCTTCCCCCCCCCCCACTTCCTCCCCCTTTATTTTGGGCCCTGCGTCCTCGCTCCTCCCCCCTCCCTCCCCTCCTTTCTAAACGCCGCAAGCCAGCTGATTGCTCCAGGCAGGAGGGAGGGGGGAGGACTTGGTGCGCAGGTTCCCCCATCCTCCCCCTTCCCGCTCGGGGCAATTAGCTGGCTTGTTGCATTGGAGGCAGGAGGAGGAGCGAGGACTCGGAGCGCAGGCTCCCCCTCCCTCCCCTGCCTCGAATGCCGCAAGCCAGCTGATTGCTCCGGGCAGGAGGGGGAAGGCGCTGATCCCCAGGGTCTGCCAGTGGGCGGGAGGCACTGTGGGGACGGGGGGGCGTAGGGAGGCTGCCAGCTGTGGAGAAAGCAGGCAGCCAAACAACGTAAGAGTGGAGCATTGCACAACTTTAAATGAGCATGTTCCCTAATTGCTCAGCAACGTAACAATGAAACAACGTTAACCAGGATGACTTTAAGTGAGGAGTTACTGTAGGGGGAACAGTGCCGAGCTGGGGAGTGTCCCCAAAGTTTTGGTGACGGTGACAGTCTGTGCGAAGTCGACCGTTGCCAGCTGTAAGACGACCGCTGCCTCATTCTAGGTGAGGCCAGGTGAGAGGGCAGAGACCGGGAACACAGTGCCAACGACCTGTAGCAGTGAACCGGTGATCTGGGCTGATGTGGACACTGAGGGCGCAGTGACATAGGGCTCTGCCTTGGCTCCGGAGACCAACAGCACTCACTCTCCTTCTGGGAGGCTTTGACATCTGACTTGTCCTTGTAGGGAGCCTTAGCCGGGTCCATCACCACACGTGGTGCCAGCTGTGGCAGAAGAGTCCGTTGCTCTCTGGGCGCCGGGAACTAAGAGGGTGTTGACTGTGCTGTCAGCCTGTGTCCCCTACCACTCCCCAGAGTCGGTGGCGGATCCCTTACGGGGCGAGCCTCCTTGCGGCTCCGACGTAGGCAGGTGGCCCAAGCAGAGTCCTTTTCTCAGTGCCCCTTGATCTGGCTTGCTCTGTGTTGGGTCCCTCTTCTTAGACTTCTTAGTTACTGGTGAAGGGGACCAGTGCCAGGATGAACCCGGAGCAGGGACAAGCCCAGTGCCGTGGGTGTGCTGCGCACTGAGGCCGAAGTGCTGGGAGTTGCACCTGGCCAGGCCGGCTCCAACCTCCATGAGGAGGGCCCTAAAGTGAATGTCCTGGGATGAAAGTTCTTACAAATGCAACACTTCTCTTTAATGTGTGATTTCCCCAGGCACTTCAAACAGCTATCATGCGGGTCACTAATAGGCATAGGCCTGTTGCAGTCAGAGCAAGGCTTTAAACCTGGAGACCGGGGCATGCTGGGACCCTAACTGATTAGAGTCCCACATTTGAGCCATTCTTTTTAGGTGACAAATTTGAGGAACTGTCCCAGATTGAAGCATCAATAGAGGAGGTTTTGGAACAAATTGATAAATTAAACAGTAATAAGTCACCAGGACCAGATGGTATTCACCCAAGAGTCCTGAGGAACTCAAATATGAAACTGCAGAACTACTAACTATGGTATGTAACCTATCACTAAAATCACCCTTTATACCAGATAACTGGAGGACAGCTAATGTAACACTGATTTTTTTACGTCTCAGAGGTGATCCTTGCAATTACAGGGCAGTAAGCCTAACTTCAGTGCCAGGCAAATTGGTTGAAACTATAGTAAACAACAGAATTATCAGACACATAGGTAAACACAACATGTTGGGGAAGAGTCAACATGGCTTCTGTAAAGGGAAATCATGCTGTGGTAATTTATTAGAATTCTTCCAGGGGATCAATAAACATGTGGTCAAGGATGATCCAGTGGATACAGTGTACTTGTACTTTCAGAAAGCCTTTGACGAGGTCCCACACCAAACGCTCTTTGTTGGGATGGGATAAGAGGGAAGGTTCTCTCATGGATCAGTAACTGGTTAAAGGACAGAAAACAAGGGGTAGAAATAAATGGTCAATTGTCGCAATGGAAAAAGATAAATAATGGAGTCCCCCAAGAGTCTGAATTGGGAAGTCTGCTGTTCAACATACTCATAAAATGATCTGGAAAGGGGGGTAAACAGTGAGGTGGCAAAGTTTGCAGATGATACAGAATTACTCAAGATAATTAAGTCCAAAGTGGACTGCAAAGAGTTACAAAGGGATCTCACAAAATTGGGTGACTGGGCAACAAAACGGAAGATGAAATTCAATGTTGATAAATGCAAAGTAATGCAATTTGGAAAACGTAATCCCAACGCTACATAAAAATATTATGGGTGTTAAGATAGCTGTTACCACTCAACAAAGAGATCATGGACAGTCCTCTAAAATATCTGCTCAATGTGCAGCAGCACTCAAAAAATCTAACAATGTTAGGAACCATTAGGGAAGGGATAGACAATAAGACAGAAAATATCACAATGCCACTACATGAATCCATAAATCTGTGGGCATACCATGAATACTGTGTGCAGTTCTGGTCGCCCCATCTCAAAAAAGGTATATTGGAATTGGAAAAGGTACAGGTAGGGGCAAGTAATATGATTAGGAATCTAGAACAGCTTCCATATGAGGAGAGATTAAAAAAACTGGGCCTGTTCAGCTCAGAAAAGAGACGAGTAAAAGGGAATATGACACAGGTCTATAAAATCATAAATGGTGTGGAGAAATTGAATAGATAAGTGTTATTTACCTCTTCACATAACACAAGAACCAGAGGTCACCTGATGAAATTATAGGCAGCAGGTTTCAAACAAACATAAGGAAGTACTTCTTCACACAACGTACTGTCAACCTGTGGAATTCATTGCAAGGGGATGTTGTGAAGGCAAAAGTATAACTGCATTTAAAAAAGAATTAGATAAATTCATGGAGGATAGGTCCATCAATGGTTATTAGCCAAGATGGTCAGGGATGCAACTCCATGCTCTGGGTGTCCCTAAACCTCTGACTGCCAGAAGCTGGGACTGGATGACTCAACAATTACCCTGTTCTATTAATTTCCTCTGAAGCATCTGGCACTGTCCACTGTCAGAAGACAGCATATTGGGCTAGATGGACCACTGGTCTAACCCAGTATGGTCATTCTTATGTACTAGTTTTCTGGTGGGCTATGGTAGAAATACAGTTTCATCTACTTAGGCCTTAAAAGCAAAAATGAATGAAGTTTGTGTAGGAAGAAACAAAAATACATGTTGCACACATGAAACCCCCCGAAAAAAGTCCTTAACAATACCAAACTCTTATTTAAATATGTCACAATAAATCATTGGTATAATGTACTTCCAACTTCTTATAATGGGCATAATTACTTAGCTGATTATACAAAATTATTTAGAGTTTACTTTCGACTAGGCAATGACCAAGAGCCAATCAGTTAAAAAAAAAAAAATCTTGATGATACTGTTGTGTTCAAGATCGCAGAAGAAGCAGAAAATTGATTTTTCACAATTTTCCAGAATGCAAAGACTGGACATACTTTGATTTATTGAATCAGGCCCCAAAATTAGCTTTATCATATCTCATCAATTCTTAAAAAGTAAATTTTATTCTTTAACAAAATGGAAGCTCCAGTGTAAATTTGCTCTAAATGAGATTAACTTTGAGAGCTGATACCAAGTATTCTGTGAAGAGATATTTATCAATTATTAAAATAATGACATCAATTCATCCACTGTCATAAATATGTCATTCACTGATTCATCAACTTATAATTACAAGGCCAGATTCTAATGTAGATGATTATGCAATTTTATACTGCAAAATACTGGCAGAATTGATGACTAAAAAATGGATTTGGGGACTAGCCATAGGATTTATATTTACGGCTAGCAACCAAAATGATTATAAAGGAGGAGGGAATTAGTTATGCTGAAAAGTCAGAGAAGCCTGAACCTAAAGGAAATATTATGTAATACTGTAGGTTATATGAATCTTTTCCTGCTAATTAACTATTTCAGATCAACTAATAAATTAACTGTTTTAATAAATAAATAAATAAATTAATTAATGGAGATATCCCATCTCCTAGAACCGGAAGGGACCTTGAAAGGTCATCAAGTCCAGCCCCCTGCCTTCACTAGCAGGACCAAGTACTGATTTTGCCCCAGATCCCTAAGTGGCCCCCTCAAGGATTGAACTCACAACCCTGGGTTTAGCAGGCCAATGCTCAAACCACTGAGCTATCCCTCCCCCCCAGTTTTCCTGCTGCACACCTACCATGTACAGTCCATCCCAGTTTCTTATGGAAGAAACTATTGTTTTGGCAAGTAAAAGTTGATAATTGTTAATTACTATAATTAAAAAATAAATAAATCCCATTTTGAATAAACCAAACACTGAAGTACCTTGTCGAACTTTTGGGTCAAATCATGCCCCATTGACTTCAAATACAAGTATGAAAGTGGATTTCAGAAATCGATTATTACATATGAAATCTCACCTGAAACACTTCAAAAGTTATGAGGACATCAGAGGCCGTATGGATACAAGGAACAAGAACACTGCAGATCAGGTTGTGGGAACATGATATTTGTGTCTGAGAGTGGGTTTGGAGGGGAGGAAAGGATGGGGCTAGGGGATGCCAGCACCAGAGCATAATATCCCCTTTTCCACTTTCAGCATGAAAAAGTTTTCTTTCTTCCTTTCTTTGAAAACAAAGTTGAAAATTTAAGCAAAGAGAAGTCAGGGAGCTGCTCAAATCTTTCTCTGGACTTTTATAGGAGTCTAGGGTCTGCTGAGAAACAGCTAATGCACCTGGGCACATCCTTGATGCATTAATTTTGTGCATATGCTGTTTTATGCCTCAGTAGCTCCCGAATCTCTTTCTAGGGTTGATAGCAAAGATATTTCCAGACATCTAACCTTTCTCCAGGTATTGAATAAATACTCTCAGGACCCAGGGAAACAATCCCATAGTCCCATTCTCTCACAGATCCTACTCTGGCTCCATAGAAAGATCACAGGGCTAGCAAACTAGGCGTAACCGAGAGACCATGAGGGGAGGTAATCTAAAGATGTAATAATGAGTTAGGGCATCTCTTTGCTGCAGTTAATAATTTAATAAGAAGATACTGACAGAGTAAATCCTTCAATGCTATGTAAGAAACCCCGGGACCACCACTGGACCCTCCAGGTTCTTTTTCATTTCTCGTCTCCTTTTCTTTCTTCCTTTCTTTCAAAACAAACCAAGGCAATTCAATGAAAAGAAAAAATAATAATGAAACTGTCAAGTTGAAAATTTAAGCAAAGAGAAGTTCAGAAGTTAATGTTTCCACAGCAATGCTAATGCAAAGTGCTTCCTATTCCTACTTTTGCTTTCAAGAGTATATTTTAGTATACTTCTGTGTATTTTGTTAAATTCATGCATTATGGTACCATAAAATATACTATGTTCATTTGGTATCGAACAATCTGTGAGTTCACCCAAGAATGACACATGCACATGGTTCGTATAAAATTAAGACCACGCTGAATCCTCCCTGTCACTGAAAACAGCCAATTTTTGCCTACAGTAACTCCTCGCTTAACACTGTAGTTATGTTCCTGAAAAATGCAACTTTAAGCAAAACGATGTTAAGCGAATCCAATTTCCCCATAAGAATTAATGTAAATAACGGGGGTCAGGTTCCAGGGAAATTTTTTTCACCAAACACTATTATTTTATATATATATATATATATATATATATATATACACACACACACACATACATACACACACAGTATACATTTTAAACAAACAATTTAACATTATACACAGCAATGATGATTGACAGCTTGGTTGAGGTGGTGAAGTCCGAGGGTGGAAGAGGGTGGGATATTTCCCAGGGAATGCCTTACTGCTAAATGATGAACTGGCACCCGGCTGAGCCCTTAAGGGTTAACACACTGTTGTTAATGTAGCCTCACACTCTACAAGGCAGCAGGAATGGAGGGAGGGGAGACAGCATGGCAGAGAGAGAGAGAGAGAGAGAGACAGACAGACAGACACGCATTGCCCCTTTAAGTATGCTGACCCCACTCTAAGTACATTGTCCTTTTAAGTAGATCATCAAGTTGAGACAGCAGCTGCTGCGAGCAAGCTCTCTCCATTCTGAGCCCTGTCGTGTCTCCCCCTTGTTCTATGGAGATGGGGTAAGCATGGGGCAGGAACGGGGGGAGGGGGACACCCTGACATTAGCCCCCTCTCCCCCTCCCCACCCCCGCACAGCAAGCAGGAGGCTCCCAAGAACAGCTCCAAGGCAGAGGGCAGGAGCAGCACATGGCAGTGGGGGAAGGGACAGCTGAATTGCCAGCAATTGATAGCCTGCTGGGCGGCTGCCGCACAGGGAACTTAGGGGAGCGGAGAGCTGATGGGGGACTGCGGTTCCACTCAGGTTCCAAGCGCCCACCAGCTAGCTCCAACAGTTTGCTCTTTCTGCAAGCAGTGGACAAAACAGGCGGCTGCCAAACAACATTATAAGGGAGCATTGCACAACTTTAAATGAGTATGTTCTCTTATTGATCAGCAACGTAACAACGAAACAACGTTAACCCGGATGACTTTAAGTGAGGAGTTACTCTACTTAATTCAGACATTGTATTGAAGAGCCTTGATTACTAAGCCTCTTGAGAATCCCCTTTTACCCTCTGGAACAGAGATATAACACAGCCTCTCCTTCCTGCCTCCAAATGAAACGCAGCAAAGCCCCTGGTCCAGATCCTCAACATTTAACTTGTAGGCGCCTTGAAAAATCACTGGAATCTGCAAATTCTGGTTTAGGTAACTAGACTTCCTATACACGGAATGGGAAGAGATAGGCCCCTGAGAATGGGTTCCACAAAAGCCAGCATTTGAGGCAGAAAGCTGCCTAAATTAGCCAATGAGAGATTCAGATTAGGGTGTTCCCTATGCCCCATCCCTCTCACAATGTTAGGCATGAAGTCCAGGCTGGTGTGAGGTTCTTATTTCTGATTTTGATCGACAGCCAGGAGCCCATGTCCTGGAGTGCGGTGCTTAAGCACCCAAGCTATTTCTTGCAAAAACAGCAGCAGCGCACTCATAACTCCTTATAATCTTCAGCCAAGTGCTTAGGAAACTCACCCTCCTCCCCCGTCTCCCAATCTGGCCATTTTGTGTGGAGTAGGCGTGCTCTGAGCACAACTAACGGATCAGGCCCCTAAAGCAAGACAGGTGTTGTCTCGCCCATCTTCACCTGGTTTGAGGATTGCACTGAGGCTTAGGCATGAGATGGGTGCCCAGACACCTGCCTGAGACAGCAGTGTGCATGCCAAGAGGCAGAAACTTAGGCACCTAGTGAGTTTAGACACCTACACTTAGGAAGCAGCTGAGGGAGAGAGGCCAGGAGAGGGAGGATTGTGGATCACACTAGCAACTAAATCTGGGATTTAGGCAACTAGTCCCCTTGTGAATCTGAGTCCTTTGATTATTTACTCCTCTAGCCTTATTAATTGCCTGGGCAGGAAGTTATCCCATCCCATTCAAATTTTGTTTGGCTAGTTCATGGATACACTCAGCTGTCCAACTTAGTAACAGTAAGGGTAGCTGTAGAATTATAGTAGTGCATGATTGGGGCCACATTGTGTTAGGTGCTGTACACACACACACACACACACACACACACACAGACTAAAAAGACAGTTTCTATCCCAGAGAACATTCAATCTTGGGACACAATCCTGCAAAAATCTGAACTTGCGCAACTATATGCACTGTAAGTAGTCCCATTGTCTTCATTGGGACAACTCACAGTATGCAAAGGTAAGTGTGAAAGTGTGACAGTGTACCCCATAAGGCTTTATGGGGTGTGTGCTTATAAATGTATGTATGATATAACTGGAATAGGTTTTTGCTACATATGCCATGTAACATATCTATGTAAAGGTTATGATCTACTGGTTATGTTCATCCTAGTTGTATGCAGGCACCATTTGTGTGTTCAAAGTTATGAACATTGGCGGTATAATTGCTAAGTAGCCTTAGATTTCTAAGTAGCCTTAGTTAGAACATTTGGTCACTTCTCGGAAAAGGAATGTGCAAATTAGGTGCTCAATCAGGAAACACTTAACAGACAAAAGAGCTTGGAAGACTCCAATCCACATAAGAAGTCTACCTGAGGACGTTCAAGGTAGCATGTGGGTAATGGCTACTACCTGCAAGTCCTGAATCATGCATGGGCATGTGACTTGCCCATGTGATTCCGAATCTCCATTTTGTGACTGGATTTTACATAGGGTGAAGAGGGGGTCTCCACCCACAAGAGAAAGTTTATTTAAACCCCTGGGAGACCCCTCCATTTGGTTTTCAGCTGACTAAAGAAGGAGCCTCTCCAGCCCCCCAGGATACTTAAAGGAAACTGGAACAAAGAACAGTAACTACAGGGGGTGTGAGTGATTGCTGGACCCAGGCTAAAAGGAGATTAGCCTGTAAAAGGGAGCATTTTGGAACTGGTGAGGCTCCTATCTGTATTTAGTTTGATTAGACATAGATTTGCGCATTTTATTTTATTTTGCTTGGTGACTTACTTTGTTCTGTCTGTTACTACTTTAAACCACTTAAATCCTACTTTCTGTATTTAATAAAATCACTTTTTCCTTATTAATTAACCTAGATATGTATTAATACCTGGGGGAGCAAACAGCCATGCATATCTCTCTATCAGTGTTATAGAGGGCGAACAATTTATGAGTTTGCCCTGCATAAGCTTTATACAGGGCAAAACGGATTTATTTGGGTTTAGACCCCATTGGGAGTTGGGCATCTGAGTGTTAAAGACAAGCACACTTCTGTGAGCTGTTTTCAGGTAAACCTGCAGCTTTGGGGCAAGTAATTCAGACCCTGGGTCTGTGTTGGAGCAGACGGGAGTGTCTGGCTCAGCAAGACAGGGTGCTGGAGTCCTGAGCTGGCAGGGAAAACAGGAGCAGGGGTAGTCTTGGCACATCGGGTGGCAGCTCCCAGGGGGGTTTCTGTGATCCAACCCGTCACAATAAGCATGTACATGAGTCTTTGCAGGACCAGGGCCTTGGTTAATGCCAAGGTGCAACAGGTGGACAAAACAAACAGGCTGGGGACAATGGGGATGAGGTAGCAGTAACAGGACCATGTAATATGGACACAGTTTGGTTCAACACCTGCCTACCCATTATCAGCTGGCAGAGTTCTGTAGGCATCCTGGCAGAAGTGAATCTTAAGGACAGATTTGAAGGAGAACAAAGTAGAACAACAGAACAGTCCCCTGTACCTGCATCAGGCTTGCACCTGCTGGAGAATTGGAAGTACTGGCCCATTAGGGTCCACTATTTTATATACTATTGGCCTAGACTTAATTTTCAGACACCACTTAATGGGAATTGTGGGCACTCAGCACCTCTGATAATAGGCAATGTGGAGGAGATAACATTGTTTTTAAAACTAACTTTGGAATTTCCTGTCTTTTTCATGCTTACCGTCTGAAATGTAACATAGCCGGAGTGTAATTTTGGGGATTTACCAATAAATAATTTTCCTTTTTCATGATTACACTGCAACACTCGGGGTGCTGTACAATATTTACATATTTGGACAACACAACAAAAACATTCCAGTAAAAAACACTCACATTTTATACAAATGCTATATTAAAAATCAATGGAGGGGGAAATATGGACATGGTGGGAGAAAGTAATAAATATTCAGGCATTATATTCCACCTTGAAAATTACCAAGTAAATTGACAGTGCAAAAGCAATATACAGCTGTCTCTTTTCTTCAGTTTGATATATTTCTGTTCTTGCTCACTGGTGACACTAATTTGTTTAGTATTATAAAAATAATTTCTAACAGCTGTTGTCACATTAATAAACTATGTCAGATAACTGAAAATTTCAACAAACTACTTACGTTAAATACATTAAAAATCCACTGCTGAATAAACTGCTAGTTAAATAAGATAATATAACTACTTTCTTAAGTAATATACATATCCTTATTTATCAAAAACTGGATTCATTAATAGTCACACTGAACTTTAACAAATAAAACCTCAAGAGAAATGGATCCCAGTGCAAGGACTAATAGTGTGCATTTGTACTGTCGGACAACAGATGCTGTTAATTAAGCACTATTGAGAGTGCTTAATTAATCATACCAGTCTGAATAATTTTCACATTAACTACAGTGCCCGAGGACACACTGGAATGCAGGTTAAAAAGTACTCTCCAATAAATACATAGGAGATCAAAATTAAATACATAAATAAGCCTACTATATGTTGTAGATATTAAATGGTATAAGGTATGTATATAACATAGCTATGATATATATTATATTTGTATTTTGTAATTTGACTTGTTAAGATATTACTCCTTCAGTCAATAGGCACCAATCTCATGCTCTGGGAACATTTACACCATTTACAATTTACATTCATATCAAAAATATAAATATCATATAGTAATATAATATATTGTTATTTATCTTACTTATTCATGGTGGGATACACAACCAACTCTTGCTGACATAAAACACACCAAAATATGGTAGATTATGTACTTATTTTATTATTTACTTTTTATGTGTATGTACATTAAAGCAATATAGCAACATAAAGTCCCAGTTAAGAAACATATTGAAATATTAGTGCCCTATTTCCTTTTAACTGTGGGATAGCTCTGACACCTGCACTAATATCCGTATTAGTAGTATGAAATATGTAAGTAAATCTCAGACCATCAACTAATGGTACATTTTTCATTATTAGTCAATAGGGACTACATCTGAGGTAATATAGCACTTAAAATACCACAGAAAGAACCACAAGTTGCTTTGATAGATCTTGTTTCAGCTCATATGTGAGTATTTCTCTTGCTCTTTTTTTTTTTTAGATTTGGAAATTTGACTGGTTTGTTGTTTTACACTAATATGTTCAGGTTTAACACTCTGGACAGATATATTTTCATGTTGAAAGTATTTATCTTTCAAAAGTGCTCTGTCAGTCAAACAAATTTTCCAACAGCAATTATTTTATGTTCTTAATTTTTTTCTATTTTGTTCATATTTTCAATCCTACTGTAGATTCTTTAATGAAAAGGCAATTATTTTGAATCAGGAATCCTTCTACTTTGCTTCGGACTATTTTATACAAATAATTAGCATTACTTAAAGAAAACTAATGCAGTTAGAAAGTGAGAGAACAACTAGGATTATGAACATGAAAATGTGCAAGCCAACAAAAAATATACAGTTTAATATTGAAGGACATGTTTCTGACAGCTAGACCGCTAAATATGTAACAATGATAAAGTATCTGGCCACTCATATGCATTAGTTTTTTCCATGGTGTTCTCAAGCGTATCTGAGTACTTCAGAAAATAAACACAGTATGCACTCATGCTCATCCCTTAAACAGAGAAAAGAGTCTCCTTCTTCTCACACTTAACTTGAAAAGTCATCCACATCCTTTTTTTCTACATGAGATGTTGGAATGTTTTGGCCACAAGGTTAAGAAAGATTCTCCCATTTATCACAACCTGCCAAGCACAACAGGGTCACACCAAGCCAGAATTCTACCACTTAACTAATCCAGCTTCATCACAAGCATGAAACTTCAAAGATTTTTTGCCACAGGCAAAAATTAGTTCTTATTTGCTTTAAAACTCAAGTATCAATCAAGTTAAATTGTGCTTTAGTGGAGCTAATATTTTGAACATTCAGAATAATGTATATCTTTGCTCCCTAGTCCTGACTCTAATTGAATGCAGGGCTTACCTGGTATATCAATGTAACTACTTCTGTAACTTTCTCAAAGCAAAAGTAAGTAAAACAAAAAATCGGACTGACTGATTTTTAAAGATGTAACAAAACCTTTTACCTTTTTTTATTTGATTAAAAAGCAAACTTTTGTATATCAAAATTATATGTGCATACAAATAATTCAAATGCATACATTCATACAGATATTAATATATTGCCATACGTCATAAAAGACATTTTTAAATTATTTTTGCATTTCAAACTTTTTATTGCTAAATATATTTAATTACCAGCCATAGTTATCTATTTCAAGGATAAGTATCCAGGTTATAGATATTCCTAAAGTATCTTAATTTTGATGATTCAGAGATTTATTTAGATGATCAGTCACACAGAAGCTTATTTTTACCTGAATATTAGGGAACTCACAAGTTTGCTTTAGCTTAAACACTAGATCTCTCTGAATTCCACCATTTTAAGATTTTATTGACATTTTGCTTTCAATTCTATACAAACAATATGAATATTGTACTTTTAAAATCAATAACTTCTTAAAGAATTAAATGCATCCATTTTGAAAGAATGGTTATATAATAGGGTTTTTAAAATCCGTATTATGTTTCAAGACACTGTGCTACAGTGTACCTTCAAACTATACTATATTTCTTTTAGTTACTACTTTAAGCTAATTCTTAAATATTGTATTAAGTGAGAGAACATATGGAACATGGGTGGTGATACATGAATATAAAACTTCCTGTTAAGGAAGTATGGGAATGTATTTTTTGATTTGGTTTTATCCTATATTGTTTTGTTAGCTGGAAATGAAATTGATATAAAAATTCCACACACCATATACATGCATTTTATATACAAATGTAACATAACCATACGATTGTTTCATTTAAAAATATAACATTATAGAATAATTATGTCAAATAAATTAGCATTTATTCTGAAGTTGAAAACTGCATATTTTAAACAATGCTAATTTTTTTCAGCTTGCCATTTTCAAGCAACCCAAAGTCCATATTAATACTTAAAAAATGTACATATATTTATGTGCTGAGGAAGGAAAGAAAGCAGCAGAAGATAAAGGAGGAACAGGCTATTTTAGCATACCTATAAGTGATAATTAGGATATATACAGCATTCTCTTATTTGCCTTCTCCATTTTACAGAATGCCTGGACAAGTTATTAAATCTTACTCAACATACACTTACGAAGTCATCTGGCTTTTTTATTTCTTTAACAGCTGCAATTACTTTCTCTATATACACACATTATTTCTCCAAAGCTAAATTTGAGATCACTTGCAGGCCACAACCTACAGCGGTGATGCTACTTAATTCATTAAATCATTTAATATGTTATGTAATTCTAAGCATTCGAACAATTGCAAACAAATAATTCTTGCCTTAAAGAAAACTTTTCTTAGAAAAATGCTTGGAAAAACTAATATTTTTAAACAAGGAATTAAAAAAGATATGTTGTTTATATATCTTTTTAGCATTTTCATTTATTTTAGTTTAGAAGACAAAAATCGCGGTGACAAAAAAAAGTGGCGAGACAGTTAAAAGTCATTCAACTCAAATGTATTTCAGAAAATAGTGAGCAATCTAAGAAAAGAAACGTGTAATTGGATACTGCTGCTTGCTGTTAAGCAGACCCTAGAAACTAAATTGAAGAACTTATTGGCTGTAATAATTTATCATACCTTTCTTCAAAACAGGTTCCCTAAACAATAAAGCTCCCTGTAGCAGTAAATCAATTTTCACAGATGGACAGAAGTAATTTTCCCCCCTGAACTTTGTTTCCTTTACTAGGATAATAAAACAGTACTCCTAGAGCAAACCCTGTCTGATTCTCTTGAATGAAACAGACATTTAAGAAGCAGTAATCATTATGCCAACTCACATCATGGCCCCTGAATGCAGCAGAGCAACAGCTTTGCTGTACTTGCCTACTACTCTGACTCAAAGGTAGAAAAATGCATTTGAACATGCTGTACAGCAACACTCTACGCAGGAACCTATGTAAAAAAAACCATTTTACAGTCAGAATTCATTTTCCAGAAACTATTTACGTTATTACAAACCACATCAAAAGGTTCTCAAAGATTTTGCAAAGCAGTAAAATTACAATCAAATGTGAACTCCACACTTTTACTCCCAAACGTCATATAACACTTCAGAAAAGTTTACCAGGAAAGGTAAAAGGTAGCCTTTTGAAGAAAAATTAGCATTGACACATTAGTATGATTACACTTCATCATCTTCTGTTCTAAACAAAATGACAAATTGTGTTAGAAATAACCAAAAACGTTATGTAATACGAATAAAATAAATTGACTTCATATATATATATACTTAATTAGTTTTGACAACAAATATTTTTTGCCAAATACAACTAATTAATTTTATTGCTAAGGCTCTGAAAAATGATAATTTCCCATCAAGACACTTATCATAATGTTTTAACCATTAAGGATTTCCTATATTAAATTTATCCAAAAAATCAATAAACTGTTTACAGATTATATAAAGTATGAGACTTGTGTTGCATGTTATCTAAAATGCATTTTATTTCCTACAGAATTTAAAGTATAATGGGAAAAATGAAAACAAAGCTTTTTGAGAAAATACAAAAAATTAGAGGGTTTGAGGAACTCATACTCATGAGCTACATGCTCAACTACTGTACTCAGGAGTCACTATTCTCAAATGTATGTGTTAAAACCAAGTTCAAAACAACTAATTACAGAGAAGAAAGTATGTCCTTTCTGTAATGAGACCTGATTGTGCATATATAGTACCCCCTAGTATCTCTCAATTTATCACTAAACTACATGCATATCAATCTCTCACATTAAAATCCATCATAAGCTTACCTCATTTGCCTTGGAAGAACTGAAACAAATTCCCCAACTATGTAAACTTAGTCTCCAGAAAAATATACTTGTGTTATGTTTAGCACCAATTTAATTCCACTGTACAGCATCTAAGGTGAGCAGCCAGTTCCAGGACCAGGAAACTCTGTAAGTCAGCAGTATTGTATTTAGATTCAGGAACTACTGAAGACACTTTGTTCTTCGTAAAGACACTTTGTTCTCCCTTGAACTGTCACTGTGCCTAGCTCAGTTCAGTTATTTAAGTTAACTAAGAGGAGATCTGGATAGTAAACAAGCTTGGCTCTGACCAATGGCTTTCCACACCCTTCTGTTTATAGTAAGATGACTTGCATTCAGAGGTCACCCCCATCAACAGCTCCTGTCTTTCAGTGAGTATCTAATGTGCTGCATTTATCCCAAGGCTCTTTTAATGAAATCACCTTCCTAGTCTCTGCTTGCCTGCTGTCGCTGCGACACATCTGCTCCTTAATATATGAAGAAACTAAGTGTTAAAATATAGAAATGAAATAATTCAGCCTACCAACTGCAAGCAATTTAGATATATTAAGGTTGTTATACTTGCATTTGAATATAGCAAAACATATTGTAAAGGTTATAAGATTTATATTAGGCAAAGAACGTAAGTTTGCCAAGAAAATATTCATCTTATAAATAAAAGAAATTCAGGCACAAGGGTAATGAATTCCATTGTTTGATCTGGACTTTAAAACTTTTTAAAAATACTCCTCCCAAGAATAATGTATGTGACTGCACTAGATAATATTTACTTGACTATGTTAACATGCTGGAAACAAGAGACAGGGAGTATCCTCAAGCTCCACTGTAAAATGAAAAAGTGCCAAGAAAAACAAGGGTCAAATGCCAGAACCTCAATACAAACACCATGAAGTCAATTCTATTCTTAAAGAATACACAGAATTGATTGCATTTTAAAAGGTATATTATAAATACAACAAGGTAAATAAAAATAATTTTCATGTCTTCTACACTCAATAAATGAGAATTTGGTTGCTACCATTCTGTGTATCCACTAGCACCCTCCCCCCCCACATTTTTATTATTCTTTACAGCACATGTCCTCACAGACCTAAAGATGGAAACAAAGCCTACTTCTTGGCCCACACAATGCAGACTTTTACTGTATTGCAAGTTGTGTCTCAACCGACATGTCTAAATAAACTGTATTTTAAAATGTACGGAAGATTACCATGTTTAAGAGTGTGTGTGTGCGCGTGTGTGTGTGCGCGTGTGTGGGTTAATTAAGGGACTTTTTCCCAGAGTTCTACAGCTATATGTGTTTTCACCTTCTGCCAGCAGGCAAAATCAAAAAGTTCAGTGCTATTTTACATGGACACATGAAACTGAAGATGGCACTCTCTCCCCACATGAATATAAACCAACTTGCTGCTTAGAAATAGTCTTTGAGTGAAAGTTACACCTGCAGCACATTTTCGGCACCAGTTTTTGTCACCACTACAACATTTAAATGACAAATAGCAGCCTGGCTCTGTTGAAGCGAATAAAACATGATTGATGAACTGGGCTAGAAAGCTATGTCACTTCAGATTTGGATATTTGTGCCATCATTTGACAGCCCCAACTCTTTATTATTAGAAAGGATCGCCAGGACTGCAATAAATACTTATATTCAAATACCTGTTTTGTGTACTTAAAACTCCTATTGAAAACTTCATGGAAATATTGTTTAGATTTTTTTTACTCGTGCATTTCCTTAAACAGGTGCTTGTCAGCTGTAATTATCTCAAGTATTAAAAGACCAGCTAATCCTTATTTTATTGTATTATGTGGTATAATACTGGCCTGCCTCTCTGACAATAAAAATCCACTGAAGCATATGTAAAGTTTTGGGGAGAGTATAATCGGCTGTCAAATATTGTGTTCGACATTAGTATTAGACCTATCCCTGTTCTTAACTGCTATAATAATCAAAATGTCAGATGTTGAAGTTGTAGCATGAGTAAGCACTTGCGGTTTATTTCACCATTAGAATAAAATACAAAGGAAAGCTACCTTGGAAAATACTGAAGTCCATAGAAAATATATAGACAATGTGAATTAAGGATCAAATCCTGGTGCTTGATGAAAAAGCCAGCTAAAGGACTTTGCACAGGGGAAACTCCATGGGAGTTGGTGAGCAACAGAATCAGGTTCCCCCTCCACCTGACATTTTGCACAGAGCAACAGTGCAATTGCTCACACAACCCACTACTACAGCGCATGGGCATTTGGCCTCCTCCCAGCACAGCAGAATCAAGATGGTTCCATTGTTTTTTCGGGCCTTGTGAATGATGGGGGCAATATTTGACCCAATAAAATTTTAAAGGTAATATTTTTAAACATAAAAAAATGAGAAAGTTGCAGACAAAGTAATAATAATCATTAATAATGTCAATCGTACCTCTATCAGAGGTTATCCAGAAGAAGCTTCCTCCTCCCTACAAGCTAAGAAAACCACCACCTCAGCATCTCCATGACTGGCAAACTACTGCACCTGTAAACTGAAATTTCTAAGAAGGAACCATTTGCCACAGATGTGATTTCTCTCCTGTGATTTTGTTCTGCTTTTACACAGTTATGGAGGAGGTACCGCCCGCAAACCCAGCTGGTCTTCATGATCTTGGGGAACCCATGCTGCTTCTAGATTTGCCTCCTAACAGTTACATCCTAACTCTTTTCTGCAGGGTCTTGCTTGCAAATGCAGAGAGTGAGTTAAATAAATATCTTTATTGTTATTGTTAATATAATACGTGGGTTACTGCAGCACGAGGGAGCCCCAGTCATGGACCCCTGGCCCCATTGTGCTGTTACTCTAAGCATTCGCTTCTGCCTAGAGATTTGCTTGGACATCACCGCAGTCAGAAGATGAACAGACCACACTGAGTCTGCCCACAATCTCTGTCACCTCCCACCACTTTGCTCCACTCCCTAATTCTCTCACAACTGCAATACCATCCAGAGATCACAGAGGGTGGTTTGTGAGCTATATAGAAAAAAGGAGAGCTGGCAGCAGAGCCAATGCTCTCTTCTTCCAAACCCTTTACCACTACTGTGCACTTTTGCCTCCTTCCCTGATAAAGAGCTCCCCATAGTGTACTTAATTATTACAGGTGGGATTTTCAAAAGCACCTAAGTGACTGAGAAGCACAAGTACCACTGATTTCCAGTGGTCTTCAGTGAACCTCCGAACTGTTTTTTTTTTCTTATTATTTTCAAAATATTTATCTTATTTAAAAAAGTTCTCTTTAAAGCAAACGAATGCTTCAAAAAACTGAAGCAAACTGGATAAATTACTGAACTCGAGCGAAAAGATACTTTAATATATCAAAATTTACAAACTTAAACTGCCCAAAATGTTAGGTCTATACTTACACATGCATTATTCATTGTAAATGCAAATTAATATGACAGAAACCCCAATTCCAATATTGCCAACACCAAGCATTCAAAAACCATTACATCCCCAAAAAATAATGAAATTGACTTTAAATTCCTGAGATTATAAAATATAATAAATATTGTGTCTTTTCATTTGCTTTCTGGTGAGCCTTTAGGTATCACACATTCCAACTTTTTTCCACAACCATGAAGGCTAGAAACTTACTTTTAAAAAATGAAAACTGAGATTCTAATGTAACTACACAACTTCATGAGCTGTTTTTTTAAAAAACAAACTATCAGAAGATTTATGATAAAACTGTGAGAGTTGACAATGCTGCCATCTTTCCAGCCCTTGAAAACTTAATGACAGTTTTTTTCATTGGCTTCAGTAAAATGACTATCCCCAGAATTTACAAATTTACATTAGATTTCCACCTTGCATTTTACAATGCAGTGCTGCATCTAACCTGGGCTTATTCTACTGAAATTAATCCAAGATGCCTTAAAAAAATACTAGCATTTGGAAATAGGTATCCAGTTTCAAGAACTTGTTTTGTGAAAACACTTTACAGATTATTTCTTCTAAAAAATAGGTTAGAATGTTGGATTCAGATTTAGAAGACACTGAAGGTAAAGCTGCAAAAAAAATTTAATTCCAACCCACTAAATATAGCTAATTATTACTAGATATTTATAGTATTATTACTAGATGTACTATAGTGCCCAAAAGCCCCAATCATAATCAGGGCCCTATTGTACTAGGTGTATGAGGACACGATCTCTGCACTGAAGACTTTGCCATCTGTTGTTTTTATTTAGTTCATTTAGTACAATATTTCTGCAACTTCTCCTGGATTGCTTCTGAAAGTTAATGCCTCCAGCAGCATAGCATCTGTTCGGATGCTGACCACTGATTCAAAAGATAGTTTCACCTGCCGAGCCACAAACATCACTTCCTGCAACATCCTCGGCTTCCACTGATGAACTCACTTTCAAGTAATGGCCCATCTTGACTCAGCTTAGCATGTGAAATCTAGTAAGATCACAGCATGATGTTTTATGCCTGCTGATGCTAATTTAACTGAACATCCTAAAAAACACATTTTTGCTTGCCCACCAGTGAGAACTGAAACAGATATTGAAAAGTGCGATCAGAGTGAAGATAAATTTTCCAGCTTTATTTTTGCATATATCTGAAAGCTGGAGAACTATTTTATTTTTCAAAATATTTGGAAGGGGCTGGGAAGGAGAAGATAGAATGTACAGAGCTTTTGCTTTAAGTCTTTTGGTGAGATCACTGAAGGGCCAAAGAGTCTTTAGTAAGAATAGGGGGTTAGTGTTAGTGTCCTGCACAAGTTTAAATCTGAGTAATTTACATTCTGCCCTCCTCAAGTTCCTCCATTTTTTCAATTGGATGCAAGATACTTTATTTCTTGTGTTGAACACTTTTCTGTAGGGTTGTTCTGATCAATTAGATTAAACTATCCTATTCCTCTGAAAAGAAATATATGCAAGCCGTATTACAGTCTCAAAAAACTTATTAGATTCTCAAAAGAGTTAATGTTATTTTGTGGGAGAATTTGCTGTATTTTTCATACACCATAGAGAGGCTGCACTCCTGCTTTAAGTGCAAAACTCAAACTTATAGCTGGATCTGGCATCTCCATAATTTACAATTAAAATACCCAATGGAAGCCTGAGCATACTCAGATACTCACTAGACAACTGCTGAATTTACAGGACCAGATGCTCTTCTGCGTGGCACAGATGGGGAGGCCATCAGGGAGCTAGCTACAGCTCCCTGTTACTGAGGGCCAAACTACACTGTCCCTGGGCCCAGCATGAGTTAAAGCAATTTACACCCACTCATTATGGTGCCTAAAGGACCACAAGGCATCTGAGAATTGGCAGAGTTCAGAGGCACTCTATCCCCATGCCCAACATTCCCACTCCTGACACACCCCTAATCCCGGAGCTGAAGGCCAGTTGGTGTAGGAGCTGCCTACGCCATCTTTATACCAATGGAGAGCTCTTTACACCACACACCAGGAGAATTCTCAGCTGGTTAGCTACGGCCAGTTTTAGGTTCCTTTGTGTCACCTGAGCAGTGCAAAGGAGTCCGTTCAGTTTTAGAATAGCTTGAAATAAGATTTTGATTTCTTCAGTAGCATTTATTCTGTATTTTTAAGAAGCGTGTGAATTAATATTTAAGAGACCTTTACCTCAACTAGCCCTTAAACCCTATCCTATGTATAGCTTCATTTACGGTGAAACCTGAATTAGGTGGCCATCTCAAGGGACTAAAAAAAAACCAATTGCTTAACTGAAGTGGTCTTCCTATGAAAGATGGCAGAGAATTGCACTCAGTATTTTAAATTAATTAAATGATATTTGGGGGCAAACTTTTAAGAGTTTACCTAATGACAGTGGTCCCTTGTACAGGTTTCACTATATCTGTTTTTCCATTTAGATGTCTCTCTCTTTCAGGTGAAATTCCATGTCCAAAACTTATAGTAGGAAAGTTTATTTGGTCTCTTTTTCGTACGCAAAGTTTCAGCACTACACAATATTTTACACCCATATAAAAGTCACTAAAAATAGGGGTTATAATAGGAACACTAATTTTTGGAAGTACTACAAAAGGGCCCTTAAACAACCTTATAGAAAAAGCAATGTTTCCGAATGGTATATGCTTTGCCTATTTTATCATTTAAGCAGACAGACAGTGCTGCATACAAGCATTGCAATGGAACTTTAACTAAAAAATAATGTCACGCCTCAGTCACACAGCAC
Source organism: Trachemys scripta elegans (assembly GCF_013100865.1). NCBI lineage: Eukaryota > Metazoa > Chordata > Testudines > Emydidae > Trachemys > Trachemys scripta. Next base: position 105,288,094 of record NC_048300.1, read on the forward strand.
AGTACAGTGAAAATAGTCTGGCTCCTCTTTGAGCTGTGGTGGGTACTTGAGAATGATACCCTTTCTCTCTAGCTAAGCTGGGCCCGTTAACTGGCCCTTGATTGGAAACAGCTTCATGTACTGAATAGCCTTTTTCTTGTTTCTGATTTTTTATGCTGTTATGTGGGGCATACAGTGAAACCTTCTCATAAAATTCTGTTAAAAATTAGGGGAAAGGATAGGTTAATAGACCATTGCTTTTTCATAAAGGGAATTTTTTACAGCTTTTTTTCCACAGAATTACATTTATGTTTAAGGTTGACCATGTGTTAACAGATAAATCAGATCATAAAACAGTTACTGCTGAGAGTTTAAATACTGATCTCTCAACCTTTTTCTTTTAAAGATACTTCACTTAAAACTAAGTAGTTAACAAAAAGCTTAAGATATCACACAAATATATATTTGTAGTCATTTGGACTCCAAATACTGCAATTGTGAGACAAGTTATCACTCTGCATTTTTTAAGGCTGATTTTTCTGTTAAAGTCACTTAGTAAAAAATGTTTGCTTCGGAACATATTTTATCAACCTTTTCTCACTACTGCTTAGGTTTTTATATTCCTTCTGGATCCTCATAACACCTTTCTACTGTATCCATGGTGCTTTTAAGAGAAGATATCAAGCACTACACCGATAAAGGCATTCCTCCAATTATATGTTTTTCTACTTTATCAAAGGACTTAGGGGAAGTTTCAGGTTTTTTTTGTTTGTGTTGGCAGCTTTACCATTGGGAATTACAAAGAATTTCACAGCCTAGCAAAGGGAGGAAGTGACATCTCTATATCCCCAAATTATCCAGCTTTCAGCAACTTGCTCCTTTTTCTGCACTGTTTCACTACAGTCCTTTATTACTTTTTTCCAATCAGGAAAATCTAGCAACAGCTTAATGCTCAACTAAAATAAAAGCCTCCCTCTTTGTAACATTTTAAAAGCAACCTCTAATTTAAGGCTACTGTATTCTGGTTTCTAACCAAGTTAAAAATTAGGGCTGTCAAGCAATTAAAAAAATTAATCGCGATTAATTGCACTGTTAAACAATAACAGAATACCATTTATTTAAATATTTTTGGATGTTTTCTACATTTTCAAATATATTGATTTCAATTACAACACAGAATACAAAGTGTACAGTTCTCACTTTATATTTATTTTTGCTTACAAGTATTTGCACTGTAAAAAAAATAAAAGTATTTTTCAATTCACCTAATACAGGTACTGTAGTGCAATCTCTTTATCATGAAAGTTGAACTTACAAATGCAGAATTATGTACAAAAATGCATTAAAAAAAAACACTTTAAGGCGTACAAGTCCACTCAGTCTTGTTCTTGTTCAGCCAATTGCTCAGACAAACAAGTTTGTTTACATTTGCAGGAGATAACGCTGCCCACTTCTTGTTTACAATGTCACCTAAAAGTGAGAACAGGCATTTTCATGGCACTGTTGTAGCTGGCGTTACAAGATATTTATGTGCCAAATGTGCTAAAGATTCATATGTCCCTTCATGCTTCAACCACCATTCCAGGGGACATGCTTCCATGCTGATGATGGGTTCTGCTCGATAAAAATCCAAAGCATTGTGGACTAATGAATGTTCATTTTCATCCTGAGTCAGATGCCACCAGCAGGTGGTTGATTTTCTTTTTTGGTGGTTGGGTTCTGTAGTTTCTGCATCTGAATGTTGCTTTTTTAAAACTTCTGGAAGCATGCTCTACACCTCATCCCTCTCAGATTTTGGAAGGCACTTCAGATTCTTAAACCTTGGGTCGAGTGCTCTAGCTATCTTTAGAAATCTCATATCGGTACCTTATATATGGAGATATACCTATCTCATAGAACTGGAAGGGACCCTGAAAGGTCATCAAGTCCAGCCCCCTGCCTTCACTAGCAGGACCAAGTACTGATTTTGCCCCAGATCCCTAAGTGGCCCCCTCAAGGATTGAACTCACAACTCTGAGTTTATCAGGCCAATGCTCAAGGCACTGAGCTATCCCTCCCTCACCCCCTTTGTGTTTTGTCAGATCTGCAGTGAAAGCGTTCTTAAAATGAACAACATGTGCTAGGTCATCAGCCGAGACAGCTATAACATGAAATATATGGCAGAATGTGGGTAAAAGAGCAAGAGACGTACAATTCTCCCCCAAAGAGTTCAGTCACAAATGTAATGAACATATTTTTTTTTAAACGAGCGTCATCAGCATGGAAGCAAGTCCTCTGGAATGGTGACCGAAGCATGAAGGGGCATACGAATGTTTACCATATCTGGCATGTAAATACATTGAAATGCCGGCTGCAAAAGTCCCATGCAAATGCCTGTTCTCACTTTCTGGTGACATTGTTAATAAGAAGAGGACAGCATTGGCTCCTGTAAATGTAAACAAACTTGTTTGTCTTAGCGATTGTCTGAACGAGAAGTAGGACTGAGTGGACTTGTAGGCTCTGAAGTTTTACATTGTTTTGTTTTTGAGTGCAGTTATGTAACAAAAAAAAATCTACATTTGTAAGTTGCACTTTGACAACAAAGATTGCACTACGTTATTTGTATGAGGAGAGCTGAAAACTACTATTTCTTTTGTTTATCATTTTTACAGTGCAAATATTTGTAATAAAAAATAAACACTTTGATTTCAATTACAACACAGAATACAATATATATGAAAATGAAGAACATTTCAATTGGTATTCTATTGTTTAACAGTGCAATTAAAACTGCAATTAATTTTTTTTTTAGTTAATCGTGTGAGTTAACTGCAATGAATCGACATCCCTATTAAAAATCCTTTGCAAGACACATTCTGTTCTCTGTTATACCCATGCAAACTCATTGATTTCATTTGGGATGCAAGGGCATAACAGAGCAGAATGTGGCTTCCAAGAACAGCTTTATCAACAGAGAGTACTGTACTAAACCTATCCCTCATAAAACTATCTAGGTAAGAAGTAAAAATGACAATGCCCCTTGAACACATCAAACAACAAATTTTACATTTCTGAACTCTTCTATATGCAAGAATCCTATAGCACTTTATAAGCATTCTAGCCTAAAATTAGCACTGAGGGACAATACTGTTAAAGTCCACTTATGTTCAAATAGTTCTCTAAATTCTCTAAGTTACAATGGTGTTAATCCACACTGATACCCAATAAGCCAACAAAATTTGGCCCTTATTACATATTTTACATGGTATTTCTATGTATAAAAAAGTTACAATACAGTGAGCTAAATTCTCTTCTCAGTTACACAGTGCAATCCTACTGAAGTCATATAAGGATACTGTCAATAGGTATGTACTGCTGTAACTGAGAGCAGAATATGGAGCAGGATATGGATTTCAACACCACTCTACTCAAAAATATATGATTTCAGAAGTTTCACCACAAATTTAAAGGTAAGTTATCTTACAAGCAACTATCACTGGAGAGCAAACATTCTTCATCAACATTACCAATTTCTCAGCATCAGCACTTACCTTATTAAAACTAAATAGTAATTCCAAATGTATATAATATCTAGTCCTGGATATGGTAGGTGGAAATAAAAGTGTACAAATGCAGATTAACCATAAAAAGGGCATTTGGATTTGATACTGTCACTGAAGAATAAAGAGTCATATATCATAACATTTAATAAAATAATTAAGAGGTTTTAATTGAGGTGGTGTATAATACACTACTGCTTGGTTATAACACGCATTAGGAATACTGTTTCAAAATGGGAAATATAAAAATAGCATCACTTTTAAAAATCTGTAATATGTTTTTGTCCTATCTACATAGCTGTAAGTAGAACATTTCCCACAAAGTGTTTTCTGGGCACCAGCTTACTGGTGCTGAATAGGTTTCTATTCCACAGGCTTTTTAATCATTGCTAACAAGCAAACAGTGAAAATTTTCAATATGGAACACAAAATGTACAAGGCTGTTCTTAGGGTTTTGTTGTTGTTGTTCATTTTGGTATTGGAGTGGGAAATATATATAAAAGAAAAGAATTTGAGGGAAAACTAGTTACTTTTTCAGGTGAACAAAGTATTTATCCAAACTAGAAACCAACTGCCAAGCTCTAATGGAATACAGACAAAAAACATTAATGGTATTTCCTTGTAGTAAACCAAGAGATTTTTCTCAGCTTTGAAGGCAGTATTTTGATACCGGTCATTGGTCACACAAAATGAGTACAGATATTCTCTCTCTCTCTCTCTCTCTCTCTCTCTCACACACACACACACACACACACACGTAACTATATTTTTCATAACTTTTTAGTGAACCTCAAAAAAGTTTAGAGATTCACATTTAATTAAACTATGTTTTTTAAAATAAAATTATGTACAAATAAGTATATACAATATACCTTATGCAAAGACTGATGCATGTACTAATTTTTTTGCTCATAAATAGTCACATTGCCTTTAATGGGATTACTCACAGTACACAGGGTTAGACATTTCGGTAATTCTTTGCAGGAATATGACCTTAATTTGAAACATGGCTGTAGGCTCCTTCCTCAGATTTCCAATCAGTTATATTCTGTTTTTCAAATTTGCAAAACTTTATGTTCTCAAAACAGAAAAGCAAATAATGTATGGTGAAGACCAATCTAGAAATATAAAAAATCCACCTTGATATTCTTGAAAAAACATACAAAACACGTGTATCAAAATACTGTTCCAGTGGTTTTGTAACCATTCTAATACAAGTATATTAATTCAAAGTACTTTCAATTAGAGACGGGCCTGAACCACAACACCAGATTCAATTTTTCAGGAATTTAACACAATCTGATGAGGGAAAACTTTTAAAGAAGAAGGAAAAGATGAAAGCAGAAAAAGGAAATAAATAAAGAAAATAAATAAATGCACTAATAGATACTACAACAAAGACAACAGCACATCAAACAAGAGCTCAAGGAAGTGTTTGGAAATATTAAGTAATAGCTGAGATATTCTGAGATATGTAGAAGGGGAGAGAAAGGGCAAGTTGCCATTATTGACTGAAATCAACAGTAAAACAATAACACGTTATCTTTTACTATGGGACGAATCCTGCCACGTATACAGTGTATGTGTAAATAATGGGCACTGAAGCCACACATACAGGCTCCACCCCAATGCAGCCAAAACTCAGCAGAGCTGGGCACCGCATGCAAGGTGTTGAGAGGGATTCTATGTCTGTTCACAGCCTACAGAACTGCTCATGAAGGCAGAGAGCTTGAGCAAATCTAGCTCTACATAGATTCCCACGGTACCCTCCCTCTGAGAGCTGCCATGGAATAGCTGAGAGAGAAGAGGGAGTCTGGAATGGGCCCCAAAAATGTATTTCGAAAACTTAAATATCTTTGTGAGGTAAGGGGTTTAGGTATGAGAGGGTGAGTGGGATGGGAGGAGTGTGTCACTGGAAAAGATTGTTTCCTCTTACAACAATATTGTCACAGGGTGACTGGTCCTTTAAGGGGAGATGGGTCCAGTCCCGCCTGTGACACCCTTAATTCAGCTTCCCAGGTGGAGAATATGAATAATGTCACATGACAGGGAGTCACATGGCTAAATCAGGCTTGCTGGGGTAAGACAGAAGCCTGCAGGGAGCGGGGAACTCTGGGTAGGCAGCTTTGGGAGTTTGTGCTTGAGAAAGAGCAGGGAGAGACTCAAAGAAACAGGAGAGCTGCATGAGGTGCTCTACACAAAGAAAGGTTTCAGAGTAGCAGCCGTGTTAGTCTGTATCCATAAAAAGAACAGGAGTACTTGTGGCACCTTAGAGACTAACAAATTTATTAGAGCTTATGCTCTAAGGTGCCACAAGTACTCCTGTTCTTTTTACACAAAAATGCTCCCTAGCTGACAGGCAGAGGGTCTGGGGAGTGTAAGCCTGTAGGAATCAGGAGACAACTAGGAAGGCTAGAGTTTGGAGAGCAAGTCTACTAGATGAAAGCCTCAAGAAGGACAGGACCCTGCACCAACAGTTCTGAGACCGTTAATTAGTTCTTGTTTCCTTTTGAAGTTTGTTAACAAACTTAGACTCCAAGAAGGGGTATTATATGATATGTGAAAACTTCTGTTAAAGTTAGTGGGGAACCTAAGAGGGAGAAACAGACTGTGGCTAGCCCAAAACCATACTTGGTAGGCAGTGCTGCTATAAATTTCTATATAAGAGCAAAGCAGAGGCAGTGGACAGTGGGAGAAAGAAAAATTCTCTGGTCCAATGAGCTATGCATTCTAGTGCTGGCTGACAGCTCAGTTTTGAAGATGTCAGCCAGGAGGAGATCACTGTCTTTGTTATTCCTAGATCACCAAATAGGAACTGCCATACTGGATCAGAATTTTGGTCTATGTAGCCTAGTGATCTGTTTCTGAAAGTGGTAACATATGGTGCAGAAGGTGGTGCAAGAACTTCTGCTGTTCAGTCAAATTATGAAATCACCTACCCACAGGTTGATCCCGTCAGCTACTGGTTTATCTATACCTTGAAGCACAAATGTTTATATCTGATCTAAAATATTCAAGTCTATCTAATATCACTACAGATCTTCTCATTATCCATACAAATGTCCAGTCTGTCTATCCAATTCCACCAAAATCTCAGCCTCAATTATATCTAACAGCAATGAATTCTAAAAGTTAATTATGCACTGTGTAGAAAAATATTTCCTTTTATCAATTTAAATTTTGCTACTTTTCAATCTCATTGAATTTCCCTTAATTCTTTTATTATGAGAAAGGGTAAATAGGAGCGTTCAATTTACCTTCTCTACACCCATTCATTGCTGTGTATAACTCTACTGAACCCACTCCTCATTTGTCTCCTCTCAAAACTAAAAGTCACAAACTCTTCTATCTCTCCTTACAGGGAAGTCTTTTCACGCACATATTACCTTTAATAGCTTCTTTCTATTGCTTCAATAGCTGTTCGAAGATTGTGTTCCGCTCTGTTTACCCTGTAGTAGGAATTTTCCCCTCTGCTACACTTGTACACTGTTATAGCAGAGCCTCGTTACTGGCCAGGTTTTGTGCAAGGCAGTTCATGCTGCCCTACAAGGGTCCCACTGCAAAGGTGGAACATCAGGTTTGACCCTCCATCTCAATCACAGCTTCAATAGATGAAGAATTCTGCCCCGTAACAAATTGTAAAAACTCAGAGATTCTTGAAGTTGATATTTGTCCTTTAATTCGGAGCAATCTAAATTTATGGATTCTATAAGTTATATCATACAGAGAACAAAAAGTGACACCACAGATGACTGCTTGGTTTTCAAAATCAGAAGGGATACATTCTTTTGGAGTAAGTTCTTAAGAGAAGAACACAGACATGATTCAGAGATGAACCACGATTCTTTTAAGAATGACCCAGAAGCAAATGAAAAATAGGATTTTTGGAGGGAGCAGTAGAACAGCATATGGAATAGCAGGTAGTACATAAAATGGAGCAGCCACATTCTTTTAGAAGAGTAGTTATAAAAGACTACAGTGACTTTGAATATTTGAACAACGACTGATGTCTCTTCATATGACATTATATGAAAGATGATAAAGACTTCTATCAGGTAAATTGAACCAAACATTTGGCACGGCTTTCAAGAATTTTGTTAGTAAATCTTGTAGGTTTATCAAGGCAAATAAAAATGAAGCAAAGATTGATATTACAGAAAATTCTTCCTAAAGTCATGCTTTCAGAGTAGGAATGTAGGGCTCAATCTTCATTAAATTACTACGTAGACCATAAAAGAAAGCTACAAAGATTCTCACATTCTAGGAGATTGGGGACTGGCTTTGAAGATAAATCAGTGTTAATAGAAGCCATTTTCTTAAAGTCAGAGGGGAGATTTAGGTACAATAAATTCAGTTCATTGGCAATTTAAAACTGGGATTGAATAGAAGGTGAAGTTAAAAATTGCTTTAAAAGTAGGTTTTTCACAAATTGTTTTTTAATCTGTGAAGACTAAGGATTGTGCAGGAATTTAGGAATGAAATCTTGTAGATTTTTGAGGGGGAAATATCCTGACCTTGCTGCCTGAAAAACTGTTTTCATGGCCATTGATTCCAAAGCTACATTGAACAGAAAGGAAAATAAGGCACAATTCTGATTAGTTCCTTTCACCAGTGTAAAGGAGGTAGGGGTTGCTCATAGTAACTGAAACAGGATTGTAAACACTATAACATTATATTAATTAACGAAAGATTAGCCAAATCTAAATTTCCTAAAGCTAAAAAAACAAGGATAATCAATTATGTCAAATGCTAACTAAGCAGAAATTGGTAGCAAGGAAGCATCTTTGAGAATTTATTCTGGTTTCTCAGTGGTATGTATTTTTGAATGTTATCAAGGTGGTTTAGTGCAGACAGGCCTTTTTTGAGACTACTTGAAAGTGCTCAGGCACAATTTTGAAATGTATATTAAGGAAGGATATAGACCTAAAGTTCATCCATGTAAAGACATCCTTGCCATTTTAAGTGACTATGATTACATCTGTCTTCATGTTGATCCAAAGATGTCAAATTTCTTTAAAAATTTTAGCAGAGAGTCTTGAAGAACAAGCACAAATTATTAAAAGTTTCATAACATTCTGATGGAAATGTGATCAAGCCTTGGATTTGCTTGAGGATATTTATATGATTATTTGAATTAATTTTCCCGAGAACTCATGATCAAACAATGCCTATTGGGATAAGGAAGCAGAGATGGGGGGGAGGGAAGGAAGTTCTCCGACGAATTTGATTCCTTCAACTACTTCAAATTTGTACAAGCTTTCACAGATAGTTTAGAAACAGACTTGGAGTCCAAGGTGACAGTAGTGAAGTTATTTATTCATTTAAGACTGTTTGCTAGCATTTTATTTGCTTTTATCTCCTCACTGTATTTCATTCTGTTAATGTAAAATTCAATGAATGAGGAAACTTACTATATTCATGTTTCAGTTTTATTAGTCTGTTTTGAGGTCTAATATCTTGGGATCAGATGAGTCTGTCCTACAGAGCTTCACATACTTTCCTCAAACTCAGGTCTGTTTTAGGAAGCAGTTTTCTTTTTTAGAACAACTACTCTGGGCACCTTTAACAATGGTTACCCTAAAAGTGACCTGCAAAGAGTTGTTTAAAAAAAAATTGGAGAACTGGATATTGGGGAACACTGTTTCAGGTGTTTTTGTGTGTGATGGGGTTTTTGTTTGTTTGTTTGTTTGAATTTAACTTTTTTAAACCTTAGAGCTATCAGGAATGTTAAGCCTGGCCTTCCCTGGCCTCCATGGAGGAACTCCTGGGAATCTTAGAGCAAGTATATTATAAGCTTTCACACTTTAAACGAAAGAGGTGGGGTACTGAATCTTGGGGTACAATGATGCACTTTCTCCAAAATGTTCATTTATTGTTTAAGTAAAATAGGTGTTAAAAACAATGTCTGGTCCTACATCATTAAAGTCAATGGGAGCCTTCCCATTGATTTCAGAGGGGATTGGATCAGACCCAAAAAGAGCTTTAAGCAGTCTGACTAAAATACCTTTTCCGCTCAATTGCTCAGTTTTAGTCTCTTGAGTCCTGTGATGTCAAAATTTCCCTCTAGAATCTTCCAGGGGTGAGTCTAATGTTGTGACTTAGACTTGGATACACCTCTTTACCTGTGTAAACCCTTTTTCGTACTGCCTCTGAATTTGGCTCATCCAGTTTCACTGAGTCTGAGTCTAAGATGGTGCTGCTGACATGCTGATGGGCTGGAAGACAGGGTATAACAAGAAAAATGCATCTTACAGGAACATACATTAATAAGTAGTCCATCTTCTATATTAACTTACACCTTCTTCTGTCTCTTGGGTGTGTAAATTAAACCAACCTAACCCCCTTATATTAATACATACACATCTAAGGAAGTCTAGATTGGTCACATTTACACGTTACAGCTTCTTTGCATGTTAGTGACACCAACTCGGACTTCCTTATGCCCACTTATATCCTCCAGCAAATGAAGCAAATATTGACAAACCAAAAATGAAATAACCAGACACCTAATTAAATCAAAGGCAGAAGATCCAGGTGCTACAGTGATAAACCTACTTTAAAGGCAGCTTCAAAAAATAGCAACTACTTTAAACCCCTAAAGAGAGCCACTCTAGACCTTTTAACCTTGAAAAAGTTACAAAGGTGTCAGTGCAAATGCACAGTTTATCTCAGCCTACAAATTTTGAAGAACAGACACTTCCTGGCAGTTAAACAGAGGTTAACCTAATGGTCTGGGAGTTGTTTTGACTTTGAGCCAATGCAATTAGGAATCTGTACAAAATTACAGCTGTCCTGTGCAAAGAGGACTATCACAGTATGCTTCAGAGGTATGTTCTTCCAGATAGATTGTGTCCAACTGGCCAAGGTTTAATTTTGCAACTTAACAATGATATTAAACATTTGTCCAGACCTTAACATGTATTTATAGAAAAAAGGGACAGCCTGTTAAAAATGTAAAGACTAGCCACTATGTACCTCATACTGTCATCTATTGAATGCATCTGGGATGAGTTGGATAGAAAAGCAAAAGCTTTAAAAAAAATCCACTGAACATGGAGTCTTTTCAGTAACCCTCCCAAAAATCTAGAAATGAACTGGATCTATGGGCTACCTTGGGAGGGGGGAGTGACGGAGAAGCAGAATTACATTCACACCAGGGGTCTTTATTTTATTTTTTGACCGAGTAAGGAGGAGGAACAAACATTTTTACTGAAAACTATTGAACAAAATATTCTAGATAGAATTTGGTCAGTAAATGCTTTGAACTTGTCTAAATTCCAAATAAATAAATAAATTTAAAATAAAGTAACTTTTCTTTAAACATTTGCAGTATGTATTAAGACATTCAACCTGACTGAAGTCTGGGTTTCAGAGCCCAGGTTCCAGTCTACATGTCTATTTTTAGTGCACAGCATGAGCTACACAAGCCTGAGTCAATTGATGCCAGCTCTGCCATGGGTCTTTCTTTGCTGTGTAGATGTACCCTAAGCCTAATAAATAATACAATCTGGAGCAGAACAATTCTGCACCACCATAACCATCCTGCAGTTGAGCAGAATATGGTTTCCTTACTGGAATGCTATTGTGGGGCCTTCTCATTAGCATTAGAAAAGCTATAGCACCTAGGAGAGTCTATTTGTAGTAATGGGGGAGAAAAAGGGGAGGACTTTCTACTTAATATTATTCATGAGGAGATATTTTTCTGTGGATAACACTTTTAGATTATTGAATATGTCCTAGAATGTGCTTGAAAGGTTCGATCAAAAACCCTGAGTGTGCTCCACATGGGTCTGAAACAAGTCCATGTTAATACAGATTTCTCCCCACTGAACTGCTACTCTACACACCATTTCCTTTTACTTCTGATTTAACTAACAACCCATCAGACAAAAAAACAAAAACAAAAAACCACTACTGAGGCTAAAGTTCAATAATATACTCAAGTTACTTTGCTAATAAACCAACCAGGAGGAAAGGTACTGATTGATATTTATTTCTGTGTAAGACCTAAGGGTAGCAACAGTCGATTTGAATTTGATATTATAGTTGATTATGATCATGGGCTTGTGCAAGTCTTTTATAACTTTTTTTTTGGTTGGGGGGGGCAGCAAACAGGACTAATTTATTAGGGTAAAGAATCTATTATATTTTATATACCATTGTATGTACTATACCATACACATATAAAAGTTCAAAGAAATTATGGCAAAATGAATTTCAGAGTTATGATTTAAATGGTCATACAGCAAGGAAATCTAGAATTCAGAGGACTGTTTAATATGACATTCTTAGGTTTTTGATTTCTTTTCCTCCATGTCTTCAATGTTTACTTTTAGGCAAACTATAGCTCCTTTTAGGAGCTTTTTAATCAGTATTTTAAAAAATAGTTTTCCTCTAATTATATCATTCACTGTTATTTTTTATTTATATTATAGTAGCATCTAGAAACCCCAACCAAGATCTGGGTTCCAATTTGTGAGGTGTTGTACAGGCAAATAATGAGTGACAGACCCTGCTATGAAGAACACACAAACTAAATAGTCACCACCACCGCCAAAGTCCCTTGCTCCAGGTAGTACGTTCTCGGTGATCTTAACACAGATTAAAGAATTAACAACTCCGTCTACACACAGTTTCCAACACCACAAAAATTGTTCATTGTAAGTAATTTTAGTGCATCATTTCTAATACTTTTCCTCCTATCACCATTCTTTTGCTGGGAATGTGGTTTATTATTTGCCAGTCTAATAGATGGGTTGGAGGGAAGGAAACAAATCTGCCACAGAAAGGTAGTGCTAGAGTCTTCCACTTTCTCCTAATCACCTTTGTGGTTTCTGTTTGTTTGTGTTTTTTTTTTTGTTAGGCAATGGGGGCAAATGTGGATCCACTTCAGGCTACATGGATACAACTTATACCAGGTTAAGCTTTGGAATGGTAGGTAGGTACACCTCTACCTCGATATAACACTGTCCTCGGGAGCCAAAAAAATCTTATTACATTATAGATGAAACTGTGTAATATTGAACTTGCTTTGATCCACTGGAGTGCGCAGCCCTCCCCCCCCGGAGCACTTTTTTACTGTGTTATATCCAAATTCGTGTTATATCGGGTCGTGTTATATCAAGGTAGCAGGGTAATTCCTTTGTTTCACTGTAGAACCGGATTAGATGTTGATAATGTGGCAATCTAGCTGGACACGGGACATAACTGTGTGAATGGGCACCAACAGTGAAACCCTGGCTCCACTGAAGTCAGTGGCAAAGCTCCAATTGACGTCAGTATGGCCAGGATTTCACCTCAAGTGTCTACTGCTACACCTCCACATCTTTCCACTCCACCGCTCAAGCCAGTGAAACATAAGGAAGGAGCAGGTCTTTCTGTTTCAGTCTGGTTCTCCTTCAGCACTGGATCCTGCTGATCATGTACCACCATCACCAGATTCACATGGCTGTGATGTAGCTGTGATAATACATTGAATGTACGTCCATCTTGAATGATCCATTGCAAGTCTTCATCCCTCTGCAGGATTCAGTATGGGAGGATTTAGTTTCCTAACTAACTTCCAACCTCATTTGTGGTTGGTCTCGTGCTCTACTTCCTTCAACCTCAGCTCTATCAACCTTCTCTAAAAGCATACCTGCTCCAGCATATTGGACATGACCCCTTCATTGCAGTCATCTTGTCCTTAACTGGGGCAAGACTCCAACTTGCTGGGATCAGCTAAGTATCTCGTTTGTGACAAAATCAAACCGAGAGATATTAAGAATATGCCGTAACATTTGACCCTGAAAACTGTTTCATTTCCTCTCCTCTGCTGTTTTAGCAGCCATGTTTCTGCTCCATATAACAGTCATCATCACTATCACACTGAATACCCGTATCTTAGTTCTCACACATTCTGCTGGCCAGACAGAGGCCTTTGAAGATGCTATCTCTAGTGCAAAACCAATCCGACATTTGACTTCTTCAGCTGTAGAGTCTCCTGCTATCAACCAACTACCCAGATAGATATAACTATTCACCCATTCAATGTAATTGCTAGCTACATGCAGCATCAGCAGGTCACTCATTTCTGTTTTATAGGAGGCCCAAACGTAGCTTTGATTTTATCACCACTAATCTTGCATCCCCTAGATTGTGCAGTTTTTCACAGCTCTTCGAGCATTATCTGTAGCTGGTCAGTAGTCTCTCCCAGTAAGGCAATACCATCTGCATAATTGAGATCCTCTAAAGATGAATCTTTGAATTTCACACCTCCTACTTTGGCTCAATAAGGTTGATCAATAGATAGTCTATTCGAACATTAATTAACATAGGTGAGAGAACACATCCCTGGCGTACTCCTGATTCTACTGAAAACCAGTCTGTAATACAACTGTTGACCCCCACACAGCTAAATATTCCATGGTACAGTTCCTCCAGTAGGCACATTAATTCCTCAGACACACCATACCGGTAGCAGTATCCATAGTGCACTGAGTCAAAAATGGCAGCAAAAATCTATAAATGTGATGTGAACTTCCTATTGTTGCACTAATCGTTTTACAATACCATTCCACAAAGCCTATATAGCATGGATTGTAGATCAACCTGTACAGAAACAACAATGGTTGTCTCTCATTTTTGGGCTGAGACAACATTTCAGCAGGTTCAGTTGCATGGTCATAAACACTTTCCCAGGGACTGACACCAGCGTTATTCCCCTATAACTTGAGTTTGCTCATGGCTCCCCTTTTTTGAAAAAAGGGTTGATGCAGCCCATTATCCAATCTTCTGGAATGTGACCAGTTTTCCAAACTTAAATCAGTTTTATGAAGCTGGTTATCTAAATCCAGGCTTCCACTTTTTAGCAGTTCTAATGAAACATTATCAAGACCAGGTGCTTTATCATTTCATAACTGTTTGATTGTTAGCATCACTTACGCTAATGTCGCTGGCATGTTTTTTGCTCGGTTATTTTCTGGATTAAGTTGCAGTTTATATAGCGCTCAGTTCATTAATTCACAAAAATGCTCATGCCAACACTTGTGTGTCAATATCCTGGCAATATTTTCCATTTTTGTCCTAAACTTGCATAAGCCACAAGAATGGTTGTCCAGTTAGTAACTTCAAAGTCTTAAATACACATTTCTTGTCATGTCTTTCAGAGGCTCTCTCAGTGCATCTCACCATGCTATTTCACCATAGATTAGATCAGGGGTTCTCAAACTTTTTTTGCTGGGCCCCCCTTTGAAAATATTTCATGCTATATGTCGCCCCAAAAAGTGATAGGAAATTACTGTACATACTCATAGGAGCATATTCATGGTATTGCCACCCTTACTTCTACGCTGTTGCTGGCAGCAGCGCTGCTTTCTCCAGCCACCCTGACCACCCAGCACCACCATCACCAGCAGCGCAGAAGTAAGGGTGGCAATACCATACCATGCCACCCTTACTTCACCCCCATATTTAGTATGGCTATATAAAGGTAACTCAGTGTCTGTGGCCAGTACCCACAAAGACTCATTTCTTCAGTATCAGCCCTTAAATGCTAAAGTACTTCCCAGAGAAACCTTTTATAGCCAGGTCACAAACCTTGTAACAAACGGTGCTTATGATGCAAATAAGGACACAATCTGAATCATGGTGGTAATTCTAGCAGAACTTGGTGATACCTATTAGTATGTATATATATATGGAGGCACAGACTGAGTTTTCATCTGTTGGAAAGTGCACAGCACACTTTGAGCACTACCGCACTAAAAATAATATTTACAACATTTCTCTCTAAAATCTTTTATTTACACACATTCAAATTAGGTCACTTTCTGGAAAAAGGGAAGTGACTAACAATAAAATCCCTGAATCAAATACAAAATTAAAACCTCAAAACTGCCATCAAGTATGCATATACTGACTAATATTGTCTCTTTATACTTTGAAATGAAAACCACCTCAAGAATTCTGACAGTGCAAAAACCCAGCACAGCTTCATAAAAAGCACTGCTGCTGTAAAGTAGGTCCTTCCTTAGAAACTGAGCAGACACAGCTCTCATTTATTATTTATGGTGTCTTGTGCCCATGTCAGCTCCTGATTAATAATTAAAATTAATCTCATTATGGCAGATTTCATTACAGGATAATTTAATTAAATGATGAATTGGCTCCCAGATGTCACCGTTTGTGCCATCTTTTAAATAATACTGATGATGACACAGATTTGCCAGGTGGATCAATTAACAGATTTTGCCATTTTACCAGCAGGACTGGCCATTGCTCACCACTATTGCTACTGACACACATGAAGGAAGACCTGGACACAGAGGTATCACTTGGCAATTTTTTTTTTAAAAAGGGTTTTCAAATTTATTAAGCAAACAAAACTTCTAACATTAGTGCCCCTGGGGAAAAGATGTACTAGAACTTCAAAGGGAAACTATTGCTTACCCTCCAAGCCTAGCCACTGCTCCAAAGGTGGCCAGGCAGTTTTAAAATTGAAGGTTAGGTTGGAGACCTGAATTGAGCTAGTTTAAGACTCCAAATTCAGCTTCTTAAGGTTTTAAGTGAGGGGGTAGAGCGTGATGAGGGAAGAGAAGAGGAAGAAGAGAGGGAAAGGTATCTTCAGGAGGAGAAAATGACAGCTATAAATTGCTTCTCCAACTCTTCAGGCTGCATTAGTAGTCAGTGGCCCAAGACCTACTTTTAACTCTCCCTTTCTATTAAAAAGAAAAATAAATAAATAAATAATTTGGCTTCTAATTTAGTTTTTTTGATGGAAAGCAAGACATCAAGTAGTCACAAACACGGACCACAGGTGAATAGAAAGCCAAGACAGCCATGATAATAGGGGCCAGGAAAAGGGAAGTGATAAGGGTCTCTCATAAAACCAGGGATCGTATATGAAAAATATTTTCCAAAAAAAGTATTATGACAAAAATATTCAGAACAGTGGGGAAAAGGCATTTCTACTATTTTCTCCAATGTGTTATATCTCATGGGCAAAGGATACATTGCACAGAACCCCACAAGACTTTCTTTAAAAGATTTTTTGTCATTAAATGAAAAATTAAATCAATTGTAATAACAGCATTCATTAATAAGCTAATGGTGCTAATTTTACATTGCTAAAGTTGCCTGAGGCACCATCAATAACCTGATAATTCACAACCTGCTATGGCTTAATAGTTTTCTAAAGGATAAGTCAATATAAGAAAGGTACCACTTATGCTGAAGTTCATGATCACTAAAATGCACCAAAGGAGAAAAGTATGTTAAAGATAAAACTATAGCTCTCTGCTTCCAACAGCCATTCACTCACAAGATAACTCCTTTAAAGATTCATTTTGCAGAAGAAAAACCTGCAGCTTTCTTCTCAAGGCCTGTAGTGTTACCAGAAGGTCTCTTGTAAAACTAAAACTGGCAAATTAACATTTTGAAGCTGTAACTGCAGTAGAGGTTCTGATACCGACTCAAACCCACTCAGGCTTTGCTGTAGGTTTGTCAACAAAATCCCTCAATGGAACTGTGATCTTAGAATTCAACATTGTTTCTATTCCTGTAGGCAACAGACACTGTTACAGGTTGTATAAAAGTCACATAGGCTACATCTACATTATGTGCTGGGGTGTCATCACATTTATAAATAGCATTGTAGCCACAGTAGCACTGATAGAGGCACGACTGAGTTGTGCCGAGTGTTACTCATCATTTTCAGGCAAGTATGTACTCGGCCCGGCTCAGCCAGGTCTTCGCTGTGGCTACCACTGCTATCTCAGCTAGACTATTATTTATACTGGCACTGACTGGATGAGAGCTAGTGCAACTATGCATACACAAGCAAGGAAGTCCCTCTCTTGGAGTCAGACAGCAAAGGTGCCTCAGCCATTCTTGAAGCAGGAGCTGGTGATGCCAGAAGCTCCTTTATAACTTTCAGTCCAGTGGTTAGAGCACTCTCCTAAGAAGTGTAGGAGACCACTGTCCAAATTTTTCTCCCCGCCAGAGGGGGCAATTGAAACTGTCAATCCCACATTCCAGGTGAATGTGCTAACCACTGGGCTAAAAGTTATAAGGGAAGTACCACAACCACCTCCGCCTCCAAGAATGGCATAGGCACCAATGTCTGACTCCAGAGAGGGGATGTTTTGTGGATCACATGGATGCCTAAAACTGGGGTTTAGGCACCTAATTCCCTTTGTGGATCTGGGCCTAGGAGATTTAGGTAGTTTTAATGTTCATTAGTCACTTGTGCAATGACTTGATCCTGGTCCTTGGCTATTTAACCTAAAAGGGAGTAATCTGCCGCTCAGAGTAAATATAACTCTCCTGAAAGGATGAGCTCATACACAATTTGAATAGCTGTAATTCTTTATTTAGGAAGTAATAAGGATGTTTTACTTTTGTCAAAAATATGACAGTTTACAATACTTGTTACTATGATAGCTTATTTCTTAACTGTATCATCACTATAGTCAGTTCTTTAAACAACACATACAATTATTATGCAAAAAAAAAAAAATCTACGTTTGCAAGGCTCTTATACCATTAAACAAATGAAAAGCACTTCCCTTTCTGCTTCCATCCTCAACCTATAGAATTAATATGGTTTTGTACACACACATTTTTTAATACTTGCTCAAGGATTCTATTGTTTTCTGTGTCCAGATATTCTTAAGTATGACAAAGACTGATGGTAATTCCTCCTAAGCTCTCACTTTGGCAAAACAGTGAAAACCCACTTTAATTTGTTCACATTTATGCTTACACTTCCTATTCTCCCTCTTATACACCAGAAATATTATTCAGTAACCAAAACATGTCCTTAGGATACCAAGTAATAATATTTATTAGAAAGAACAAAAAACAGAAATGACCTTTTCTGCCAGAGAGAGTTCTCATTGAAACATTGACAGACATTACAGGATTGGACAATTAATTTGTAGTCTTCACAGGCATGTAACATACACTAAGATCAACGAGAATTGTCCACACAAGGGCTGTAGATCAAACAGTTAATGTTCAATCTTAAACAGAGTTGTGCAGTATAATTTTCATTCTCAGAATTATGTACGATAAAGTGGGTTCACAAGATGATCCTTCTCTTCCAAGTATACTTCTAGAAAAAAATTATTATTTTGGATCGAGAGCAAACCTGGACACAAAAAAACAGAATCCTGCCTGCTAATACATAAAAGAGGTACTGCATAGTTCAAGTGCAGGAGGACGGAAAAGATATTTCAGTATCAAATTTTAACTCCAAAGAAAGGAACTGGGTTGTATCCTAGGTTTAATATTAATACACTTCTGGAATAGTAAAACACATTTAGTTAATTAAAGTACCATTTTAAGGCATTACTGCCTTACAATATTTATTTTGTATGGCGTCTCTAAAAATTTGTTTTGTAGTCAGTTAACTTCCAACAGAGCTTCACCAGTTTAGAAGAAGCAAATAAGGCCTTTTTACTTGTGTGTTCACCTAGAAACTTGGGCAATGCTTCCTCATTGTCAGGGGCTGATTCTGAAGGTACTTTAATTCTTAATGTCTTAATCACTTGCACTTATTAAATTATTTAAAGTGCTCTGAAGAACAAAGATTAGATGTTTCTTCCTCTGCAGCGAATGGAGCAAGTGAGGACTCTAGGTTCCCAGAATCTGAAGGGAAAGGGGGGGGCAGGGAGAAGAGGAGGGAAAAAGTTGCTCATGAGTGTTTTGTTTCATGTTTTGCCTTATTGTTAAGACTTTAGAGAACAGAAAAATAAAAAAAATGGATGAAACACTAGGAGTGGCGTCATGTTTTGCTTCCCTGTACAGAGAGTGTTCCTCTTCCTGATTCCATTCATCAGACTTTGTTTCCAGATAATCTTTATTCAAACTCTACCACTTCAGGGGGAAGATTAATGAACTGAGACACCTGTTCTAATGCTATTGTAATACCTTTGGATGTTGAAAGGGGACAGGCTTTAAAATTAACAGTTCCCTTCCCACAAAGGGTCTGTATCTTACTGCTCCTGCTCTCCACAAGCATCTATGGTGTGAAGATCAGCAAAACCAGTGCAGTCCTACCATTTAGAGGAGGGCAGGACATAAAGGGGGAGGAGTCCCTAGCCCCTGGATTTTGTAGCACTATACTTTGTTCTAAGGAAGTGTGGGAATCTAGTAATGGAGGCTTTATCAAGGTAAAATGGAGGGGGGATGGATGGGTGACAAGGTGGGTTGCGAGAGGTGCAGGGACATGGCATGGATCTGTGATTATATTGACCTACTAAACAAACCTTCCTACAGAGGTAAAGAAAAGGGGACTCAGTGGCTGCATTGCATATTTTAGCAGTTTTTGACTGGCTCTAGCGCTGGTATTCAGCATGAAGGGATAATACCTTCCACCTTAACACTCAATTATCCCTCTACTTTAATCGAGCTAAGCACAGGGATGGTGAATTTCAGCCAGTCAGTATTAGTTTAATCTTCAGAGAAGAATTCTGCCACAAAGTCAAAAAGCTGTACAGATTTCCACTCACACCCCGAATTATATTTATTTTACAAGACTCAATACTGCCAAGCAGGGCACCCTCTTCCTTTTTGCTAACCGTTTAAGTTCTTCTCTTAGGGGACTCTCCTCAGCAAAGCTCATTAAGCCAAGCATGCTTGCAGAGAGAGGAAAAAACAAAAACAAAAAAACAGAGCACATAACACGCCACGTGAGACGTCTCTGTCTGAACAAGGAAATACTGAAAATAGCAGCTGGATATGTCTGACTTACATGTTACAAGAAATGATCCATGTGTCTGAAATGGGAGCAGCCAGAGAAAAATCATACAAAACTTTTTTTTAAAGTCACAAAGTTAAAATATAAAAGTCTAATTACAATGCAATATCCTCACCTTAGAGAACTCAAAATTTGAATTCTGAATTCTTATACTGAATATATATATCATATTCTATATATATGGAGATATACCTATCTTATAGAACTGGAAGGGACCCGGAAAGGTTATTGAGTCCAGCCCCCTGCCTTCACTAGCAGACCCAAGTACTGATTTTGCCCCAGATCCCAAAGTGGCCCCCTCAAAGATTGAACTCACAACCCTGAGTTTAGCAGGCCAAACCATACAAACATGTCCAAATATACCTGGGCCTGAGTATAATGAGACAGCTTTCATGACTGATATGCATTTTTTCCTAAAGTGCTAAACAGGGTCCTAAAATGAAATATAGGGACACACTGAAATTACTTTAAGTGGCACATGACATGCAAAATACAAACTAATGTATATTTCACCCTCCCTCTCCCAAATGAGATATCAAACAAATCTTTGTTTTAATTTACAATTATGTAGATGCAAATAATTATGCACAGCAAATAATAAAATTTTATCTTAACTAAATTATTTGTGACTTTCTAGCTACAAAGGCAATAGAGTTAAATCAGTAATACATGATTGCTATATATTATACAAATTATCAAGGGTGAAATCAAATTTATTGCAGCTGTAACACTTCTAAAAGAGAACAAAGGTCTGGGTTTGTGCCAATGAATACAGTTTGAGCAGCTGATCACATGATCTTCAAACTAACTAAATTAATTTCATTGTAAAAATAAAAAAGTAAAACCACTAAATTTCAAAAACGAAGAGTAGATAAGTGCTTTCCAGTTGGAAGAGGAAGAGGAAGCTTTTTACATTTTTTAATAGGGTTCATGGCATCAAGCTTTCTAACATGACATTTAATTATACATACTATCACTTAAAAACTGTATCAATTCAGAACAAATGGATTTAACTGAACAACACCAACATTTTAAGAAAAATATATACACTTAATTTTTCTCCCAGATGCACACTTTTTATCAAAAAGTGAAATAGTCTAAAGCATTGATGGGGCTCCCAAAAGCTTTGGTATCAAACTTTTCTACCAGTGTCCTGCAGCTCTCAAAAAAGTTACGACAGATGAGCATATCTTTTCCCTTCTGGCTTGCAATTTCCACCCCCACTGGGCCCGAAGTGAGAGATTTCAGCTGAGATACCATATAGATCCAAATTCAAGAAAGCATCCCCTTTTCAGGAAGGCACTTAAGCACATGCTCAGAGTTAAGTACATATTTAACTGCTTTCCTGAATTGGGGCCACAGCACCATAGGAAATGGTTATAAAACAGACACAAAATTCTTGACTAAAGGAATTGAGCACTGTGCTCCAGAATATAAGCTTGCATTTATGTATTGATATCTATCGGGAGGGGAGCATGATGTTTTGGTTACACAGTACAGTCATGCACATTCATTCCAAAATGCAACGTGACTAAGTGGAGATTCGGAGACCTGCCATATTAGAAACCTGTGACCAGACTGTAGGCCCCACTAAGTCCCCAGTATGTTGGTCCAGCAGTTTAAAGGTGCCAAAAAGGATGCCGAGTGGTACCATGGGGAACTGCCCCAGTGCATGGGCAGCTGCAGGCATAAGGATGTGGTGGGGACAAGTGAGGAGCGGCCAGAGCTCCTTGCATTTCAGCAATTCAGTTCCATCCTCTGAGATAGGACAATAAGTAATCGGCTTAAGCTGCAGCAAGGCAGATTTTGGTTAGATATTACTAAAAGCTTTCTAACTATAAGGCTAGTTAAGTACTGAAATAGGTTACAAAGGGAATCCCTGTGACTGGAGGTTTTTAAGAACAGGGATGTATTAGATGACCTCTTGAGATCCTTTCCAGTCCTTCATTGCTACGATTCTATAAATTCCGGGCTGTGAGGAAGCCCATCAGCAGCCAGATAAGGCTGCTGTAAACTGGGAGTTGGGAGGGAATGAAATTCATACACCCTAACATGCAAGTAGGCTACAACTCCACCTGCAGTTTCTCCCAATAGCTGCAGCTGAAAGCAAAGTTTATTTATTTGTTGTTTGCCTTTTCTCTACAATCAAGGCTGATTCTGTGATGAGAAATCTTCAACAAACAAAGGTAGTGACCAACAGCAGGCAAACAGGGGTTGCCAAGATGCTGCTTTAAACAGAGCAACAAGCAAACTAAGGGCAGACGGGATAAAAATGTTTGGAGACTTTGGCAAGGTCTGAAAATGCTAAGTTTTGATTGGCTGTGATTTCTGCATGTCATTTCCTGCCATTTCTCTGTGTTATCATCAGCAAGTTGGAAAATCCTATTGTTTGTTCTGAAGCAAGCCAAGTCAAAAAATGGTAATTATGTGTATGTAAGTGAATACCAGACCCCTTATTTAGTATCAAACGACTGTTTTACTAAAAGATACTGCTTTTTTGGTCTAGTTCATGTTGCTTTTATATCATTTAAAAATATTAAGTTGAATAAAAGTACATTACAGTAGAATCATTTGAACTTTTGTCTTGTAAGCCACAAAGTTTAATGATACCCTTCGCCTCAACACTTGGGGGCCAAAGAGTTTAAAGCTCTGAATCTGAAGAACTCTGAATTTCTCTCAGTGCAAGATAACTACATTTTAATATAGAAATATGAACTATAGTGTGATACTTTCATTCCTTTTAGCCTTTGAAAACAGCAGAAAGTTTAGTAAATACATCTTGATGTAATACAATACAACAAGCTACAACAAACATTTACAATAAACCAAAAGCGTTTTACCACCCAATCACCTGTCACAAAGCAGTTTATGAAAACTTTTCAACATTTCAAGTAAATTATAGAGCAGCTAGTTAAACCACTTTTCTGAAATCAGTTTAAATGTTAAAGGATTCTGACTAATAAACTATCAATTTACACTGACTAAAAAGAGATTTGAACTGACATGAAAACAGATTTTCACAGAATTAAACATAAAGAAGAGTCTACACTCAGAAATTAAGAACCTAGCTCAGTTTAATTAATAGGTGTATAATATGAACATGTACACATGATTGCAGATGTAGTTAAGAAAGTGAAGCAAGATTCTTTTCAAGTCAAAGTAACGTGACAAGTAAATAGGACAGAAATAGCAGGGTGCTGAGCTCTCTGCATACCGATTCAGCATTGCTACCATAGACTGACTTACTGCTACCAAAGGCTTTACTTTTCACTATGCAACAATTGCGGAAGGCCCTCTCAAGCATCAAATGTCAAATCACAATGCTATGCAATCACATATATGTTTTTTACTTTGTGCTTTTACTATGCCAAATAAGGATGACTTACAGTCCCTCTTTTTTGAACAGTGAGAAAATGCCCCAACTATTAGAATATGGACTGTCCCTTTCCTACTATCTTCAAAAGCAACACTTCTAAAAGCCATGTTAATTGGAAATAGGCTATGGAACTTCTATCCAGCTTCTCAGGTTAGATTTTCCTTCACACTTGTCAATTTTTAATTTCCTCTCCAGGCAGATTTCTAGAACCAAGACAACCACCACCAAATCTCCATGGCTTCTGTCAATGTTTCCCCTTCCCTTCACTGACTGATCTATCTACTCCTAATAGGAAGAGAACATAAATCCATTCGTTTCTTATGGTATGCTCCATTTTTAAATTTAAAGACCGAAGATTTTTATAAGGAAAGGACAGTTTTATGGATATTCCACACTGTCTCATAATTCAGTATTCAAATGAAATCATTCCTCAAACAGTGAGGGATTTTACTGAATACTTAACAGATGCAGAACCTGGCTCATTTAAAAAACAAAAATAATCTTTTTTTCCCCACTTGAATCTTTACATATTAAGGTGTTTACATTGAGATCAAGTGTGGAAACTGCTTTTCACCATGTGATGTAGAGATTTTTGCAATTCATTAAACCACCTTTCCTCTGCATACATGCAAATGCTGTTTAGTTGCATATCAAAAGAGCAGGAAGCTCCAAGAAAGGGTAGAGTCAGTTGTAAAAAGGTGGTAGTCCTAATTTTAATGCATGATTTTAAATATTTGTTTAAAAAAAAAAAAAAAGAGGGTTAGCAAATTACTTAAGCCAAAGGTAATATCGATCTTATACACTTAGTTACTATTCAATATATTCTGTACTAACTTCTTACTAAAGCAGATATCTACTTATAAAAGAGAGACTCATATCGTAAGAACCACTTTATTTTTTTTCAAAATTGGAGGGAAAGATAATCTTAGCACCTTAGGTAATATTTCCCCCTTAAACAGAATTACCATTTATAAAAATATTACAACTCTATATAGAACAGTGGAAGAACTAGTCAAAATAGTTGAAGATTAATGGATTAAAATATAGAAATCCTCATTGAGCATTTTAAAGAATAATAAACTTAAGATGGTGAATTATGTCATCTCCCATACAGTACATTTTATACCCAATGACTGTCCATCGTCTCTGCTGATACAACAAGGAGGTAGGCTCCCTTCTGAATATGTGGTTGCTACAGAATAAAATTTGGTATTCTGGTGGTATACCATACATATAAGATTCTATCTGATGTGATTTTAAAAGATGGAATTGTGTGCACCTGAATAGAGTCTAAGGCTTAAAAGAACCTAAAATGTTATCTAAACTCATTGTTAATTGATTTGGCTCTTTATGAGGCCAGAGTAAATGTCATAGTCTACTTGAAATACTCTGCAAATCTCTTGGTAGAGTCTCAGATGTTGGATGTTTTTCAAAATGTAACTATTGAACAAAAGATCCAAGATATGCAGTAAACACACACTAAATGCGTATCTGCCAAAATAATAAACCTTTTCTTCTACATAAATTATGTTACTCTTTTCTTTTTATAAAGTAGAACAGGGGGTCACAGGATAACACTGGCCCCCAAAGACGGAGCAGGGCCAATATACCTGTACAGCATCAGCTGACCCAAATGATCTTTAGCAGCCAACACCTGGCGTAGAGAAGGAGAAGGACTTGGTGAGGAGGAGCCTGGGTGAGTCAGGCTGAGAGTCAGTCAAGAAAAGGGCAGAGAGAGTAGAGATGGCCTGCTCCCTCAGAATAGGGAAACCTGCAGAGGGGAGGCAGTGAAGCAGGAGCAGCAAGATGGCTGAAGTCCTCTGGCGGGGGAGGCAGAATCAGAAAGAACCTGAGAACTAAAGTGGTGAGGAGGACCCCAGGAAGTGTAGCCCAGTTCGAGTTGATCTGTTGAAGATCCTCTTTAGGAGTGGAGAGCAGAGAGAGGCTCCCAGCCTCAGCAGGCAGCAGCAAACCTTTAGAGACAGGTGATTTTTTAGATACTATTTTTAGATATTTTTGCTCTGATACTCTGAGTTGCACCAGTTGGAGTAGCTGTGGTTTTTTTTTGTTTTTTGTTTGTTTTTTAAATATTAGTTCAATAGTCTGAATAGAGTTTGTTTTAAAATAAAAATTATTTATTTATAAAAACAGAAATTGTCTTGTTCGTTCACATTAATACAGAGTGGTATGTAAACCTGGTGGACAAAAATCTGAATTTGGGCAGGGGTTGGAAAAGAAGGGTACAGGAGTTTCTTTTTTGGGGGGGGGGGGGGGGAAGTGGTGTGGTAGCAGTAGTGGGTTAACTGCAAGACATTTCACAGTCCTAGGGGAAAAAATAATGCTAAAGTTGGAACTGGGAAGGATAGCGTAGCACAGAGTGACTGACCCTCTTCTCATGCAGTCAAGAGGCTGAGGGAAAGACGGTAGCACGGTCAGCGACTGTGTCTCACAGCACCAGTGGCTCTGAGACAGGATGTTAGAGAGAGAGAGAGAGAGAGAGAGAGAGAGAGAGAAATTCCCCTCTTCTCACAACCAGAGTATCTGTGAGGAGGGGAATCTGGGAATTTACCAGACACTTACTAGCTAGAAGCTGATATTAAAGATGGTGCTCGAGAATAAGATGATCCTAGTATAAATACTTCTCAGCAGCTGGGGACTGCAAGGCATTGTGCTTGTCACCAAGTCGTTGCCCTATGACCTCACCAATGTCTCTTTCCACATCTTTCTTACCAGACTCTAGCACATTTACACCAGAAACTCCATATGAAAAAAAAGGTGGTTACCGAATAGAGATGCAGCCAAATATTCAGGTCTAAAAATTTTATTCATATTATTCACCTTGGCAGCCAGGCAGACACTATGTCTTTCACATTTCTGAGTTACCGTAGATATTTGTTTTAAGCTATATTGTGTATATGTAATGTGAAGACATAAAAACGGTTCCCTACCTTTCATAATTGTTGTTCTTCAAGATGTGTTGCTCATGTCCATTCCATTCTAGGTGTGCATGCGCCCACGTGCACAGCAGTCAGAGATTTTTGCCTTAGTAGCTGTAGCACCCTTTAGAGTGCCGCACTCATGACGTGGTATATCAGGCGCTACCGGCCCTATGCCCTCTCAGTTCCTTCTTGCCGACAACTCAGACAGAGGGGCAGGAGGGCGGGTAATAGAATGGACATGAGCAATACATTTCAAAGAAACAACAGTTCTGAAAAGTAGGTAACTGTTTTTTCTTCTTCGAGTGCTTGTTCATGTCGATTCCATTCTAGGTGACTCGCAAGCAGTATCAATGGAGGTGGGCTCGGAGTTCACCGTTGTGCAGCTTGTAGTACAGCTCTGCCAAAGCCTTGGATCGGCACCTACGCCAGGAAGGCTGCCGAAGACGCCTGCGCTCTAGTGGAATGAGCCGTCACAATCACTGGTGGGGGCACTTTCGCCAGCTCGTAGCAGTGGCGGATGCAGGCCGTGATCCAAGATGAAATTCTCTGGGCTAACATCCTTCATCCTGTCTGTGACAGCAACCAACTGCGTTTGACTTACAAAGCGGCTGCGTTCTATCGATGTAGAAGGCCAGCGCCTTTCTGACATCCAGTGTACGCAACCTGCACTCCTCATCTGATGTGTGAGGCTTTGGACAGAGGACTGGCAGGTAAATGTCCAGGCCCGCGTGGAACCGAGAAACAACCTTGGGCAGAAAAGCCGGATGTGGGCACAGCTGGACCTTGTCCTTGTAGAAGGCCGTATAGGGTGACTCCGACGTGAGCGCCCTGATCTCAGACACCCACTGTGCCAACGTTATAGCGACCAAGAAAGACACCTTCCAGGAAAGGAGCAGGAGGAAGCAGAAAGCTAGGGGTTCAAAAGAAGGGGCCATGAGCTTTGAGAGCACCAGATTCAGGTCCCACGGTGCTCTAGGAATATGGAGACATAGACATAAGCGTCCTTTAAGTCAAGAGCAGCGTACCAGCCCCCCGGATCCAGGGAAGAGATAATGGAGGCCAGGGAGACCATGAGGAACTTCAACTTCTTGAAAGACTTGTTGAGGCCACGCAGGTCCAGGATGGGCCTGAGGCCCCCCTTGGCCTATAGGATTAGGACGTATCGGGAGTAGAATCCTCTTCCTTCCATGCCCCGAGGAACTGCCTCCACAGCCCCCAAATGCAGGAACTTGTCGACCTCCTGAACCAGGAGTTGCTCATGAGAGGGGTCCCTGAAGAGGAACAGGGAAGTGGGAAGGAGGGGTGTCCACAAACTACAGGGTATAGCCTTGAACTACTATGTCCAGGACCCAGCGGTCCAAGGCAACCCACAACTAGGCTGAGCAGTAGGGAGAAAGGTGGTTGAGGGAAGGATGGGCAGGATGTGACTGGCTGACTGGGGCATCGCTCTCGAGCGCACTCTCAAAACAATTGCTTTTGGCCCCCCGGGTGCTTAGCGGATCCAGGCTGTGCTGGCAAGCAAGAGGAAGAAGGGCAGCAATGGCTAAACCCAGTGTCCCTTCTCCTCGCAGATCCCAGCCGCGATTGCCAAGGCCTCGACAGTGGTGGAGGTCGGAATGGCTTTCTGGCAGACTGCGAGGTATGCAACAAGCGAAGGGTAGCCTTTGTGTCCTTCTACCCATGTAGCCTGGCGTCCATTTGATCAGAGAAGAGCCCAACTCCATCAAAGGGGAGATCCTGAATTGAGGCTGCATCTTCTGGGAGAGTCCAGTCGTTTGGAGCCAAGAGCTGCATCGCATGACCACCACCAATGTGACCACCCACGCTGCCGAGTCCAGCGCGTCCCATGCCATTTGCAGGGAGCATCCGGCTGACACAGTCCCTTCCTCTACCAGGGTGCCAAACTCCTGAGCCTGGCCCTGAGGGAGGGAGTCCTGGAACTTCTGGAGGCTGTCCCAGAGGTTAAAATTGTATCAGCCTAGCAGGGCCTGATGGTTCGCCACTCAGAATTGTAAGTTAGCTGTTGAATACATTTTTCTGCCAAATCAAGTTTCTTTGCTTCTTTGTTCTTGGGTCAGACAGTGGGGACCTGCTTGTCCTTCTCATTGACACCACCAGCAAGCCGGGGGGACGGTGGGTATACAAGTAAAGATGCTCCCCAGGTTACGCAAACCTGACTTACGCAAACTCGCCCTTACGGGAAAAGTTCTGTAAGTTCCGTAAGCGGTTTGTTTGTTTTTTGGCATAATCATCGGGTATACATCCCCGACTTATGCAAAATTTGACTTACGCAAGGCGCTCTTTAACGGAACGCTTGCGTAAGTCGGGGAGCATCTGTACTCTAAACCTTTGGCCGGCACAAAGTATTTTTTCCTCTGCCTATTTCGAGATTGGTGGGCTAGAGGATGGGGTCTGCCACCGAGTCTTAGCAATCTTGAGACCCCATCATGTACAGGTAGGGTGATCTGGGAGGCCTGGAGGCCGAGAGAACATTAAAAAAGGATGTTCTCCTGCTCCGCCATCTCCTGTGCTTCCAGCCCCAAGTTCTTGGCCACCTGCCTGAAAAGGGCTTGGTGTTCTTTAAAGTCAGCTGGAGGGCTGGCCCTGGAAGGTCCCGGAACCATCTCGTCTGGGGAAGAGACAGAGACCCTGGCTGCCAGTGGAGGTGCTGAGGGCTTGACAGCCACTGGAGAAGGAGGTTTGGGGGTGGACACCGGATCCCCACTCTGACTCAGAGTGAGCTTCTGGTACTGGGCCTGGTGCCATCAATCTTTGCTCGAATGTGGCCACTGATGCTCCCCAATACGGCCACTGTGTTGGCCACTGGCCTTGCTGCCACTGCAGTGCTATGGATGGCAGAGCAGTTTCCAGTGCACAATCCCGTCACAGAGACTGGGGCGATGGGCTGAACTAGGCATCCGTGCCAAAGGAACCACTCTCCGGCGACCAGGGAGGAGCCGTGAATGCCTGCATCTGCTTGCTGGTTGTGGATATTGGTGAGCACTGACCAGGCATAAGCAACCGGTGGCTATACCGGGGAGAACAGTCCCGGTACCAGGGAAATCGGCGTTGGGTGAAATGGTGCCGTGGAGACCGGTAACACGGGGGGGCGGGGGGAGAGAGTGGTCCCACAGTGCGAGTGACTGGGACCGACATCTAGATTTGGATCGGCGAGAGAGCAAACAACATCAGTCATAATAAGGGAAGCATCAGTCCCATACTGGGGAATAACATCTCGGTGTCCGGGGGGCTATGACCTGCCATGGGATTGCTTGTCTAGAGACCTACAGCACTCCCCTGCCCCTGGAAGGATCTTAACAGCTGGCTTGCCCCCTCAGGAAGCCTTAGCCTGGTCCTGTGGCACCAGAGACATCATATGAGCAGGTGGAGACCTGTGCTCTCTCTGCGCCTGGGCTGGGGATGACGACAGTGCAGGCAGGGTGGTGGGTCCCATACAGCTCACCAGAGTCAGTGACGGACCTTTAAGAGGGCTAAGAACCCCAGCCGTGGAGGCACACTTGAGCTTCTCCGAAAAAGGCTGGCGGACAGGCCCGGTCCTTCTACCGGATGACCCTTGGGCCTTCTTGCTCGGCACCGGTGAGCACTTCTTCGCCTTCTTCTTAGGCATTGGCAACGGTGCCAAGGGGAGCTGGGCGCTAGTGGCACACTCCGCTCGGAGGCCAAAGTACTCAGTGTGGCCTGCACAGAGGACTCGGACGCTGGGTGGAGAGCAGACTATCAGGAGGGCACTGAGGCGAATGTCCCTCTCCTTCTGGGTGTGAGGCCAAAAGTACTTACAGATGTGAAAGCAATGCTCCTTGATGTGTGATTCCCCCAAGCACTTAAGGCAGATGTCATGGGGGTCACTCACAGGCATAAGCCTGCCACAGATCGAGCAGGACTTAAACTCCGGAGCTCAGGACATGGCCCGCCTGAGGTGAAGTCCCTGCGGGGACCTTAACTATCAGCTAACTATGCACTTAACTACTTAACTACTACTTATCACTAACTACAATTGAACAAAGGCCTGAAGATATGAAGTCCAATGGAAGAAAACCGCTAGCTCTTGACAAGCAAGAGAGGAGCTCCAACTGATCACCATGGGTGGTAAGCAGGAATTCAGAGGGCGTGGGTCGGCAATGCCTGACATACTGTGGCATGAGCACGGCACTCTAGAGGGTTATACAGCTGGCCCTATGGTTACTGCTACGGCAAAAATCTCTGATGGCCACGCACGCGGGCGCACGCACACCTAGAATGGAATCAACATGAGCAAGCACTCAAAGAAAAAACATATCCTTGTGATTGCATTTCACTTATAAATTTGGCAATTTTTCCTCATGGATATAATTTCCTGTTTTCATCATTTTAGTGCAAGGAATTATCAAGAAAAATCACCTAAGACCCCATTCACTAGTAATGACCATTCAAATCTCTCCCTTATCATTCACATCCTTCAAAAGGCCTTTCAATAATCATTAAGCATTGCAGATTAATTGCTTAACAATTATACATGAAAAGTAAGAGAAAGAAGAAATGATCTTCCACCTATTTACTTTATCCATGTTTTAGGTCTGAATTTAATGCATATACTGTATATGCAAAATTGTGTGTGGACAGTACAGTTTGTATAATTTGTAGATTATAAATAAACTGGGCCAGGGACTGTTACTTCACCTACTGTACTTTAGAGAGCATATTCTCAGTGATCTACAGACAATAATAATGTAATAATTCCTAATGTTGGTGTCATTGTTCTGTCCTTTAGCTGCTATTTTTGACTTGTGTATTTAATTCAATTCTTCTCCTTAGAACAATTATTATTTTACCCCTGTCTTGGGAGTCTTGGTACTAAAAAGAAGGTTGAAAAGGAAAGAAAAGGCTGTCAGTGACTCAAAGCTCCCATATTATTTCAGTAAAATAAACAGCATTGATGATGTCTTCCCTTATGAATTCTAGCTAACAGTTACATAACAGACTTAACTCAAAAGAATTTTAAAATTGAAATGCTGAAGCAGTAGAGTCTCCAGTTAAATCTTTCCAATCCAGGGTGCCAGATAACTAGCACTGCATAGACATAGAAAGGAAGGCCAAAAAGACATGCAGCCAAAACTCACAAACTGAGTCTCTTCATTTGAAAAATAGCTTAAAATACTACCCATGAAGAAAAATAAACTTCACTATATATTCTTCCTTTCACTATCCAGGGAATGGCTAGTTTTGAAAAATGTATGCAGGAAAAATACTGGCTATTACTAAAGGCAATGCAGTTTCAAACCCCAAGAAAGGAAACTTGTATTTCCATAGAATGATAAAGGGGAGATTTCCAACAAGGTTTTATCAACATGGTAGTTAATTTTTCCCTTTCTGAGTTTTATGGTTTATTCTTCAGGGTTAAAATTTTTAAATCTTTCATTGAGTTGAGTATCAGAGGGGTAGCCGTGTTAGTCTGAATCTGTAAAAAGCAACAGAGGATCCTGTGGCACCTTTCAGACTAACAGAAGGTTAGTCTGAAAGGTGCCACAGGACCCTCTGTTGCTTTTTTCATTGAGTTGAGAGATTTATTAATTTTTTTGGAAAATGCATTACCTGGATGTATAGTTTTTAAATATCCATATTCTATGGAAAGCTCACTGGCAAGAAATTAACTGAAAAACTCAACTATTATGGAACGCTTTGTTGTTCCTACCAGATACTACATCCTAAATTCTCCATAGACTTGGACAACGTCCCCTGAGACGGTCAGAAATTAGTGGGAGCCAGCCAGCAGGCCAGCTCCTTTCTTTAGAATACTCCAGCTGGGTTTGAATAATGACTGGTTTTAAGGGACCACACTCCAACTAATGTAGCCTCTTTAAAGCCAGCTGGCATCCTTCCTCTTCACTGCATTTCAGGTTAGCTGAACCCAGAGCACAGTGGAGAATACAGCACAATGTAGGGATGTTACTAATCTTTAGTTAGCCCCTTATTCTCTGAGGCAAAGCTGGACCCAAACTCTACAGCAAGAATGCCTGGTTTCAGCAGCATGCCAGTGCAGCAAACAAGAAATTCTGTGGCAGATTCAGAAAAATTAAAATGGGAGTTTCTATTGACTTAAATATGATGTAAGCAAAGTCTGAATAAGCTCTCCCCTGACTTCTAGTGGTGAACTGTGGAAAAAGACTTCAGGAGCTGATCTCATTTGCATGGACACACCCACCCTGCCTAGGTGCTCAGCATGATGGGATTGCTTGCCCAAATGATCACTTGTGGTTGGTTTTGGATCCCCAGTCTCCTTGTTATTGGGGCAGGAGTAATAAAGCGTTGTTATCCTTGTTGTGTGAACTGAGGGCAACAGAACTGTACCTGGCATACCCTGATGGAAGGACTCACCCTCAACTGAACGGCACTCGTTAGGCAGGGGACATGGGTTCCAAACGCAATGAGTTGAGAGAAGGTACTTGTACTTAATGGTGTGGGCCTTTTTGAAGGGTCCTAGACAGCATTTGACCCTTTCTCTTGCCATGATATAATAAAAGAGCTAATTTACTCTCAATTGAAAGTCTTATTACATGCTGCAGAGCTGAAATCACTCATAGCCAGGTCTAAGTATTAGACCTACTGGGGGACAGTGTCTTTATTGCAAGACATTGCCCAATGTGCACCAGCAGTGAGACTCCCCCACTAACAGCTGAAATCACTGAGAGCTGTGTTAAGTGGCAGGCCCTGAAGACATCTTGTTCTGGGGCTGGTGGAGAGGCATGGCAAACGAACAGCAAGGCAGCTGGTGGAGCAACGAGCGAGTGCCCGAGCAGCGGAATGTGTAAGGTGCCTCCTTATCCCCCTTACACCCAGGGTGGGAAATTAACTCTGCGTATGAAACTCTGAACTCTGGGGCTGCACTGGCCAAGGACAGCAACTGTGAGTGGGGTACAGAGAAGCGACAGGCGTGTTAAAGGGACGTTGGGGTTGCTGGACTTAAGAACCTGAGGGGAAAAGGACACTGCCCAATTTACTTGGGGGTGGGTTTTTTGCTCATGGTTTGTTTCTGAACCCTAGTTGCGGTGTTTTCCCAAATTAATGCTGAGTAACTTCCCTCCTTTTATTAATTTTTTTTTGCTACACTCAGACTCTGTGCTTGCTAAATGGGAAGTACTGCCTCTTAGAGGCGTCCAGGGGGTGGTGTGCAATTGTTCCAGGTCACTGGGTGAGGGCTCAAGCCAGTTTTGTATTGAAAAGGAACCCCTAGATACTGAACCCGGCCCTTGTTGCTGCTGGCTCACCTGGCAGAAGGGTTACACCGGGATATTACTAATCTTTAGTTAGCCCCCTATTCTCTGAGGCAAAGCTGGACCCAAACTCTACAGCAAGAATGTCTGGTTTCAGCAATACGCCAGTGCAGCAAACAAGAAATTCTGTGGCAGATTCAGGAAAATTAAAATGGGAGGTTTCTATTGACTTAAATATGAAAATGAATATCAGTATAATAGTCTGTGTTAATTATTACACTATTGCATTAAATTTAGATTGTACTGCCATCCAGTTGTCAGTGTGATGCAGACTTTGATACTGAGAAGCTGCTAGGGGAAAGCTGAAGGTTCTGATACCGGGGTAGAGGCCAGTTGAGGCTTTTGGCCAGGGCCGGCTCTAACTTTTTTGCTGCCCCAAGCAGCAAATAAAAAAGTGCCGCCCACCCCGAATCCCCGCCGAGCGCCATGCCGCGCCACCCCCTCAGTGCCGCCGAGCGCCGCGCCACCAGAGCCTGCCCCCCCCAGCCGATCGCCGCAAGAACACTCTCCCCCCCCAGCGCCACCCCCCGCACCGCCCTCCCGCCGAGCGCCGCGCTGCTGGAACCCCGCCCCGAGTGCCACGCCGCCAGAGCCCGCCCCCCCCCCCCCCGGAATGCCGCACCGCGCTCCCCCCACCGCCCCTTACCAGGTGCCGCCCCAAGCATGTGCTTGGTTGCCTGGTGCCTGGAGCCGGCCCTGCTTTTGGCATTCGGGCAGCATGGGGATCTGGAACCCAGGAACCTAGGCATTTGGCAATAAGGAGTACATGCATCTCCTCTCCTTCCTGCCCACAGGCACTTGGATTTACATGTTTTGAGAAGGCTTGTTTGCTTTTACCGATCCAACAACCCTTGACAGCAGTAAGATGTCCCATTGTATCTGGCCTCAATTAATGACACTGCAACCTACAATAATGGATTGGTTTGATATTTTCTGTAGCAGTGAAATGGTTATCAAACTTGACATTTAAATATCATCTGTAGGATTACTCATTAACACGCCATTAAAATAAATGGGAGTAGATCAGACCTCTCTTACAGCTTAGCTTACTAGAACATATTTTGGATTAAATCTTATATGTATTTAAACTATTCTGACCTAATGGATAGATTCTGCAGCAAGTATTGAAGACACTGAATTAGGTAATACTCAGGGTCTTTGCTTAGTTAACTGGGGGGGTAGTATTTGAGGTTGTACTTCCAAATATTAAATACAATATATTTAAGAGCAGAATGCATTTAGAATACTATACAAAAAACTCTTAAATATGCAATAAGTGTCTTATAAATGTCTCAATTAATATTCATAATTGAATATGTAAAAATTAACGTTTGGCTAATGTTCAGATGCTATTTGATATAATTGTAATGCACATTGTTCAAATATATCATTTGAAACTGACAGTTGGCTTTTCTATGTTTATCAGTTGTTTATGTTTGCATGTAGACTACCTTGAACTTTACTTGAATGACAAAATATACAGCTTCCCATAGCCCATTGAAGGTGAAGGCACCAATTACTGCAACGTAAATATATATTTCATTCTTCTTCTTCTTCTTCTTCTTAAGTGTGTGTATATAAACCTCCAGCATAATAGCTCTGCCTGAAACCCCCAAGATAGGGTCCTGTGCACCTGGTGAATTTCACGCTTACATTATATGAGAATGAAGCAAAGTATTAATGTCTGGATCAGAGTGAATATACAAGTTCAAATTTTTGTAAACATAAAAATCAACTCACTATCTTCAAGTGCATGCCTAAAGCATGTATATGCAGCACTCAAAGGAGCAATGATGTCAGATAAAAATAATTCTTTGCCTTCTTTCACCAATATACAACTATTTACACACAAAAATATAACATGGTTAGAAACTTTCCAAAACATGAAACTAGACAAGAAAATTACTCCTTCAGGCAGGATTAGCATTTGCAGGATATCCCATTAGCCAATTCTTCACAGCTTCAGTTATCAGAGCTCAACACTAGGTCTTTCAGTGAGACTCACTATGAGATTAATGCCCAGAACAGAATAGATCCAGCTGCGTTACCCAAGAAGGGTAAAATCCAACTCAGATTATAATTATATTCATCTGAAACTGGAGCAAGCACTTTTTTGCTGGGCAAAAGAAAACACAGAGATGATGGGCCAATGTCCATGTAGAGAATCGATAACGAATTTAGGATGAGATTTTCAAAAGTACTCAACATTGGTCAAATTCTTTCCCACTGAAATTAACAGTAAAATTTCCAATTTCTTCAGTGGGAGCAGAGTTAAGTCAGCGTTGAGCACTTTCAAAAAATTTTAAACAGCATTTTATTTTGGCAGAATCCTTAACTCTCACTACTAGAAAACAATAAAGAGCAAAAGATTTATAAATGGTCAACTTGTGAAGCATGGATGATTGATCACAAAAGCCACTCCTAGTCCCATAACAAGGATTTTTTTTTCCACTGCTGGGATTGCTTTGACAATCTTCGGAATAAACTATGTTTCTTGCAGGAAAAATCTAACAAATCTCTTGGATCAATTCACATTTATTACCACCACTGACTTCAAAGGGATGGTTTCAACACTGGGTCCTTAACAGGCCCATGATTGCTCCCAAGTGACTTTTATAGGGTATGATTTCAATTGTTATTTGCTATTTAAAAGCAAAAAGGTGTTCCTGTTGTGTTAATAATCCTAAAAGCTGATGGCCACTTGCAATTAGACAGTTATGGGATGAAAACGAAATCAGTTTCAAAGCCATGCTCCATCTAGGCCACTGGTTCTCAACCAGGGGTACGCATACCCCTAGGGGTATGCAGAGGTCTTCCAGGGGGTACATCAACTCATCTAGATAGTTGCCTAGTTTTACAACTGGCTACATAAAAAGCACTAGCAAAGTCAGTACTACTTCAAATTTCATATAGACAATGATTTGTTCATATTGCTCTATATAGTATACACTGTACAATATTTATATTCCAATTAATTTATTTTATAATTATATGGTAAAAGTGAGAAAGTAAGCAATTTTTCATTAATAGTGTGCTCTGGCACTTTTGTATTGTTATGTCTGATTTTATAAGCAAGTAGTTTTTAAGTGAGGTGAAACTTGGGATACACAAGACAAATCAAACTCCTGAAAGGGGTCTGGAAAATTTGAGAACCACTGATCTAGGCTATAGCAGCCAGGTAATTCCCAGGTAGTCACATGTGCAAACTACCCAATCTTTAACTTTCTGAGCTACATTTCATGGCAAATGACCCAGTGGGAGGAAAAAGAACTTAGGGCACTAGGGTCTAGGCAACTGATGAAGATTGTGAAGGGAGAGAACATTCAAAGAAGCCCAGGATCCAACTGAGGGTGGCAATTCATGGTCTTAAGAGTTCTAAAATAATGGCTGATCAATGGCCCCGATAAAGTCAATGAGAGTTTTTCCAAGATTTTACACAATGCCTTTTCCCAATAATTATGCAATCAGAAGAGGTAATAAAAAATGTTAAGAGTGTTTGGAAGAGAAGAAAGGGAGAAGGAATAGAGATTTTAAAGAGGATGCAGAGAAAATTCAAACCACTGCAAGCAGCACTTCTTGTTATTCAGGCACTTATAGGATGAAAGTGATGCCTACTATAAATCCTATTCACATACTGGGAAGCAGCAAGGGAGTGGCTTGAGTAGGGTGACCAGACAGCAAGTGTGAAAAATTGGGACAGGGGTGGGGGGTAATAGAAGCATATATAAGAAAAAGCCCCAAATATCAGGACTGTCCCTATAAAATCGGGACATCTGCTCACCCTAGGCTTGAGCCACTTAAACCCAAAATAATTTGGAACAGACTAAAATTTAAAGTTTACCAACTGATTAGCAAGGGGCAGAGAAGGGATTAAACTGCCACCTGATAGTTTGGGATTTGTTTATATTCCACTTGATGATTTAAGACTATTTGCTTTCTATAAATTCCATTTGTCAGCAAAAAAAAAAATCAATAAAATATGAGTACATTTAGATGAGGATAACTGATTGCAGAGGTTGTAAAAATTATTAAGGGGAACACAGCTTTTCTATTCCCTTCAAGCTTTCTTCTTATTTTATATGCTTAAACACTGAAAAATGTACAAGTTGAAATGATTTACATACATCAGACTAATTTAATGGGACCACCCCAATGAAATTACTGAGCTTCATTTGTTTTCTCTGAACTGGCACTTGTTTTCTCTCTCATGGAAATACAAAAAATAAATAAATCCAAAAACATTCACCACACAAAAAAATTAATATGATGAAGATCAAGGTTGGGATATTTAAAGATGCCTAAGAGAGTTATGTCCCTAACTTCCACTGAGAACCCTAACTCCTTTAGGCTACTTTGAAAATCCCACACCAAAGCTTTTTAAAATCCATACTTGAACTGTATTGTAATTCTTTTCAGAAAGCATTAAAGCGTAGCAAGCTTTGCTCTCTATAAATCCATGTTGTGTATGGAATTTACAATTCAGTTCTCTAGATGTTTTAGTATTTTTTTCTATAAATGTGTGTTCCTTTGCTTTGCC
This sequence comes from Trachemys scripta elegans, assembly GCF_013100865.1. Lineage (NCBI taxonomy): Eukaryota > Metazoa > Chordata > Testudines > Emydidae > Trachemys > Trachemys scripta. The sequence goes on from NC_048300.1 coordinate 105,326,473, forward strand.
AATGTTCATGTAAATGGTGATTTAAACAAATAAGGAGATTTAAGAGGTGTTTAATGTTTTTGGACAGAAAGCTTACTCATGTGAAACCAAAATGGTCAAGTGGGAAGAATGTAAAAAGAAATGATACAATATATATTCTACAAAGTAAATTAGTTCATATTTAAATAAATGTAGTTAATTAACCCTGTTGACTTACGATAAACAAAGACATATGCGTAAAGAAGCTACGGTATATTTCTATTTGTAAAAGACACGGTACATTTGTTAAAATAACTAATTCTGATCCCTGTGAATAGCTAGCCAACTACAAAAGTAGTTTTTCCTCCCTTGGTGTTCACACCTCAACTGCTAGAAGAGGGCCTCATCCTCCCTGATTTAACTAACCTCGTTATTTCTAGCCTGACTCACTCTTGCTTGCATATTTATACCTGCCTCTGGAAATTTCCACTACATGCATCTGACGAAGTGGGTATTCACCCACGAAAACTCATGCTCCAATACGTCTGTTAGGCTATAAGGTGCCACAGGACTCTTTGCTGCTTTTACAGATCCAGACTAACACAGCTACCCCTCTCATACTTAATTCTGATACATTTAGGCCAGACTACTCCCTCCAGTGGTCAAATCCACAGAAGAGCATAGAAAAGGGAGAAACCCCATGAGGACCCCTTCACGGAGGTTTCCCCACCATTGTTTTACTGTCACGTTTACCCCATATTTGAAATAAAGCAAGATTAACAGGGGCAGGAGGAGGAGGAAGCAACAGCCCTTCATTGTTAAATGTTCAAGCTGTTTCACAATCGTTACCATACACACATAAGCCTCATATCTGGATACCTGCTGAAATTCAGGACCTCGTTTTAAACGGAGCAGAAGGCTCACCATTACATGCAGGGCCGGCTTTAGGCCGATTCTTGCGATTCCCAGGAATCGGGCCCCAAGCCTTAGGTGCCTTTTTAATTTTTTATGCTCACCCGGCGGCGGTCCGCTCCAGGTCTTCGGTGGCATTTCGTCAGGGGGCGTTCCTTCAGTGCTGCGGAAGACCCGGAGCAGACCCCCCCACATTGCCGAAGTGCCAGCAAAGCCCCGGACCGCCGCCAGGTATTCGAATCAGGCCCCACAGTTCATAAAGCCGGCCCTGATTACATGCATGCTTGTCATCACAAAAGAGATTTAAACCCGATGAATTTTTAAATATTATAATGACAATTTCCCAACTCAAAAAGCGTTACAACCAACGTGGGGGAATTCTTAGTCAACCTTGTCTTGACTGACAAAGAAAAACTGAACAGAGTATTAAAAATTAATGGTAGCTTAGGTACAAGTGATTTCTAATATGCAAATAGAATTAGTTCAAAACAGTAATATATATTCTTGCTGCTTTAAAAGGGCCCATTTTTCAAAGCTGAAAATAATTATGAGCCAAATCAGGTGGGAGGAAAAATTTAATCAGAAAAACGTGAACGATAATTTGGACTAGTTTAAGAACACGTTACTAGATCCCCAAAAGCCACATCCCATAATTGAGGAAGAAGGATGTACTGGTTAAAAAACCAACCCCGATAAGAGGGGAAGTGAAGGCAGCTATAAAAAAATAATAATATATAATGAATGGGAAATTTATCATAATGAATATAAATCAGAAGCTAGGAATTGTAGAAAGTTGATAAGGGAAGCAAAGAGACACATGGAGAACTCTATGGCCAAAAAAGTTAAGGAGAATAAAGTGGTGGGGTTTTTTCAGTATATAAGAAACAAAAAGAATCCTAACAATTGCATTGGTCCATTACTACATGGAAATTGCAGAATTATCAATAATAATTCAGAAAAGGAAAAAATGTTCAATAAATATTTCTATTCTATATTTGGGGGGGAAAGCAGATGATGTACTCTCATCATATGATAACACTCCGTTCATTCCACTAGTATCTCAGGAGGATATTAAACAGAAGCTACTAAAGACCTTTTTAAATCAGCCAGTCCAGATAACTTGCATCCAAGAGTTCTAAAGAGCTGGCTGAAGAGCTCTCTACACCATTAATGTTTATTTTCAATATGTCTCGGAACACAGGAGAAGTTCCAGATGATTGGAAGAAAGCAACTATTGTACCAATGTTTATAAAGAGTAACTGGGATAACCTGAATAATTCTAGGTCTGTCAGTCTGACATCAATCCTGGGCAAGATGACAGAGTGGCTAATATGAGGCCTGATTAATAAAGAATTAAAGGAGGGTAATATATACATGCATTTATGAAAAATAGATCCTGTCAAAATAACTTGATATCTTTTTTTGATGAGATTACAGTTTTGGTTGATAAAGATAAAAGTAATGATGTGTAATAGGTTTGTGTAAGGCATTTGACTTGGTACTGCACAACATTTTTATTAAAAAACTAGAATGATATAAAATTAACATGGACATATTAAATGGATTGAAAGCTGGTTAACTGATAGGTCTCAAAATGTAACTGTAAATATGGAATCATCTTTAATGCTAAGATTTTTTCATGGTTATTTTTAGTAAAAGTCTCAAACAGGTCATGGGCAATAAACAAAAATTCAGAGCCCGTGATTTGTCCGTTACTTTACTTAAAATAACTGAGGGCAGGGCTATGTAGGGGGGAGGAATGGAGTCCCATTGGGGGAGAACAGGGACTGACAGGCCAAGCCCCCACCATTGCAGGGGACACAGCCCCAAATCCAGTGGCCAAAGCAAGGGGTGCAGCCACGGGGGACACAGCCCTTGCTCCAGAGCTGGCCCAGCTATGAGACGGGGTACATGGTCGGACTGCAGCCCCCGCCAAGCCCCAGCTGAAGCAGGGGGAGAGGAGGGGAACACGGCCCTGGGAAGCCACAAGGGGGGCGCACAGCCCCAGCTGCAGCTTCCAGTGAAAGTCACAGGACGAGGGGGCGCATGGACCCTTCGGGGCTGAAGCACGCGGCCCTGGCTGCAACTCCTCCAAGCCTGGAATGCCTCAGGGCTGGAGCACATGGCCCCGCCAATTCCAGGACGCTGTGGGGCTGGGGCGCACTGCCCCGGCTGCAGTCCCCGGCCCAGCTGCAGCTCCCAGGCCCGCCAAGCCCGGGACAATGCCAGGCAGGGGCGCACGGTCCCAGCTGCAGCCCCTGGTGGGAGCCAGGGGGCTGAGGTGCGTGGCCCAAGCTGCATCCCCCACCAAGCCTGCAGCACTGCGGCGCATGGCCCTGGCTGCAGCCCCCCGCCTCTCCAGGGGCTGCAGCAGAAGTCACGGGGTTGGGGCTGCAGGGTCCTGGTTCCAGCCAGCCCCAATTGCAGGGTAGAGGCGCACAGTCCCATCTCCTCCTTCTGAAGCCCTACACATCAGGGATGTCCAGCAAAGTCACGGAATCCGTGACTGCCATGACCTCCGTGACTAAATTGTAGCCTTAATCATCATCAAACAGAAGTATTTCTAGTGAGGCTCCACAGGGATTTAGTTTTGACCCTACGCCAGTTAATAATTTTATCAGTGACCTGGAGGAAAACATAAAATCATCAGTTAAAGTTTGCAGATGACACAAAAATTGGGGGCAAATAAAGAGGTAATAATGAAGAAGAAAGGTCACTGATATAGAGCAATCTGGATCACCTGGCAAACTGGGCACAAGAAAACAATATGCATTTTTAATACAGCTAAATGTAAATGTGTATATCTAGAAACAAAGAGTGTAGGCTTTACTTACAGTATGGGGAACTCTATCCTGGAAAGCAGTGACTCTGAAAAAGACTGTGGTGGTCATGGTGGATAATCAGATGAACATGAGCTCCCCACGAAACACTGTGCCCAAAAGGGCTAATGAAATCCTTGGATACATAAACAGAAGAATCTTGAGTAGGAATAGAGGGATTATTTTACTTCTGTACTGGCACTGGTGTGACCACTGCTGGAACATTGTGTCCAGTTCTGGTATCCACAAGTCAAGAAGGATGTTGAAATATCTGAGAGGATTCAGAGAAGAGCCACAAGAAGGATTGGAAAATATGCCCTATATCAGGGGTCGGCAACCTTTCAGAAGTGGTGTGCCGAGTCTTCATTTATTCACTCTAATTTAAGGTTTCGTGTGCCAGTAATACATTTTAATGTTTTTAGAAGGTCTCTTTCTATAAGTCTACAATATATAACTAAACTATTGTTGTATGTAAAGTAAATAAGGTTTTTAAAATGTTTAAGACAGGGAGAAGGGATAGCTCAGTGGTTTGAGCATTGGCCTGCTAACCCAGGGTTGTGAGTTCATCCTTGAGGGGGCCACTTAGGGATCTGGGGCAAAATCAGTACTTGGTTCTGCTAGTGAAGGCAGGGGGCTGGATTCAATGACCTTTCAGGGCCCCTTCCAGCTCTATGAGATAGGTATATCTCCATATATTATATTATACTAAAAAAAGGGAAAATTCAAAAAAAGATTTGACGAGGTAAGGAAAGTGTTTCTGTGCTTGTTTCAATTTAAAGTGGTTAAAAGCAGTATTAAGTCAATGTTCAGTTGTAAACTTTTGAAAGAACAACCACAACGTTTTGTTCAGAGTTATGAACAACCTCCACTCCCGAGGTGTTCATAACTCTGAGGTTCTACTGTAGTTTCTTGATGACAGACAAATTCTGATCTCCAATATGCTAAGGTAAATCTAGTTTAACTTTACTGATCTCCTCCCCACGCCCCCCCTCCGAAACCCTTATCACAGGAGACATGAATTCCAAGTAAAATTAAGCCTTGCTCTTGATCTCATGATCGACCTACCAAATCTCAGGATTTTTTCTTCTACTGGCAGCACCGGCCTTAGGGGAGTGTGATGTGGGCAACTGCCCAGGACACCGTGGTCAGGGGGGCGCTGTCCCAGTGCTACAAGCTGGTGGGTCTGGGCTGCTGGAATGGGTATGAGTATGGGTGAGCCCGGGTTTGGAGCTCCTGGCCAACTGGGCAGGGAGCGGCGATACTGCCCAGAGCTGCCAGCCTCAGGGGAGACACAGGGCTTGCCCCTGCAGAGCCAGCCCCTTGCTTCCCCCTTCCCGTGGACATGATGGTCAAAAGTGTATGGCTGGGGGAACCCCATGGCTCAGAAACGCCTCCCTGTGCAGCCCAGCCTGGGTGGCTGGAGAGCATGGTATTGCCACCCTTAGTTCTGTGCTGCTAGTGCCGACGGTGCTGCCTTCAGAGCTGGGCAGCCAGAGAGCTGCCATGCCTAGAGGTGCAATGCAGAAATCTGCCTCCTGCTCCTCCAGTGCTTGATCCCCCACATTCTCCACATTTACTTTTCACAGAAGTCATTTTCTAAGAAATAAGGGTGGCATGGTATTGCAGGGTAATGGGGTGCAGGTAGATGTGGGGCCAGGAAGGAGGCTGGAGGGCAGGCGATAGTAATGGGAGGGGATTGGATGTCAAGTTCCCTGACTGGGATAGTGGTGGATAGGAGTACCACCCGCCAAGTAGCCAGGAAAGATCGTGTTATTAACTGCAAATTGATTGCAAGTCACAGGAGTTTGGTGCCTGCAGTAGGAAATGTCGTGATGACACAAGAAACTCCTCCAACCCAGCAGCCTTGGGGTTAAGGACACAGACCTGCCCTGCCTTCATGTATGGCCCTACAGCAGAGTGTGTGTCCCGGGGCAAAACAGGGAGATGGGAGTCAGGCAAAAGCTGCTATTGGCTCCAGGGCCTCCCGCTGCTTTGGAACTTCTCCTCTACTTGGGATCTGGGTAGAGGAGAAACCCTGGGGGAGGGCGGAAGTGTGTCAGGGGAGAAAGGAGTCAGTGAGGTGGTATTGGTGGGTCCAGGGAAGAGGGGAAGCCCCGGGGGCAGCAAGCCGGGGGGGGGGGAGGGGGAGGGAGAAGAGGTGAGACAGTCGTAGGAAATGGATGGCAGGTGAGGTCTCCATCATAGGGATGAGGAGAGGGTAAGCGGAGTCTCCATCTGACAAGTCAAGAAGAGTACTTTTTGTGTGCATTAAAAGTTGACTTTTCAATCTGAAATTTATCACACATAGCCAGAAGAGTAGAGGGGGTAAAAAGTAAACAGACAAACTAAAAAACCCAGTTTGAGGTTTTCTAAAATCTCGTGATTTTTTGGAGATCCACCTCATTATTTTTGATCTCTTGTAGTTGGCAATACTGTTATGTTTTATATTTTATATACTTATTTGAATTTGTATTTGATATTAATAATTCAGCTTTCAAAGCTTGAACTGGGGTTGTGACATGTTCATTCTTTAACTTAGTAAATCCAAGATGGTATTCTCCATATATGAGGAAGGGGGGGGGTCCATGGGTACTCAATACAAGGTCTAGTTCAAGTTAGTTAGTGAGTTTCCCTAACTAGCAACACACCTGAAATTCCAGTCTTCTTGCTCTGTGGAACTAAGACTGCCAATCATGACTAATTTTGTTTTGTGTGGTCCGTTTTTGTCAGCATTCCAAAGATAGTGTGTGGCAGTGGAACACATTTCTTTTATAAATTAAATTAATGGCAATATCTTATCTCCTAGAACTGGAAGGGACTCTGAAAGGTCATTGAGTCCAGCCCCCTGCCTTCACTAGCAAGACCAAGTACTGATTTTGCCCCAGATCCCTAAGTGGTCTCCTCAAGGATTGAACTCATAACCCTAGATTTAGCAGGCCAATGCTCAAACCACTGAGCTATCCCTCCCCTTGTTTCTTTGGTTATTAAAAGCAGTCCAAATGATGTCTTTTCAATGAGAACTCCGATCTGGCTGACTTGATAACTTCTTACAGCTAATGGTTTGGGGGGGATGCACAAGGGAAGGTACAGTGCTACCTAAAACTTAAAGTTGTTTTTAAGATAAACAAGAAACATGACTTTACAAACTGCAAAAATTATCCCACTGCATTTTTTGTAAACAGTAAGACTGGAGTTTTTAAACCAAAAACAACATTTAAATTATTCTTTTTTATTCCTATTAGATGTACATTTCTATTACATCTCAAGAAGGAAAGTAGTAAATTTGTTTTTTTGCCCAACCCCAATTTGTATTTCCCCAATCATATGCAATACGTATCAATTAAGGATGAGCTCACGTAACAGATGTCAAAATATATCATTTGCTGCCGTGTTTGGAATAGCTAGGGTCACAACGAATGAGAATTTCAGTAAATGAGAATTATAAAATACATACTCAACTTCTAAAGTTTGGTGGGGGAAAACCCTCCACCACATGTGTCTATGGTGGATTACGGTATGTAAATCATAGAGTGCTGACACAGCAAAAAGCAAGGTAATCAGAAAAAAAATCTGTATGATTCAGACCACATGAAAAGGTAGTACAAGGGAGGAGAAACAATAACAAATTTCAGTTTCAGTCTTAGCGGCATATGGAAATTTTACTGATTATGAAAATCCATTCAATGTTGCTATCTGGGAGACATTTGTAGTTCAGTGGACTGGACATTGAACTGGAGTCAGGAGATGTGGTTTTATTCCTGCTACTAACTCATTTTGTTACCTTAGGCAGGCCATTTAACATCTGTTTGTACCTCAGTTTCTTCATCTGTAAAAGGGGAACAAAATGTTTACCCAGTTTTGGAGAGTGCTTTGAGATCTTCCAATGAAAACCATTATGCAAGTGCTAATATTTATATTTCTGCAACTGCCTTTCAAGTAACAATACTTCACTTCGGTACATCTTTTTAAATTTTAAAAGCAAACGAGCACCTGTGAATTCATTATTTTTTGTTGCTATGTTAATCATTTCTTCAGAATGTTCTTTCAAAGGTATTGTTGACATTTAATTAAATGAAACTTCATTCTTTTTACAAAGTGACATAATACTACTACTAAGTGAAATAGTTTCGCATGAGAGAAATTTGACTACATGACAAAATACTAAGTAGCTATGAATAACAATACTGTCACTACGAACTACACTGTTGCCATGGTTAAATACAAGGTAGTTTTGCAGAGCATGATTTATTTAAGTAAAAAACAAAAACACTAAAAATCTAATTTTACTGAAGTCTGAGTCACCCCAGGCACCAATCTTGCAATTTACAATGCATGATCAGGCTGCCAAACTTATATGGAGCCCCATTATCTATATGGCTCTGTGTACACTGAACGCTATTTCTGTTGTAAATTGCAGGGTCAGGGCATTAGCAAGAACATGCAAATTTTAACTGAAAACTGATTGCAACAGGAACACATGCAATACCTTCACTCATAAAAAACATGAAAACAACATTGGTTCAAGGGCTGCCAGGGATTGTCCAGCCGTAACTACTGTACAAATATGAGTGGCATGCACTATAAGCTATAAAGTATGATGGAAAACAAATAACTTACACAATGCACAATTCCAATGCTGTCCTCACCTCACAAAAATGAAAGACTTTTATCCAGCTTTATAGCTGTACACATCTGCTACAGCCCCCATTTTATGGGCTTCAATCTATGGTTCAATTCTAGGTTAAAATTAAGTAATCTAAATATGCACTCTGTTACATAAAGAGCCAGATGATGAAATTACATCAGCTTCTAATAAGGCTCTTTGAAATCCTAAACTAACAAGTTAACAGCCAAATTATTTTGTTTTCTTTTAGTAATTATTTAGTGTTCAATCAACATTAACAGAAGAAAAATAAAGAGTTTGACACCTTTGTAGGAGTTACAAGCCTATGATTATTTGTTGCCCCAGGACACAAGTCATATATAACTACTACATATTTTATATTATTTTATTAATAGCATGCACATCTCCCAATACAAACTTGCCATTTTTTTTTTAAAAAAGCAAGTAGTTAAGAGGTTTATTAAGTTAAAGCTTATAATTTTTTCCTCATTTAAAAACAATATAAAAATTCTTTCATTTAAAAGAAGGCTATTTATACTTAATCTTTGAAAGAATTAACATAATTTAAGAGGAAAAATAATTATTTGGTAGGGTTACCATATGTCCGTATTTTCCCGGACATGTCCGGCTTTTTAGTTCTTAAATTGCCATCCGGGAGGAATTTTTAAATATTTAAAAACATCCGGGAAAATACAGACACATGGTAACCCTAAGTCCAAAGGCTGGCGGCGCTTCCCAGGCAACTCCCGGCGCCCTCCTGCCAGCAGGAGCCTACAATGTGAGTAGCCCCTAGGCACAGAGGTGAAGGGGGTCTCCGCATGCTGCATCGGATCCCTCCAGCCCAATCAGAGCTGCAGGGGCAGGGCCTGCAGGTGCCAGCAGTGGGCAGAGAGCCCTCCGCCCCCCAGCTCCCGACTCTAGGAACCAGAGGGACCTGGGAGCCCCAGATAAGCACCGCTAGGACTCCCCACCTCGTCCCCGGCAGGTCCCTCTGGCTCTTAGGGTCGGATCGGGGGAGCGGAGGGCTCTCTGTGTGCTGCTGGTGCCTGCAAGCCCCACTCCGCGGCTCCAGCAGCTCCCATTGGCACTTTTCCCAGCCAGTGGGAGCCACGGAGTTCACACTTGTGGCGGGCACAGCATGTGGAGACCCCTCAGCTGTCCCGATCCTAGGAGCCAGAGGGACCTGCGGCAGGAGGGGTGATTAGGCGAGCGGGGAGGAATGAAGAGGCGTGTGGTGAGCCTGCAGCGGGTGGGGGAGTGAGTAGGTGAGCGGGGGGTGGTGGTGAAGAGGCGAGCGGCGAGGGAACCAGTGGCTGTCTGGCTGGTGAGGAGGCAAGTGGCGAGCGGGGAGGGTGAAGAGGCAAGCAGTGATCCAGCAGCAGGCTGGGGGAGGGAGTGATGAAAAGGCCAGTGGTGGGCAGCTGGGGTTGAAGAGGCGAACCAGCCAGCAGCAGGTGGGCAGGCGGAGGTGAGGAGGCAAGAAGCAGCGAGCCAGCAGCAGGCGGGGGTTCTCGGGGTGGGAATGGGGGTGGGTTGGGGACTGAGGAGGGACGCAGCAAGCCAGCAGCGGGCCACGGGCAGGGAGGGGGCGGGACTTGGGGCAGAGTGGGCGTGGAGTGTGGGAGGAGCAGGTGTGGACTGTAGGCGGAGCTGACTCCCCCCCTCCCGCCCCCGTGGAGTCTCCTCTTTTTTGAATGTTCAAATATGGTAACCCTATATAAGATTGAAAATAAGATGAAAACATCTGTCACTATATTCCTTATAGGAGTTTTAAAACATTGTCCCTAAAACCCATTACAAGCACAATATTAAAAACTACCTTTTTACCAAGTCTATACAAAAACAAGTTACTGTGGCAGTGGCTTTTCTTTTACTGGATAAATAGCTACCCACAAAAGAGTAGCAGCATAGAATTATTTTAAGGCCAAAAGAATCAGTTTAAAGATTAAAAGCAAAAAGAATTGTTTCTTTCCCCCTGTTTTCTCTCTTTTAACTGGAATTACAGATAAAGAGCTGTCAGTATCTGTTCTGCTGCCAGAGAATAACAAGTTCCCTCCTTCTGTGTCAGGAATCAAGGCTTGCCTACTAGCGCAGCTAGCCTGCAGCTGGCTGCGTGATTGGCTACATCACCTGATTGGCTGGAGGGCCCAGCAGATTGGCTCTTAATCAGGCAGCAGCTTGCTGACTGCTCAGTGCTCATATTACCACTGTGCCTGCTCCTATGTTACCTTGTTCCTGGTGACCCTGCCTTGCACCCATCCTTGTTCACCCTGACCCTGCTTGAGACCCCACTTACTCTCAATGATTCCAGCTTGACCTTTGGCTCTGGTACCCAGTTCCTGACCTTTGACTGTGGCTTCTCACTACTGCCTCCAGCTCTGACCCTAGTTCTTGGTTTCTGACACTCAGTTTCTGATGCCTGCTCCAACCGCTAGGCCTCAGGCTTGCTTCAAACACTAGGCCTGATGCCCACACCAAACACTAGGCTAGATCACCCATAGCATGGTTACCTGACAGATTGAGCAGCCCAAGACAAAAGACCTTGAGTCCTGAGGGGCCCCACGTATGCCCCCCATCTTGTGCACACGCATCAGAGACCAGGGATACCAACAGTTGGGGCCGTGAAAATGGAACATCTGCGCAAACCGCCAGCGGATCCAGCCCCCAGTCAAGGAAGGCAAGAACTGGAAGAGTACTGTGATAACCAAGTCCAGATGGTGGCGGTTTGGCAAGCCATGCCTGGAGGGGCCTGAGGTGTAGTCTTGCATGCTGCACTATGTACATACATGCATTGATGTGGCCCAAAAGCCTCAAACCATGCTGGGCTATTATAATCAGGTGGTCCTTGAGCTGTACAATCAGGGACGTGATCGTTTGAAATTGGCCTTCTGAGAGGAAGGATACAGCTTGGATAGAACTGAACACCACTCCAATAAACTCTATCCTCTGCACCAGAGTGAGGGTGGATTTCTGAGCATTTATTATCAGGCCTAGAGCCTTTAATGTTGACGGGATAAGGTGGATGCTGAACTCCACCTGGGCCTTGGATTGATCTTTGACCAGTCAGTCGTCCAGATACGGGTAGACTTCCATTCCTTGTCTACTCAGGTAGGCCGCGACTTCCTCCGGGCACTTTGTAAACAATCGAGGGGACACTGACAGGCCAAATAGGAGAATTGTGAATTGGTAGTGCGGTGGTTCATGACAAATCTTCTGTAGCCTTGGAAGATCAATATATAAAAGTAGGGCTGTGTACCATTCCCTTGGATCCAGGGATCCAAGGGATTAGGGCCCCTGAATGTCTGGCAGGCATTAATGCTGAAGTGGAGGGGGGTGGTTGCCTGCACTTAAAGCCCCTGCTCCATTTCCTCTGTGGGTCGACAGGCCATAGGGGCGAAGAACCAAGAGGACAGCTGCAGTCTTAAGTGCTTCCCAAAGTCACCAGGGTGTATAAACCCAGGGACTTAAGGGTCGCCCTGGAATATTTCAGACCATGAAGCTTTGCATTTGTCTTCTCTGAAAAGAGCAAAGTACCCTCAGAGTGAAGGTCCCGGAGGGTTTGCAGAACCTCCTGCAGGAGGACTGAAGCCACAAACTCCTATGTATGACTACTGTAGATGCCACATACCTGGCTGCCAAATCCGCTTTATCAAGGGCCGCTTGCCCGGAAGTTGACACACGCGCTCCCAACATGACCTCATCAGGAGAAGGCTCCTCCTCTGACTGGATCCCGTGGTGCTGGCTCCCGGTACTCGGTGCCAAGCTCGGTACCGGAGTCCATTTCAGGTGTTGCCCCCAGGGGTGGCGGTGCCCCTCTTTCAGAGGCCACCAAATAGAAGCACCTCAATGGGGGCCCCTGCATGGGGAAAATGCTCCAAAAAAGCCACTGCATGGGCCCTAGCCACTGCCCATGAGGCCAAGTACTCCAATGTCATTCCCGAGTGGGTAGGGATGGCTGGTGGCATGTTGGGATCAACTCGTGGATGGGAGAAGTACAACTCCACCTCCAAGGATGAGGAATCTCTGCCTGGTGGCCACGGAGGAGCAGTTCCCACCAATGCCAGAGATTGGTGCCAACGCAGGGAAGACAGCAGTGGGGCCAACATAGATGGTTTGCTTTTCGACAGTACCATGGAGCTGGTACTGAACCGTGACCAGTGGCTGCATGGTCCCTCCTGCCCACCGGCACTTGACATCACCAACCCTTGAACAGCCAGTGATGCTGGCACCAACAGCAAAAGCAGGTCACTGATGGCGTGAATGCCTCTGGCATGGATGGCATCGCAACAGCGCTGGTACCACACCCACCTTCTGGTGCCAACGGATCTTCTGGAGCCAAAGTCAACAGCACTGACTGCTGGGGCAGAGGAGCGGCCTGACATAGGTTGCACCCTGCTCTGCTCTCCATGCCTGTCCCCCTTTGGGGTCGGGGAACAATCTCTCTTGGCCAGTGGCTTCTTCTGCTTCTTCCTCGACACCAGGGATGGCAAAAGGTTCTGAGACTCCTGTATAGTGGAAGGAGTGCTCCTCCTCAATACCAAGGTGCTCGGTGCCAAGTCTGACTGGCACGGCTCGGAGGAAGGCCTCAGTGCTGCCTCCATCAGCAGGGACTTCAACCTGGCCTCCCAGTCCTTCTTGGTATGGGCCTTAAAGGCCCTGCAGATTTTGAAGTGGTTCCCGATGTGAGTCTCACCCAAACACTTCAAGCATCTGGAAGGTGGGTTACTCAGGGGCACAGCCTTGTTGCAAGAGGCACAAAGCTTGAAACCTGGCGACTGAGGCATGCCTCAGCACCGGAAACAGATTAAGCTCCACTAACAATGGAGAAAAACTAACTATTTACATAAACTATAAAGGGAACTATATATACACAATTAACAGGAAAAACTAAGTCCACTGAGAAACTTTCAACAGCAACAAAACTTTCCAGCGACCATCACGGGCGGTAAGAAGGAACTGAGGGGGCGCCAGGTCCTTTATACCAGTGCTATGAGCACGCGGTCCCAGAGGGCCCCAGAGCTGACCTGACAGGTACCACTGAGGGAAACATTTATGGCGACTGTGCTCGGGGCGCACACACACCTACACTGGAATGGATATGTGTAAGCACTCAAAGAACACCACATCCATCCCTGCATGCCTTCCACCACACAACCCAAAAACCCAGGCCCCAAGATTCTGGCAGGAATCAGAGCTAGTCCCCAGGCAGACTCCCTGATTGGCTGGTAGAACCAGAAAACTGGCTCCTAAGGCAGCAGCAGCTCACTGGCTACTCAATGCTCATGCCCACCACTGTCACTACTCCTTTGTTGCCCGGTTCCTGCTGCCCCTGCCTTGCACCCAGCCTTGTCTCTGCCCTGTCCCTGCTTGAGACCCCCATCTTGCCTGTTAATCCTATTGCTCAAAGTAATTCCAACTTGACCCTTGGCTCTGGCTTCTGACTACTGCCTCCGGATTGACCCTTGGCTCTGGAACCCAGGTCCTGACCCCTGGCTTGATCCTTGGCTGTGGGTTCTGACTATGGCCACCACCTCTGACCCCAGCTCCTGGTTTCTGATGCCCAGTTCCTGACATCCACTCTAAATCACTAAGCCTGACCCCCACACTGACCACTAAGCTAGACAGCCCACGTCCTGGTAGCCTGAGAGTCTATATGTATGTATGAGTTTATATATTGCTAGACACTGTGCCACATGGGATTGGAGCATAAGGTAAAAGGAGCATTTTCTCCCACCAGGCAACAAGCAGTACAAGGTCTCTCCATACTGTGCTCCAAGATAGTACAAATAGACGGTCTTGGCTACAGCACCAGCCCCCTCACCATGGCACCAAGGTAGGAGGAGAAGGCAACTTCTCAGGCAGTGCATAAAGATTTTAAATGTACCATAGGTACATAGTTTAAAGCATAAATAATAATAGGAAAAATAAATACATTGTGGCATGACACAATAAAGAGTATATATTGCAAGCTGTCACACAGACATGTCAGCAAACAACAGCTGTTCATCTCAATCAAATTCTATTCCTTCTGAGACTGAATGAAAGTGTACATAGATTTCAGGAGCAGTTTGAGACCATGCTATCATCCCACTGGTATGAGGAGTTTCCAAATACCAGGATGTATACACAAACTGAGTCATTTGCAACAATTAACCCAAAAGAGTTGCAAAATTATTGAAAAACATTCCTTTCAAAACAGATTGTAGTTTTAAGTTTATAAGGTATTGTTATTAACAAAATTAAGTACAAGTTACTTTAATTTAACCTGTGTCCTTTTGAGCTCTTCTGCCTATTATCCTATAGCAGCTGAGATCTTCCATATGCTGATCAATTTAGCAGCTTTTTCTAAAAGGTGGAAACTGATGGCTCGGTTATTTACAATGAGCGAAGGGGATGTAAGAGAGTACCAAATCAGAATGCAGCATTTTACAGTCACATTGCACTAGCGTAAATGAATACATAAGGCACAGAGCACTCATGAATTATGCCTTTAGAGTTTTTCATCCCCCCCTCTACTAGCCACCACAGTCTTGTCATAATTTGATTGATCTAAATTTAGAACAGAGGCCTCAGTATTGAAGTCAGTGGGGATCTCTGCAGGACAGGGTTAATAGACTATAAACTTCAGGGGGACATGGATCCTGGGCCAAATTCTGTCCTTTGTTAAACCCCTTTCATCACCACTGAGTTCCAATGGGATACTGTATGAGATATAAAATCAACAAAGAATTTGGCCCCTGGCCTTTTAATCTGCTTGTAAAACACCATGAACACCTATGCTACTAGATCAATAACTAAAAATAAGACTTGCTTTTCCTTGGGTATGCCTGAGAATGTTTACATCACTATAGTGCTAAGGTGCACAAAACCAGGCACAGTAAGTAACTTCCATTTTCCTGCTTTACACAGTTATTCTTTATAAAGATAGAGATAACATGAACTATCTCAGATATTCATGCTTGGTAACAGAGTGAATATATACAATAATGGGTTTGCCAGATAGTAAAAAAAAAAAAAAAAAAAAAAACCACGAGGAGTCCTTGTGGCACCTTAGAGACTAACACATTTATTTGGACATAAGCTTTCGTGGGCTAGAACCCACTTCTTCAGATGTACGAAGTTAAAAATACAGGAGCAGGTATAAATACATGAAAGGATGGGGGTGCTTTACCAAGTGTTTGGTCAGTCTAACGAAATAAATCAATTAACAGCAGGATTACAAGGGAAGGGAAAAAAAAACTTTTGAAGTGGTAAGAGAGTGGCCCATTACAGACAGTTGACAATAAGGTGTGAGTAACAGTAGGGAGAAATTAGTATTGGGGAAATTAAGTTTGGGTCATTACAAAACCTAACTACTCCCAATCTTTATTCAGGCCTAATCTGACGGTATTTAGTTTGCAAATTAATTCCAGTTCTGCAGCTTCACATTGTAGTCTGTTTTTGAAGGTTTTTTAATTGAAGAATTGCCACTTTGAGGTCTGCTATTGAGTGACCAGAGAGACTGAAGTGTTCTCCTACTGGTTTTTGAATGTTATGATTCCTGATGTCAGATATGTGGGAATCATAACATTCAAAAACCAGTAGGAGAACACTTCAGTCTCTCTGGTCACTCAATAGCAGACCTCAAAGTGGCAATTCTTCAATTAAAAAACCTTCAAAAACAGACTACAATGTGAAGCTGCAGAACTGGAATTAATTTGCAAACTNGGAATCATAACATTCAAAAACCAGTAGGAGAACACTTCAGTCTCTCTGGTCACTCAATAGCAGACCTCAAAGTGGCAATTCTTCAACAACAGTTTAGATGAGGTTTAACCGAAACAACTCATCACAACCAATCAGCATCACATACCCATTGCTCAGTTTCCCCTCCAACCACCATCTCACCTGCCTTACTTGGGTTGAATTATGACCAGTTCATTCTCATTCAGATACACAGTCAGACATTATTGAAATTACAGAATTTGGGGTTTGATGAAAAAATCAAAAATGAGTATAATCAGCCTATGGCAGACAATGCACCCCAAAACACCACACAATCTTCAGTGACTTCCTGAAACCTTGGGATGGGACCGCTACACACACACAATCTACTCCCCAAAGAAGCTGGAGAGCTCTGTGTAGATCAAAACACTTGTCTCCTTCACCAACAGAAGTTGGTCCAATAACAGATATTACCTCACCCACATTGTCTCTCTAAAGAGTCAACAGCACATGGTGGTCACTGATATCAAAAGTTGCTGATACTTATGACAGGCCTGGAAATCTTAGCATTGTTCATTTTAGAGTGATTCTTTTCTATTTTATGGTAATTACTTTAGAAAACCTGGTGGTTCTATCATTTTTTTCAGTCCATAAATACATAAGTGGCACATGGGTTCTTTAGTCATGCATAAGTGATGAGCTGGGGGAAAGGACCTCAGCAGCAGACCATATTTGCACAGACACAACTACTATGCCTCAGTGACCAGCAGACAGGCTTGCTATGGCAAAGTGATCAATTTTGGCTGTTTTACGTAACAATTCACTTTACTATTGAATGCAGGGATAATGAAATGTTTTTATCCTCATTGCATGAGTAAAGGGCAGCAGAACTATACTTAGCATGCCCTAATTGAGGGGATGGGGATGCCAAAGCCTAGTAGAAATTAGAGAGGGTGAGGACAGGAGTTTCTACCTGCTGGACTGAAATCCTAGGGTATGTTTACACTGCGGTTAAAAACCTGCAGCTGGCCTGTGCTAGCTGACTTAGGCTAAGGGGCTGTTTAATTGAGGTGTAGATGTTCAGGTATTGGTTGCAGCCCAGACTCCAGACCCTGCAAGGTGGGATGGTTCCAGAGCTCGGGCTCTAGCCTGAAAGTCTATACAGCAATGAAACAGCCCCACAGCCCGAGCGCTGTGAGCCTGAGTTGGCTGGCATGGGCCAGCCGCAGGTTTTTCTTTGCTGAATGACCAGCAGTATGTCTTTCTTTGTAGACAGACCCTTCAAGATGCCTAGGCGTGGTGTTCAGTTTTCCCCAGGTTACTGGATGGGGACTCGAGCCAGTTCTGTTTTGTAATGTTTAGAGAAACCCCTAGATATTGTACATGGCCCTTGTTGCAGCTGACACCACCTGGAAGAATTATTTCATATAGCTTTGTTTTTCCCCTTTACCTTGCTTTTTCAGTCTCCAAAGTTTGGATCAGGAAGATGGGACAACCATTTCAAAAATACACTACTAAGCAATTTAGGACTAAAGGTGATCACTTTGAATTCCTGCTGAGACTGTTGTATAATAAAAATAGGAACAGAGGTTCCTGTGGCACATTTAAGACTAACAGAAGTATTGGAGCATAAGCTTATGCCGAAAGCTTATGCTCCAATACTTCTGTAAGTCTTAAAGGTGCCACAGGAACCTCTGTTGCTTTTTACAGATTCAGACTAACACGGCTACCCCCTGTTACTTAATAAAAATAGAGTTAATTTAGACGCAATGCTTCACAGGTTTAAAATTTATTTGTCTTGCCCTCCTGTCATTCTAAACAACCAACCTGTCAGTTCTGGAAACTTCTAAAAGTAAAGCAATCCATCATCATCATCATCAGTCAATAAAACAGTTACAAAAGTGCTGTCCTGGACTAAAAATATAGTGCTGTTCTGGACTAAAATGGACTACTGTCCAGCACATAACAATTGCATTGGCAGCATAGGGAAATAATGGGACACTACTTTGTTAGTCACCAGAGGAAACGGTATTTCCTTTCTACCACCCTGTCTGTCTGACTGTTCTATCCAGTGATTCTCAAACTTTCATATTGGTGATCCCTTTCACATTGCAAGCTTCTGAGTGCGACCCCTCTTATAAATTCAAAACACATTTAACACTATTATAAAGGCTGGAGATGAAGCAGGGTTTGGGGGTGGAGGCTGACCGCTTGCAACCCCCACATAAGAACCTTGTGACCCCCTGAGGGGTCAGGACCCCAGTTTGAGAACCCCTGATTTAGATTGTAAGCTCTTCAGGGCAGGGACTATTTCTTACTACTGCCTTAGCATGATGGCACCCAGAAATCTGCTGGGGCCTATTGGTGTGTAATACTAACAACACCACATATAATGTCAGCAGGTCTAAAAAGCATAAATCCTGCCTTGAATTTATGATCCTCTGTGCCATTATGCATTATACCATTAATAACACTCAATGACAGCAAGTGCTGCCTCCATATACAATAATTATCACAGCTCAATTTTCACCTCACCTTGTAATTTGTTAGATGTTTTTCATATAATAGTTGAAAGCTACATTTTAACTATGAAGGATATTATGGAAATTAGACTACCCTTAATATTAAAAAGGCTGTTAAATATGCACTTATCAAACATCCAATGCTGCAAAAACAGTTTAACCATCATGACCAACCATATACATCTTTTTGTACTAAGTTTAAATTTATGGATCTATTTTCTGTTAATATTTCTATTAGGTAATTGCACAGAGGAATTACCTCAGGTATGAAAAGGCAGAATCTTTACTTAAAGTCATTTATCACCTTTATATAACTTTATTTAATAAGGAAGCCATTTAATTCTTACATGCTCCAGAGTTCTGGTTGGGAATGTTAGATCAGTGGTTCTCAAACTGTTGGCCAGGACCCCAAAGTGGGACACAACCCATTTTAATGGGGTTGCCAGGGCTGGTGTTAAGACTTGCTGAGGCCTGGGGCTGAAGACTGAATCCCACTGCCCAGGGCCAAACCCCAAGCGCTTCGGCCCTGAGTGGCAGGGCTCAGGCTTCGGCTTCAGCCCTGGGCAGAAGGGCTCAGGTTACAGCCCCACTCCCCAGGGCTGAAGCCTTTGGGGTTTGGCTTTGACCCCGGCCCAGGGAGGCAGGACTCGGCCAGGCTCAGGCTTCAGTCCCCCCTCCTGGGCTCTTATAGTAATTTTTGTTGTCAGAAGTGGGTTGCAGCGCAATGAAGTTGGAGAACCCCTGTGTTGGTAAAGCTGTATTTATCTAAGCAGTGCCACCACTATGATTCAACAATTATTTTAAAGGATATTTAAATCATCCATGAAAACATGTTTCAGTATAAAATCTCATACTTAAGGTTGTCAGTTGAGGAGTGAATTATTTTTCCCCCGCACTATCCAAAAATGAAGAAACCCTTTTGTTCTGACTGAAATTTTAAGAATGAAAAACTGAAGGTACTGTTCTCAAGTTCTTCTCTGCACTCCTATTACCTACAAAAGTCTTTGTTACAATAAAATGTTACAACTAGTCCATTATGCAGACAGTATATCTGAATGTATCAGACATAAAAAATATTGTGACACCCAATTACCCCTTAGAGAAAAAGGACAAGAAATCTCCAAGGTTTTTTCCCAATCTTTCTGTCAAAGGAGGATGAGGAGGGATTCTCTGCACGCTCTGCAACGCAGGACATGGAACCAGTCCCCTCAGATGCTTGGAGTCCCAGGAAGATCAGAATGAGACAAAGCCTTCCATACAGTGACTCTGCACCTCTGCAACTGTCCAGCTACCCTGCACCTCTCAGTTAAGCTCCATTGTAGCTACACTACCATGCACTATCCTGGCACCAGCTCTCTCCAGCACTATGGAGGGAATCCACTATATTATCTTTTGGGATGATCACTGCAGGACCAAGGAAAGATGATGCACAACTTTCCCCCCTTCACTTGCCCACTTCTCCCAACTGACCAATAGCTCTATCCCACTCCCACCTGCTTAAATAGGACTCCAGACTATGGAACACCCTCTGCAGGGAAGAGGGAGCCCTCCCTCTGTATGGTTCATGTGAAGGTTTTTGAGTCATGATAGAGCCCTAAGTTATTTAATTTAGAATAGGTATTACATATGCAGGGTAATTATTCAGCAATAAAGTGAATGGTCTTTGGTAGGGAGGGAGATTAATATGCAGCCTAAGGAATAAATGTTCTTATCTTTATGGTAAGGAATCTTGTACACATTGCTCCATTTGTTGCTAAATGAAATGTTTCGTGTTTGAAAATTCTCCCACAAAAATTTTGTTATGCTTATAATATGCTTATGTTCTAAAAGATCTAGCAAAGTAAAAGCAATGAGTTGCAGAGTTATAGCTACCAGTTCTTTCATGAACGGTCATTGTTGGCCTATGTATAGTAGCATATATTTTGCTCTCATTTATACCAGTGCAATACACTGGTTTCCATAGGAATGTACCAATATATCTATAGAATTTGGCCCACTGTATGTAAGATCTTCCTCCATCATAACTAGTAAGACAAGGTATATTAGCCTTAATTTTCTATAAATATTAACATTTATCAGATCTTAACCTCACTGAAATAGCTCTGTGTGTGTGTGAATTCACAATACAGACAATATGAAAGTATATTTTGACAGAATGATTTGAGCCAGACACAATGCAGGCAAATGCTATGCAAAGTCTCCACATACTGCTCTTCCAGTGTACCTCAATTATGTCCATCAACGCTTACTATTTCAGTTCTGCCAAATCCTGCTGAACTGTGTGGTGATTTTGTAATGTGCAAGAATAGACAAAGGTGAGACCAGAATACTCACTTCACCTCTGACCTAAAAAGTTATTTGAACCTAGATTCCCAGAAGGTCTCCAGGGTCTTTTTGTTCAAAGAAACTAGTATTGATACAATTTCTCACATCCATTCTCAAAGAGAAATTTCTGAAGGCATCCTTTTGAACATGGCATACAGAACACTATGGCAATTTCTTTGATAAAACTTCACTGAATTTGTACTTACTGATTGTTCATTTAAATCCTGAGAATCTTCCATGGAGGTAACTTTTCTTTTTCTTTCCACCAACAATAGAAGTATCTTCCCTTTAAATTACAATTGGGGTTTCTAAATTAAAAAAAAAAAAAAAGTGTCGTGATCTAATTCTTACTTCTAAAGCACGTTCAGTATTAAACATTCTGGGTGAAATCCTGGCCCCACTGAAGTCAATGGCAAAGCTCCCACTGACTCCAATGGGGCCAGGATTTTACTCTCTTGTTTCAACATGCCCAGTGTCATTTTGGAAAGCAGAAACTATTTGAAAAACACAAACAGAAACACACACTTAAGTAATAATTCTTCAGCTCCTGCCAGAAAAAAAAAAAAAACAGTTCTGAAAACAAAGCAGTAGAAAAGCTAAAAATGTTTAATGAAAGCAGCTGTTTAAATAGACAGCAAAAGATAACTTTGGGATGTAAATATTAGTAAGGTAGTTATCGAACACAGAACAAAAACACTTAATACTCATTTAAAGATAACTATTAATGATAGTCATTACACATCTAGCGGAAAAAGATTATGTAATTATCAGAATGTTATCTTCTTTCTAATGTCCATTAAACTCCTTTAGGATTAAACAAAATACACAAAGTGATTTAAAGCAGGCAGCTCCCTACAGTGTGTTAAATGATGGGCATTACCCTAATTATCTTCTGTCTCTATACCTTCTCCAATAGGATGAGTAACCCATAGCACTGCATCAAATGATGCAATTTGAAGTATACACATTTTGTGACTTAAGAGATCAGTGGTGTAATGACTACTGCAACCCTAACTACAGAGCCATGGCCATTTTACCAGACAAAAATGATGTTAACATGAAGTTAAGGTTGAGAGGACACAGCAGTAATTTAGGGTAAAATACATTATGGGGATGTTGAATTATCCCAAAGCCAAGCATAATAAAAGGTAGGAAACTTGGAGTCAGGTTAACCTGCAAAGAAATCCAAACATGTTAAAGTAGGGAAACACATACTTCGTTGTTTGTTTGAATGCACTTTTTGCCCTTTGTTTGTTTGTTTCTTTCTTTCTTTCGGTTGTGTTTAATCAAAAATTTTATACATGAAGAGTAAACAAGAAATCTAAAGAAAAAGTTACCAGGTGATATTTCTAAGGATTTGAAGATATGAATTAGCAATTTTAAATTTTAACTTCTATGACAATATTCACCAGTATGCTCCAGCTACTTCTGGAGCAGCACAAAGCAGCTCAATAATACTTGTCAGCTAAGCTGCATTTACACTATCAGAGCACTACAAAAGCAGCTGGGGTTGTATCCCACTCCCTCCTGCCCTCCACATTCTCCTGTGCACACAAATCTCAAATTCCACCTGCCTCTTGCACCTCTCTACATTTCCCTCCCTTCCTACCTCCCAAATCTATCCCCTGTCCTGCATCCCACAAACACTAATTAATCAATTACTTGTAAACATTTAGAAAATTAATTCTGTACTCAAAAGACTAATGCTTCATACATAAACAAAGTGATTGAATCCCTGCTTTAAGTGCAAAACTCAACTCAACCTTAACTATGGAACCATGAATGGTGCTTCCATAATACCTAGCACTAGTGGTCTCATATTCACATCTTGAAGAGGTGGATCCAAACCCGAGACAGCTGTCACACCTTTTCTTAAAGAAACAGAGCTTATTGATATTTTAAATAATTTGCATGTACACATCCTGCCCTTATTGCCATTAACTTAAGTGCAGTTAAGATTTCACCCAGAGAGTTTGTGTATACACTTCCAAAAATATACACATAAATGAATTCTATTTGCACTGATACCACTGGCAAATAAATGAATAAATATGTGCCCATGCCACATAGAACTTGGAAAGAATTTGATTAGTTAATTGATTTTTATTGAATGATTTATAAGTGAAATACCACCACAGGAATGTATAATTAGAGAGGTCACTTGTATAATAAGTTGTATTAATCTGAATATGCCTGATATTTTTAATTAAAATGTTTTTGTTGGCTCAGTTAGACCTATTCTAACTTTGCACAAATGTATGATGATACTATAAGAAGAGCTATGTTGCTTATCTTTACGTTGTCTCAAAATTCAAGTAAACTGTTATGATTAAATAATTCCTGAATTAATACTTAGGTAAATATCTTGTACTGTACTTTTAATATTTTGAGAGCTCAAATGAGGTTACATTTTGAACCAAGTTAAAACTATCGTTGTAAGTAACCACAAACACATTATTATTTACACAATTTTATAATAATGACTAAAACAATTACATTGAGACCATATTCTTTAGTGTTAGTTCTACAAATTTGTAAGGGGGGGGAAGCTATTTGATAACTCAGTGATTCAAATAAGACCTGCATTACTCCCCAATAAAGATATAAAATTAAGGGATAATAGCAACCTCATGCTGTTTTATGAGCCAATAATCCAGTTACCAATTCAATCATGTAGTTTATCCTATCAAGAGAACCAGATTTAAAAAGAGAAGGATAGTACTGTTATCCCTATTATATTGCAAGCGTTTTTAACTGTCTTCAACTGTTTTTAAAAAACTGTTAATGGTTTTAAACGCACAGACAAGCCAGTAAGAGGGAAAACATCTGTTTCTGTTCTTGATCCAGTCCTCACAGATGTGGCTTTAAAGCTGATGAAGTGTTTTATGCTTCAAGATAAAAATTTTATCTTTTCAAGAAGTGTCTTAATTAGGAGGATTCCTGACTTCCTGATCAACAAATGCATATTTTTTTTTTAATCTTGGTGCATAAAACACTTCATCAGCTTTAAAGCTGCAACTTCCAGAACTGGATCTAGAGCAGAAACATGTGTTTCTTCCTAGTGATACACACATAAGTTAAGAGCAATGAAAAACAATTTTTATAAGTCCCTTTAGCTGCTTGTAAGTAACGCATATGATGCTCTAAAAATGATTTTGGCTTAGAAGATAGCAAGATTGTGGTCTGTCCAATAGCAGTGACTGTTTGCAATATTCTATTCAGCAGAAAGTTAGGATTATGAGGAAATAATCAGATTGATGGGGAGTGTTCCAGTTGATCCAAAACCTGTAGGATGAGATTTTGTGCTGCACTTCTTGGACGTGCAACACAAAACTTTCAGCCATGGGGACTGGAGAACTAGGGTAGCTTTCAGCTATTTGCACCTTTCCATTTCTAGACTGCTACAGGGTCTCAAACTGCCTCCAGAATAACTTAGGTAAATGGAGCTCCATAACACAGCTGTCATCTTTCCTTTATTTCCCTCTAACACAGATCATTTAGGAGGAGAATGTGCCTTCCCCTTGCTTCAATAAAAATTACCTTTTCAAAATAAAAGCATAGGGAACTCTGTGGGGCCTACCATAATAACTTGCCCATGCAACCTTAATCCCCATTATGCAGATGTATTATGGTAGTGATTAGTTATACGGTCATATACTATTTTTTCCAAGGGATCCCTGACTCATTCAGTGCACAGGATAGAATTCAGGGGTAGGCAACCTATGGCACATGTGCCGAAGGCAGCACGCGAGCTGATTTTCAGTGGCACTCACACTGCCCGGGTCCTGGCCACCGGTCCTGGGGGCTCTGCATTTTAATTTAATTTTAAATGAAGCTTCTTAAACATTTTAAAAACCTTATTTACTTTACATACAACAATAGTTTATTTATATATTATAGACTTATAGAAAGAGACCTTCTAAAAACGTTAAAATGTATTACTGGCACGCGAAACCTTAAATTAGAGTGAATAAAGAAAGACTCAGCACAGCACTTCTGAAAGGTTGCCGACCCCTGAGATAGATGCTCTGGGAATTAATAAGGGTTATGTAGTGAGTTAGTCTGTTTGTAGGATCACTGCCTCATTTGCTCTAGAAATTGGAATGTGAGTAGAGAATAAGACAGGGAAATAAATAAAGAGAAAGGATGGTCTTATGATTAAGGCAGGTGATAGCCACAAATAGATTTATCTCTTCCACAGACTTTCTATTTGATGCTGAGGAAGCCACTTAATACAAAAGTTTGACAGGTGGCTAGAACTGTGCATTCCTCATTTTCTGATGCCCAACATGAGATACTTCATACAGAGATACAGAAGTTCACAGTACTCAACTGCAACCGATGTCAATGGGAGCTAGAATTAAGGTACTTTGGTCTGCAGAAATTAACAGCATCAGAAGTAAGAAGGGCACTAATTCTAATCCTGGCTCTGCCACTCTTCCAATGTGCAGCCTCAGGCTCGTCTCAACTCCCCCATCTGTAAATTAAGGAGAATACCTCGGCATCCACTTTTATCTCACAAGGGTGATAAGGAGATAATTTCATTAAATATTTGTGAGGCACTGAGATAGTATATTAATGAGAGCCCTAGGGAAGATAACGAGGAATGAATAATTCCCTATTCAGTGCAGAATACCCTTGTGGGTAGACATGACGATATACTCTAATTACATGATCACATACTATTTTTTTCGTAAGACTCCTGCCTTCTTCAGTGCACAGAATGAATGCACAGGAGGTGGAATTAAAGATGCACAGGCAATCACACCTTGGCATGTCCTAACTTGGAAATGCGTTTTTTAACCAAGTTGTCTGTATACTATATATGATATATATGTGACTTATTGTAATGTTAACTTACCCTGGTGTTAAAAGAAAATATTCATGAAAATAAAGTGCATGAAGCAACTCAAAGCTTTTGATTTCATTGGACACTGAAGCTGTGTATTCCAGTGCAATGAATACTATTCAATAAAATTAAAAAACGCTGTTCCATCATAACAATTTAACTGTAAAAGAATCTTTTGAAGGGGCAGAAGAGCACTATGCTGCTTTCTCAGAGTTTCCAATGGCATCATGTTCAGAGGAAGAATAGGATGAGTAATTTTGAGGGAGAACTGTCTTAGGTGGAATAAAAGCGGTGTGTTTGGGACAAATATAAAGTAATGTAAACAATAGTTTTGGTATTGAGTGTAGTAGATTAAAAAAGTGATAATAGAATCTTTTTCTGCCTACTATTGACTAAAATTCTTCTTACATAAGACAATCATAAAAGGAAAAAAAAAAGTGTGTTCTTGCCCAACAGAAAAAAAAACTTATTTTCAACCATTCCCGCCTTATTTTAAATCCAACCAATAATAAATCTTATTATTTTGTTCACTCCCCATTTTAAACTCGACTAGCAAGACACAATACAACAGGTCATATTTATTCCATACAATTTTAAGGCATACTTCATGAGAGAAAAGGATTTTGTGGAAACAAAAACCTAATAGCTATCATCTCTAAATTCTGGAAGTAAAAACAGATTAGTTTGACAAACAAAACACTACTTTAAAGCTATAGCCAAAACTCTCACTGATGTCTCCAGTAATGATTGCATGATCATGACCAGCATGTGCAATAATTAAAGCCGGTTAAAATGTCTTAGAAGTCAAGGACTATAGAAGCTTTTTATTTAAACTCTTCATATCTTGGTGCTCCTGGGAATGCTTGTACATATGATCAGTTGTTTTCCCAACCTGCACTTTAAACCATGTCCACACACTGTGTGGAGGTAAAAAAATTGCCCCGTTCCTGGGTTTTAATTTGACTAATAATTAAATTAACAATAAGAAAAAAAAAAGTTCAATTCCAGCTCTCTTCTGGTTTGGCTTCTCAGAGCATGCCTAGTGCTGCACTGCTCATCCTACTCCCCTATGTCTTCTCTCTCTCTCCAGAAATATTCCAACCTCTCTCAAATCTCAGAGTGATATCCTATGCCACTGAAGTCTATGGCAAAACTATTTGATTTCAAGTGACCAGGATTTCACTTTGGGTACTTAAGTTTTGCACACTGTTAGGGGTTCTGGCACTTCTTCTACCCACAACATGGAGATTCTTCAAATGTATGCATAAAAGATGGGATTTTCAAATGTGCTCAGTGACTGCCTAACCTTGTTCCTATAGAAGCCATGGAGCAACATTAGGCCAAAGATGAGCCCTTCTGAAAATCCCACCCAAAGTGTCCTGCTGTCTGTTTTTCCTGTTTTTAGCAAGAGTAGAAAGCATGTTAATTTTTCTACAGTGTGTTCTTATAAAGACTCTTAGCATCTCATAATGTAGCCTTAGAATAGCTGGTTTTGGATAGCTTGCAGTTAAATATTTTTTAATTTTATAGGCTTAACTTTTATATTTTCCCTTTGAGTAGTGTGCATGCTGTATTTTGTAGAAAGAAATGCTGACCCTACTAAAAACAACCCTACAACAAAATGAGATACTATTTCTAATTGCAAAGGAGAATAAATCACTAAAGAACTTTAAATGTTTTAAATATAATAAATAATTGATAAAGAAAAAAAATTGCTGTCATGACAGTCTGATAACGTAGGCACATGCTGCTCTCTTGAGGAAAACCAATACATGGAGAGAAAGTACACGGGAAATGCAGTGAGATTTACCTCATGTAGTATTTTCAATGTTCCTTTGAAGGATAAGGATTCCTGCAGGGGGCAGAAAACAGGTTTGTAGGAGAACCCTAGGATTAGTTAGGGTAAGCAGGCTTCACCACCTGAATTCAAGCTGATGGAAGTGAGTCTGCTAAATTTTTTCCAAGTGCTGGGAACTGTGATTAATATAGAATACTCTCCTTTCCTTTCTTCCTCTTACAGGTCTTGTTTTGTTGCTCCTATTCCTAGAGGATGAGATATTGCATCCTTCAGATCTTTCTGATTTTAGACATTCTGAATTTTGTGGAGATGGGAATCTTCTCTTGGAAGAATTTGAAAGCTCTGTGAAGCTCTTTGAACAAATTCCAACACTCACTTCTCTGTCTACGAATGACTTGCAAAAAGTTGAGATTCTTCCCTCTATCTAGACTTTGACCTGCAACTGAATGGAAAAGGTATCATGCCAAGGACTTAGTAGAGAGCTTATTTCATCTGAGTAAGCCCTGCTAACCCCTGAATCTGTCCAGTGACTCTTAAAAATAAAACAAAAGATGTTTTCTCCACTATGTGCTGCAGAGCCTTGAAAGGCTGCCTGCATCTAGGATACCTTCAGTCCAAGCGGGATTACTTATCAAAAGGAGTTTTTCCCTCTTTATTTTGAGCTTGTGCAACCACTCTAGGAATTCACCAAAAAATCTCTCCCGCCAATGAGTGCATCCCTGGCTCCTACTACCTCAGAGTGAAGCATACCATTTTGTTAGTATATATGTGGAGGGAGTGTAGGAGACTTTGTGGGACCTACACAATGACAGAGAAACCCAGTCTCTTCCTGCATCAATAAACGCCTTCAAAAAGGCAGTAACAGATAACTTATATTGGGTACACGAGCATATATCCTCCTTGATAAGTGGCTGAAGGGAGGTAGTGCAGGAGGAACACTTCCCTGGGCTCTGCTTGGCCATCCTGTTCCTATACAACTAATATTTGGTATGTATGTGTATATGAACATTTACAAATGCTGAAATGGGGTAGCAAGTTTAGCTAACACACCTGAGGAATGACCCTCCTGAGAGGGAGAATTAGGCATTTCGAACTGTAAAAATAAAAATTATTATGAAAAAAGCCAGTTAGGAAAGATTTACAATTATTCTGGTGCATTTTAAAGAAAAATGGTGTCCTCAAGGCTCTGTGGTAAATGGAGGTCTGGAATTGCCCTACTATTGCTTCCTGGTAGTTGTTCTCATGGGAGGAGTCCAGCAGCTAGCCAACAGACGAGTAATCGTGTTGTCCCTACACCTTGAAATAAAGGTACTTCCTACAGCAAAACTGTCAGGAATGTAAAAGTACACAGAGAAGCCTGTTACAACCGTAATTTAAGTATGGTATTCTATGCTCCCTGCCTTCTCCCTACAAAAATAGTCCCATGAATCTTTTCTTGCCTCTTAATTTTTCCATCTTTCCTTTTCAGACATGTGAATTGATACTAGAAAATGAAATATGGTAATAAAAGTAAATATCTAGTTCATGCCACCAAGTTTTTCTGCATCACAAACTCCAGAAATTAAAATTTAATTAATTATTAGCGCAGTGTTAAAGTGCGTAACTACATGGTATTGTTACACATAGTCTTACAAGTTCTTTCTTAATGTGCAAGCAGTATTCAGCCTTACTGTATGCTTGTGTTGTTAATTTTGTACTTCCAGTTTGTTTGGAAGCTGTTGAAAATAAGAGAGTTTGCTCTCTGCCTTCATCTCTCTAATTAGAGTCCGTTGCTCCGATGCATAGTAGGATCTGAGCATTGGTGTTTGGGCTGAGTTTTCTGAAAGAGGTGATTGCTTGTGTTCTGTCTGTGACTAACTCTGTTCCACTACTGTGTGTGTGTGTGTGTGTGTGTGTAGATATAGATATATATCGAGAGAGAGAGAGAGAAATTAAACAAATTAAGCTAAAAAAAATCCATATTCTGTATCACTGATTCTGAACTTAACTGACCTGCAAGGCTCTGAAATCTGCTGCCCCTTGGTAGAGCAGCAATAATAGGAATGCAAACAGATGAACTCAGTATTGGTAACAATGTCATCAATGAGTGTGAAGAAGTGAGGTCCATACATCAGTTGCATATGTAATACAAGCACAGGGGAGGTGTAAAGTTGGACGATGCAAGCCAATCGAATATTGTGTTGCTTGCTGTCTATGACTATGGTAGCAGAAGACAGGTGAAAAAGATGCTGGCAAGGTAGAAAAATCTCTTAAGAAATCTTACCAAAGCATTGAAACTATACATGATGTTTACAATTGGTGAAACAATGCCTTGATGCTTTCATATGTAAACTCTCTGGGATAGAGATTATTTTTTGTTCTTTGTTTGTACAGTGCCTAGCTCTTATAATATCTTGCTCTTACATTGCACTTTAAATCAGTAGATATCAAAGGGATTCACAATCTTTTAATGTGTTTATCCTTACAAAGCTCCTGTGATAGGGAAGTGTTATCCCCATTTTACAAATGGTGAGGAACAGAAAGGCTAAGTGACTTCCCCAAGGTCACACAGATAAGTCTGGGGTGGAGTAAGGAATTGAACCTGGGTCTCCTCAGTCCTAGGCTACTTCCTAGAGTTCTTCCAGACTCCTTGTAACCAAATCTAATCTATAATCCCATTGGTCTCCCCGTGAAAAATTTAAAAAAAAAATCTAATTTACAAATGAATAATATGTTCTACAACATTTATTTTATATCTAGATGCAGAAAAACCATGAGCTGAATTTCAGGAATGAGTAATGCAGAGAAGCAAAAAGACAAGACTTTAAGAACTCCATTTAAAATATTAATTTTATGTTATTTTTGTTCTTGTGGGTCAATGGTTTTGTTTTGTTTTCAAAAATTACATATTTTGGTGACTTTCTGAAGCATTTTGATTATTTTTTGTGTGGAAAATAACTGAAAACAAATAACTATAAGGTAAATATTTTTTTGTTCTTTTTAAAGAAGGCCCCTGAGAAAAGAACCATTATAACCATTGGATACCCTGTATATTTAAACAAACACAATCAACTTTAAAAAAAAAAAAAAAAAAAAGAATCACATCTATGATTTTGTTCAAAGTTTTTAAATCAAATTTTTAAAAACAAAACAAATAGTACTTCAGATGTATAAATCAGATTGCATAATATCAATGATAATGTAATTATTTCTAGGATAATAACCCTTAGCATGTCATATTGGAACTGTGATGGAACCCAAACAGATATGAACTCTAACAAAAGCAAACTTTTATATGGCTAACTTAAGAAAAAAAAACACCATTTATATTCATGTTCAAGTCTTCTTATTATACTATGAACACATTCAATTTGTTTTAAGCGGTATACTACAATATTAATAGGGTATTCAACAGTAATATCCTCTGACTTTGATGAACATGTACATTTTTTAAACTACTGTTACAAGTAACACCAAAGATCACTAGAAATTAAGTGTTTCAAGAAAAAAAAAATCTCTGCTTTCCTTTTTAGTTTCTTTACATAGAGCATTTGACCACACTTTGCATACAGTCAGTTTCACTCTTCCCCTAAATAGTCAGGTTCCACAGTTGTTTGTGGGGGTCTTTAACAGAGCTGCAGCGAAGAAGATATTTTGAAATATAGGAAAATGTGATTGTAAAGCCACAAAAATTGGAAGGGGTACTCAGGTTTATGGGTACTAAACTATTTTTAACTTAAAAAATTGTATTAGAGTACAAATTGACAGTATCCCTGAAATAGTAGATCTGGGAATAAAAGTGCTCCATTCTCTATGAAGCATTAAACAATCAGAAATGTAAAAATCTGTGTACAAAAACAATCTCAGGATAAGTAATTCTTGTTGAAACCACTCTTGGAAAACAGAGGCTGTTTCTTAGAGAAATTGAGGAAAAACAAGGGAAATCATTATTTATCATTTCTATTACAATAGCCAATTAATCTGGAAGCTTCGGAGAATAATCTGAATAAAAATAACAAAATGGTTAGGGTGCCAACTAATTTAAGAATTTTTAATAAAAATATCAGTAAATGTTGGATGTTGAACATTTTTTTCACATTGACCTTTGATGCAGAAAGGATAGAATAGTCTTCACTTAAATTTAAATTGAGATTTTCAAATGGTTTCTCTCCCTCTCACACACACACACACACACACACAGGTACATTTGGGGCCTGGTTCTCATTTGTGTAACGTGGCTTTTGCATAAATCTGTACTCAAAGATCAACTTTTTGTGAGCTCTATTCTAATTGTGACTTCTTGAGTATAGATTTCTAAATAAGCCCAAAACTGCAGGGTAGTTTTAAGTATCTATCAGGGATTATGTAGAGCATTCCAAGTTCAATCTCACTTGTGGCCTAAGCCAAAATTTGATTACTGTACCAGCTACCCCCCAGAGAAATGAGAATAGTACATACCTTAAGTATAAAATATTTGATATGAAAACAAGCTGTTAATACCCATCTAAATAGCTACAAGAAATGAGTAGGAGAGTCTGCAGTTGGAAACTTATCTGAAGGGCATTACCATTTTCATTGCAGTCACACCCAATATTATTGCTCTAAAGTGGCAGAGGTGGCTATTAGGCCAACTCCTGGTATGGTAATTGAATACATAATCATCTGGCTGAGAGGTGAAAGAGATATTAACTAACCAAGATTAACATGATAGACTATCAGTTCCTTATATCACACCATTGTAGAATAAATATTAATATAGGCAGTAGAATGGATTACCACCTTAACATTTCACCTATGGAGACCTACTGTAGGTGTAGGCGAAAACTGAAAATGAATTACCTAGAAAAAAGTTATCCAGGTCACAAAACCAATATAGTTTTTAGTACAATTATTATTCTCTGCATTTGAGAGGACCAGAACTGGAATAGCAGGTTGGGTCTGAGATGCACTGACTGAACTTGGCAAGGAAATTTGCATATAACCCACCTACCCTATGCTTTGTTCTATGACTGCTCACTTTCATGAACACAAAAATGACCTAAAACAAATGAAAACAGTCAGTTGATATACTACGTTTAATGGAGCCAATGCTCCGGAGATGTAATTGGCTCACAGTTCTCCCTTTTATGCTCTTTTAAATACTGTTATAAAAAATTATTAAAACAAAATATTCCTTCATAAGTCTGAAAAGCCCAAAAAGGAGAAAATTCAAAGATTTGACTGTAACTTTATCTTTAACTCGCTTTGTTCTGTCTAGATATAACAGAAATCTCCAAACTGTGCATGTAACCTTACACATGTGTACGACAATATCTGAGGCATAGGAGACTGAGTTAAAGATAAAGATAGAGGGTCTGATCCTCAACTAATATAAAACTGAATAGCTCCACTGAATGTAATACAGCTATACTGATTTACACCAGCTGAGGATCTACTAAAATCAAGTTTCCAGTTACATCCATGCAAAGGCATTGATTTCAATAGAGTTATATGCATATAACCAGCAGAATTCTGTTCAAAGTTTCAAGTTTAACTCTGTATTTCTATTCTTTTGTAGTCTCAGTCAGACCCTTACTGATATGTCGATGCAGATTTTTGTGGTTTAATTATAGATGTGTCAGTAGCAGAATACTTATTCTCTGCTTCAACCCAATTAAAAAAAAGGCAGCAGTAATTCTTTACATTGCTGACAATGTCAATGTAAGTGGTCCTCTCAGGTTAGCATCAGAATGTAATGCTATGAATATTACATTAATTTGACAATTAAAATATATATTCACCTTCAAGTAAAAAAGTTGAAATCTATCAAGGTATGAAATTACTCCTATCTGCAGGTATTTTGTGGTTGACAGTGTCTATGAAAGATCTTTATAATGAACAGAGGAGACAAATTACAAAAAAGTGTATTCTCTGGCCACAGTATAAGGCAATCAAAACAGAGCTACAGAACTCTTCCATTGTTGTACAGATAAATTGCTCAAGAAGTGATGTTCAAGCAACACACAAATCACCAATTAACCGTTTTCCCATAAACTTACTCATTCTACTGTACTTTTAGCAATAGCAGCCCAGTATGGAATCACAAAGATTTTCCCCCTTTTCCTAAGGAGTAGGAATTTAAACAGAAAAAATGCACTGACCTTGCTCAGCACAGCTCTGAAAGCTCTTATGGGAATCATTTCTTGCCATACAACACTATGACAAGTTTGAAAATGAAGTGCTTATACTTGGCATTTTGAGCCTGCCATTAGCCATGGCCATTTTGCTGAAAAAATGTGACAAGTAGTATATATAAACCTGTCAGCATGAACGCTCAGTGACGAGATTGTGCAGAAATGTCCAGTCTGTTTTAATACAGGATTAAGAAAAAACATAAAATGTTTAATATTTAAGCAAAAGGTAGAACATGTGCCCAGTACAGTTCTCAGGTTTTGAGTCTAATGGCTATTTTAGACTGAGTCCCCTCCTGTGGGTGTCCCAAGTAATATTGCCAAAAAGAATTTATAATATGGATCAAAATGCAAATATTAAATAAACTTGCTTTCCAAATAAAATGAAGATTATACTCACCAGATATGTGCTCCTCACATTTGAGCTTTCACATTGCTATAAGTAAGATGGACCCAGGTTTCTTTAAGCACTTCTGATTTAATTTGATATTCAGATAGAAGTATGGACTTGGCCAAAAATCTCTTGCACAAAAAAAAACCCAACAACCTATCTCTATATATTAATATCTAAAATGACACCATTATAAAACACATGTAAATACAAGTAACAGTATTTTTAACTGCAGACTATAAAGTCTAATTAAACAGTCAGGTTCAGATTTAGGCAGGCAAAACGCCCACTGACTTCAAAAGGAAGAAAACACATACAAAGTTTAGTTTTAAAAACCATTTTTATTTGATTTCAAAAAGGGGAATAGTTTTATGTCTTCAGCAGAACCATGTCTGAAATCTCAGGGGTGATTAAAGGGCCATGCCAAAGCTGAATGGTTTCAAATATCAAACTATATTATTATGTCAGGGTCCACAAGATCAATTAGCGCTTTTCAATGACAGGAAAGGTTACAGTTGGACTCACATTTATACAATATCTAAAACTAAAAAAGAAAACTGCCTATCATGAAACTGCTTTTAATACCACATTTTTCACATTTACTTACAAACTTTTAAAACAACCATCAAAATATTAAACATCATCTTTAATTCACATGGTATCTGAGCTGCTTTTCTGTTGCACAATTTTTAAAACATTTATTAATTGAAATAAATTGTTTCTGCAGTCACAATAATCGTGTACTCTGAGATGGCCAGAAATCACAGGGAACATTAAACTATGCAATAAAACCTAGGGCATCATCATAAGGCATTTTAGTACATGTGGTGCTGCTACTAACCCTGGTTTATTGCTAGGCTTTTATAAAGCTTTAAAAACACTTGACAACTATCTGCAAATCATTCACTTTTTCTGTCTGGGTTACATTCTTTTTGATAATCCAAACTATATTATTATGAATGGAAAGGTGAGCTTGGCTCCATGTTCCAAACTGAAAACAAAATAACTACTATAAAACAAAAGCAAAATATAAGAATTGAATACAGTTATATAAAACAGCTGATTACAGGTCTGTATAAAAAAAGTAAGTTTTATACTTTCTGTTATTAAATGCCCTACATAAACTTTCATGTCAACAAACAACTGAATATACATTTCACTTCTAAGCCCAGTAAGAAATATTAAGTGGAGATACAGGTATGTTAGAAATTCATTTGAATGCCTCTTGGTACATTTTGTTCAAGCATTGTCTGCTGTATCAAAATACCTAATTATGGTCTCATACACAATTAGTTTAAGATTTCTATATGGTGATAGTTCAGAAGAGATTAAGAAAATTAAAAACACATTGTGTGTATAGTTTAAGTTGTAAGCATATTATTTTTAATAAAACCAAAGCATGATTGCTTTTGTAAGATTACAGACTTAAAAATGTCATATTTTGAAAGCACACTTTTCTATTTATTTCTTCCAGGAGTGATTTGAAATATTTACTACCAGACAGTACCTAATTTTAGGTTTTAAGTGCTTTAACAGCTCTATGAAATATGATCAGCAGCTGCAATGTAGAACTACACTGAATAAACTATCCTTTATAAAAAGGGAGACTGGTTTTACCCAGAGTTCATAAAATCCTCACTTTCAAAACAGAAAAAGATAACACATAAATAATTAGTATTTTCTTTCTACAGCACTTGACAGATATAATTTTTGGGGTGGGGGGGGTAAGAGAGGGAGAATTCCTGGACTGAATTTCATATTAAACAGAAAAAAGTAGTTTACATTACCTGAAAAATTGTATTGAACAGTGTTCAATACAATCAACTCTTGTCTAAAGTGCATAATTATCTTTGCCCATTCTCAACCAAATTCTGATACCTAAAGTTCTTTATTATAATACTGTCAAGTAAAACTAAGGTACACAAGACCAAACAACTTAACAGTAGCTTTCAAAGCTTGAATCAGAGGCTGAAAATGTGCAATAGGACATTGTCTTTCTGTATTTCAAATGGTCATGCACAAAACATTTTATGTAGTATGAGTAACACAGGAACTCAGTGATAGTGGGAACCTGATCTATAACTTTGTCCATGATCTCTCAGTCACTAATATCAGAATAAATTTCTATTGCAGAAGAGTAGTAAATTACTGCATAAAAGAGTCCTCTAAGCATATGATTCAACTGAATATAATACTATAATTTAACAATCCAAAAGATATACATTTTAACATTTATTTTTATAACTGTGCACATATCATTTGAACAAGTAACTATTTGACATTTTCATCTTGTATTTTCCTTTTAAGATACTACAATTAATTAAAAAACAGTTGGTAACATGAATGCCAGCATTCAGAAAACAAAACAGGAAAAAAATTTTTTTTAAATGTGTTTGTTTTAGATTTAGCCCTGGTAACATTAAATGTTAAAATGTACTGGAAGAGGGGGTGGAAAGTGTCCATTTGTATTTCCACTTATTTGATATCATTTATAGTACAACATAAGTTGTAGGTATGTAAAGATCAACATTCTGCAGCATTGTATGGGTGCACTGCATGGAAAAAAAGTGGAAAGTCTACAGTGATTTTAAGATTTTGAGTTACATGGTCACTAAGAAGTGATGAGTTGTGTTAAGAAATCAAAGAAAAATGTTGAACATACAACAAAACACTATTAACTTGTATTTGGA
This sequence comes from Trachemys scripta elegans, assembly GCF_013100865.1. Taxonomy (NCBI): domain Eukaryota; kingdom Metazoa; phylum Chordata; order Testudines; family Emydidae; genus Trachemys; species Trachemys scripta. Next base: position 105,363,214 of record NC_048300.1, read on the forward strand.
AACTGAAATTATGCTATATCCAAATCTTTAATACATAAAAAGATATATATAGATATATATAATACAGTGAAAGATAGCATCAAATTGAGAACAGAAATCAGATAAAAATACTTCATTTATAACTGTATATGGTGAAAATATTCTTCTCAGTAAATGTCAATGTAATTCTGAATTGTCTATTACTTTGTTAAATATATTTTAATTAGTCTGCATATATTACTGCTTCTATTTTATATGTGCAAATCAGACCTTAAATTAAAATCTATATGGATTTCAATGCAAAACAATTTCATTATTTAAAATGTTTAAATTCAAATGACCTAAAATGCTCTGTTTTTTTAGATATCCCTACCTAAATCGGATCTATGCAATGCAAAATATCTATTACTAGACACACACACAAAAAAAATTATCTCCTTGTGCTTTCCTTTGAATCTTGCTCACAGGATTACGGAAAAACAACAATGTATCTACTTGGTTTTTAATAGTAGTCAGTTTCATAAATGTAAATGAAACTTTAGATGCCAATTACTGACTGGCAGCGACTCTATCCTGGGATCTCTTTCACTTCTGTTAAAAATGCTTAAGACTGGCTGTCACCTAACCCCTTACACTGCATGACACCGCAGTGGTCACAAACATAAGCACTGCAAACAGTCGCCTTTGCTTAAAAATAAAAAGTCAAAGCGACTTTGGGTTTAATTGCCAGACCCCACTAATATTCCTCTCTATTAAGTAAGTGGATGCTATGTGCCGCGTCAAAAAAAGAGAGAGAGGAGAAACAAAACTGAACTACGAGTCCTTAATGTGAAATCTAACCTGCAGTTTTTCTTAGGTATCAGATTTTGGAAGTGTCCGTAATGACAGCCAGAGAGGCAAATTAATGGCCAACAGCCCATTGGGTTTAAACACGGAGAATCCTGTTACCACCTCAGATTAAGTACAAACACACACAGACTCTCCTCCACGTGGAAGTGCTTTCAAACCAAAACACAAGCCCCTGCATGCGGTGCTGATGCACCTAGGCGGAACAACTAGACCCCACTAGGTTAGGGCTACGATTCCCGTGTCTTCGTCTACAGTGGAGAGTTAGCGGGAACGGGGGAGGAAGAACACACGGTTGTGTCTGGCTTTAAACCACAAGAAAACCAATATTTCATTCATATCTATATTCCCTTAGAGAAAGAAAATGGGAGAGAAACAAAAACAAGAGAGCCCTGGGTCCCCACTCCCTCCAAGTACTGCGAAAGAGGCTGCAGAAATTAAGATGTTTTCCTTATTTTATTGCCAGTGTGAAACGAGACGGTCCCACAGCAGATATTTTCTAATAGCTGCAAACAGTAAACGTTCTTTATTAAGAAAGGAAAGTCGATTTAAATACTGCCAGAGTCTGGGGGGGGGGGTAGGAGGGAGTTGGAAGTTGCATGGCATAGGATGTACAACTGAACAAAAGGGCATATTTTCCAGACCAGATTGAACCATCTGCGTTTTTACAGTGCTGAAAGCTAAGCATGTTCTTACAAAAGCTGCCATAAATCAAGGAAACTTCCCCCTCCCCCCCCCCAAGGTTTGTTATCCTACAAACTCATGCTGCATGTTCAGGTTGCTGGCAGGATTCGCTAGTCAAGTTACCACAACAAACCTCCAGAAAACTCGTTGAATTTCAGTCTCTGACCACCTCTTCTACATGTCCTGCCCTAGCAGCGATGACACCCAAACTCGGCCGCGTATGTCTCACTGACTACTAAGCACAAAACTTCCTCAAGGCGGGGAGGAGGTTCCTTGAAAGAAAAAAATAAAATCGCCAGCAAAGCGGCGCTAAGGGGGTGACAAGAAAAGGCTGGTAAGTTTCCTTCTATACACTCATGCCAGCGTCACCGCTCTGCGGTTCCGGCTACAGAGCCCAGGGCTAGCGAACTGCATCGGAACGGGGCAACCCCCGCATGGCTCGGGGCTTAGCCAGCTCCAGGGAGAGCAGATCGGAGGGTGGGGGCGAAACGCAAGCCCCGGTCACCTGGAGCGGAGCAGAAAAGCCTGCCCAAGGGCGCGAGCAGAAGTCAGCGAGGATCTCTCCCCGTGCCGAGAGAAAGGGGGCTACTCGCTTGGGTTTGGACAAGCCCCGGTCTCGGTGCCCAGCAGGGCTCAGAGCCATCAGCCGCTGCTCCCGGGGATCTCTGCCGCGTCTCGCGGCAGCCGGTTCAAAAAGAAGAAAACAAGGCTCAGTACTAACCCCGAGGCGCGCACACACAAACACACAGGGGGCGACGTGGGAAGGGGAGCGGAGCAGCGACACTCACCTCCTGGTTCGGGGACACGCCGCTACCTTCCTGTTCGGGCTGCTCCCGGGTTGTTGATTCTCGCCCCTTCTTCAAGTCGAGGTTCCCCTTTTGCGCTGCTCCTCCGGCAAAACAAGAGGACATCCCCCTCCACGGCTCTCCCTCCCCCTCGTCGCCACACACCGCAACCGAGAGCAAACGGGATTGAGGGGGAGGAGGGGGACTGGCAAGGGAAAAAGTAACCACTCTCCTCACTTTAGGGCGTGCAACTGGTTGCCCCTCACACACACCCAGAGAAAACTACTTCACAAAGAGGAACCCCGGTGGGGTGCTGGTTTCCCAAAGCGGGAGGGGAGCACGCGATACAACCCCGCCCCGGGCGCTGCTTTGCACTTGTGCAGGGAGCCGTTGCAGGCAGCCGGGCCAAGGGTGCAGCAACAGCACGGGGCCGGGGGGCTGAGCCTGTGACCGTGTTTACTGCAGCCCCGGGAGCTGCATGTTGTCATTGGTTGTTTTCTCGCGTGGGTATCCGGTGAGCTTACCGGGCAGCGTGCAGAGCGGGACTTGCTCCTGCGCCTCCCACCCGCCCTCGCCCCGGCGCGGCGCGCACACGTGCTGCTGCCCCAGCAGCGCCCCCCGGGCACTGGGTCGAACCCGGAACCCTCCGCCGCTCTGGCGTCACCGCTGTCCCCGTGCCCGCCGGGCAGCGCTGCTGCTTGCACACGCACAGGATAGCGAGAGGAGAGTACCCGTCTCCCAGGTGTCAAGGCTTAACCAAAACTCCCCCTCCCCCGCGGGACCTTCCCTCTTCCCCGGGGCTTAGGCCTGCAGCCCTCACTCCCATTAACTCCAATAGCAGCTCCGCCTGAGCAAGGATTGTAGGGTTTAGCTACTGAGCAATTACACACCTGGGGGCTGCATTTGCTCATATTTACAAACCCTCTCTCTCTCTCCCCTTCATGCCACTTTTACTCGGGTTGAGTAGTGCCTTGCTCCCTGACATCAATGGCACTACTTACACGGGGCTGGGTGACTTGGGATCATCTGGCCCACGGTCAGCAAGCCGTTGCACTGCCCTGATTCAGAGTTATAGTCTCCCTACTACTCAGCCCAGGGCATAGACTATTTTAGGATGCAGCATAAGCTCCCCAAGGCACTGGGGGGAGCCCCACGTTGCTGGGTGTGTTGAAGAAGCAGCGTCAACACACTCTCTTCTCCCCCTCATCCCCCCAACTACCTGAGCAGAGCCTGCAGTCCCCTGTACACAAGAAGTAGTGGTAGAGTGCAAGGTAATAAGGGAGCACCTTAAACGCCCTCAACTCCTTTGCACAATATACTGGTAAGGTAATATACCCAACATGAATACAGGTACCACAAGCTGGCCCCTGCTTTGCAATCTGTTTTCTTCTCTGGTTGTTCTAAAAAAGGAAGGCTGTAATTCAGTCTCTGTATTTTTGGGGAGGCTACAGCAGAGATGTGCAGATGCACACGGGAACACTGAGGGAACATGCAACAGCACCTGCCACTATACCCTTTTAGAGTTGACAACTGTATTCCTTCTTTCTGCCTGGCCAGTGTGGAAGGGGGCCCTTGCCCGATGCATTGTGAGGCAAAGTTTACCCAACCCTTATGTGCTGGGAGTTGAAGGACTGTGTTTAGTACAGTAACTCCTCACTTAACGTTGTAGTTGTGTTCCTGAAAAATGTGACTTTAAGCGAAACGATGTTAAGCAAATCCAATTTCCCCATAAGAATTAATGTAAATGAGGGGGTTAGGTTCCAGGGAAATTTTTTTCACCAGACAAAAGACTATATATATATATATATATATATATATATATATATATATATACACATACACACACAGTGTAAGTTTTAAACAATTTAATACTGGTACACAGTGTTGATTGTGAAGCTTGGTTGAGGTGGAGGAGTCAGAGGGTGGGATATTTCCCTTACTGCTAAATGATGAACTAGCAATTGGCTGAGCCCTCAAAGATTACATCTCTCTCTACACAAGGCAGCAGGACTGGAGGGAAATACGCGCATTTCCCTTACGTACATTGCCTTGTTAATTAGATCAGCTTGCTGAGCTCTCTTGAGCCCTGGTGTGTCCCTGCTCTATGGAAGATGGGGTTCAGGAGCAGGAGGGAGGTGCACACCCTGACATTACCCCCACTCTTCCTTCCCTCCTCCCGCTGCTTGCTGTGCGGGGAGAGGCAGAGAGCAGAAGCAGCACATGGCAGTGGGGGGAGGGATACAGCTGAACTGCAGGCAGCTACTGCACAGGGAACTTAGGGGAGCGGGGAGCTGATGGGGGGCTGCCAGTCCACCCTGGTTCAAGCCCCCACCAGCTAGCTGCAACGGGCTGCTCTTCCTGCAAGCAGTAAACAAAGCAGGCGGCTGCCAAATGACGTTAGAAGGGAGCATTGCACAACTTTAAACGAGCATGTTCCATAATGATCAGCAACGTAACAACGACTTTATATGAGGAGTTACTCATGTACCACTCCCTGCACACAAGGAAGAGAAGAGCAGAAGATTCATTGCACCCTCCCACCTCTTCCTCACTACTCTTGCAGTTTTATAGTGAGTCTGATGATATTTTTGTTTTTCCTCAGAGCTCCAGCACTCACAATAGTGCTCATACATGACAAGTCTCAGTTTTCATTGTTTAAAAAGGTTCTAACCCCTACCTTGTGAAGAACATATTGAAAACATGAACCTAAAAAGGCTCGTAAAGCAGAAGGTAAATAAAGAACCCTAAACTTATTTTAAAGTCATGATTTTTAAACCAATCTCATGACTTTGAGGGCCCTGACTTACGATTTTTGAAGAATGTGTGTTGGCAATTCTGAGACCATCTAGTCCTTGATAATTATTTTAAAAACTTTTCAATTATTTATATATCAAAGGGGGAATAGCAAAATCAATTTACTGCAAAGGGAAAATATTTTCAATGAAAATTGATGCGGAGCTGAAGGAGCAAACCATTTTGCTTATTAATGATGCCACTGGATATAATTGCAGTTAGGAGATAGATGGGAACAAAACTTGAACAGATTTGTCGTTTTTCAGTCCTTATGTCATGTAACTCATTGACTTCAATGGAAGCTGTGGGGTGTTCAGTGCTTTTGAAAATCAGGTCTCTTATTTTGATGCCTGGTGGATTTAGGAGCCTAATTTGGGCACCTATTTTTGAAAATTTGGACCTAAGTCATCTTACCTCTGAAATAATTTGGTAGGAAGATGTCCATGTTAGTGCAATTGTTTGTATATGAGCTATGCAATGCACAGGTTTAGTAGTAACTTCCTTAGGGAATTCTTTCCTCATGAAAACAAGTTTATAAAAACTCAATATTTGGTGTCTTTGGAGACTTGCCACTCAGAGAGTGAAGCAGCCTTGGAAAACTCTTTGACCTTCAAAAATTCAGCAAGAAAAACATTTTAATCTCTTCCCTCACCCCCAAAAACACATGAAATCAACACAGCATAGAATCAAGCCAGAAAAATCAAGTGAATTTTGAACATGAAAGTTTAGAGGATAACTGGAGCAAAGGAAAAATCAGATTTGCAGAAAATAATTAAAATTGACAACCCTGATGCAGAATTAAATTAGTGATTGCAGTACCCATCCTATTAACAGACTACATTTATAAGAAAAAGTGTTGCTAACTCATTTGTTTTTATTAGATTTGTGAACAGCAGTACATTTTACTACAAAGTAGTTGATCCCTGTAATGAAGGTTTTCTGAAGTCTGGTTTCCTTCCAATTTACTTCAATGAAGCAAATCCCTGTTACAGTGAACAATCACATAGTAACACGGGTTGTTTTAATGGACACATCACTTTCAAGCAAGCTTTTAACCATCTGTTCACCCTCTATAAAAAAAAGTATGCTGTAAGTGATTTAAAAGAATATGCATGTTCTTTGTTCAATGCAGTATGCATTAGTTATGTTTTTCACAGGTTTCAAATTGAGGAGGAAAAAAAAACTGCCCCCTATCATGTATTCCTGGCTCATTCGTTACTTTGCCAAATCTCCCACCAAGGGTATGTCTACACTGCAATAAAACACCCATGGCTGGCCTGGATCAGATGAGTCAAACTCGTGGGGATCAGGCTGCAGGGCTATAAAATTGCAGTGTAGATGTTTGGGCTTGGGCTGGAACATGGGCTCAGAGACCCTTCAAGGGGAGAGAGTCCCAGAACCCGGGCTCCAGACAGAGCACAAACGCCTACATTTCAGTTTTATAACCCCGGAGCCTGAGACCCACGAGCCTTAGTCAGCTGACCTGGGCCAGCTACAGGTGTTTTATTGCAGTGTAAACATTCCCTGAGTGGCCTAATCCTGCCCTTGCTGAAGAATATTGATGTTTTGCTATTGACTTCCATGTGAGGGGGTGGGCTTATCTACATGAATATTTAGTTTGCGGCAATCTGGAATATGAATCTATCTCGCACTTGCTTGCCACACATGGAGTGTGGACCCTGCTGACTCTCACTAATAGTTCCTTCGTGCACTTTGATCCCGATTCAAGTGCACTGAGAAACTGATAGTGCACAACAACAGGGTCCACAAGTGCGCAGCAGGCTAGTGCAAGGTAGATTTATACCCCAGCTTGAAGCAAACTAAATGTTCATGTAGACAAACCCAAAGACAATGAGAGTTTTGACACATTCAGGAGTGCTAAATGTAGCCCCAAGGGAATTGTTTTCATAACAAAACAAATATTGTTTATTAAGAGGTCTTTGACAGAATAATGAAATGAATTATTATAACTATGTATGCGTGCCATAGATGACTTTGAACCACAATTTTAATTGATGGAGGACACAGTTCAGATCTAGGGGCTTATTCAAATCCCATTGAAATCAATGGAAAGATTCCCCTTGATTTCCACAGGCTTTGGATCAGGTACCTAGTGCAAAGAACAAGCACAATATCCTCCATGTCACTTAAATCCCACAAAGGAGCTACGTGGCCATGTAGGGGTGCCTATGCAACACCGAGTGAGTTCCTGCGCAGGCCTAACATAGGCTAATGCATGAGATCATGAAAGAAGTAGGCCAAGGGCAGCTCAAGGAGGGGCCATGGAATCCATTTTTACAGAAGAATAGAAAAATAATACCGTATCCAATTAAAGCAACAGGGGAATGTAAGTAGGCAGGATGTAATTACCTAGGTTGGTATTTGGCCAGGACAGGCACTCCTACACTTGCAAAAAGTGCCATAGGCTCTTTAATGACCACAAGTGGTCATAATCTTAGTTTTACCTCTTATCTGAAAGACAGCATTATGATTATTCACACCAAGCTGCAGCACCATTTCATTACAGAGTCAGTGGAAGAATGTTGCCTACTGATTCACAAATACTAGTTCATACAATAACTTGGACTTTTCTTGGAGGTCTTCCATGCAAGTAATGTAGGCCCAACCCTACTTAGCTTGCGAAATCTAATGAGATTACAGCCTTAAATGGCATGGCTCCAGATAATATGCCTGTTTACATATGTTATTAAAAATAATATGCACTTTTAAATTATTGTAAACAATTCTGATGTGAAATTAATTGAATTACACCGCATCATTGTAAAAGAAGCTCTTTTAGTCAAAGGGATTATATTGATGTTTTCTGAGGAAAACTCTGACAATTGACACAAAATACTAATTTTGGTAATTCTTATTAACTATTACTACTATTATTATTGGGCCTAGAGACCCAACAGAGATGATGGTTCCATTGTGCTACGCACTGTACAAACACATTTTTATGTATCTGTTCCTAATTTGCTCTATGATAACAATATCAGAATTTAGTTTCTTACATTTTCAGGTTCAAATCTCAAATCCAAAAGCAAGCTCATTAGGTTGAGTTTGCTGATCTGTATACTTAAGGTTATTATTGGTACTTCATAGCTTTACAGTTGTACAAAGAAAGAATGAATGGGGGTTCTTTTACCATGGTTATCAGATTTCAGGTATAAAAAGAAAGCGACCCACCCTCTTCAGTAATTCTACATATAGAGTTCAGCTGTGGGTTCAGCAGCAGGTTATGACTGGCTAGTCATTGTAAACTTGAAGTGCTAACTGTGCCTTTGAATGCATTACATAACATTGTTTTTTAGCTTCATTTTTAAAGTATTTCTTAATGTCAAATGTTATTTTTTAAAAATTCAAACAAATATGAAAAATATTACATCCTTGAACATAAAGCTTTATGGCTGCAAATATTAGAGCACTTCTAATAAGTGGCAAGTTTATTTTGAGTGACTAGATTTAACACTTCATCGTAAAAACATGTCCAACGTACAGTGCCAAATACTGTATCAAGGATGTCCTTAATTGGCTTTTATGCTTCCCAGTAGCGGGGTCAGTTTGGTATTTCTTGCACAGACAAAAGTCCAGTTGAAGTCAATGGGAGTTTTGCCTCATTGAGACCCCACTGAGGTTGTTCCACAGTACAAAGGTCTGCATGGTCTTGGGAGGAAGGAGTAGAAAAGGTAACCCACCCTAGGTCATATTATCTTTTCTGTGGACTACCTTCAGGGAACCAGAGGGCAGCTGTGGCCAGTGCAAGTCTTTCTTAATACAGTTCCAGTTCAATCCTGGTACTAGAAAGGTGGGGTTGTTGGACTGGGAAGGGCTGTCAGGGCCAGAGCTGATGTTTTGGCACCGGATTTCCTGCAGATCCTCCAGGATTCCTCAGATTTGGGGGTAGGCTAGACAGCCTTTATTGTGGGGTATGGTAGTAGATGCCATGTTTTTAGGTTTCATAAATGTAGATACGATACACAGATTAAAATAAAGATAAGTACTTTTGCTGATTTATGAAACTAGGAACATCCTTATCTGTTTCATTAAATTGTTAATGTCATCCATCCAGTGCAACGTTTCACACTTTCCCATGTTCAATTTTTTAAGCAGTTTTACCTGAACTAACAGTTCCTTGAAATGTTAATGATTCTTTCTGAAAATGTTGAATGTTATTTTAAAGCTTTTTGCCTTAACTTATTCATAGTCATTTGCAACCTTACCTCCAATTTATCAGCTGTTGCTCTCTGTCCACTACTGGCATCTCCACCAAAACTACTTATAGCATTCCAAACTTCTGAGGGATATGAAATATAGTACAAATAAATATTTTTAACATTATCAAAATAGTTTTTCTGTCATGTATGTGGCATAAACAAAATACATTATAGTGTGGTATAATAGTTTTATGGGCACTTATCTGGGATGAACTACATAACTTACATTCATGTTTATTAGTCCATCATCAAGCCTGATGCTGCTTCCAGTGAAGTCAATGGCAAAACAATCATCGATTTCATTCCTAGTGTGATTGAGCTCATTACGCCTTAATCACAAATGTAAATTCATGCCAAGAATCTTTTTACTATAACGTAATATCATGTAATCTCTATGACTTCCATTACAATATAGTAACTTATATTCAGAAAAGAAGAATTGGTCTAGCCACCAGGAGCTTATTCACATTTTTATAAAAGTAAAAATTTCAAGTACACTTTTAATGCTTAAAATATGTAACCATATCCGTTACAAAGGACAGTATACCTTACTCTTATTACTCAGTGTAACTATGTTCTTTCCTTCCAGAAATTTTGATGGAACTCTATTCTCCTAGTATGAATAAAGATTTAAATGAAGCTCAGCCAATTTCAGTCATTTTTAGCAGGTGGTGTGCAATGGAAGCAGGAAACACAGAAACATAATCACTACATTTGAAACCTATAAAATGAAAAATAAAGACATTCCAAAAAATGATGTCAAAATGATTGTTTTCAGAAAACCTGTTTTATTTCATAGTGAAAGTTCCCTTTTCTCCTCTTAAGTGTACTATTCAAAGACTTTTTTAAAATGATGCATCATTTCTGACCTTGTATGTTGTAGCTTCAAAAAAGGGAATTCAAGCTAATAGTTTATTTTTGGCATTTACAGTTTGATGATATGCAGAAAGCAATGCAGGCAATAAAGGCCAGCTATCAGTCCCTTTGAGAGGTTATTGTAAAGTCCTCTAGTTGTGTAAAAGGTACTTGCTCTGATATAGTTTTCACTATACATTTCAGATGTCAGCCTTTCTGAGGATTCCAACCTGAGAATCATAGGTGTCAGTTGGAAGTTAACTGTTTAAATTACTTTCAAGCCATTTGGAAATCAGTTGTATAGATATATTTTATATATAGCAGTTACGTAATTCTGAGGGCAAATTTAATATTAAATAATGCTTTAAGTTTTGAAAACTAAAAATATCCATCACAACAGACAATGCCCAAAACTAGAACTGTCCTATTGCTGTTTCAAAGTAATAACCATATTCCAAAAGGGTAATCAACAGAATACCATGTCATTTCACAGCTTCTACACTCTTTAGAAGTGCCCAGACCCTTTGTATTATTTTTATTATTACACTTATTTTTTATTAATAATAATATATTTGTACTGTGGGAGCATTCAAAGGCCTGATCAGGATTGGGGCTCTATTTTTCCTCATGGATTGTATTTTCTAAATGGCCAGCCAGGGTGGATTTGATTTAAATCATGATTTAAATCACTAGTCAGGAAGACTCAATTTAATCATGGATTTCTACATGCAAGTGCATTCTTGTTGGTTGTTATAACCTTAATACATATTCTTCACAACTCAGAGATAGATGTAGGTTTCATTTTTATAAGGTACACACTATTCATTTTTAAAGTGATTTATTTTGAAAACTTTTCAGATTAGTTTTACAGCTATATCAGAAAATGAATGATTGTTTGGTTATTTCAGATATTTATGAAGTCATTGGGAGTTGGAGGATTTTCTTGCCGTGCTGTGTTAGGAGGAGAACATGACCAGACAGACATTTAAATTGTTTTATTTAACTAATACAACAACGATATGTAGTCTGGATTTTTTTCTTCAACAACAAACATGTAATATTTTAACAAAACAAGCATATGAATTTTTGAATTTAGTTAAACATTCAAGTTTTTTAAAATCAGATTTGTTTTTGTTAAAATTGTTTTTAACTAAAATAGTTAAATGAAATATTTAAAAAAAAAATCAAAAATTAAATCAACTACGTCAGCCAAGTCAGTATGAGAAACTTAAAAATATTGGTTTCTGCAGCTAACTCAGTCGTCTTCTCCTTCATTTTCCTGTTTGTTCATAATCTGGAAAAGAAAAACAAGCTTTCCTTCTTTTTCAGGTCCCAAATGATTTCTCAATTTGGAATAAATTAGTCCAAAGGAAGAAAATATTCTTTCTACACCAGCAGAAGAAGCTACTGCTGGTAAAAGTGAGATTATCACTTCAACAACCTCTGTATCCAAGTGCTTAAGTGATTTCCACCAGTTCACTGGTGTGACTTTCTTTGAAACATCATCAGCAAACATATATTTCTTGAATGGTTCTTATTCCCAAACTGGGTCTCTTTTACGGCCTGCTGCCATTATAGGTTTTCCCTTCTAGTGAGAGAATGGTATAGTAGATCTCAAATCAATGAAGGCTACACTCAGAAAGACCTCAAGACTTCTGGAATATGCTGCTCAAACAGTTTCACTTCTGTTTCTACTGCCTGTCCCTCCCTTCTCACATTTATCTCCAAACTTCCTCTCCTTGTCCAGATCTATTCCACCTAGTGTGCCCAGATGTCCCGATTTTATAGGGACAGTCCCAATTTTGGGTCTTTTTCTTACATAGCCTCCTATTACTCCCCACCTCCTGTCCCGATTTTTCACATTTGCTGTCTGGTCACCCTAATTCCGCCCCCAATAGTCTTCTATTCATTGAACTTTTTGAAACTTTGCACTTTTAGAGAGAGGTAAGGGATTGACTCTGTGTACACAAATTTGCAAAGAGACAATAGGGTTGTAAACTAAGCAACATTTAGAAAGCATGCAATCAAAGTTACTAGTTTTATCTAATTTTTGATGTGGCCAGTTACCCTTTTACATTTATATGAATAACATGGCCCCGGGGTACTTTATAGCCTCAATGAATTCCTTTACTTCATTTTCTGAAGGACAGCAGAGATGGCTTTAAACCAAGATCCCAGAGGTGAAAGTACAACTAACGCTATTCAACCTATCATTTCCTTTCTGAGAGATCATTTCCTCTTGGCACCACAGTCTTTGCTTTTGTCTTTCAACAAAAAATGTTTAATCTCCATGCATGGTGTCAGGACAGAAAATATTTGGGGGTTTATAAAGTTTCATATCCCTCCAAAAAAGGTGTTTTTCTTTAGTTTAAATTAAGAGAATTTGTCACTTACAAGTTTATAACAAAAATGCAAACAGTAAAATCAAACAAGTTTAAACGTAGACAAGTAAAGGAAGCTTACTAGGATGTTTGCTCAGTTAGCTCACATTTCTTGGGAGCAGGGCTGGCTGCCTTTCCTGGATTAACCTGGCCTGAGAACTTCAAAGCATTTCTCAGTTACTTTTGGATGTGAAACAGTAAATAAGTGCAATTTTGCAATCAGCAAAGAACTACAGAAAAACTCCACTATATGAGCTAACAAAATGCCACTAATTCATTAACACCCTTCTGGTTGTGTTTATTCCTCTAGCAACACAAATCTACCCTGATGGTATGTCATCATTTCATCTCTTTTAATGCAAAAGGTAGCAATTTTTGCAAATTTTATACAGTGATTGATTCAATAAAATAAAATAATTGCATCAGGTTTTTAAAATACTCTGTACTTATAATGCACCTATCTTGTTGCCCTGAACTTGCTTTACAATACTAAATAAAGTGCAAAGTAGGAAAACATTATCTGTCAATATTATCACTGGATTTGAATATGAGTAACTTTAAGCACCAATAGTTCCATTTACTTCAATCAAGTTCAGTGGGGTAAAGTTAGGCACATGCTTAAGAGCTTTGCAGAATTAGGGTCAGACTGTTCAGCACATTGCAGGAACAAGCTCTTAATGCCTAGATAGATAATCACCTCTTTACAGATGGGGATATTGCGGCAAAGAAAGATCAAATGACCCATGCAAGGTCACAAACAAGTCCCTAGAAGATCCATGCAGTAGCAGAACACAGCTCTTCTAACTCTCAGTTTGGGGCCTTAGCCACAGCTCCATACCACTTTCACAATGTTGAAAGGAAAATTACAAAATGGTAATATAAATTGTTTAATTTTAACTCTATTTTTATTTCTTAACTTAGTTGAATTAGAGGCAAGTTTCTCTTAATAGGTTAACATTGATAAAAGCCAAACAAAGCAAAAATTTGAGAATTGTTTTTATAAAATATATATGTAAGCGGGGGAATGGTCCCGCTATTGTGGGGAACTTTCCTGGTTTATACATTACCCCGGTGAAATGGGCTAGCGAAAGGATCTGAGTCTTCGCTCCCACTTCCTTTACTCATAGGCCTGCCTGAACTCAAGGGCTCCCCTTCCACTCTCCTGTGTGGCAGAGTCCTCTTAACCCTGACAAGGCTGGGCCAAGGATTCCTGGGGGGCTCGACCCCCAACCTTGTTGTGGTCACTTAGGGCAGGGGTGAGGGTGTCCTCTCTCTGGGGTGCTCTCTCTGCACTGGATGCTTCCTTGTCCCACTGATCATTACATACAGTTCAAAGCAAATACAATTTATTACACAGCAACCAATTTAAAAACATAAGGAAAAAATGGAAAAGGAAAACCCGTCACTCCGCTCTGTGGCATGGCGACATCACAACCAGCATCTCTAGAACGTCAGGGCAGTTCAATCTGTTCCTCACATGTCCCAGGCCTCTTTCTCAAGCCCTGGCTGTGCTGCAAGGATGCTGTGGGTCAGACACTTGGTCTGGCAGTGGCCACATGCCCTCATGTTTTAGGTGGCAGGACCCTTCTTCCCAGCTTTCTCCCCGCCCCATCTGGGTTACAATCCCACCCTGAGTCTGGCCTGCCAGGCCTCTTTGCTGGGGGCGTCTCCCTGCGCTGGGCCCGCTGCCCAGGGTCCCCCTCGCTCTCCCCAGCTGCTCACCGCACCCCACTCTGCCTCAGCACAGCAGCTGCTGCTGCTCTGCCTCCAGCTCCCTGGGCTGCTTCTCTGGCCCTGGTTGCTACAGCTCTGCCCCCAGGACAGGTCTGCTCTGCCGGCTGCTTCTGTGACTCTGCTCCCAGCTCTGACCTGCTTCCTGGCTGCTTGTCTGGCCCCTCTGGATCTGGCACAGCTCTGCTCCCCAGCTCAACTTGGGCCCCTGCTTTATCCGTAGCTCAACCCCACTCTGTCTGACCCAGGCAATTCCAGCTCATACAGAGGATGGGACCCCCCTGGCCTCCTGACTCCCTGGTTAGCCTGCCCGCCCTGTCAGTCAGGCTGACCTGGAGCATTGGCCTCTCCACATTGCCCCTGGGGACTGTCAGTCTCAGGGCCCTGATTTCCCATCCACCCTTCCCTTTACTTTTAGTACTGGGAGCTAGACAACCAAAAAACCGCCAATGAGTTTTAGTAAGGGGACAACAGTCCCCTTACATATACAAAAGACTTGAATTTTACATTTTTCTTTGGGGTATAAATGTATTTGCAGAGGCAGCTGAATTAACTGCCAGCTGGTTACGGGAACATTGACAGTTTGGGTGCCTGAGCAAATATAGACTTGTGACCACTAGTGAATTTTGCATTACTTTCCATATGAATATCTTTGTAATCGGCATCAGAACTAATCCAGTTTTCATGCAATTCTCAATGGTCTGCCGCAGCAAGAGCCAGATTCTGATATCCTTACACTGAGTAGTAACTTACACTAGGAATACTCCCACTGATTTTAATAGGACTACAGGTGGTGGAGTAAGGTATTACTTAGCATAAGGGTATCAGAATCTGGCCACAAAAGGACAATAAAGTAAAATATCACTTGAATCCAACATTCTCTTTCTCATTAAATGTATTAACGTTACAACACAACATCTCCAGGTGGTGACGTTTCATCCAATGAAGTAGTGGATGTGGTATACCTAGACTTTAGTAAGGCATTTGATATGGTCTCGCATGATATTCTTATCGATAAACTAGGCAAATACAAATTAGATGGGGCTACTATAAGGTGGGTGCATAACTGGCTGGATAACCGTACTCAGAGAGTTGTTATTAATGGTTCCCAATCCTGCTGGAAAGGCGTAACGAGTGGGGTTCCGCAGGGGTCTGTTTTGGGACCGGCTCTGTTCAATATCTTCATCAACGACTTAGATATTGGCATAGAAAGTACGCTTATTAAGTTTGCGGATGATACCAAACTGGGAGGGATTGCAACTACTTTGGAGGACAGGGTCATAATTCAAAATGATCTGGACAAATTGGAGAAATGGGCTGAGGTAAACAGGATGAAGTTTAACAAAGACAAATGCAAAGTGCTCCACTTAGGAAGGAAAAATCAATTTCACACATACAGAATGGGAAAAGACTGTCTAGGAAGGAGTACGGCAGAAAGGGATCTAGGGGTTATAGTGGACCACAAGCTAAATATGAGTCAACAGTGTGATGCTGTTGCAAAAAAAGCAAACATGATTCTGGGATGCATTAACAGGTGTGTTGTGAGCAAGACACGAGAAGTCATTCTTCCGCTCTACTCTGCTCTGGTTAGGCCTCAGCTGGAGTATTGTGTCCAGTTCTGGGCGCCGCATTTTAAAAAAGATGTGGAGAAATTGGAAAGGGTCCAAAGAAGAGCAACAAGAATGATTAAAGGTCTTGAGAACATGACCTATGAAGGAAGGCTGAAAGAATTGGGTTTGTTTAGTTTGGAAAAGAGAAGACTGAGAGGGGACATGATAGCAGTTTTCAGGTATCTAAAAGGGTGTCATAAGGAGGAGGGAGAGAACTTGTTCACCTTAGCCTCTAAGGATAGAACCAGAAACAATGGGTTTAAACTGCAGCAAGGGAGGTCTAGGTTGGACATTAGGAAAAAGTTCCTAACTGTCAGGGTGGTTAAACACTGGAACAAATTGCCTAGGGAGGTTGTGGAATCTCCGTCTCTGGAGATATTTAAGAGTAGGTTAGATAAATGTCTATCAGGGATGGTCTAGACAGTATTTGGTCCTGCCATGCGGGCAGGGGACTGGACTCGATGACCTCTCGAGGTCCCTTCCAGTCCTATAATCTATGAATCTATGAATCTATGAAAACCTCTGCACAGACAGATATGAACTAACTACAAACACCCTCAAATACTACAAACCACTGATGGGAGAAGCCCAAAGCATTCTTCTCTCCCTGCATCTAAGGGAATCTGAAGCTGCTACAGACTGGGAAAGGGAGGCAGCCTCCATGCTAGAAGACAGCAAAGAAGTAGTGAAGAACAGCAACAGAAGCCTTCTCTGGCAGCTGTGGTGTATTGAAAATTATAAAAATTACAAGCTATCATTTTAAATCCTAAGGGTTTTCCCCTAGGCAAGGGGGCTCTGTTGGGAAATATGTGATCAGTCGTTCTGCAGATGGACAGCCGAAGGTTGGGTGAATTGTGCCTCCCTGTTTTAGGGAGAAGCCTGCTTTGTCTCTCTGTTTTGGAAGGAGGGGGCAGATTTTCACCCAAGGGAGAATTAGGTAGGCAGAATTCAATTATCCAAATGATAATTTGACCAGGACACTGGAATAGTTGTGAAAAGTGCAATTAATATCACTCTTAGTCAGTATACACACATAGCTTTAGATATATTCAGTCATTATTTGGGTAGAGAAAGCAATTAAAATAAAATTAATAGAAGTCACAACTATAGATGCAGTTTGGACCAGAACTATGGCACAACAGCTGCATGAGCTGCTTCTAGTTAGTAGGTCCTGCATCTGTTTCTGAGGGACCGCCCCCATCCTTAAGTCTTTACTCAAGCAAAACTTTCAGTAAAGTCAATGGAAATTTTGCTTCAGTAAGGACTGCAGGACACAGATACACATGGTCTTTGTTACAGGCTGAATTGAGGAATTTGAGCACTTCACTGAAGTGGCACCTTTAGGCTCCAAAAAGTGAGAGACAATTGCTGGAAGATCTCCACTCCACTTGACATGGAGCTGTATTTATCTCACTCACAGTAATAATTCTCTTCATCTACTGAAGAATAAGTGGTAAAGAAGTGGCCAACTAAACACAGGGGTAAAATCCCTTGAAGTCAAAGAGTTTGCAAATGATTTCAATGGGGCTGGGATTTTTCCAATCTCGGAGAAAAAATTAAAGTAAATACAGAGTCATAAAACATAAAACCCTAGGTATCATACAGCATCTGACTATTAAAGTAACTGTAACATGCAAGTATGTTGCCATTAATTAACACCCAAACCACTAATTCATATTACGTACCAGTTATGTTGCACAAAAATGCTATAAAATTATAAATAAAAATAGATTTCAATATACAACAGCATACAGCTGTATAGTTAAACCTGTTATGAATTTATACATTCTGCAATAGACACATTTCCATTAGTTTCATACTTTTGGCAGTTGTCAGTCAATTACTGCTTAATCAGTTGTTCTTCACTGCCCTCTTTTCCCAGACTTTGTCTGTATTTTGTCAATTTAGGACTCAAATCCTGAAAACACTATCGCATGCCAGTAGTTCCATTGAAAATCTTCAGTATGAATAGGCTTTGCGGGTTCATAAGCTCTTGGGGGCCAGGACCTGCTGTTGTGCACTTAGAAGGTGCCAAGCACACTGTTGGCACAATAAAATAAAACTATTCAGAGCATATATATAATGCTTCTGATCAGTAGCAGCTCAAAGTGCTTTACAAAGAAGGGTAGTGTCATTATCCCTGCTTTACAGATGAAAAAACAGAAGCACAGAGAGGTCAAAGTGACAATCCTAAGATCAGTAAAAAGCAACAAAGAGTCTTGTGGCACCTTATAGACTAACAGACATATTGGAGCATAAGCTTTCGTGGGTGAATACCCACTTCGTCAGATGAATGTAGTGGAAATTTCCAGAGGCAGGTATAAATATGCAGGCAAGAATCAGTCTAGAGATAACAAGGTTAGTTCAATCAGGGAGGATGAGGCCCTCTTCTAGCAATTGAGGTGTGAATACCAAGGGAGGCGAAACTGCTTTTGTAGTTGGCTAACCATTCACAGTCTTTGTTTAATCCTGAGCTGATGGAGTCAAATTTGCAAATGAACTGAAGTTCAGCAGTTTCTCTTTGAAGTCTGGTCCTGAAGTTTTTTTGCTGCAGGATGACTACCTTTAAATCTGCTATTGTGTGTCCAGGGAGGTAGAAGTGTTCTCCTACAGGTTTTTGTGTATTGCCATTCCTAATATCTGACTTGTGTCCATTTATCCTTTTACGTAGCGATTGTCCAGTTTGGCTGATGTACATAGCAGAGGGGCATTGCTGGCACATGATGGCGTATATTACATTGGTGGATGTGCAGGTAAATGAACTGGTGATGTTCTGGCTGATCTGGTTAGATCCTGTGATGGTGTCGCTGGTGTAAATATGTGGGCAGAGTTGCCATCGAGGTTTGTTGCATGGATTGGTTCCTGAGTTAAAGTTACTATGGTGCAGTGTGTGGTTGATGGTGAGAATATGCTTAAGGTTGGCGGGTTGTCTGTGGGCAAGGATTGGCCTGCCTCCCAAGGCCTGCGAAAGCGAGGGATCGTTGTCCAGGATGGGTTGTAGATCACTGATGATGCGATGGAGAGGTTTTAGCTGAGGACTGTAGGTGATGGCCAGTGGAGTTCTGTTGGTTTCTTTCTTGGGCTTGTCTTGCAGCAGGAGGCTTCTGGGTACATGTCTGGCTCTGTTGATTTGTTTCCTTATTTCATCATGTGAGTATCGTACTTTTGAGTATGCTTGGTGAAGATCTTGTAGGTGTTGGTCTCCGTCTGAGGGGTTGGAGCAAATGCGGTTGTACCTCAGTGCTTGGCTGTAGATAATGGATTGTGTGGTGTGTCCGGGATGGAAGCTGGAGGCATGAAGGTAGGCATAGCGGTCGGTGGGTTTTCGGTATAGGGTGGTGTTAATGTGACCGTCACTTATTTGTACTGTGGTGTCTAGAAAGTGGACCTCCCGTGTAGATTGTTTCAGGCTGAGGTTGATGGTGGGGTGGAAGCTGTTGAAATCATGGTGGAATTCTTCCAGAGTCTCCTTCCCATGGGTCCAGATGATGAAGATGTCATCAATGTAGCATAGGTAGAGAAGGGGCGTGAGTGGACGAGAGCTGAGGAAGCATTGTTCTAGGACAGCCATAAAAATGTTGGCATATTGTGGGGCCATGCGGGCACCCATAGCGGTGCCACTGGTCTGGAGGTATTATTGTCACCAAATTTGAAATAATTGTGCTTGAGGATAAAGTCACAGATCATCCACCAGGCAAAGCGGACAAGCCAGGAACAGAGTGCAGGTCTCCCAGGTACCAGACCAGCATACTAGCTACAAGGCCACACTGTAGATAAACTCTAAAGGCCTCCTCCAGAAACCTGCCTACCAAATACTGTAATATGTTTGCCAGTTTTCTGTTAAATGAACAAGTATTGTGCTAGAATATGGAACAGTATGAAGTGAAAGTCTCACATGAAGATTTTTTTAAATTAAATTTGCCATGAACTATTTACCATCTATTAAAGATACACACTTAGTGAACATTCCATTGTATATAATATTTGTGTTCCATCTTGAGAACAATCACATTAATAAGAAACCCTGTTAAAATATTTTCCCACCAGACAACCCTCCAGCCGGGGACCATTTCAAACAATGGTTTCACTTTTTAGTAATTATATTCTTAGCAGTCTCATTGTTCAAAACTGGTCCCACAGATATCTAATTTTTAGTAGGATAACACACATTATTTGAACATAGAATTTTTACCAGAAAATTTCCCTCTTACTTAGCATACTTAGGGGAACCATTTCACCATATGTGGTTTCTTACATTTTCTGACTACTGTATTCTAGAACTAAATAAACTTTGTCACACCAGCCTTATCCGTGACAGATTTCAACTGCGTGGGGGTGTTTATGGACCAGAAGCAAGAAGTCTGTTTTAACTCATCAGAAAGTGAGCCTAATGAATAGGCTTAAAGCCTCATCTATTTACTGGTATTTTATTATTTGTTAAACTGACTCCTGGTCATTCTTACTCTAGCAGTGCCGTTCTCACCACTATACATTAGCTGACAGCCTATCACCATTTCCATTAGAAACTCTTTTTTTGAGACATTTGCAGCAATGCTGTGAAAATTCACTCTAGACATACTCACTTGGAATACTACTTCCCAGATGTGGTGTGAATATTTTGTATTAATTAATTTTAAATATGAATGTGTATGTGAATTTTGTACTTTCATAAATGAAGAATGTTAATAGCATTATTTAAACACAGATAGAAACAGTTCTCCCACCATGCTCTTTAGCTAATGCACCTCAGTCCTGATATGCAACACTACTGCTAATTCAACTGTGGACTTCGTTTGAACAGAGATACGTTATGTGTTATTCAGAGCTGTTTTCTAAGAACTAGGATCTGGGCTATCTATGGTACTGTATGAAGGAGTTAATCTTCATTAAAAAAACTAGCCATTTTAAATTATTACAATAATATTTATTTCCTGTACTGATAACTGAAAAGCAGTGGGGGCAACCTGCGGCCCGGGGGCCACACACCGCCCATCAGGCTAATCTGCTGGAGGGCCGCGAGCCAGTTTGTTTTAATTGACCGTCCGCAGGCACGGCCACCCGTAGTTCCCAGTGGCCGTGGTCTAGAGTCACCAGACAGCAAGTGTGAAAAATCGGGACGGGGGTGGGGGGGTAATAGATGCCTATACAAGACAAAGCCCCAAATATCTGGACTGTCCCTATAAAATCAGGACATCTAGTCACCCTACGCGGTTCACCGTTGGCCAATGGGAGCTGCGGGAAGCGATGGCCGCAGGGATGTGCTGGCCGCGGCTTCCCGCAGTTCCCATTGGCTGGAAATGGCGAACCATGGCCACTGGGAGCTGCAGGCTACCAAGCCTGTGGATGCTCAATGTAAACAAACTGTTTTGCAGCCTGCCAGCGGATTACCCTGCGTGCAACCCATGGGCTACAGGTTGTCCACTATGCTGTAAAGCATTTACCTCTTCAGGCCCATGTGTTCACAGTCTTCCTAAAAATGTACAGACAAGAACAATATAATTCAAAAACTCCGCTGCTCTGTTAGTCATAGAGCCAACTGATTGCTCCTTGGCCCCACAGGCGTGACAGGAGCACAGAACAGAGCAAGAACCTACCATCTACTATCAACTTGGAATTGGACCCACATTTCCTCACAAGATCCATGAACTTTAATACAAAGCCAATTCAGATAATACTGCCAAATTTGCAGCGTCAAAGACTTCCAGGTCATGTGAGGAGGGGGCCCCACCAATTCATTGTGATGTTTATCAGTCATGTTCCAATGTTATACTGTGTGCAGTATGAGCTTCTTCTTGCTGACAGAGAGCTCTGTGGTGGTGACATGAACTCCATTGGGGAACTCAGACATCTTCCACTTTATGGAGGACCTGGATGGGACAAATCATAGGTTCCACCCTCCTCTTGTTTAAGAAGAAACCTCCATCCACTAGAGGGGGAGTAAACTGCTCCCAATAAAGGGTGGTAGGAAGGTACTTCCCTCCTAGAGCAAGTGGGGGCAAGGGAGAGTCACAATTCCTTCCCAAGCCTCCTTTTGGGGCAGCACATCTATGCATTGACCCATGCACAAGGCCAAGTCCAAAGGCTCACTCCAGCCCATAAGCAAATAGCAATGAAATCTGCAATTCATGTTTCAGGAACTTCGTTAGAAAAAGAGTCTGATATGTTTTAATTAAAAGAATGGGGGTGGGGGGGGGGAGTGCTGCTGTGAATGGTACTTACTCTTCTTTATTATGGCTTGCTCCCTAAATTGCTAACACAGCAAAGCAAATATAGTATTTCACTAAAAATAAATACAGTGACTGTTGTAGAAGTTATTATGTGGCACAACTAAGGAAGTATATATTTTGGCAGGGAAAGATCAAGAAAGATAAAGAAAAACAATTTAGCTTTACAAGGCTAAATAAGTAAAGAGACAAAAGAACTGCTGAGTTAAAAATTCAACTTCAGCAGTCAGAAGATTAGAGGAGAATTTTATGGGTCCAGCTGTACAGGCTTTGCTCAGGTGGCCCCTTTACTCCCTGGCACAGTCTCACTCTGAAAGTGTAGTTGCTACATATTCTACTCTTGAACTCTACGTAACTCTCGAGTTGTGAGCAATGGGAGATCTGCCATGTGTCTTGGGCAGTACATGACCCAAATTTTGTAACCGCAGTCTATAGACTATCATTAAAAATGCAATTTGGCCCTCTTCACAGAATGAGTTTGACACCTTTTGCTGTCAACTTACTTTACAACAATACTACTTTTTTTCCTTTCTAAATCTTCAAAGCCACTGGGACAAGTTTTCTTTTCTTATACAGGGCAACCTCACTGATTTCAGTGGTACTGGGGGGAATGAATTTAGCTGACTACAATTTTCATGACCTTTTGTCATTTCTTCTTATTCAAGATATTCTAAATGCTGATCATTATTTTAGTAGCCACATTTTAGATACTAGTAATTCTAATGACATGTAGTACATTGGTTGCCTTTAAAATATTTACAAATGCTATTTACAAGTTCCCAACTTTACTGCTATGAGGGCATTTTCTGTGATGGCCCCATGATGCTGCAGCTAGCTTGAATTTGCTGGCATTGCAGGCATGCTGAAAGAGACATTTGATAGAGTTTTTTGAGAGAACTGAAGTGATGCTTCATACCATCACATGACTATAGTGTATAAGGCTCTTTAATCTAACAGGGAAAATTATAACAAGAACCACTGTCTGGGAAATTCAAGTCTGCCCAACTCCAATTAGAACTTAGGAACACATTTCTAAATGGAAGGGTGATTAATAATTGGAACAAACTACCAGCACCTATTCTCCAGCACCTAGTGTCTTCAAATCACGGCGGGTTGCCTTTCGGGAAGGTATGCTTCAAAGACAATTAGGCTCAGTGAAGGGTGAAACTCTGTGGCCTGTGTAATGTGGAAGATACGATTAGCTGATCTAACAGTCCATTTTGGTCTTAACATCTATGAATCTATTAATCTATTTCCACAACGATAAGCTAATGGAAAAGAGTGTTTGTAACTGGCTGGTTTCATTCCCATTTGCATGATCATTTTAATGGTGCTGGGATATTTGTTATAATATGTGTTTGGGCACCTAGAGCTTTGTAGAGCATCTCTTATTATTTAAATCTAAATAAATAAAATATTTATGGTACTCATGTAAACAAAGAGAAACTCATCTAACATAAATCCTGAATATAATAAAAAAGGGAAGAAAATAGAAACAGCTGGTATTTTAACAGGCCGATGATACAGAGTAGGACTGACAAGACAGAATTCTTTGATTTTAAGAGTTAAAATCAGAGACATTTTTAAAAAAAAAGCCATTTTAAGGTATTTTTTAAAAATTAACCCAAACATATTTTGTTACAGAGGCATGTGACAGCAACACCATAGTTAGGGCTGCATCCTTTAAAATGATAAAGCATAAAATAATGGGGGTTTCCCCCCTAAAGTTTGTGGCCAATTAGTGTAAAATTTCACACAGGGTTAGTTTTTTGCCCTCCCAAACAATGCCAGCTTTGCATCACTCCTTGTAACTGCTTTTCTGCACTCAAAGCTTTACCCACCTGCCTTCTCCCAACACTGCTAATATGGAGGAAAAATAACCTGATCAAGCGGTGTGTACAGAAGGATGAAAGGTATGGAACAAGCTAAGGTTGGGGTATGTAGTTTGTGTTGTATGGTAACTGCAGTGACGGTAAAAGGTGGAAGAGTAATATCTTCCTTATCTACCTTAAAGTTTTCTACAATGCCCATCACTGTAGTATCTTAAAACTCTACAGGTGATTGCTATGGGCATTTGTTTGGTGCCCATCCACCACTGTATGTATGTACACTGCATATAGCTTAGACTGAGGCAATAAACAATTACAACCTGCAGGATGACTTACCAGCAAGATTTTTCAAGAAAAGCTATGTGGAGAACTTTCAGGCTGTGTCTACAGTAGGCTTTATTGGAGCTGTAATTGGTAGCAAGTGTAGTTCGACTAGAGATGGTATCAGTGGGATAGCTAGTTTAGACAAGGCTAAGAGCACAGTTAGATAGTGTAGTAAAAATATCTGAGCCAGAGTCCTGCTTCCTCCAATTTCATCCTTGGGACAGTTAATTTTTTCAGATAAGTACAGGTTGTATAGCAGGTCCGACAAGGAGAGGGACATTTATTATTGTTATTAATTAATAGAAGGTCTGCATACTGGCTCCTACATTGTTTAATATTTACTTCTCATTCCTGCCTCAACATGTGTTCCATGATGTTCAAGAAGGTGTCTATCTTAGCACTACACATGATGGAGGTTTGTTTGACATTGCAAGGTTCAGAGCTAAGATGAAGGTGAAGGAGATCATCCTAAGGAACCTGTTGTTTGCAGATGATGCAGCCCTTGTGGCTCACAGTGTTGATGCTCTACAGCATCTTGTTACCAAGTTTTCTGATTCATGCAGAATCTTTGGGCTGATAGTAAGCTTGAGGCTCTTCAGAACTAGTTCCAAATATCACCTTAGATGGTGTTCGTCAGGCTGTCATTGACCAATTTTTCTACCTTGGCTCTACTGTTACTGGCAATGTACATCTGGATGCTGAGCTCACTAGTAGAATCGGCAAAGCAGCCAGGAACTTTGATCTTTTGCAAGACAGAGCCTAGAACAATAACAAATTGTCATCTACAGTGAAAATCCGTATTTATGAGACATATGCTTTATCTACTCTTCTGTATGGCTCAGAAACATGGACGACTTACTCCAAACATACCAAAAGACTAAACAGCTTTCATATAGATGCTTGAGTAAAATTCCTCAAATAAGATGGGAAGACAGGGTGACAAATGTGGAAGTGTTAAATCGTGCTGGTATGTCATTCATTGATTAGCAAGAAAAGACTCAGGTGGTTTAGACATGTCTAGCAAATGCCAGATTACAGGATCCTGAAGAGTGTGCTGTGCTTTGAAGCTCAAGAAGGGTCTAGAACAGTGGCTCTCAAACTTTTTTACTGGTGACCTCTTTCACATAGCAAGTCTCGGAGTGCGACGCCCTTATAAATTAAAACACTTTCTTATACATTTAACACCATTATAAATGCTGGAGGCAAAGCGGGGTTTGGGGTGGAGGTTGACAGCTCGCGACCCCCCATGTAATAACCTCGTGACCCCCTGAGGGGTCCCGACTCCCAGTTTGAGAACCCCTGGTCTAGAAAGAGAGGCAGACCGCTGCACAGAATTCAGGATGCTTGCAAAGATAACTTAGTATCCTTTGGAATTTCTGTGGATGATTGATGAAGGAGTCCAGAATGCCACTGTGGTTGGTGGAGTCAGCTTGTAATGGAGCAAGACGTTGAGAGGCAGACTGGATCAAGCTTTGTGATGACTGGCATCAGAGGAGGAAAGAATCTGCTGCTTGGATTCAGAGCACTATTAGTATGTGGGTGTGCCCTATCTGTGGATGGGCCTGTCACTCGCCCATTGGACTCAAAAGCTATCAAAGAACTCATTGGCGCATACACCATGCTCTGTAAAGAGTGACCAGGCCATTAACTGGTAATTAATAGAAGTTACATCATACACCATTATAAATCAACAAGGCAAACAAAGAATGAGAGACAAGGAGCATTTGTGATGTTCCCCTCTAGTGTTATCTGGACCAGTGATCTGCTAGGTCACTCCAATCCTTGACTCTGGAAGCCAGCCTTACCCTGCTCTGCTGTAAGAACCTCCACTCCTGGGCTGTTCACACACAGCCTCTGGCATGTAAGCTGCTCCTTGGATTGTGCAACAGAATGACACTAACCAATATCTCTGGTCCCAGACACAACCCTAGGAACCTCCGTCTTGTAGTGTCCAGTTATGCCCACTGGATGCTACAAGCTTATATGAGATCGTCAATTTAACAAAGAAACTGATATGTACCAGGCTTGTTGTCCCAAGGGGAGTCTCTGACGGGCTTCAAACCAAACGCACTGCATCAGGTAGAATAAACAAACAGATTTATTAACTACAAAGATAAATTTTAAGTGATTATAAGTCAAAACATAACATGTCAGATTTGGTCAAATGAAATAAAAGCAAAATACATTCTAAGCTGATCTTAACACTTTCAGTGCCCTTACAAAATTAGATGCTTCTCACTACAGGCTGGCTGATTGCTATTCAGCCAGGCTCTCCCTTTTGATCAGCGCTTCAGTCGCTTAGTGTGGTGTTTGTAGATCTAGGTGGAAGGGAGAGAGAGCATGGCAAATGTCTCTCCCTTTTATCATGTCCTTTCTACCCTCTTGGTTTTGCCCCCCCCCCTTCAGAGCCAGGTGAGCATTACCTCATTGCAGTTCCAAACTGACCAAAGGAGGGGGATGACTCACTTGAGAGTCTAACAGATCCTTTCCTAGGCCAGCGTCAAAGAGAGGGTTTTTCCCATACATGCCCTAATGAGATATGAACTGCCTCTCTGTCCTTGGAGAGTTTTTGCCTGGGCTTGCTTTAAGCCATGAGGATACATTTTCAGCCTCATAACTATATACATGAAATTATAACTTATAACCTTACTATAATATTACTGTAACCATTACTATAACATCACTATAACAACCATGCTCAGTGCATCATGAGCCTTCCGAAGACACCCAACATGACAAATTTTGCATTGGATACCACACAATCATTTTATAAAGATGAACATGGGGGTGTAGGGTGTTCCCCTGAGGTATAGGGTGTCACAGCCTTATCCTACCGTTTTAGAGATGGGGAACTGAGACACAGGCACTTACCCATTGCCACAGAAGAATTCTGTAGCAGAGCCAGGAATTAAACTCCTAGGTCCTGCCTCCCAAACCAGTACCTTATCTACAAGACCATACTTCATATTTACTATTCGTAATTATTCTATACAAAACTCAACCTGTCTGGAAAGAAAATTAAATAAAATTTTTAAAAAGTTTCATTCTATTTATTTTATTTTACCTATCACAATATAATAGTGAACAACCTTTGAAGGGTATATAAAATATGTAATGATCAGGACAGAAGGGTTAATAGCCATGGAATAGTTAAACTGTTACCTGTAAAATTCCCTGTTATGCATTCACATCTAGAGGAAAGTTGTACATTCAGTCTATGGTAGATCTGGAGTTTTTGTCTCAGCATGGGGCTTTGTATAAATTCACCACCCATGTATGTAACTAGATGTTGTATAGTGCTGGTTCTGTGGCATAAGCACTGCTCCAATCTTGTCTTCCTATTCTTAATATACATACACATTCTCATTTAATAAATATGTATTCAGAATGATCAACCCCAAGCACTGAAAAATTGTGAAACAGGCCCCACAAAATGATATTTGTTTAAAAATACTAAATGTTGGATTCTTTTTATTTGCTTTTGGTTTCCAAGCCTTTAAGGCGCACTTGGGTCACATGTTCAAGATTTTCTCTGTAACCATGAGAGCCAGAAACTTAAAAAAAAAATGTAATATGAAAGCTGAGATTCTCTAGGAGCCGGGGCTTCAAGAAACACTTCAAATGCATCAAGACTCACGATAAAAATCAAAAAAGTTGGCAACATTGTATTTGACTCTTGAGGCCAGATTATGAGTGGCCCTTGTGTGACTGGATGGAATGAACTTTCCCACCGTTGCACCCTACGGACGACGGCCAGGCATAATTGCTATCCCTGTGCTTGATGAAGAGCAGGGATTTCTCCTTCCTAGTGCCACAGAGGAAACAAGGCACCTGACAGGGGGGGAGTGAGGAGAAAACAAGCCATTCCTCACTCCCGTTCCCACATACCAGGCCAGCAGAGCAAGCTGGGTATGTAGGAGGGAGAATACTGCACTAGCTGAAAGGATGGTGCAGAATTACACCTCTTCTATAGACCAGGGAGCTTCAGGAGTTCAGATTGTTCCTCCTAAAGCACAACTGCAGTACTCTACAAAGGGGTTCAGTCGCTGCAGGAGCACTTCCTTGTGGCCAGATGTGGTGTTAGCAGCTCTCTCCCCCCATGACATACGCTGCTGACAGTCACTCTGTCACTACAGTGGTCTCTCTTCCCACAGCTTGGCCCTCCAACCAGGTCATGCTTTAATTCACCCCTTCCAGGGTTACAGAGAGTCCAACCAGGCTGTAGTCCAATGACCTTACAGCAGGTTTTCCATCTCTGCATATCCCTGGGCTCCATGGTCCTTCCACCCCTTACCTCAGGGGGTTTCACACCACCTTCCTTGGTGGCTGGTAGGGGAACTCAGGCCTTCCCTCTACTCTGAGTTCCAGTCCCAGGACTCTGTAGCTGGCAGCAAAGGTCTATACTCCTTCAGACTCCTTGCTGCCTCCCTAGAGATCTCTTCTATTCTCCTCCCTCCCCATTCCCCCAAATTCTCTTCCTGTAGCCCCTTTCTCTTACAAACTTCTTGGCAGTGGCTTTATAAACACCACCCAGTCCCTCCTCAGCTGGGCTTCATTATCAATTAAGCCTGGCTTTCTCTCTCTCACAGGTGCTGCCAGGAGTGTTAATTTGCCTCTTGGGGGCCCACATTAACCCCTTCAGAGCTGAGTGGGATACACACCCCATCACATGCTCTCTCTGATGCAGCATGGCTCTGCACTGCCCGATACAGGCCAGAACCTTCAAGGTACAATCTGGCCCTTGGGTATTACATTATGAACACTTTGCTACAATTTTCCTTCAATAGGGCCATTCCCTCTTGTGTATACATGACATAAGTACTATTAGTATTAATGGGACCTGTTTGTTTGCTTGAGAAGAGAGGAGACATCCTCAAAAATAGTGAACATAACAGAGGAGCATGCTTTCTTTTGGATATGAGAGTGACTGAAGATGAAATGCTTGTTTTCATCTCTAAGATAGTACATCATTGAGGAAACCAACCAGAATTCTACGCGAATTTACAGAACAGCAAGCAAAAGTTTACTTTTCATTGCTCACGTATCCTGCTACTGGATTTTTAGGTGAGTGACTGAAGACATAAAAAGGAAAACACTCTTTTGTCATGCGTTATTACAGATCTAAATTGACACTGACATTGCAACTGTAGCTCAGTCTTAATGAGACTTTAATTTTCATGCTTTCTTACAAATAGGAAAACAGTGAAGCTGTTTTCAGGTTTCAGATGTTTGTCCTTTATACAGAAGTTCCACTGCCGTGTTATATTTCTTTTATTACTCCTAAAACCCATGGTGATTTCCCCAACAAGAAAAGTTCTTCAAATAGTCTTATCAGAAACAAGAACTGTCATAATTATGATTGTCAGGATCATCAAAATTAATTACAACTTCTAGCTGTGACGGAGACTAAAATAGCAAGAGCTACTGGTGATCCAAAAACCACTCACAGCATGTCCAAGCTAGTATTTTGGCAGAGAGCATATGCAGCTTTAAAAAAGAACATAACCCTTTAGGCCCATGCAAGCAATTAAGCTCTCCGTGGAAATGTCAGGCCATAAGTATGAAAAGACCTTCCAATTGTTTACATACAATTTTCCTCTAATTAGTGAGAACTGATTTTAATTTTTCCCCCTTCTTTTTTCAAGTAAGACCAGATGGGCTTAAGTTTAGAGGACAGCTGTTCTATTTAAAAAAAAAAAAAGTAATTCTTGCTAAGTCAGACCCCATGATTCTTATATTGAGGGAGGGTGAGTAAATGCCAATCAGCTTAGCAGTATTTAAAGATACGTAAGGAACTTAGCTTGGGAGCTCTGCTGACGACGTTAAACAAGAAGACATTTCCAGAAGTGTCTGTCAAACAAAGTATAAAAATAATCAGAGACGGATCGCACAAGTTACTGACACTCTAGTTGGTGTACATGTTAGTACAATTTAACAGCACTGTACTAGATTTCATTTCATTGTTGCATTGCTACTGACTAATGCACTAAACATGGCAATTAGCTGATCAAAAATGCATGACATAACAAGGTAAGACTATAGCTACTTCAAAAAATTGATATACAGGATTTTTTTTCCAATCACCCAATCAGTTGAATTACTATCTAGATATTAACTTTTTCCTTCCCTGTTATATTTGACTTCTACTCAGAACACATTGGCTAAAATCTGCCTCAATTTCATCCACGTAACCCCAATGACTTCACTGGGGGCAGAATTCGACTCCAGGCTTCAGAATGACTATCCTAACACCATCATTGTAAAGCAGGTCTGTTTAAAACAAGGACAATGCTTAGAATCTAACAGTTCATGTAGGAGATTGAATAATTGCTTCTGGATTCTTTTTCCAACTCTGACTTACTGTAAAACACTAAGCAAACCACTGACTTGCTTTATGCCTTAGTTTACCCATATGTAAATTGGGGAATATATTTATCTACATCATAGGAGAGTGGGAAAGCTTAACATAATGGTATTACATAGTATGACGCTTCAAAACCCTTGGTCAAAAAGGTGCTTATACCAATTCAAAGTAATACTACAGTAAAAGCATCTGGCATGTTGGAGGAATGGGGGGGTGCCAGTAAGTCAAAAATCCCAGTTAACTAAGAGGGAGGGAGTTTGGGTGTGGGAGCGGGCTCAGGGCTGGGGGTTGGGGCATGGGAGGGGGTGCAGGGAGTGGGCTCTGGGAAGGAGTTTGGGTGCAGGAGGGGGCTCAGGCAGGGGGTTGGAGCACAGAAGAGGGTGCGGGGTGCCAGATCCATGCAGTGCTTACCTCAGGTGGCTCCCTGCAAGCGGCGACATGTCCCTGCTGCTCCTAGGCAGAGGTGCGGGTAGGCTGCTCTGCATGCTGCCTCCGCCTGCAGGCGCCACCCCAACAGCTCCCATTGGCTGCAGTTCCAGGCCAATGGGCGCTGCAGAGCTAGCGCGCAGAGCTGCCTAGCCTTCCCTCCACCTAGGATCAGCAGGGACGTCGCTGTTTTCGGGGAGTCGCCCGAAGTGAGCACCACCCAGATCTGGCACCCCAAAACACCTCCTGTGCCCCAACTCCCTGCCCCGCACCCCCGCCCTGCACCCAAACTCCCTCCCAGAGCCCGTGCCCCGCACCCTCTCCCACACTCCAAACCCCTCCACCAAAAAGCAGAGGGACATTTTGCTGCTTCCGGGGAGCCACGGGGAGCCAGGTAGGGAGTTGCTGGCCCCGCGCCAACTGGATTATAAACCGGATTTTCAATGAAGATCAGAAATGCTGGTTTATAGAGCTTTCTGGTTGGTAAAGTGCCGGAAAACACAGCTTTTACTGTATTAAGAATGGATGTCACTTTTATAGTAAGAGAACAAATACATATGAAAAAATTAATGATTTTATAACCCCATTTTGTTTATTCTCAATGCCTGTCAAACATTTTCCTGCACTCCTCTTAGAGGAGCCAAATTTAGGAACAAACTTCATATTTTTAAGTCAAAGTTTGATGTTTCATAGGATTTTAAAATATGTTTATAAACATTTTAATCCTCTGAATATACATAATATAAACTGACCCACTGTATCACCTGGACAAGTCACTTGCTTTCTCTGTGCCTCTGTTTCCTCTGCCACCTTTTTTCTGGCTTGTCAATTTGGGGCTGTCCATAAATTACCTAATGCATAGGGGGGTGGGTAATTCTGTGTATTTGTTTCAATAATACAAGGGGTGAGTCGGTGGGTCTTGGAAATCACCAAAAAATGTGTTACATAATTTATGGACAGCCCCTTTAGATTGTAAACTCTTTGAGTCAGGGACTGCATGTTACTTTGTACAGCAGATATACTGCCTAGCACAATGGGGCTCAATCTTGCTTGTGGCCTATATACACTACCATAATAAATACTGATAATTTGTCAATAAAATGTTTAAATTTACAACTACAAAACCATGTTGGAAATTTACAGTGTATGATACAAATTATATCCTCTCAAAAATAATTTGATTTTATGCTGTAAAATGATCCAATGAGCAGGGACCAAATTAAGAACTACAATGTGAGGGAACTTGTGTGATGTTGATACTGCTGTAGCATGAGTCTGAGTCAGGGGGATAGCGCACAACCAGATATATATGGTAAAGTAAGAGAAAATACTGGAAAGAAGGTTAACTTTACTCTAGTCTGTGTAAGCAATAAATGTTCCCCTTTCTACTCACTTTAATTTGAAGTTCATTTCCAGGTAACCAGCCACATTATTTCAGTTTTTGCATTAGTATTTTTAATATGCTAATACAACTATAAGAAATTGCATAAATTATTTGAGGAGATGTGCTGGTATTCAGCTCATGCTACAAAACATGGCAGAGCTCAGCTCTTGTTCATTATGAGAACCACTAATGCAAAACTAGGTTTTCCTGTGTGGCTTGTCGGGTTGTGGCACAAAGGGCCTTGTGGAACTCAGGTGTCTCATGGAGCTGAACCACTCTGGCCTTGAGGGAGATGGAGAATAGCAGACACTAGCTACCAAAGCACCCATTTAGAATTGACTCATGGAATGAAAAATCAGCTCTCAGAGATTATTCCCCTAAATAAAACCAAAAGAAATGCACCATGATTAAAGCTAGCGAAAGCAGAACATATGAAGAGGCAAATTGGTGGTCATCCAGAATGAAGGAATGGATGCTCTTGCCATGTCTGAAATACCAAAACCAATGCTATAATACAGCGAAGCCTTTAAAATACGGTCTGCTTTGGTGGCCAATTGGAAAGAGCAGCCTGCAAACACCGCTCCAGTGACAGAATCCTAGTCAATATTTGTTTTTCAATTTGAAAGAAATATTGGGGGAAATTGCTGCACAAAGTGTGAACCAAGCCCATTCCATTGACTTTAACAGAGTTTGGCTCTAGCTTGGAGAAAGGTGCTGATTTGACAACTCAGGAAAATAAAGTCACCCATTTACTCACAATACAGTTACTGAGGAACATGAGCAATGACAGTGGCAGCTTCACCATACTCGCTCTCGACCCTGACCTGGAGAGGCAACCTTGAGGGGTGAGAGAATAGCTTAGTCTGCCCTTCCAGCCCTTGACATGTCTGCAGAGACTTCAAACAAGGCTGCCAGTAGGGATGTCTGTCCACAGGGAACTGGACTGAGACAAAAATCATTTTACACAGGCCATTGAACAACAATCAGATGGTAAAAACTCCCACTTATTATTAACTGGAGTGGCACCAGCAACCCAGAGGTGACAAGCTCTATATCCCATTACCAATCCCCTGAGCCATCCAGCTCATTCTGGTGTCTAATCTTTTATACTATAAATACTTTCATTCTTAGCATCGCCAATGGCAGGTGCTGGAAGTGGGATGGGGACAGCTCAGGAAGTTATAGCTGTCCCCTCCCACCCACATTGAACAGCTTTCTTTTTGTATGTCCACCTGGTTTCCAAGGGAGAGAGTCCTCCTCCTATGGATGGTGTTTTGTTGATAGGGAATTATACTTGACTGTTGACTAAGGGACCCATGTTTTCCTATGGCATAGGAGGGAACAATGACCTATCATTTCAAGGAATAGGAGAGCTGTGGATCTAAACAGCAGTGCACAAGTGCTAATGAGTTGACTTTATGTATAGTCAAGAAATCTGCAAAATGCCACAGATCCGCACAATGGCACATAGAGGAAGCTTTCCCTCCGTGCTCTTCTTAGGGCTGGCAAGAGTGCTGTACTACCACTCGTTCCCAGCCAGCACCTGCCCTCTGTCACCCTTCTGATAGGGGTGACAGACCACAGAAGGTCTGCTTTGCTTAAAGCATAACTAATGTATTATTCATTGTATGAACTTTAATCCATATAGAAGCAGATGCTTAGTGCATTTGTTCATTGACTCCTCCTCTGCTTGCTGGCTCTTCCCCTTTTTCCCATGCAGCTCATGCCCTTGTGGAGTTTTGACAGAAGGGATAGAGGTGGTTAAGTGGGGGAACATCCCACAAAGTCACCCTTCCATTCCACATGGCCTGTAGCCCCCATGTCAACCTATTGCTGCAACCATATATCTACCCCAAACTCATCACCTTGGAATCGGATGTCCTCAGCATACAGTTAAGTGGAACAGAGTGGGGCACAGTTTTCTTAGTTTCAACTGGTGTGGAGAAAAGAGTGGGTCTGTCACATTTTGGAGAAAGAGAAAAAAGTGCTGGGTAGATTCTTGGATCATTTACACAAACACATGGTTCCTACATAGCTGTTCAGTACAAAGAGACTGATTCAGGGGACTGTATTTCAAGGTTAGTAATGGATGGATTATAACAATGGACTACATCTGTATCTCCTTTCCAACCCAGTTGTTAAGAGCAAAAAAACAAGAATATGGTGAGGAGGAGGGGGAAATGAAGATGTAAAGATACACATATATTTAAGAAAATCTATTGTACTATTAAAAGACCAAGTTGTACTTACAGAGGCTTTTAACAGTTATCAACAATTCTTTAGAAAACAACCACAGTTTACATGTGCAGCCAGTTGCTTTCTAATTGCTACAGCAGGCTACCACTGGGAAGAACAAAGGAAATATTTAGCACATCGTAAATTCTTCTGCAGCCCTGTGGAGTGGCTGGGGTTCAGATTACACATTTATGACTAACATTTGAGAGCAATTTCTACTTCACTTTGAAAAAGTGGGTGGGGAATCCTGTTCAACTATTTCTTCTAATGCCCAAATAAACGTGTATGAGTAGAAATGTGGGTTCAAAATTTCACTCAGCTTGCCTTTTGACTGAGGCTAATAAAGCACTGTAATACTTTCAAAATACTGTAATCAAAATTATATTTTAAATGAACAAAACTTATATGTACACACAATGCAATTATTGTTGTTGTTATTATTACTATTTGCTTTCAGCCATACCACCACACTTTTCATCCCATCAAATCTCACAAGCTAAGTAGGTTCAGGATTGGTCAACATTGGTACGGGCAAATACCAAGAATCGTATGGGTGGCACTATTCTCTTTGAGTGGGAATTGAACCATGCCCCGCCCGCTTTCAGGATCCAGTGCCATTTGGATAAGATGTGACAATTACTATAGTCAAGATGGCAAAGCAATTTCAGTTTTCACCCATTGCTATTATACACTTTCATCTTTTCAAAAAAATCGCCTTTTGGACTGAAATGTTCCATGCTTGGTGTCTGTCCATATCCATATGGGGAATGATGGATGCAGAGGTGTTTTTTGTTTGTTTGTTTGCTTGTTTGTTAAATTTGAACAGAAGCAGGTGAACCACTTTTATTTCTCTGAGTGTGAAAACAAGTGAGTTGAATATAATGGCTTGTTAGACCAATCCATCCTATCCAGCTAATGGGAATCCTATGTCAGAGCCTCCTGGCCTGCTAGGGACAGGTATCAGTGGTTCCACCCTAGCACACTTGCCTTCAGATACAACCAAGGTCAGTTAGACCCAGAGGCTGACCACCAAGTAGGTGGCAAGACATCATATGTAGGGGCATAGCTAGGCTGGGCTTAATGGAGGAACCAGTCATGGACAAGAATGAATGGCAATGCTGTACGACTCATAGTGTATGCAAAGATGCTCTGGGGTGAAAGGAAGAGGAAGAGACTGGATAAAAAGGATAGCTGCTTTTAAAAAAAATGGCTTACAAACATTTTTCACACTCATTGCTGCAATTAGCTGACCTTGAAGCTTGAAATGGACAGAGCCCCTCCTCACTGAGGTATCCAGAACCAAGTTTTGAAGAGAAAAAAAAGATGGATTAAAACTTATTAAATATTTGAAATATCACTTCTGAGCATGCTCAGTTGGCAACTGCTAAAAATGCCACCAGAACCTAATGAAGCCCTGTCTCATTTCTGACATCACAGTGTACATTGTCCATTCCTAGCCTGACAAAGAAATCAGCAAGGGCCTAGGTGTTACTGTCTGGTTGCTGGGTCAGTTTGCGTGAAAGTGATCATAAACATCTCATTTAAGCTCAACAAAATCCTCCCAAAAAGACGAAACACAAAAAACTGCATTAACAATAATAATATTTTTTAAACAGGAATTTAATAGTAGTTCTGCTTAAAAACGGTTGCACAATATGGCCCTGGTAGAATAAGGTACACACATGTTTGGTGTCAGTTACACATCAATAGAGTTACTCCAGCTTTGCATCATTGTGAATGAGTGCAAAATTCAGGCCAAAGCGTACTGAAATCAAATAAAATTTTAGGTATGTGAGGAAAATCATTGGGTCCTTAACCCAAAAAACAAGAACAGAAGATGCTATATATTGTTGCAATAAGAACCTTGTGTGAAATCCTGGCCCCACTGAAGTCAATGGGAGTTTTGCTATTAACTTCAATGGGGACAGGATTTCATCCCTTAACTTTTGTATTTTCTGACTTTTTGTGGTTTTAATTGTAAAACATTAATGCTACATTAATGTATTTGTTTACATTTAATAGTTTATGTTAGTTTGTAATTCTTCATGATGTTCCATAGAATCTCTATGGATAGTAATTCCATGCTCTAATTAGAATATAACAGTAGGGATCCATTATCGACCACCTAACCAGGACAGTGATAGTGACGATGAAATGCTAAGGGAGATTAGAGAGGCTATCAAAATAAAGAACCCAATAATAGTGGGGGATTACAATTATCCCCATATTGACATGTCACCTCCGGACGAAATGCAGAGACAAAATTTCTCGATACTTTAAATGACTGCTTCTTGGAGCAGCTGGTACAGGAACCCACAAGGGGAGAGGCAATTCTCGATTTAGTCCTGAGTGGAGCGCAGGATCTGGTCCAAGAGGTAATAATAACAGGACCGCTTGGAAATAGTGACCATAAAATAATAACATTTAACATCCCTGTGGTGGGAAAAACACCTCAACAGCTCAACACTGTGGCATTTAATTTCAGAAAGGGAAACTATGCAAAAATGAGGAGGTTAGTTAAACAGAAATTAAAAGGGACAGTGACTAGAGTGAAATCCCTGCAAGATACATGGACACTTTTCAAAAACACCATAATAGAGGCCCAACTTAAATGTATACCCCAAATTAAAAAAGACAGTAAGAGAACTAAAAAAGAGCCACCGTGGCTTAACAACCATGTAAAAGAAGCAGTGAGAGATAAAAAGGCATCTTTTAAAAAGTGGAAGTCAGATCCTAGTGAGGTAAATAGAAAGGAGCATAAACACTGCCAAATTAAGTGTAAAAATGTAATAAGGAAAGCCAAAAAGGAGTTTGAAGAACAGCCAGCCAAAAACTCAAAAGGCAATAACAAAATGTTTTTTAAGTACATCAGAAGCAGGAAGCCTGCTAAACAACCAGTGGGGCCCCTGGATGATCCAGATACAAAAGGAGCACTTAAAGACAGTAAAGTTATTGCGGAGAAACTAAATGAATTCTTTGCTTCAGCCTTCATAGCTGAGGATGTTAGGGAGATTCCCAAACCTGAGCCGTCCTTTTAGGGTGACCAGACGTCCCGCTTTTATCGGGACTGTCCCGATATTTGCTTATTTGTCCCGCATCCCGACCTACTTTTGGGACTCCTCCTCTCAGGCTTGCGCTGATCAGCTGTATGGCGGCACAAGCGCTGGAGGGACGGGGGAGGTGGAGACGAAGCGGAGGTATGATGGTGCGGGGGGGCGGGGCATGGGGATCTGGTGCCGCCCCTCCCCCCCGCGTCCTGATATTTCACCTGTGTGATCTGGTCACCCTACGTCTAGGTGACAAATCTGAGGTGTCACTAGAGGAGGTTTTGGAATTAATTGATAAACTTAACAGTAACAAGTCACTAGGACCAGATGGCATTCACCCAAGAGTTCTGAAAGAACTCAAATGTGAAATTGCAGAACTATTAACTATGGTTTGTAACCTGTCCTTTAAATCACCTTCTGTACCCAATGACTGGAAGATAGCTAATGTAACGCCAATATTTAAAAAGGGCTGTAGAGGTGATCCTGGCCATTACAGACCAGTAAGTCTAACATGAGTACTGGGCAAATTAGTTGAAACAATAGTAAAGAATAAAATAGTCAGACACATAGAAGAACATAAATTGTTGGGCAAAAGTCAACATGGTTTCTGTAAAGGGAAATCATGTTTTACTAATCTATTAGATTATAGATTAGTAAAACATGATTTCCCTTTACAGTTCTTTGAGGGGGTCAACAAACATGTGGACAAGGGGGATCCAGTGGACATAGTGTACTTAGATTTCCAGAAAGCCTTTGACAAGGTCCCTCACCAAAGGCTCTTACGTAAATTAAATTGTCATGGAATAAGAGGGAAGATCCTTTCAAGGACTGAGAACTGGTTAAAAGACAGGGAACAAAGGGTAGGAATAAATGGTAAATTTTCAGAATGGATAGGGATAACTAGTGGTGTTCCCCAAGGGTCAGTCCTAGGACCAATCCTATTCAATTTATTCATAAATGATCTGGAGAAAGGGGTAAACAGTGAAGTGGCAAAGTTTGCAAATGATACTAAACTGCTCAAGATAGTTAAGACCAAAGCAGACTGTGAAGAACTTCAAAAAGATCTCACAAAACTAAGGGATTGGGCAACAAAATGGCAAATGAACTTTAATGTGGATAAATGTAAAGTAATACACATTGGAAAAAATAACCCCAAACATACATACAATATGATGGGGGCTAATTTAGCTACAACTAATCAGGAAAGAGATCTTGGAGTCATCATGGATAGTTCTCTGAAGACGTCCACGCAGTGTGCAGCGGCAGTCGAAAAAGCAAACAGGATGTTAGGAATAATTAAAAAGGAGATAGAGAATAACACGGAGAATATCTTATTGCCCTTATATAAATCTATTGCTAAGGACATCAGATTGAGGGGGAACTTCTGAGGAGAAAGGCAGCTGCTAGAGAGATTGCAGAGAAAGGATCCCTCCTACAGACTGGTGAGAAGCTGCATGACAAGCCAAAACTCCGAAGTGGGAGAAGCAAGGAAAAAAGCCGGGAAAACCTGCAGAGAAGTAGGAGATCTCACAGGGAACAGCAAATGACTGAGAAGGATTGGTTCCAGATGTTCCAAACAAGGGCCCTGACCTGGAACCCAGTGGAACACAGACTTTAGAGAAGAAGGCTCTAAACCTAGAAGATCTAGGACTGTCTAGCCCCCACTAGAGCCAGGGAACTTCTGAACCCCATTATTCTGAAGAGAACAGAGACTATTTAGGACTGGCCAGAGGGCTGGGTCATAACAAGGACTTTGCAAACATAGACTTCAGTGTGGTGGCATAAGGGGGTCAGAGTCAGGTGGTGTAGCTCCTCATCCTGCCACAAGAAGGTACTAACAGATAAAGACCTCATATTACAGGAACAAATATTTGCATGATAGGCTCTTCCATGGATGGCAGGTGAAGCTTCCCCTTGGGGAGGCTAGTTCCTCGCCCCGCCTCTTCTGGCTGAGGCCCTGCCTCTTCTGGCCAAGGCCATGCCTCTGCTCCTCTCAGCCCCCATCCCCATAACCCCCAGCCAGAGTGGGGGAGGGGCTAAGAGCTGAGTCGGGGCTGTGCAAGGAGGACTAAAAGCTTGGTCAAGGCCACAGGTGTGTGTGTGCTGAGAGCTTGGCCCCGGCGGACCATGGATGAGCTGTCGGCCTTGGCCGTAGCTTGGAACCTGGAGCCTCTCCTCCTCAGCTAGGGGCTGCAGCGGCAGAGCTCCAAGCCTGGTGCCCCATCCACATTCTGGCCTTTTGCCTGTGGACCTGCCCATGGCCACAGCCCATTCCACCCCGTGGCCCTGTCCCCGTTCCTCCCACAGCCATGCCCCCATTCTGCCCCGTCCCCTGAGGCCCTGTTCCCATTCTGCCCTCACTCTACCTCTTCCCTCCCCCCCGAGGCCCCACCTCTGCTCACTCCTTTCCATCACCACCCCTACTGTGGCCCAGAGACCAGAAAAGCTCTGTGTCCCCACCGTGCGCCTCCAGCCCCAGGACTATGGTGGGAGGAGATTTTTCCAGGGACCCGAAATTAGCTGGGGCCCCTGGGCTCAGGCACATGGGCCCATGCAGTAATCCACCACTGGCCCCTCCCCCACCCATGGCAGCACGAGGTTTAGGTAGGCTTAGACTCCCCAAGCCTCTGTTACGCACTGTCCATGGGCTCTCCAGTCTTACAGAGAAATGTATAACACAATGCAATGGCTGGAAGTTGAAGCTAGACAAATTCAACCTGGAAATTGGATGTAAATTTTTAAGTGAGAGTAATTAACTATTGGAACAATATATCAAGTGTTGTGCTAGATTCTCCATCACTGGCAATTTTAAATCTATGGATGTTTACCTAAAAGATATGCTCTAGGAATTATTGTGGCCTGTGCTCTACAGGAGGTCACACTCAGTGATCACAATGGTCCCTTCTGTCTTTGGAATCTAAGAATCTAAATATAAATAATGTAAGATCTGACCAGTGCTGTAGTATGCTTCTGTTACTAATATTTTTATTTCATAAAAATGAACTGAAATAATTTAAGCCCTTAACAATTATTTTTCTGCCGGGGGTAATCACGAAGATGTATAATTATAGAAAAAAGCCCACACCCTAGTAATATTATGAAATTAAATACTTCAAGCTATAATGCAATTGATTTCTATTTATGTCTTTTTATCTGTCTTTACACCCACCCACATTATAAATAGAATATTTCACCCATGAATAACGACTAATGTTCTTTCACTCACCATAAAGATCTGCACAATTCATTCACACCTGCAGCATTCATAAATTACAGGTCCCATGCTCATGAAAGAAACTTAATAAGCACACTTCACACAGGAGATGACCTTAAATTAGATGCAAAATGCTCAGTGATGACCTGTTCGTTTTTATAATTTCAAACTGTGTGTAATTTTCCCAGCATTCTGCTACCACATGCCACTGTTGTAGCAAAATGTACAGAATGAACTTTAATGCTGCAGAAATATATATATATATATATATATTTCTGCAGCATTAAAGTTATCCAGAAGGCATATTGTAAATGCATTTGAGTTTATAGTTACCAGCGTGGTTTCCATGTTTATGAAAAAAAGATGCAAAGGCAGTTTTAAAGGTTATAAAAATACACAGACTGGAAAACTGGACACTGAGAACCTGCTCCCACTCCCAGCCACCGACTTTTATGAGGGCAGTATAGGGCCATATATCATTAATACAACTGGCCCGTTAACTATCAAAGTATGCCCCATTAGGTTTCCAGCCATGCTTGAGGAGAGATAAGATATCCTTCTATCTATCTTTAGTATTTATAAAGCACTTAGCACCTGGGTCACTATCAGTATGAGGCTAAATCCTACTTCCTTCATTCATGTGAATTGCCCCATTGACTTCAGTGGAACCACTCATTTGAGAAAGGTGACAAGATTTGGCCTTTGGTGGTGATTAAGTTTTGCTAATCATGCTTGTGCTTCTCTCCACTCTTCCCAAAGCGAATGTTTACATGTGACTTTTTGTGGGTCCTACATGAAATAAGATATATGGGATCCCATCAATGTCCCTTATATATGTATCAGGTAGGGTCAGCTCCCATTATAGATAAGAAGGGGGGGCACAGAGGTTAAGACTGAAAGATCAAGACAGCAATTAGACAATTATTTTGCAGTTGCAATACAGCATGCAAACACACACACACACAAGTGTCATATAAATGCATATATTCTATGCATACGATATATATGTAAAAACCATATAGTGCCCACAGGGCATACCTTTTATAAAACATATCATAATTATATGACATAGATGAATATGGGGGTTCCAGGGTGCTGCTTGCAGGCACTGAATGCCACTATACTATAGCTATATATGTGTTGGTGCCTGCACTAAAATTGGAAAATAATTGGCTAATTTCTGCCTTGATCTTTGTTTTTTAACCACCTTCCTTCTTTTTATATGCAATGGGAGATAACCTTGTCTAAAGCTACTTCTCCACTGGTGACTGGACATGGGTCCATATGCATGGTGGTGCTAGAATCCCCCTACCCTCCACATCTAAACCCCAGAAGCATGGATTTCAAGGTGTGTATGGGGCAAGAACACTAGCAGGCCTGAGGGGCATGGGTATAAGCATGCCTCAAGCTGTGGCACAACCTCATATCCATGCCAGTTTGTAGTGTGGCTGGGGCTATGGGGTGCATACTAAGTCTTGAATTCAGCCATGTTCGCACAGTGCATTGACCCTCTTCTGCCTGACCCTTACCCGAATCTATAAAGGTCCCTGACCGCTGTTCTCACTGGTTGTAGTGAGCTGTGCCAACCACTTCCAAACAGTTTTCCACTGTGTTCTTTTCACCAGTAAACATGAACATGAAACCTACTCCAAGAGCCGCTGCTAAATCAGCCAAGCACACCCAGGTGTTTACGACTTCTTCTGCAGCACGAGGAACATCCATGTTTACTAGGAAGTTTTGGTGAGGCTGGCACAGGTGGGCATTCACTGTACTCTGGCCCAGTGCTGGGAATGGATAAAGCACCTCAGGCTCTGGTACCAGAAAACAAAAGACTCCAAGAATTGCTCTGGGAGGGATCCTCCAACATGTCCATTCTTGCAGGATCTGGACCGGATGCTCTCCAGGGCTCCCAATACCAAGCTGGAGGTGACTTATGACTCCTCCTCAACCCTGCTGGCCTCGTCTGACAGAATGCTGATGAGGGCCTGGGCTAGGAAGCAGCAGAAACTTCAGCGGAAGAGGCGCTGGAAGATTTGGAGGAAGAGGAACAAATTATCCTGCACCTCTCCCCAGAGGAGCTGACCCCTTAAATCCCTCCTGACAAGCCAGAGGAGGACTGTGAGACTCATCAGAAACAAGAACTAGATGCTTGTAAATTAAAACCCCACCTTCCCCTCCAACACACCTCTCTCTTTCTCAAGGCCTGCATGCAGAACTGGAAGGCCCTATTTTCCCTCCCTGCTTCCCTCCTGCCCTCAAAACAGTCCCTGACCACACAACTATAAATTCAACGTTTTATTGAATTACCTTGAACCACTATAAAGCTTTTGGCAGAAGCTACAGAACAGATTAACAGCAAACTATCATACTGCCCCTAGATCTGTGAGTTTGTTGGCCAACGAGGGGGTGGAAAAGTCCAGTTGTGGGTCAGGACATTTGTACAAGATTACTGGTTCTACAATGTTACAGCTGTTTTCTGCTTCTTTTCGATCGCAAACTTTCATTACAACACCCCCTCCACCTTTACAAATGGGAGCTGTGTGGAAGGAAGGGATCAGTTCAATACTTGGGCTGGTTACATACAGGAAGGAGAAGGGGAACCTTTGTTTTTCTGAGGAATGCAACACCAGTCCTGTGTCACAGTAGAAATGTTTTCAAGCATCTTGGTCCCTGGTGTCTGGGGTCTCCTCTCTTGGAGCCATGCCGCATAAGCCAGGAGAAGGAGGGTGACGAGGGCGGGGGGATCTACTCCAGCGGCTGCACATGCACAATGAGGTGTCCCTTTGCCATGGAGAGGTGAGTGGCTTGCAGTCTTGATTGGAAAGTTAATGGAACAGAGTACAGTTGCTATATGACTCTTTCTTTCCCCGTTTTTTTCTCTGTGCTTAGCTGGAGGTAGGGGCCAGATTTCCTGACACTAGAGGGGTGGCTTGGGGATGTGTGAGCATTTGCAGAGGTTCACTTCTCCCCTTCTGTGCAGGCTTTGTCTGCTAGCTTAGAATAAAGTCTATTTCCATTTGGATTGTCTTCCAGTTCCTTTAGCACTGTGGGCAGGTGGTAGATGTGCACATTTGGTGCTAGCAACTCATGGCCTTAAGGGACTGAGTACAGGCTCTTGAAAGCAGAGTGGCTGAACTGGAGGAGCTAAGACAAGACTTTCAGAGATGCAGCAGAGTGATCCTATCCCCAGTCTGACAGCCTCTGTACTGTTCAGAATGAAAGTCTCGGGGAAGGAAAACATCTAGTTGGAGTGGAGGGAAATGATTCCATAGTTGGGATCCTCCTTCCAGATGATGTCATGGTATCCTCTCACACTGAGGTTAGATAGGCAGAACTGCAGGGTCTCAATGTGTGGATGAGAGAGAGGGAGGAAGGGATTTAGATTTATTAGGAACTGAGGAACCTTTTGGGAAAGGAGGCACTACAGCACAGCACAGCAGTTATGTTGGTGGGAACAAAATGTAAGTATAGATGTAAGCTGCCTTGCGTCGGCCTAACTCTGTAGTGTAGACCAGACCTAAGTGCAGCATAGACTTGTATAGGAAAGGAGTTCATTGTCTGCTTTAGTCCACTAGTGCCAGAATCAGATAGGCTGGCATATTTTGCATGGCCTTTGCAAGCACTGAGCCCTATGTGGTTATTAGGCTTCTGAGACTTCTCCTGTTCCCATTCCTCCAAACCAAATCACATACCAAATGCTTTGTGTCTTGGC
Source organism: Trachemys scripta elegans (assembly GCF_013100865.1). Taxonomy (NCBI): domain Eukaryota; kingdom Metazoa; phylum Chordata; order Testudines; family Emydidae; genus Trachemys; species Trachemys scripta. The sequence goes on from NC_048300.1 coordinate 105,407,857, forward strand.
ATAAAACTATTCACAAAACTATTCAGATCCCATGATCAGTGATGACTGTACAATTCTATTGTTAATGAAGCATTTCAAACTATAAAAATGTTAGTTTTACACATTTTTAAAAGTTCCTACTGTCAACATTTTCTGTTCACATGTAAGATCCAAAATCATTAGCTGGATAGATTTCCGACTTAGAAATGAAAAGTAAATATATTCTAAACCAAGTGCGTTTCAAAATCATCTTCTCCTCTTGCCATAGATTTGGATGCAGTATACTTCTTGCATTACTTAATGACATCACTGACACCTAGAACAGGGCAGGAAAATGCCTTGTTTTGGGTGTCAGTGATAACATCTGTTGCAGTGGAAATACAAAGCCCTGAACTCAAGCCTTCGGCAGGTGAATTGAGGAGGAGTTGCTTTTCAAATATTTTGTTTTCAAATATAATCTTTAGGTCTATACCTAGTTTTTATTAATGATTTAGGATTGCAAATTGTTTTGTTTTGTTTACAAAAGAATTGTGGTTAACTTTTAGGAGAAAAGAAAAACATTTCATCCAAGGTTATAAAATGCTTCTAACATGGCCAAGAAACAAGAACTGTTGCTTGAGTAAATATGAATGTAATAAGGCAATTTTATAAAATGCCCATTAAGTACATAACAGTATAGCTTCTTCTGATTTATTCAAGCTTATAAGAAAATGCAGGCCTAATTCACCTCTCACTCCTAGTATGAATCATAACTAACACCATTAAAACCACAGCAGTTACACCAGAGTAAAATTGGTGAGAAAAGAGACTTGGGTTTTATATATTTGGGGATTTCCAAAAGCCATCAGCTTTCTCCTCATGCTATTTCCCTATCCTTGGATCAGGCAATAACTGTAGTATCTCTGGGTATGTCTACACTACGGGATTACTCCGAATTTACAGAATTCGATTTTGGGCAACTGATCGTATAAAGTCGAGTGCATGTGGCCACACTAAGAACATTAATTCGGTGGTGTGCGTCCATGTACTGAGGCTAGCGTCAACTTCCGGAGTGTTGCACTGTGGATAGCTATCCCATAGCTATCCCATAGTTCCCGCAGTTTCCCCCGCCCATTGGAATTCTGGGTTGAGATCCCAATGCCTGATGAGACAAAAAACATTGTCGCGGGTGGTTCTGGGTACATCCTCCCCCTCCCTCCGTGAAAGCAATGGCAGACAACTTTTTTGCGCCTTTTTTCCTGGGTGAACTGTGCAGATGCCATACCACGGCAAGCATGGACCCCGCTCAGCTCAAGACAGCAGTCATGAACATTGTAAACACCTCGCGCATTATTGTGCAGTTTATGCTGAACCAGGACCTGAAAAACTAGGTGAAGAGGAGGCAGCTACGGCAGCGCAGCGATGAGAGTGATGAGGACATGGACACAGAATTCTTTCAAACCGCAAGCCCCGGCGCTTTGGCAATCATGTTGTTAATGGTGCAGGTTCTAGCTGTGGAATGCTGATTCTGGGCTCGGGAAACAAGCACAGACTGGTAGGACCGCATAGTGTTGCAGGTGTGGGACAATTCCCAGTGGCTGCGTAACTTTTGCATGCATAAGGGCACTTTCATGGAACTATGTGACTTGCTTTCCCCTGCCCTGAAGCGCCAGAATACCAAGATGAGAACATCCCTCACAGTTGAGAAGCGAGTGGTGATAGCCCTGTGGAAGCTTGCAACGCCAGACAGCTACCGCTCAGTCGGTAATCAATTCGGAGTGGGTAAATCTACTGTGGGGGCTGCTGTGATGCAAGTAGCCAAAGCAGTCGCTGAGCTGCTGCTATCAAAGGTAGTGATTCTGGGAAATATTCAGGTCATAGTAGATGGTTTTGCTGCAATGGGATTCCCTAACTGTGGTGGGATGATAGATGGAATCCATATCCCTATCTTGGCACCGGAGCACCAGGGCAACCAGTACATAAACCTCAAAGGGTACTTTTCAATGGTGCTGCAAGCACTGATGGATCACAAGGGACGTTTCACCAACATCAATGTGGGATGGCCAGGAAGGGTTCATGACGCTCATGTCTTCAGGAACACTACTCTGTTTAAACAGCTGTAGCAAAGGATTTACTTCCCAGACCAGAAAATAACCGTTGGGGATGTTGAGATGCCTATAGTTATCCTTGGGGACCCAGCCTACTCCTTAATGCCATGGCTCATGAAGCCATACACAGGCAGCCTGGACAGTAGTCAGGAGCTGTTCAACTACAGGCTGAGCAAGTGCAGAATGGTGGTAGAATGTGCCTTTGGACATTTAAAGGGTCGCTGGCGCACATTACTGACTCACTCAGACCTCAGCCAAACCAATATTCCTATTGTTATTGCTGCTTGCTGTGTGCTCCACAATCTCTGTGACAGTAAGGAGGAGACCTTTATGGCGGGGTGGGAGGTTGAGGCAAATCGCCTGGCTGCTGATTACAGGCAGCCAGACACCAGGACGATTAGAAGAGCACTCCAGGAAGCGCTGCGCATCAGAGAAGCTTTGTAAACCAGTTTCATGACTGGCCAGACTATGGTGTGAAACTTCTGTTTGTTTCTCCTTGATGAAAACCCACCCCCTTGATTGACTTATTCCCTGTAAGTAACTCACCCTCCCCCCTTCGATCACAGCTTGCTTTCAAAGGAAATAAAGTCACTATCATTTAAAAATCATGTATTCTTTATTAATTGATTATAAACATGGGAAGAGAACTGACAAGGTAGCCCGGGTGGGGTTTGGGAGGAGGATAGGAAGGAAGGAAAAGGCCACTAAAAAAGTTCAAAATAATGACAGCCTTTTGCTTGGGCTGTCACTGGGTCTCGTGTCCGTTTTTTTCACCGCCTTATCTGAGATAGCCTTCAGGATGGAGGAGGGAGGCTTCAAAAATTTGCAGCTGCGGGAGGGAAAAAGGGAGAGAAGTATTTAAAAAGATACATTTTACAGAACAATGCTTATAATCTTTCATGGTGAACAACACTATTCACATTAGATAGCACATATGATTTCAATACAAGGTCGCATTTTGCATCTTAATATTGAGTGCCTGCAGCTTTGGTGTTAGAGATCACAGATGCAGGTCCGGGCAACAGAATTTGTCTTGCATGCAGCCATGGTAAGCCATTGTCTTTTGGCTTCTGCAACCTTCCTAAAAGCAGCACCCTCCTTTCCCACATACCAAGCAAAGCCCTTGAGTGCTGCGGTTTTCCTGTTAATGTGCAGCAACAGAAACCAAACTAACCCCCCTCCCCCATCCAATTCTCTGGGATGATCGCTTTATCCCTCCCCCCACCGCGTGGCTGGTATCAGGGAAAATCCCTGCTAGCCAAATGCAAAAAGCTCAGCGCCAATGCCCCCTCACCCCCACTTGGCTAACTGAAGGGAAGGATTTCTTTTAGCCACAGACAAACAGCCCAGTAGGAATGGCCATCTCTGTCCGCTTAATTAAATTCCCATATTTCAACCAGGTTATCATGAGCGATATCACTCTCCTGAGGATAACACAGTGAGATAAAGAATGGATGTTGCTTTGAATGCCAGCAAACACCGGGACCATATGCTGCCAGGCTTTGTCATGCAATGATACCAGATTACTTGCTACTAGCCTGGCATGGTCAAGTGTCCTACCATGGAGGACGGAATAAGGCTGCACTGCTCAGAACCCTTCTGCAAAGGCTTTTGGAGTACCTCCAGGAGAGCTTCATGGAGATGTCCCTGGAGGATTTCCGCTCCATCCCCAGACATGTTAACAGACTTTTCCAGTAGCTGTACTGACTGCGAATGCATCCCAAGTCCTCAGGGCAAATTAATCATTAAAAAATGTTTGCTTTTAAACCATGTTTTATATTCACAAAGGTACACTCACCAGAGGTCCCTTCCATGGCTTCATGGTCTGGGATAACACCTTGGGAGAGTTGGGAGGGTACTTCAGTCAGGCTGAGAGAAAGATACTGGCTGTTGGGGAGAACAGAGTGCTGTGTGCTCTCCGCAAACTCATCCTCCTCCTCCTCCTCATCTTCCCCGTCCGCAGAATCCTCAGGTGTGGCTGAGATTATCCCCTCCTTGGAATCCATGGTCAGAGGTGGGGTAGTTGTGGCGGCCCCCCCAGAATTGCATGCAGCTTAGCATAGAAGCGGCATGTCTGCGGCTCTGCCCTGGACCTTCCGTTTGCTTCTCTGGTTTTCTGGTAGGCTTGTCTGAACTCCTTAAACTTTCACGCGGCACTGATATGAGCCCCTATTGTAGCCTCTCTCCATCATGCCCTTGGAGATTTTTTCAAATGTTTTGGCATTTCGTCTTTTGGAACGTAGTTCTACTAGCACTGAATCCTCTCCCCATATAGCGATCAGATCCAGTACCTCCTGTACGGTCCATGCTGGTGCTCTTTTTCGATTCTTGGACTGCATGGTTACCTGTGCTGATGAGCTCTGCGTGGTCACCTGTGCTCTCCATGCTGGGCAAACAGGAAATGAAATTCAAAAGTTCGTGAGGCTTTTTCTGTCTACCTGGCCAGTGCATCTGAGTTCAGATTGCTGTCCAGAGTGGTCACAATGGTGCACTGTGGGATAGCTCCTGGAGGCCAATACCATCGAATTGCGGCCACACTAACCCTAATTCGAAATGGCAATGTCGATTTCGGCACTACTCCCCTCGTCAGGGAGGAATACGGAAATCGATTTTAAGAGCCCTTTATGTTGAAGTAAATGGCTTCGTTGTGTGTATGGGTGCAGGGTTAATTTGGTTTAACACTGCTAAATTCGACCTAAACTCGTAGTGTAGACCAGGCCTTTGATGCCACTGTTGGAAAAATCCCCAAACCACTAAAACCAATGAGGTATGCCTACCTACTCACCTAATTTTGTGTTCTAAATCAAAACTGCTTAATTAATACAAGTGCAAAAATAAATAAAACAAATACAATCAAATCCTCAACACATCTAACTTCTGAGCACAATCTTGCACCTATTGAATCAATAGGAAGACACCTATTGACTTCAGTTCAAGACTGGTCCCTTTGTGAATTTTTTGTCTTCTTTTGAAGCAAGTTAGTAGCCACAACCAGAAGCAAGATACTAGACTTAAAAGGGCCATGGTCTATGTGTGCTGACAAAACCTATGAGCTAAATTGCATCCTCAGTCTAATTTGACTACAAGTTTAGTGGTGTAACTGGAAGAATTTGATCCTAAATTTCTACCCACAGTGACAACAATTCTGCTATTGCTTAATCTAAATAAATACCTTTAAGGATGGTAAAGACAGTGCTGTAAACGTTGTCCATGGAAGATATAATGATCGTGTTACTTCCATGGAAGTTTTACCATTGACTTCCTTGGCAACAGGATCAGGTCCAATGAGTTATTATTTTATACATTCAATCTTGTCTGTAACATATAATCTTTAAAATGCTATTGATCATACAAAAACATGAGTCACAATACAAATTTCATTTCATTATCAGACTAGTGCAAGTTTGAGATTAGCCTTGAGTATAGTAGCCAGCCTGAGAAAGGGTCTGGTCCTGTGTGGTGCTGAGTATTCTCAATTCCACTGATGTATTTAGGAATGAAAAGTCTCAGGACATTGTAGGATTGGCTCAAAAAAACCCTATTTTTTGTCAGTTCTTATTTAAAGTTGGTGCAAAGTGACACCTACTGTCCCACTAATCTTTGTGTAGTGAACTGGAATAGGATATTTGTCATATTTTTATCTTTACTTGCTGATAATCTTCATACTTAACCAGAGCACCTTGAATTTTTCTTTTGTTTTAAAGATGAGAACATCTCAAAACCAACTGCACACATTACACATTTGTATTGCCAGAGCACATGATGTCCTCGCAGCAGCTTCATGATTTAAAGGTTCTGAAAGTTGATTGATTGTTCCCAAACTGCTACATAGTTTTTTTTTTTGATTAACTGCATATATTTTAGCCAATATGTCTGGCTACCTTTTTAAAGTTAGTGCATTGCTGGCTGTATTACAAAACCAGATTTTTTTTTTTTTTAAGGATTGGAATCAGATTTGGCAGTAAAAGGTTCAGTTGCAAATTCATAGGTGATCTTAAAATTTCATTTGACATAAAAGAAAATTCTTTGCTAAAGAAAATGGAAGCCTGGATTATATTTAAAATGACATCTCCACTGGCAAACAACTTTTTAAAAAAAAAAATCTTTACCATAAACTCCCTTGGGACTCCCTTTAAAAAAAATCTGGTATTTTCTCTTTTCTGTTCTCTTCTCCATAAGAGTAAAGTAACATCTTTGAAAAGCAGAAAGATAGCCTTTGAAAATTCTTTGCATTAAAAGAAGCATTTGTCCCTTTCTTTGGCTTTTTCCGTTTTTAATGAGTTGTTTATATATCTCAATGGTTAGAAAAGACAGATGTATTTTATGTAATCTTCCATGTAAGTTTTTTTCATTTCCCTTATAAATTACTTTTCCATATTTTAAGATGTAGTTGTGTTTTCAGGAAAAAATGAGCAAAAAATGTGAGCAGTTATTTGTTGGCCATCATCAGCCTCCAGATAAAGTGGGCATAAATTGCAGTAGGTAATAAAATCTCAACTTATAAATAAGCCACTGTTTTATTGTAGAAATGGCAATTAAAACTGTTGTTCTGTTTTGGTTTTACTTTAAAACAGTAATATACGAGTTTCATTTGAGTAACAGTTAAATAGTTAACAGCCCACATTCTGTTTAACTCAAAGAGCAACCATATCTGAGTTACAGAGTCCAGGCTGTCTATAGATACAATGATGAACAGCCTTCCAATAGCAAAGGGCTTTCAGAGTCTATGACTTAAGGCTGTAAACTATACACTACAAACTTACAAGAAACAATGAAAGACAGAGATGCCAAACCCCTGAACATATAATTGAATAACAATAATTTAAGTACATATGTCAGGCTGTATATTGTGGATAGGTTGGCTCACTGAAGCACAAACTTGACCCAATGATTTCCCATTTTTTTAATCTCTCTATAAACCTTTCCTTATTTTACAAGTCAAACAGCTCTTAACTCTTATGGGTTTGGATTCAGTTCAAGTGTAGATCTTAACTTCATCTTGAGCCTTAATCTAAAAACAAACAAAAAACAAAACTGCTTAAATGGTTTAAACAGATGTGCAAATGTATGCTTTGTTTGTTGGTTAGAAAGACCATAAAATGAAAAGGACACTTGACCAGTAGCTTTAGCCCAAAATGTAACCTACTTTGAAACCATTAGGCCAGATCCTCAGCTGGTGTGAACAGGCATATCTCCACTGAAGGCATGGCTCATACCAATTACAGATCTGTACCATTATGATTTGGTGTGTGGAATGGCCTCCATATTCTAAACATGTATTTTTAATAATTATATATACACCTATTGGTGAAAAATTAAATAGTCCTCGTGCTGGCAGAACTCTCATTCGAACAAAACCAAACCCAATAACAAAACACATTGTGTGAGCTCCCCATGCTGACTGTACAGCAACTGCTAACTAACAAACACCATTCCTTGAGATGTTCATATTTCTGCTGACTCTTGGCCTTTTCAAATCCTGCTCCAGTTTAAAATGCTACTTTTGAACTGGGAATTTTGAAACAAAGTGGTCACAAGTGCCAATGCCCTGATCTAGGTATCGCTTAAATGGGATCTTAGTGATGTGTAGGCCTTGGGCTGATCCTCTACATTAATGTGAACTTCATTGAGGAGAACAAAGTTGGCACTTGATAGGGTTGGAAAGTGAGTATTAGAGGAATGGAACATTTACGTTAGCGAGATAGTATCAGGTTGGAGTAGAAGAAGGAAAAATGAAGAAAGGGGGAAATAAAAGAACAAGGGAGACTTCAAAAGGTTGGGATAAGCTTTGGAACATCATCTAACTTTGTGGTCAGCTTACCCCAAAAGCACCCTCTGAGGTCTATAGTCCATCAGGAGAAACACTGTATGGGCCAGGTTCAGCTCTCAGCTACACCTGTATAAATATAGAAAAACTCTATCGATTTTGAATCTGATGTAATTGGCCACAATCTCCCCTCACTTACACCAGTGTGTTGGTTTCATTGGGGCCACACATTAAAACTAAGGGTAGAAATCAGCCCAGTACTTTTAAAGACCCAATATACGCAGAAAGATTTTATAGACAGATAGATAGAAGTCTGCAACTGTAATATAAAAACAGAAGTTTATTCAACAGATATTATTGTTATGTATCATTAAGAAGTGAACATCCCTGTTGCACTCACACGTTTTGGAGGTAATGCCAAGTTTTCAGAAAACCCATTCATACCATCAGCTTCCCATAAAGAAGCTGTCAAGAAAGAGGACCAGGTGACAGATTGTGATACAGTGAGATAAATTCCAATATCACTGCCACCCTATAAAACTATCTAATAAAAAGGCAGTATAATATACAGGCAAGGACCCTCTTTGGCTCTCAGATTTGTGTATTGTAAGATATATTGTTTGCTATAAAATGCAACATTAAAATACCTTGTCCAATTGTATATTTAGTATATTCAAAGTACAGAATATGCTGACATTCTAAATTTCACAAAGGTATTATTAAATTAAATGAAAAATGATGTTGTTTAAAAATATACACAGTGTATGTTTTTTCATCCCTCAAGACAATAAGTCAAAATCTGGTCTCGGTTACATTGTAACCTCATGGAGGCTAATGGTTTGGTGTAACTGGCAACAGAATTTGGTTCCCTGTCTCCACATCCCTAGTGACAATAAAGAACACTCATGAAGTAAAAATAAATATATAAATAAAGTAAAAGGCTTTCACAATTTTCATGAACTTTTCTCCTCCCAGGAGCAAAATTTAATAATGAGATGTGCCAATTTAATGGAGCCAGTTCTGCTAAAAGCAATTGCTGCTTCATGATGGAGAAGCCTATGTGAAAAAGCCAGTTTTTTCTGGAACTTATGTGACATGAAAGCTGAGTGGAATGTTTCACTGAATCAAATCCTAAGTTACTTGAAATAGAAAACCTGTATTTGTTTGAATCCCATTGCATCACTCTAACAAAAAAATCTACCTGGGGACAAATCCTGGAACCTCCTCTCTGAATGTGCAGTACTACCTGGGGAAGTGAATCTTAACTTGTGATACACTTTAAAGGTTTGCTGGACTGTATTTGGGGAATAAAAAAGACCCCCCCGTCATCCTGTACTAGGAAGTAAAAGGGCAGTGCATTTACTTTCATGAAAATGGGATCACAACCAGGCTTGATTGAAGATTCTGTAAAATGTTTGGGTGAGATCAGATTTCTTTACACAGGAGGTTTAGCCTGTTAAGTTTAGTCTCTAGAAAGCGTGTTATGATTTTGTTTTATATTTAACCATTTGTTTCCATTATCCATACTCACTATCTCTTGAATACTGAATCTTTGGTAATAAAATTATTCTTGATTTTACTATAAATATATCTAAGTGCTGTGAGAAGGCAGGTGCTGGTCCTGGCTTGAATCATACATGCTGATGTGTACACTGTTCCATTAGGGAAAGCAGCTCTGGTATTTCTACAAGTGTTCAGTGGATAAGGGGCTGGACACTAGAGGGGAATGCTTCAAAGGAGCTCAGGGACTGTGGTACACCTATAGTTAACCTGCAAGGTAAGGTAAGGGCTAGTATAGCCCAGAGAAAAGTGTTTGGGTGGCTGACAGCCCAGGGGTGTCAGGGAGCTGACACCCAGTTAAGCACAAACAAGTTTTTCTCACACTGGAGGCAGGGGGTAACAACATGGCTCACAGTCATGGGTATCCTGAGAACCATCACAGAGGTGAAACAATGAACTATTGAATGGGGAAGTTTCACATGTTCATTTGTCCCACTTACCCTTTTGGAAGTACTTGGGCAATTCTTATCTTATGAGAAAATGTAAAACATTTGTTTGGCTTTTCAAATATATCTTGAACCAAACAGAAGTCAAACCCACTTCTTAAATTTTTGGGGAAATTGTTCACTCTGGAGGTTTGAAATACAAAGCTAAAAACACTTGGCTTCTGGGATTTTTGAGAATAGAATTTGGAAGGAAATTGCACTCTAAACTCTGATTTATGCTACAAAATACAGGGAATCTGTTATTTTAAAAAATATAAAAGATTCAAGAATAGGACCCTTGGAGACTACTAGAACTGTAGGCTTGAATAAGGATAAGTTATTGACTGCTGTAACTGGGTGCATGCTAATCATACTATGTGTATTTTAAAGCCCATTTACAATTTAATTTATGACCAATCGCACCACTTGTACAGTATTGAAATGTGTCACAGACGGTTTGGATTTAATCCAAAAAGTAGTCAGGGTTGTTGTTTTTTTTTAATAAGAACCATGCAGTACACTTTTTTCTTCATGAAAGATGCTGGCTCAGTGGACTGAACTGCTTAGCTCTCCCTCCCCTACACCTCCCCCCCAACAAGCCCCCCCCTGAAACATAAGAAGGTTAGATTGACAAATGAATGAATAAAAAAAGACAATTTTGATGACAAGTTGGTGTGTTCAAATCCTGAGGCCTAGATTCAATAAGAATCACAACCATGTGAGTTTTAGACTGTACCCGGAATTCCAGGAAGGCCCTGATCCTGCAAACATCTATGAATGTGAGTAGGCCCATTGAAGTAAATGAGACTACTCATATGCATAAAGTTAAGCAAGTATGTAAATACTTGCTGGATGGAGCTGGATAATTATATTTAAGCACATTGTTATTCTGGTAAGACTACTCCCAGGGATAGATCTTCCGATCTTTTTGCAACAGGTTTACATAGTGACACTTTTCTACCTTGTAGAAAGACTACCAATAGAAGTTGGTCCAATAAAAGATATTACCCCACCCACCTTGCCTCTCTAATATCCCTTGACTGACACAGTTGTAACTACACGGCATATACCAATAGGAGGGACTGGAGAAAACAAAAATCAGCTCTACAAATAATTTCTCTGAGAATAAGAGTTATCTATATGTTTCTGATACAATAAAACTATTGACACTATTTTTACAGCCTTTTAAAAATGTGAGAGAAGGGTTTCAGTGGAAATCAGGCACCCATAGTTTCAGTGTCCTATTGCACTGGGAGCTGGAGTTAGGAACAGATTGTAATAATAAAAATCACACAGTAGTATCAACACATTTGCTTTAGAATTCAATAAAGAGTGCAAAAATTTCTACCTGCACATGTTTAGCCTGATGTTTGTTGTTTTTGTGCCTTGGAAACTTCCAAGTGTAAAAGAAAAGACACAACCATTTATCATGATTGGCAGCATCTCCCCTTCCCGCACCTCTCTCATGCTTCCCACCCTTTCCCTGCTTTTCAGAGCTGTCAACATCCACAATTGTTCCAGGATTCAATTCTGGACATTAGTACAGTCTATGATTGTTTTACCTTTTCTGGCAGATTGATTTGAAATAGGCACTGCTGGTTTTTAAGAACCTTCAAACAGAATGGGCTCTGGTAACATTTAGAGATATCCTCTTTGAGCCTTGTCCTCATAACTCATGTACATGCCACATGAATTAGTAAACCACCTGATGGTCTTTCACACACATACATGTGCACATGCCTCCTCCATTTAAGGATACTACCATTTTACCTTGACTGTGGTGACCCCTCCACTATGAAACTTGCTCCTCACTGAAGTCAAGTATCTCTCTCTCCTCATTATTTAAAAACCTTAGAATATCCCTCTTCCCTAAGGCACTTTTCAAATATGATCACTGTTCATTCTATAATTCATCTCCTGTTCCCATTTTGCCCTTTCCCCCCTCTTCCCTCCATTTATTTTACTCAATTTAAGTGTGATAAAGATTTGTTCACTGACTATATATTTTTTAAATCATGCATTTATATATTGGTACAGCTCTCCCCAAGTCCATCAGCAGGGGGAGTGCTTTAGAGAGAAAATTATTAATAAACATTATTATTAAGCCAAATCCTGAAGTCCTGACTAGTTTTTACACAGGGATGATTTTTAAAAACACCAAGCTGAGGAAGGTAGCTTGTTACCCCACCTGTAAAAGAGAGAGGTGGGAGTGGCTTTTGAGAGACAGGCTGCGGGGATGGGGTTATGGACTGAGCAATCCAGAGGGAGGAAAGTTAAGAGTATCAAAGCCTCGTGAGAAATCTTGCACTGAATTTTGTTACATTATTGTTAACTTCAAATTAAATGTAATCAAATTCCAGGACAGATGCTACACAGTCTGTGTAGTGTATTTAAGAGCCAGTTGGGAAAGGTGGTGCTCTAACCATTTTTCTCTCCAACTGGCAACAGTCTCTCTATCCAAAATTTCTTTTGGTTTAGGTGAGGGCTTGTGATTAATTTATCCCTGTTGTGTTATTTGTGAACTCACCCTTCAATCTCAACAAGGTTTGTGATTCATCCAGTCAATAGCTAATACCATATAGAATATTTTCACAAGCAGAACAACTTTTGGTAACTTGAATTGACTTCAAAACTAGACATGAAGGGCTCTGTTGTCCTACAGCAAGCACCCGAGGCATCCAATCCCCCAACATATTTTTAATCACTCTTGTTTGTAATGGATGACTGGACAAAAAAATTGCAATTTAACTCTTTATTCTGGTTACACAAGATTAACTTTACTCCTACATGCCCAATACTTGAGCTTGCTCTTCTTTGCATTTCCTGGGATTTCCTTCTTTCGTTTTTTTCCCCATTCACCACCACTCTTACTCTCTTTAGTTTGATTTGCCAAGTTCATGTTAGAAAAAAACTTGGGACCAATATACCTGACATTTGTTCTATGGCATCCCCACACAATGGCAGCCACTTAGAGCCTTTGGGAGGGAGGTCCAATGGATAGTTCTGCTGTAAATGTAACCACCACTTATAGGAGTGAAAGAAAGTTTTATAATATCACATATACAGTTAATTCAGATACTTGAATTCTATTTACTGCATAATATATCATTCCCAATATTTTATTATATACTTGGGGTGCATACTCCAGCAGCTGAGTTCTGCTCTATTTTACTTAAAATGTCTGATCTAGTTTAAGATTTCCTAAACTCTTAGATACCACAGTGATGGGCAACAGAGGGTCCTGTGGCACCTTTGAGACTAACAGAAGTATTGGGAGCATAAGCTTTCGTGGACTACAGCCCACTTCTTCGGATGCATGCAGTGGAAAATACAATAGGAAGATCTATATACACAGAGAATATGAAAAAATAGGTGTTGCCATACCAACTCTAATGAGACTAATCAATTAAGGTGGGCTATTATCAGCAGGAGAAAAAAACTTTTGTAGTGATAATCAGGATGGCCCATTTCAAACAGTTGACAAGAAGGTGTGAGTAACAGTAGGGGAAAAATTAGCATGGGGAATTAGTTTTTACTTTGTATAATGACCCATCCACTCCCTGTTTTTATTCAAGCCTAATTTAATGGTGTCCAATCTGAAAATTAATTCCAATTCTGCAGTTTCTCATTGGGGTCTGTTTTTGAAGCTTTGTTGTTGTTGGAGAATTGCAACTTTTAGGTCTGTAATTGAGTGACATGGGGGGTTGAAGTGTTCTCTGACTGGTTTTTTAATGTTATAATTCTTGATGTCTGATTTTTGTCCATTTATTCTTTTGCGTAGAGACTGACCAGTTTGGCCAATGTACATGGCAGAGGGGCATTGCTGGCACATGATGGCATATATCACATTGGTAGATGTGCAGGTGAACGAGCCTCTGATGGTGTGGCTGACGTGATTAGGTCCTATGATGGTATCCCTTGAATAGATATGTGAACAGAGTTGGCAACGGGCTTTGTTGCAAGGATAGGTTCCTGGGTTAGTGTTTTTGTTGTGTGGTGTGTGGTTGCTGGTGAGTATTTGCTTCAGGTTGGCGGGCTGTTGGTAAGCGAGAACTGGCCTCTCTCCCAAGATCTGTGGGAGTGAGGGATCGTCCTTCAGGATAGGTTGTAGATCCTTAATGATGTGCTGGAGTGGTTTTAGTTGGGGACTGAAGGTGACAGCTAGTGGCGTTCTGTTATTTTCTTTGTTGGGCCTATCCTGGAGTAGGTGACTTCTGGGTATTCTTCTGGCTCTGTCAATCTGTTTCTTCACTTCAGCAAGTGGGTATTGTAGTTTTAAGAATACTTGATAGAGATCTTGTAGATGTTTGTCTCTGTCTGAGGGATTGGAGCAAATGCGGTTGTATCTTAGAGCTTGGGTGTAGACAATGGATCGTGTGATGTGGTCTGGATGAAAGCTGGAGGCATGTTGGTAAGTACAGCGGTCAGTAGGTTTCCGGTATAGGGTGGTGTTTATGTGACCATTGCTTATTAGCACTGTAGTGTCCAGGAAGTGGATCTTTTGTGTGGACCGGTCCACGCTGAGGTTGATGGTGGGATGGAAATTATTTAAATCATGGTGGAATTCCTTAAGGGCTTCTTTTCCATGGGTCCAGATGATGAAAATGTCATCAATGTAGTGCACGTTGAGTAGGGGCGTTAGGAGACGAGAGCTGAGGAAGCGTTGTTCTAAGTCAGCCATAAAAATGTTGGCATACTGTGGGGCCATACGGGTACCCATAGCAGTGTTACCCAAGATAGTCCTTGCTGAGATTGAAGGGTGAGTTCACAGACATCAATTAACACAACAAGGATAAATTAATCACAAGCCCTCGCCTAAAACAAAGGAAGTTTTGGACTAAGAGGTTGGAGGTTGCTGCAATCTGTGAGTCATGGGTGGCAATTTTATCTTGGGGAGAATGTAATCAAAGTCTTTGGGGGAAAATATTAGACTTGTGAATGCTTCCTGGAATGGGAGGGATATTAGGAGGTGGAGGAGTAGGTCATGGGAAGTGGGCTACATGGGGATGGGTGGTTGGGGAGGGGAGAGAAGTTGGGGGCTCAGGTGAGGGAGGTGTGCAGATTGGGACGATGGAGGGGTGTACACTGGGAAAGGGGACATGGGAGTGAGTGGCAGGGGAATTGGGAGAAAATAGGGGCAAGCCCATGGTCTCCCCTTGGGTGTGCATACACAGATCTGAGGGCGAGGCTCTTGCCTCCTCTAGGGGGGCCTGAGCTCCCCTCCCTGCCTCCTCAAATGAGCTGGGATATTGGGGGCCTTGTCCCTCTGGGAGTGTCTGAGCTCCTCTCCCTGTCCCTCTCATATGAGCTGAATATTGTGGGCCTTGTCCCTCTGGGAGTGTCTGAGCTCCTTTTGCTGTTCCCCATGTGTGTGCCAGGATCTGGAAGGCCCATGCCCATCTACAAGGGTTGGACCCCAGCCCTGCCCCCCCTCATGTGAGATGAGACTTGAACTTTAGAGAGGGTCTGAGGAAGTCCTGCTCCCTTGGCTGGGGAGCTGAGAATAAGCATACTTCATGCCTATCACAGACGCTAAAGCACTCAGGAGGGGGATGAGAACACTCACTGAGATAACTTGAGTAGTTCACACACTCAGAGCTGTTGTTTCAGGCTATATTTATCTCCATTGGGTGTTCTCATTCAGCTGAGAACGTCACATTGAAATGAATGGGTTTCTCACACCTTTCAGAACCTCCTGTGGTGAAGATGGATGTGTACAGGAGCCCTTTCCCTCCATCATCTCTCTAGCCTTCCTGTTTAAAAGATGATGCTTCTAAATGCTCTAAAATCTGCATGCTTTTGTGGATTTACTTGAAAATTGCTATGCTTTATGCGAGTGATGAATAGGGTTAGTGAGCCACAGGTGGGGTTATTTGAGCTAGGGGTTCCATAGATATAAGCCCCCACAAAATAGTCATTTTTCAAAAAGCTTCTAGGTGGTGTTTTTTTGCACAGAGCTAGAGATCAAACCATTGCTGTGACATGGATCAAAATGGTCTCAAGTCAATTTTTCCCCAAGGCAGTGCATGGCACCCACTGAGTCTTTGGAGGACCCAAATTGTGAACGGTACTTATGAATTTGTTCACTTCTTTGCTTGTTTGAATGTGCAGTCTGGAAGGATTACCGCGCGCATGCACCAATAAAGAAAAAAACGGTGACAGTTTCTAATGGTCTGTTATAATATGTTTTCATTTTATGGGGAGGATTATTGTGAGCA
Organism: Trachemys scripta elegans; assembly: GCF_013100865.1. NCBI lineage: Eukaryota > Metazoa > Chordata > Testudines > Emydidae > Trachemys > Trachemys scripta. Next base: position 105,423,893 of record NC_048300.1, read on the forward strand.
CAGCAAATAGTCACCAGCTATTTAACCAAAATTTTGTTATACCAGTATGGAGCAGCGGGAAACACAGGACTCTGTGTGTGGGGTATGGGGGTAGTGACAGGGAGAGGGGTTGCGGCTGCAGAGGAGGTGGTAGGCGAGCCTTGGATTGGTTGTTTAAGAAAATCTGTATTTTGCTAGCCCCTGAGGTGGGGGAAAGGACAAGTGGCTATATCCTGACCTCAGGACAGATTAATGCGGTGTTTCCAAAGACATAGAGTGTGGAGGTTTGGAACTGACAGTGCTCGTACCTGGACCACTGAAAAAATGGAAATATTTGCACTGCCAGTGTTGCTGATGGGTGAATTCTGGTTGATTCCTGTATCATGAGGTTGCAGAAGTTTGCAGAAGAGCCAGGAGTGCACCATGACATGGTGATTGCTGACTACAGGCTGAGTTGAGTGAAAAGAGGTGGCCTGCATTGGCATCATGTTTTGCCCACTTTGCAGCATCTAGCCAGTGACTTAGGAAGTTATGATCTATCAGACATTGTGATGATCCACAAGGGTGGAAATGAACTGGGCCTTATTCCTGGTGTACACCTCATACAATATATGAGAGAAGATTTGGACAACATCCAGAGATTTGTGCCCAGGAGCTGTGATAGTTTTCTCTGATTTGGCTGAGCTTCTGAATAATTGCTACAGTGACAACATGAAAGCTATTAATACGTGTTGGAAGAACATTAATTACGAAATTGGAGGATTCATGGCATACCAGAAAATGTGTCCTATATGGCATAAAAACACTACAAGCTCTGTCACCAATCTGTTTCTCGGAGATGGGGTACATCTATTGGACAGGGCTCAGAGGATCTTTCTGTCAAACATAAAACTGTCAGTAATTTGGAACAGAAACCCTGTCCGGGATTTCTCTCCCTAGCTCTGCCACAAACTCCACCCTCCAACCATTTTGAAACATGACCAGTAACTCCATTATCCTAACATAGTTATTCTTTGCTTCAGACACTGCATTGCAAGTCAGTTTATGGTGCGGTGGGGGAGCAAGAGCAAGAGAAACATATGTATACTGGGGAGTGAAGAATTCAGGGAGATGCATCCCCTGCTTGCAGAGGGCTGAGTGGCCTGGGTACAACCACTGGGAGGGGGCCAGGTAGTTAATGGATATGGGGCATGGCTGGGGAAGCATAGTGCAGCAGGGCTTGTGGGGCCCAGCTGATGTGTGTGTGGGGTGGGGCTGGCTGGCTCAGTATGCAAATTGAAGGACATGAGACGTACAACTGCCTAAATGACTACTAACTCCTACCAACAATATATTTTCCTATTTTAAAAAAATAGAAAATTAAATGGCAAAAAAATGTGTTAATGCAGATTTAAGATTGCTTGGTGATATGTCATCCCCTTGCAGAACACTGAGTTCAGCAAAACCCAAACTTCTAAAAACCAGGAAATGCAGTTAACCTTCCCCATGCAACCTTTACTCTGTCCTCTTTCAGTAAGGGGGGGTAGGGGAAATAGCTCAGTGGTTTGAGAATTGGCCTCCTAAACCCAGCGTTGTGAGTTCAATCCTTGAGGTGGGCCACTTAGGGATCTAGGGCAAAATCAGTACTTGGTCCTGCTAGTGAAGGCAGGGGGCTGGACTCAATGACTTTTCAAGGTCCCTTCCAGTTCTAGGAGATAGGATATTTCCATTAATTAATTAATTAAAAAGTAATGTCCATGTACCCCACTAACCCACATACATTTACTCTTCCAATCCTACAGTTGCTTAGGTGTCCAAGCTCTTTACCTCATTTTACAACCCATTCACTCACAAACAGCATTCCATCTAACACTATTAAAGGACAAATTGTCACAACACCACTCTCTCATTTTAGTTACATAGGGCCTGATCATGTGTTACTGAATTCTTCTGGAGTTTTGTCATTGATTTCAGTGGTAGCAAAATTGATGCCATAACAAACCATTTTCTTTGTCCATGGGTTGCAATCATTGTTGCCCCATACCACTTACTGATGCTAGGTTTCATGCTGGACCTCCATCAATCCTTCTTCTATAATCAGCCAATAGATAGCCCTTCCCTTTCCTCAGCCCTCAAAGTTCATGCATCACATTCTGCAGGACTGTTAGTTACATCAAGGAGGGAGCGAAAGTTCAAAATGTCTGAGTAAGCCCAGACTTCCAGTGAAATGTGTTACAGTACTGCCAAGACAACAGAATTGCTTGGCTCAGATTAAATGAGAACATTCTATACAGATTTGTCTGTAACCAAACTTTCCCAGATGCTGGAAAATGGGACCACAATGCTTTTGATTCCCAGCTCATGAAAAAAAAAGCTGTTATTTTGCAGGCAAATTTGTGGAGAAGGGTCACTCAGGAACCTCTCTAATTCCTATTTATACAGATAAATCATGTACTCCCTTAGGACCTGGTCTGTAATTCCTTACTGTGAGTGACTACTCCTCTTGAGTAAGAACTCCAGGAATAAGTGACTCAAGTGGGATTGTCTCTTGAGTAAGAAATACAGGACAAGAGGCCTTTGAATAGTGATAGCGAAAAAGGAGATGCTAGTAAGTGGAATCATTTCCCTTGCACATTTCCTCCTCCTCCTCTCTCTATAAACCCAGTCTAGGCTTATGTCACCACATTCACATGAAACAACTTTTGGAAGAGAAAGAGTGCAGCAAGATGGACAGAAGGGTCTCATCTGTGGCATTTCCAACCTATGCAGCTCATGAGGGTCAATCCCAATGGCATAATGCTGCCATGCCATAAAAAGCAAAGTATGTAGAAGGCTTTTGGAAAAAATTCCATTTGATATGTCATTTCCTTTTTAGCTCCCCTTTATTATGTTGGAATTTTGAGTATAATGAAATGTTTTTTTTCCAGTTTTTGCCTCCCCCCTCCCCCCATATCCTGGTTTGGAAAGTCATCTGTTTCAGAACCAGAAACACACTGTTTTGATCACATAAGAGCAAAAGGAATAGTTTTTCAAATAAGTGAACAAGCTTGAATTATTCAGCTATCTCTCTAAAATTTCCAATTATTTTGTTCATTTGTCATCATCATTGCAAATTTAGAAAAATGGGTATTCTATAAAAATGGCACCATCTGCACAATACATATAATAAAATGTAGGGTACATAGCCCAGATGACACAGCATAACAGTTATGTAGGTACATGAGTGATATCATCAGAGATACCTAAACTTGTACCACCCTAGTGCTGTTGTGGTATTATAAAGGCAAGGAATTTACTGAACTCATGTTAAGGACCCAAATTTGGCCTTAGCAATATGGCTGCAATTCCCATTGAAGTCAAACAAGCCAGTGGGAGTTATACCCATATCAGTAAAGACAGAATTGGATCCAGATTCTTTTGCTCGTATTTCTTTGCATTGTATCGCATAGTTGTTATCTCTTCTCGAGCAGGAGTGGTGATTTTCATTCCCCCACTGGAGTATTGAATATTATCAGTTTAAACACTGCTTTATGGTTAATAAGTACTCTTCACACTGTCAGTAAGGGCTCCCCAGAGCCTAACAAAGATCACTCTTTGTTTTAAAATAATCTAATAAAAGTGGATTGCTAATTCTGATCACATAGACAGATGTGTGCAGCACTTCCCACCACTATAGGTCCTCAATGCACACTTATGGAGGTTAGTAATATGAATGTAGCAAATCATCAGAGTGTCAAATTAGGTCAAAGCACTACAAATTGAAGTAGATATCACTGCATTAGATATGTAATGGATTTTCATCATGCTCTAAAGGTGCAAAAAAGCCATACTCTTCTAAAGTAATTTAGGCAGAAAGCTAATGCTGAAGCACACTGCACATTTTAGGACCTGGTTTCAGAGGTGCTGAGTACTTGAACGCCCATCAAAGTCAATGGAAAGTTTTCTGTTAGTTTTGGATCAGGTCCTTAGAGCCCAGTTACGCAAGGTGCTGAGCTCCCTCAACATCCTTTGACTTCATACATAACAATTGAGGATGTTCCAAGGATAATTAGTAATAAGTGAAGTGGCAAGCATTTAGAGTTGTATGGAAGAGATCTTTACTGAATATCCATAGAGACCAATGTTACATGCTAAGAGGCTTGTGTTTCTCTGGGAGGAACCTGGCCCACAACTTGCAGTCCTGTACCCATGGTGTCACACCAAATTGGGTCCCACCTTCATCCTGACCCTTTCTCTTTGGTTCCATTCATCATACAACCCTCAGCCCTTCATCAAAGGTGCTCAGTATCTCACAGGATGAGGCCCTTTAACCCATTTTCTTTGTTCCATTTACCCCTTTATAGGCTTGATTCAAAACCTGACTACCATTTTTTATGTGCACATGTGTGCAAACTCGGAGGATGTACTCACAGGTACTTTTCTAAGTTCAGCACATGAAGTGGGGTAAGGCCAGGTTTGGAAATCAGGCCCTTCAGCTTTAGGCATTACACAGGCCCAGGAATATACTGTTTAGAGCTCTCTTGTGGGCTTTTTCTCTGTCTCCAAGATCTACCAAAGTAAGCAGTCTGACACCTATTCCAGATGCTTCAACTTCCCACAACCTCACACACTCTAGTCCCCTTCCTAACTGCTGAATCTCTCTATGACCTCCTCCAGCCTTTTGACATGGTCCGCTTCCATGTGTGAATCCTCCTGCTAACTCTCCCTTCTGCAAACACCGCCACCTGATCTCTGTCCCAAATGTCAAATGCTCTCACTATTTTCAAGAAATCCCAAATCCTCCCCTTACTGCCTAATCCTCCCCATCTTAGAACATCAACAGGCTCACAAACTGCAAAAAACTTTGGTTATCCTTCTCCTTACAAGCACTCAGATCCATCTTTCACCTAACTCCCAATCCTCTGCTACTGACATCTCAGCATACAAGTGTCCTGTATAGATCTGAATCTCAGCTGTGAAACACACCCACCAATACCTTTCTCCTCCCTGTTGCCAAGTGAATAGTCTCACTACCAGTTCTCAGAATGTTCATAATTTTCCTGGGCTATTATCTTAGATACCTAATCCTAATGGTTAAAGTTGATTTTTTTCTAATTTTTTAATCCCTAAAACAGATTTCCAGTGGGTACCAGAAATTTCCCCGCTATTCCCCTGCCACCAACTCTCAGAGATTCTCTCCACTTTAAGGATTTTTAATTTACATTCAGTGGTATCTAACAAGGGGAGTTTGTGCACACAGCCAGAGAAGAATGGACCTCATTTGGTGTCCTGAAGAATCCCACGCCAAATTCATTGCTGGGGTGGCTTCACTGATTTCAGACTTTCAAGCTACTTGCTTTTATAAGGCTTCTTCTGAGTTGATTTGTGTAGGAGACAGACCCTTTATTGTTTGCTACAATACTATATAAGGAGTTGTTTTACAACTTGGAAAGTGGTGAAAGTAAATCCCTTTCTAATATGCTTAGACCAGTATAAGAAGCACTATGCTTATTGTTAGGTAGGCAGCTGAGTTAAACTCAACAAGGCATTCAGCAGAAAAGCTCACCACCAACACATCTGCTCTATCCATCTATTCTGGGGTGAGGAGAGGAGTTGTGGGAGAGAACATTAAAAAGGAACCCAACCTCAGATTATTAATTTAATTTCTTTGTGTTGATGTGAATGTAGAAGAAGATTAGGTGACTTTCTGGAATTACAGCAGCAAGTTGACAGTGATGTATGAGATGAAAAATCTTTCCATAATGCACAGACACTATATATCACACAGTACAGTGAAACCGCTACCATGCTGTATGCTACAATAGACACACAACATTCAGCTCACAAAATTTAGCCAAAAAAATGCTTTTAAAAAAAAATCCAGCCCAAGGCAGGCTACTCAGTACTGGCTCCAAGCTGGAGCCCATTTAAAAAGACAGAACTTTTTCTCACACATCAATTTAACCTCTCCATGAACCTTCCAAATATAGAGTTTTATTATGTAAAAAAATCCCTTTGAATAAGAAAGTTTTAATCTACACGATTATAAAACTGTAGAAATGCTTCAGTTTTGGATTGATACTTGAAGATAAATTAAAATGGATGTGATAGATACATACGTGCAAACATCAGTGTGCAAGGAGATGGGTAATATTTGTCCTCTTGTTGTTTAGACTATTTGGCGGTTGTGTTTTATAAAAGGTTTTCTGTTTGGTCATGTTGGCTGAGGATGGGGTTCTGGTCTGCTGATATCCCAGATAGCAGGAAGTATATGACTATGAACTGGGAGTAGATGTAGAAGGGAGATCTGCAAAGCTTTAATCCCAATACTCCTCTTCATGTTCTAGACAGTTTGACAGCTGGGAAATCTGATGCCCCTCCAAGGCTGATACAGAGTCCTGTGGCTGATCTAACCATCCAATGGTTTTCAGAATCTTGCCTTCTGTATGAGCTTTACAGAAGGTAGTGACTTGCACAGTAAATGTATTCATTTAGGGTCTGATCCAAAGACTCCATTTGTATTAGCCTTTTATACCCAGTTAGGGTTGTAATCCAACTACTTAGTTTCATGCTGCGTAGATAAAGCAGTTACATCAGTAATTTTGGACCTCCAAAGACCTCCAGCTCCAGTGACAGTTCAAATTTCCCCATCTGGTTCAGCAATACATACAGAGGGCCAAATTAATCCCTTATGTAAATCAATTGGCTTCAGTGGATTTACACCAGGGATGAATTTGGCACAGAAGCTCTAATTCCAATTTATCTTTTTTGATTACTTTGCTGCCTGTATTAAATAGCTTGAATCTACTGTTTAAGATTTATTGTGCCCGTTGGCATTGCTTCGTTGAAACTATTGCAAGCACTTAAATAAGTATCCACAATTCATGAAAGTAGATTCAAAGTTGTGTAATTGATGTAGTAATTTCCAACTCATTCCTTGTCATTTTTTATTTCCTCGTAGAAGAAACAGTTTGAAAAAAATGTAAAAGAAGCTTGTCCAAACTGTTTTTTGGCAAACAGAGGAAATTATTTAAACAAGTCAGTTTTAAATTTTTGGGAAGGCAGAAGTTCTCTGCAGGAAAATATTTTCCCACAATCTGCAAGACTGGCTTATATAGACCTTGGTTCATTTCTCTCTGTTAAACACCATAAAACAGTTAAACAATGCTAACGTAGAGACATAGCCTTGAAGAACAATAGCCATTAGTTAAAATTGCCATTATCTGTAACTCAGCCCTTTAGTCCATTAACAGTCTCATATCATGGCCAAAGCTTCACAGCCTTTCCTAGTAAAGGGAGAGCAATACAGCCATATGAGCTCTAAAGATGAACAAAATAGTTTTCTTTTGACATAGAAGGATAGAAACTGCTCTTCAGAAGCCAGATCCAAAACCGCTTAGGCAGAATATTTGGGCCAATCTCTGTGTTAAAAGCAGGATGGTATGTACCAGATAAGGTACACCCAACAAATAGCCCCAGCAGTTCCTGGCATCAGTCCCTCAGTCACCAATCAGGAGCCTATTTCCCTTTAGCTTCTGACTGCTTATCTTACGTAGCATGGTGCAGGCTCACAGGGGCCACACAGACAGGCTGCCCTACAGTGTATCCCTCAGTTCAGTGCTCAGACTCTTGGCTTTTTGTACCTCTGCAGCAGCACTTGCCCTCTCTACCTGTGCAATTCCTTCTTTCATAATAATCTCACACTCCAATCAGAGGTGAGCTGGAAGGAGGGAAGTCAGGATTGGATTTCTGGCCAGCTCTCTAAGTAATGAGACCTCTGTGAGGATGGGAGGCTGTCTTCTGTTGTTTGCTCAACCCACCACCAATCAGGGCTCTCGGGGCAGAGCCAGCTATCACCGCATTGTTGCCGACCTGTGGGGTCAAGACTCTGCACTGTGAACTGATCTATATGGGTAGAACCTTTCAAACCTTTAATTTAATTGGGGCTCTGCACAGATAATAAGAGTCCATTTGTATGGAATGGCTTTTCGGGTCAGGGACTTAGTTTTTTGGACATACAAACAATTGCATGCACACAAATACAAGAGCAAATTTAGAGGCTGTTTTCTGAAAATATGTCCCTTAGTGATGACTATTTCTTACCTCTGAAATAACTTTAATGATAGGAATTTGAACACCACAAGTATAATTGTAGTAGAATCATAACATTTGCCATGTTTAGTTGTTACTCCCTTCTAATACGACATGACAAATTTTAGAAGGATATTGGAAACTTGAATACCAAAATAATTTCCAGCTCTTTATCTAGGAGGGATACATCTCTGGAATTATTAATTATTGTTATAATGTAAAAACATAATTGTTTTAGTTCATTATGACTAGTTTCTCTTTCCCTTTGGGTTCTATAAAGTTTTTGTTCCTGCATATATCTAAAGAGTAAAGGAGAAGGCAGAAAGTGAACAGATGCAAATGGCAATCAAAATAACCTTCATCAATGTCCTTTTGCAGTAGTATGCAAAACCATTAGAAACATTTTGAGAAATTCCCATGCCGAGCTGCCATGTTGGCAACAAACATTAACACAGCTCTGTGTTTAATACTCTTTTAATCACAGCAAATGTGATCTATTATTGCATGTTGATATTCATCATTGGCATGAGCCATAAGCCTGAGAAGTTACTAAACATCTTCTACTCCTATGAACTTCACTGGGAATTAGTGCTCAGAATCTTTACTAACAGAATGTACTTAGAACTTCACAGGAACAGACCATATGTAACTAGTTGAAGCTAACAATGAGCTGAATAAGAGGCTTGTTACACAGTAATAAGAAATGCACCAATGAATCTGGATATTTATGGAAACTGAAGTTAATACTTTGACCTTTTTATATCAAATGATTAAATGAATTTAGAGGTACAGACAAAAACAATATTAGAGATATAACAATTATTACAGAGTACAATTTAATACAGATTTAGCTCATATCAGCCAACAGGTATTCACCCTCTATAGAATAGTTTCCCTCCTACTCTTACCCTTTATCTTCAGGGAATGTTATCAAATCAGCCTTATTGTGGACTCCCATCTTAGTGGTGCAAATCAATATGGATCTCACTGCTTTTTTAAACTTTATCACCTTGATCACATATCGAGTTGACTTGTCACTTCTATATTATGAAACTTCCACAGAATCTTGTTTTCCCGAGTTTTAATATAATCATAAGCAAAGTGTTGAGAGTTGTATGACTTTCATAGACTCATAAATATGTAGGGCTGGAAGGGACTTTGAAAAGTCATGAAGTCCAGCACTCTGTGCTGAGGCAGGACCAAGTAAACCTAGGTCATCCTGACAGGTGTTTGTCCATCCTGTTCTTAAAAGCCTCCAATGAAGGTGATTCTACATCCTCCTTTGGAAGCCTATTCCAGAGCTTAACTACCCTTATAGTTAGAAAATTATTCCTAATATCTAACCTAAATCATCCTTGCTGCATATTAACCCCATTACTTCTAGTCCTACTTCCAGTGCACATGGAGAACCATTGATCATGGTCCTCTTTATAACAGTCCTTAGCATCTTTGAAGACTGTTATCAGGTTCCCCTCAGTCTTCTTTTCTCAAGATTAGACATGCCCAGCTTTAACATTTCCTCACAGGTCAAGTTATCTAAACCTTTTATCATTTTTGTTGCTCTCCTCTGAGCTCTCTCCAATTTGTCTACATCTTTCTTAAAGTGTGACACCAAGAACTGAACACAGCACTCCAGCTGAGGCTTCACCAGTGCTGAGTAGAGCGGGACAAATAACTCCCATGTCTTACAGATAACATTCCTCTTAATACACTCCAGAATGATATTAGCCTTTTTTCATGACTGCACCACATTGTTGACTCATTCAGTTTGTAATCCACTAATCTCAGATTCTTTCAGCGGTACTCCACCTAGCAGCAGTACTCCACCTAGCCAGTAGTTCCCCATTTTGCAGCTGTGCATTTGATTTTTCCTTCTTAAGTGTAATACTTTGTACTTGTCTTTCTTGAATTTCATCTTGTTGATTTCAGACCAATTCTCCAATTTGTTAAGGTCATTTTGAATTATAATCCTGTCCTCCAAAGTACTTGCAACCCTTCTCATCCACAAATTTTATAAGCATACTCTCCATTCTATTATCCAAGTTATTAATGAAAATATTGAATAGAAGTGGACTTGGTCTGATCCCTGTGGAACCTCATTAGATATGCCCTCCCAGTTTGACAGTGAACCATTGATAACTACTCTTTCAGTCTGACCTTTCAACCAGTATAGAAATTTGATCTTGACCATATTGCCCTAATTTTCTTATGAGAATGTCACAGGGACTATGTCAAAAGCCTTACTAAAAATCAAGATATATTATCTCTATTGCTTCCGCCCATCCACTAGGCCAGTAACCCTGGATATGTTTGGATCCACCCCATATATATATATATGTGGAATCTATTTAATAATTTTAATATTAACCCAAGAAATATACTCTCCCTCACCTTCTCCATCACTTCCATTGCCACTCGAGCTGTCAGACATGCTACAAGAAAGTCACTTGGGGCTTGGGGTTAAGCAATCTACTCCCATCCTACGCTACTGCAACCATGGCATTATAATGGCATCTGCATAGGTTGTTTCTCTTAATGAAATCTATATAATACCTAGTTCTTAAATAGAACTTTTAATCTATATATCTCAAGTATAATTTTTCCCATTTTACAGATGGGGAAACTGAAGCACAGAGAGATGAACTGACTTGCTCAAGGGCATCCCAAAAGTTAGTTTCAGAGCCACGAAAAGGACCCCCATCTCTTGAGTCACACTCTAGTGTGCTAACATCTAGGCCAGCTGCCTAGTGTGGGACTCACAGACTTCTCCCTAACCCAACTCCAGCTCCATAATCCCCCCTGTAACTACACACAGGGAGCCTTTATGCAAACTCCTTAAATGCTGTTCTCTCCTGGATAGCAGAACCACACTGATTCCATTACATGCAGGCCCCTCCATGGACATAGAAGAAGCACAGTTTGCCCCCAGTGTCTGTCCACTGGAGAGGTAGCCCAGTAGTCATTTGTCCAAACTACATATACACCTTGATCTTTCATTATCCAACTGAGCTGGAATTTTAGTTTAGGCCAGTCTTCAAAATGTTATGTACATATGTAGCTCCCAATCTGGCCTGTTAAAGATGTTCTCTCTTTCTCTTTCGATGGAGTCAGTGTCACAGAATTACTAACTATTATTTGCAATTGATTTCCATACATGAATTTACTATTAAAAAACCCCATCTAAGTCATCCCAAATATTGATTTCCCAGGGTGTCTCATTTTGTGTGTGTCTAATCCTGTCTTTCTTTTAGACAAGAGACAAGGTGCTAGTTGTCTGTGTTTTTTGTACTGCTGATGACATTGTACATAAACACAAATTATAAATGTTTATCTATATGTAGATATGCATATCAATACAGACAGATCTGATACACACAACTATACATACAAGAATCATTTCACCAAGCACTGAAATGAAGCCATCTGATTAGCCAGCATTTCAGCACCAAAGCAATGTCTCAGCATGACTTTAGAGAATACTATTTTGTTGGAGGTGACATTTTTCAGATGAGATATAAATCCAAGATCGTGAGCACTTTTTGGTCATACTCGTTACTTCCTTCAGATATTGCAGTACATTTTGTAAGAATAGGGGTTGGGGGAGTGTTACCCTGGTATCTTCCTGACCAAATTCTAATTTGCTTAAATGCATTCTACCTACCTACCTACCTTTTTTATACAGTAGTTTCAACTGGGTAGTTAACACAGAAGTCCTATCCAAGTATGATGACCATGCAGAGACTACAGCAGAAAACACCATAAGCAACTGCCAGACTCCAGGAGAGAAAGGAGCAAAAACACCTAGGGTATGTTTATACTGGCAGAGTTACATCGCCGGCAATTACAGCGCTGCTCAGAGAGCGCTGAAGGGAAACTACTGTTGTGTTTTCACACTGTCAACTGCCTGCGCAATTGGGTTCACATTTGGGGCACTTGCAGTGGTAGTTAGAGTGGTGCACTCTGGGCAGCTATCCCACAGATCATCTCTTCCTCTTCTGCTGCTAAAAGTTGTGGGAAGGCAAAGGGGGTCATGGGACATCATAGGTCCTGTCCCAATGCCCTGTGGTGCATTGAAGAACTTCAAAAAGATCTCACAAAACTAAGTGATTGGCAACAAAATGGAAAATGAAATTTAATGTGGATAAATGTAAAGTAATGCACATTTGGAAAAATAACCCCAACTAGACATACAATATGATGGGGGCTAATTTAGCTACAACTAATCAGGAAAGATCTTGGAGTCATCGTGGATAGTTCTCTGAAGATGTCCATGCAGTGTGCAGCAGCAGTCAAAAAAGCAAACAGGATGTTCGGAATCATTAAAAAGGGGATAGTGAATAAGATGAAGAATATCTTATTGCCCTTATATAAATCTATGGTACGCCCACATCTTGAATACCACGTACAGATGTGGTCTCCTCATCTCAAAAAGATATACTGGCATTAGAAAAGGTTCAGAGAAGGGCAACTAAAATGATTGGGGGTTTGGAATGGGTCCCATATGAGGAGAGATTAAAGAAGCTAGGACTTTTCAGCTTGGAAAAGAGGAGACTAAGGGGGGATATAATAGCGGTATATAAAATAATGAGTGATGTGGAGAAAGTGAATAAGGAAACGTTAATTACTTGTTCCCATAATATAAGAACTAGGGGCCACCAAATGAAATTAATGGCCAGGTTTAAAACAAATAAAAGGAAGTTCTTCTTCACGCAGCGCACAGTCAAACTTGTGGAACTCTTTGCCTGAGGAGGTTGTGAAGGCTAGGACTATAACAGGGTTTAAAGAGAACTGGATAAATTCATGGAGGTTAAGTCCATTAGTGGCTATTAGCCAGGATGGGTGAGGAATGGTGTCCCTAGCCTCTGTTTGTCAGAGGGTGGTGATGGACGGCAGGAGAGAGATCACTTTTGATCATTACCTGATAAGTTCACTCCCTGTGGGCCACCTGGCATTGACCACAGTCGGTAGACAAGATACTGGGCTGGATGGACCTTTGGTCTGACCTAGTATGGCCATTCTTATGTTCTTATAAAGAAATAACCCTTCCGATTAATGTACTCTGTGGCTAGGTGGTATGGTGCCCGACTTGGAATATGTGTGCCATCTATCACCCCTCCACAGTTAAGGAAGCCCATTTGTGCAAAACCATCGACAACGTCACAGACGTTGCCCAGAGTCACGATCGTTCAGAGCAGGATGCGATTAATGGCCATCAACATGAGTCCAACGGCCGTCACTTCCGTCAAAATGAGTCCAACGGTTGACTTTCCCACTCCAAACTGGTTAGCAACCGATTGGTAGCAGTCTGGAGTAGCCAGCTTCTGCAGTGCAATCGCCACACATTTCTCCAATGACAGGGCAGTTTTCATTCTCATGTCCTTGCGCTGCAGGGCTGGGGTGAGCTCATCACACAGTTCCATCCGAAAGTTCTGCAGCCACTGCTCATCATCCCAGACATGCATGACGATGTGATCCCACCACTCAGTGCTTGTTTCCCAGGCCCAGAAACAACATTCTCCCTCATTCCTCCTTCTCCTCCCGTATGTGCTTCTATTACTAAATCTGTGGCATGTTTTCTAGAGAAATACAATAAAATATAGGAAATAACAAATATAAATAGAGTCTAACTTAAATCCCTTGTGTCTCATTTTTTTATTTATCTTTTTACTTCTTTCTATTTGTTTCATTGTCCCTGTAACTCTGTTTCCTTTTTTTCAGTACTGTTTTTTTCTCATTTCCTGCATCTTTTCTTTCATTGAAGAATTTGCTTTCTCCTTTCCTTTCTGTCCCTTCCACTCTCTCTTGTCTCCCCGCCCATTCTGTATCCCTTCCTGTCTCTCTCCCCTCACTTTTTCCTTCTCATTTCTTTTCCATTTCCTTAATTAGGCCCTGATCCTGCTACTGCAGGACTCCACGCAGGCCCACAGGTCTTGCTCAATATAGAATCAGGGCGTTGGATGCAACATTACTTCCATACACATTCAGTTGCAGAACTGGAACGTTAGTTTCCAGTGAGGTTAAAAAAGAAATGCAGGGACTTTAAAAACAATCAACCAATGACATGCCTTATTCTTAAATACCTGCTCTGAGGGACTTAAGGAAAAGAATTTTGAGCCTTGTTATTACACTTGGACATCATGTGTTGTTGGTACATTGGTTCAAGCCACAAGATGAAGGTATTGCAAACTTTCCGAGAGTGGCATCAGAAAACCTTTTAAAAATGGTAAACAGTGAAGAGCTGTGCTCTGTACAGTTATTATAACTGCAGTCCATTAGCTTAACAGATTTTGTTGGCTAACAATTTGTTTAAAATAAACCTTTGAAAAACATTTATTCCTATGTATTTATTTATACCTATAAAACAAGAGGTGACTATCTGAATACCCGAGGTGCCTCTGGTAAATACTTACAAATACAATACATTGAAACTGTAGCCCCATATGTAATACTGTTAATTATTTAGGCAGCACAAAAAATAAACCAAATGTCCCATTATCCCTGTACGTCACTCCTAAAAATATTTGTTTCTGCAACAGTTCTCCTAAAAGATGTGAATGCAGCGTGTCCTGAGACTCAGCAGATTTCAGCCCAAGATAGCATGATAGCCTGTTTGCTGAAGTCATAATTTCATTTATATTCATAGGCTCAGATCTGGCAGAGATGTGAGTGCATGCTTACCTTTATGCACTGTAAACCTGATTCAACAAGGTACTTAAGCATTTACCTAACTTTAACCACATAAGTAGTCCCATTGACTTTCAAATAACACATTTAAACAAAATAAATATGATCATAAGTTCAGCTAAAGGACTGTCATGCCTGCTTGGGCTGAAATAGCTGAAATCTGAGTATATAGGATCAGGGATTTATGAGGTGAAATCCTGGCCCTCAGTGAGGTCAATAGCAAAACTCTCATGGAGTTCACCCATTGTGTTTTCCACCAAAGACTGGGAGTCCTTTTTATTGCATAGTTGATTGACCTTACTATGAGTCCTTATACGAGCTGCCTACAAAACAAACCTATTGAATACTGCCTTTTCAGTCTTTTAACCTACTATAAACATACACTCCACTCGTCAAAGAGGAGGAAGGGCTCTAGAGGCATAGCTTAAAGTTAGCATTGTGCAACTGTGTTATGTTATGTGTTTGCATTGAACCATTTCATTTTTGCATTGAGTGCAGAGATGTGATCTGCATGAAAAACCCAGCAAACCACTGAACTTGTTTAGTTTGGATTTATTTGTGACCCTGTAACTTTCATGAGCATTGCTCAAAATGTTGACTAAATCTGGAGATGTTGCAATAATGAGGATAGTTTACTATGTTAGATGGACTGGACTGAATGATTTAATAGTGGCAGTGAGTGGTTGATTTAAGGTAGCTTCAAGGTTTGTTTAAATTGGTTTAAAGGCGTCCTTTGGAAATGGAATTTTGCTCATTTTAAAAGTATATATTTTGGAACAGCTATTCAGAAGATAATATGGGCTGTGCATTTTCAATATGATGATTAGAAAGTGTTGACTTTCTTTTCTCAATGCTGGGATGCATACAAGGCCCTGAATATGGAACCAGGTGAGAAGGGGATACCTCAAGTGTTACGACACAAACATACACTGAAAAGTTGAATATTAGTCCAAAATGAACATTAAACAGTGTTCTAAAGCAGTACAATGAAAAATACAAGGTGGGGAAAGGCAACAATTCAAACTGTGCTTCCCAGCTCCATATTTACTGCTATATTTTTCCATCTCTTATCAATGAGAGTTATGGAAATAACTATTATTAGTGAGAGTTACAAAAGACATGAACACAAGTTGCTACGTACATTTTAGAGATGGGTTGAATCAAAAGCCCAGATCCTAACACCGTTGAACATTAATTTCTAGGCTTGAGGAGTGGGTCAAAATCTGATCCCAGACTTAGATCTGAATTCCACAAATGGGACCTTTATTTCTATTGTGGGTTCAGAATACCCCCAAAATTTGAGGTATGTGAAATCTAAACCTAAATCTAAATTTAGTGGTTCAGACATATCTCTAATTTAGATAGAAAAGACTCTGTAATGATTTTAGATGCCTACAAATATCAACTAATTAGTACAATTATTCCTTTATTGTGTCCATTCTTAGACTTTTACACTATTAATTCATAATGGATTAATATGTAGCTTTCCACACCATATACTTCTCTGGGTTCAGAAAAGGAACTGGTAGAGGGATGTATAGGAATTTCAGGAATACATAGGAATGAATAGCTTAAGGTAATGTGTTCCTGTGTTGATAAACCACCATCAGGAAAGCATAAATGTTTACACTAGGTGCCAGGGGATCTTTATTTAAAAGGAAGGTTGGTTTTGTGGCTAAGGCACTGGTTCTGTCACAGACTTTCTATGTGACCTCGAACAACACACTTAATTTCCCTGTGCTTCAGTTCCCCATCTGTAAAATGGGAAGATTACTTCTTTTTTCTGTGTTATCTAGTTAGATTGTAAGCTTTGTGGGAGCAACTGCCTCTTATTATGTATATTCATTATTATTATTTATTATTATTTGTATTCTTGTAGCACTAGGAGTCTCTCAGTTATGAACCAGGACACAAGTCTGCCAGGAGCTGTACAAATGCAGAACAGCACCTAGCATAATGGGTCCCTGGCCTGGGCACTAATGTAATACAAATATATAATTGTCAGAAAGATTAAAGCTTTGTAAATATGTATTTTGCAGTCGTTCAGTATGTTAATATACTACTAGTTTTCCATTATTGTTAGATTAACGCAACTATTCACTCAATACTTATTAAACAGCCTTATTTTAAAATGTTACCAAGCTGGTTAAAAGCAGTACGACACAAAAACGTTTTAGCCTAGAGCATACTTTCTAGGGAAAAAATGAAAAAGAAAGGAGGAATAAAAAGTGTTACTACTTGGTAAAGCCAACCAGCAGATAGTAGCCCTTGATTTAGAGACAGCTTTGAAACCCATATTGTGAATCTCTTCCCAGATCATTGGTTAGTCATTACAAACCATGTCTAGCCATTACTATTTCCTGTACATAAATAACAGTTTTTTCTTGTTACAACATAGTGGCTTATTCTGTTCCCTAACCATCTTTTGGGGGTTATTTTAAAATCATCTGAAGGTGGGGTAGGGGGGAGCCAGGATGCACAGAGATTTCTCTCCTGAGTCAGATTAATTTTCTATTACATTCTTATCCTTCTCACTGCTTTCTCTAGCATGCTGTCTTCTGGCTTAGCTTAAAACATAAGCAAAAACCACTCTCCACAAATTATTACAACACTAGGGCAGGTGTCCAAGTTGCTATATCAATTGAATAACATTGACATATGTGGAAAGTTGTCTTTTATCTATTCTTATGGAAATGACAAACATGAAAAAAGTTGGATATATCATCACACTTTTTTTATTACATTAACAGAACTAAGATAAAGGAGACCCCGAACTCCAATTTTCCCCTTTCATTTTGGTGGTGGTGGGTCAGAGATGTAGCAAATAAATGATAGTTTTACTTTAGGAATGAGAATAAAAACTTATATTTTTTCTTCATCTGTTATAGCATCTACAAAGAAAGCTGCTGCATTTCATTTCCCCTGAATTAACCAAGTCTGGAAATCCAGACATACCCATGTGGCTCCCTTCATATCTGCAAACAAAAACAAACATTATAGTTCTTACACTATAAAAGAGGAAGAAAGAAAGAAAGAAAGAAAGAAAGACAAACTCCACAACACCACTGCGGAACTCTTTAGACTCAGATTCCTGTTTTAGAGCCTAAGATGAAACTGATAACACGCAGGAAGAATGTGGAAATAATAGGCCATAGACACTGTGAATGAATTATGCCCAGCACACACAAAACTCCTGAACACATCACTGTCCTAAATTTTATTTTTATATGGCACATATTTAGAAAATGTAGGAGTGTCCTGGAAAGTTGTAACAGCTGGTCTGCGTGTGTTCAGCCCAGGGGAGGGGGTGGTTGAGTGTCTAAGGAATTCCAAGGCTTCTAAGAGGAATATGTTTCCGAGTAGGCCTCAAAACTGCCTGCAAGCACACAGTGTGAGAAACAGCCAACTGGAAGAGCCCTGACAGATGCTATGAAAGGATTGGTGTTAAGTGCCTTTTTCAGGATATTAAACCAGCATCCTAACTGGTAAAAAAATGAATTGTCACTGACATTATGTCGGCCCACTTGGAGCCCTCTTTGCTACTTTCTGCAGTCTGGTAACCATTACACACAAGAGATCAATATTCTCCTCAGTGCTGGAATTTAAATAATGATTTCCAATAAAACCTATTTCAGACTGTTCTGGCTAGAGGACAGAGACAAGCCACAAAACATAATGCACTTAAAGCCTTAAAAAAAAAGTCCTGAATAATGGAAGAGAGATCTAGTGATAAGACACACTCACACACACACACACACCACACACACACAGAGAGAAAAAGGGGGCATTTTGGTCCAGGCCAATCTGCTTAACTAATGGCTGTAAACTGACACCCATAATGAAATAAAAATGTCTCAGTGCAATTGCATAGCTGCACAATTGTTACCAACACTGAAGTCTGTTTGTAATCTCTGTGATGGGTGTTAAGGAATGCGCTGAACATTTCACATGTCACCCCCCCCCATAAGCAAATAAGAGAGATACATCTAAAATTAAATTAAGAGAGCACTGTGGTTTCACATCGCAGAAAGAATTATATCTAAAGCTTGATTTTCAGAGATGGGGAGCAACTACAGCTCACATTATGAACTTTGATTATAGCTCTGGGTGCTCAGTACCTCTATCAGGTTTACAATAGTGTTTCAATTTCTTTTCCCCTCCCCCCACTTGTAAGTTTTTTGTCTCTATTAAAGAATCTGAAGGGTGTAAGAAGCTGACTGTTACTTGAAGTATGAAATTTGTGATCTATTATCTGTTAGTGAAGGGAATACTTTACAGAGGTGGGATAGATAGAGATGTATACATATATCTTAGAAGCTGTCATAGTTTCACATTTTGCCTTTGGCCTCATTGTATTGCCTAGCTTCTTTATGTCCTGTGGTGCAGACTTCAGACAGAGGAAAGGCCCTGTGCAAGTGTGCTAAGACTGGACTGCTGTGGTTAAAATGGTTTCCCTTGGATCTCCCTCACAGCTTGCAGTTGTCTGATTTCAATCAGTGGCAGTTCTCTCCACATGTCTAGCCATCAATCTTCTCCTGCTCCTGGATGAGTGTGTCACAGCATGGTGCATGTTCCCATTAAAAAATAGCCTTCGCTGCAGCTTTCCCTCCTCAGTCATTGATAAGTATCCCTTTGATTTTTTTTATTAAAAAAGAAAGAAAACAATATGAAATATTTTTTCTCTTTAAAATGTAGCAGACCAAAGCCCTAGAGATTGTAGGAATCAGAGGAGGTAGGGAGGGAGTCTTGGTTTATGTGATTATGATGGAATTATCCCTTTGTAAGACCTGAGGATTTGAATTTTTATTACTTTCCAAAATGCACTCCGACAGCAATAAAAAGTTCTTCTTACATTCTGTGAGTCTCCAGCATTCACCGACTTGCACCCTCACATTCTCTCAGTAACAATTAATTAGCATTTCAGGATGGAGTCAGAGTTTGAATGCTTTTTTGTAGGGCTGAACGAAAAATAAACCAACTCTGTAGTTATTTGTAGCTATTTGCTCACCCCCTTAGACATTTTGCAGAGTGTCTATAACTGAAATGAATGGCTACTGCTGCAGCTTAATTCTTCTTTTAGATTGTGAACTAATCTGTCAGTCTCCTACATCACGTATGCTCTGAGTGGCTCGATGCTTTTAAAATAACATCAAGAAGTAGCTTGTTCAATGCATACACATCAGGACTAGATGTGTCCAAAGAAATAATTGGTCCAGTGATTTCTAATCCTAATGCAACT
This sequence comes from Trachemys scripta elegans, assembly GCF_013100865.1. Classification (NCBI taxonomy): domain Eukaryota; kingdom Metazoa; phylum Chordata; order Testudines; family Emydidae; genus Trachemys; species Trachemys scripta. The sequence goes on from NC_048300.1 coordinate 105,443,844, forward strand.
TTCTAGTCCTAACGTGTGCCTTTACCAGTTTGTGTTTTCAAGAAAGACTATTTTCAAGAAAGGCTGCAGCTACACAGCCTTAATAACAGTATAAAAATACATAGCACTTTCATCAGTAGATCTCAAAGCACTTTACAAAGAAGATCAGTATCATTATCCCCATTGTACAGATGGGGAAACTGAGTCACCCATGGGCACCCAGCAGCAAAGCCACGAATAGAACTCAGATTTCCTGAGTCCCATTCAAATACACTATCCACTAGGCAACATTGCCTAACATCTTACTCATCTTGGTAGTCTTTACTTAAGCAAATATTGAAGTCATTGGGCCTACATGTGTAAGTAAAGATTACTCAAATGGGTCAGGTTTGCAGGATCAAGAATTTTTCACCTACAATAAAAAAAACCTTTAATTTTCATTTCTTATGAAGAATGTTCTAATTTGGAAAGAAAATAAAAAGTGGGAAAGCAGTCCATTGTATAATTTGTATTACAAAACAGCCTTTTTAAAAATAAACTGCTCGTCAAGCTAAAATTCATGGGCTATATTGTGTGGTATTTATTTATTTATTAAAATTCTATCTCTGCCTCTATGCACTTTTACACATTTTTATAATAGAAAAAATAGATTCACAAGACATTATGCTTATACTTCTTTAAAGGATAACTAAGTATTTATACATGTTAAATAAAGTAAATCCTGAAATTCAGATTTAAAAAAAAAATCATCAGCAAAGGACAAGCAAGTATTCAGTAATGAAAAGACCTCTACAGCATGAACATGAAATGCAGTCTGTGAAATGCAGCAGGAAATTCTTATAAAGCTCATTATCACATTTCATATTTTCAACAATATACAAAAGTCAAACAGAATGAATGTAGTTAATGTTTTATCTCAATCTTTCACTGTTCTTAGCAGTTCCTTCCAGGCAATCTGATCTCTATTCATACAGTATGGCATTCTGATTAATTCAAGAGATTCATTTCAGTTACAGTATACAGTGTTGACTCCTTGTTAGACTGAATAACTGAAGTGCGCATTGGTAGCCTTTAATTTACATGTTGCAAGTCACATTATTTATAGCCATTTTACCTTAAGATGTCTAGTTAGAAAAGTTCAGCTAAAGTTAATATGACTTAAACCTAATGTTAGATCATGCAATCTATATGGTGCTGACTTTTGTTTCTGGAGATCTAGATTCCATATTTACAACACAGGACACAAAAAAGTGCAAGCCAAAATTCAGTCCCAGTTAAAATAGCCCATTAAAGTATTCCCATTAAATCATTCAACACAAAGTATCAAAATCTGTAGAAAAATTGATACATAATTTGTACTTGTCCAGCACTTAGAAAATATACAAGGCAGATACTAGAGATTTTGATTGAGTGCAGATTGAACAATTTGATCCTGAATAATTTTTTCACCCTAGGAAATAGTGGTTTATTCTTCCATAACCAGTTAATAAACAATGAAACAATAAAAGAGTACATAGGGTCAAATGCTGCTCAGTTAAACAAATGTAAATCCAACTCTTGGTTTCAATTCAGTTACTTTCCAGATTCATAGCAGTGTAATTCACACCAGAATTTGGCCCTCAAAAGTAACTTCCAGATGTAACAAGCATATCACACCCTCCACTAGTTTGTCTAGAAATATACTTCCTTTTTGTTTCCTTTGACAGATTCGAAGGCTCTGTTATATTGTCAGCTGAGGCAATATACAGGATGCACATAAAGTTTGCCCTGTCACCAGATGAGGGACCCCAGTAAGGTCCCATTTCAGCAAAACTATTAAGACAGTGCTTTAAAGTTATACCCATGATGAAACATCTTGCTAAACTAGGGCCTAGGTGCTTCTATCTGCACCAGCCCTGCAGGCAGGGCCGGCTCCAGGGTTTTGGCCGCCCCAAGCAGCCAAAACAAAACAAAAACAAAACAAAAAAAAAGCCGCGATCGCGATCTGCGGCGGCAATTCGGCGGGAGGTCCTTCGCTCCCAGGCGGAGTGAGGGACCGTCCGCCGAATTGCTGCCGAATACCTGGACGTGCCGCCCCTCTCCAGAGCCGCTGCCCCAAGCACCTGCTTGAGAAGCCGGTGCCTGAAGCCGGCCCTGCCTGCAGGTCCTTTGGGTCCACATTTTTAATAATTTGTGCAGAAAGTCCAAATATGATAGTGTAAGACAAGGATTTGCACACATATGTATTCATGTGCAAATGGAAACTGATCTTGTGTGCACACATGTGGTGTTGCATGCTTCAATTTAAGTGCATGCATGTTTGAAAATCTGTATCTTTATTTCTATTGTAGATACAGGATCCATAAGAAAGTACGAGTGGAAACCTGAACCCCTCACATATGCAGTCCCATCGACTGCAGGGATTACTCACTTACATAAGGACAACTCACCTGAATAAGGCTTGCGGCATAAGGCAATAAATATGCAAAAATTCTTAGCATGTAATTGCAAAACTGCAACTGTTTGTTTCCTTAGATATTTTTGGTTTAGCATTTATTTGGACAAACCTTAACACATTCAGTAAATCAAATGCCTTCACCAAGAATACCTATCTGAGATATAAGACATCTGGTGTTGCTCCAAAGACAAACTTCCTCTGTCCCCATGAGCTTGATCCTGAAGAAATCTGCCTTTGCATATGTTTGCCCTGGGAAGCTCAAAAAACTTCCCTTTCTACACAGCACAGAGGCTGCTCCCTACTGTGATACCAGAGGCAGGTACTTTCTCCTATTGTAACAGCTACATACTGTCATATATATTAGGTATAATCCTGCAACACTAGATTGCTCCTTCCCTAAAGAACACAATGCTGAGAGCATCATAAAATAGGAAGTAGATTTTTAAATATGTCTAAACACATGAGTATTCTTATAAAGGTCAAGGAGAGTACTTGCTTCAAGGTAGACATATGTAGAGAGGAAGGATGGTCCAGTTCTTAGGGCTTTCACCTGGGATTTGGGAAATCTGAATTCAATTTCCTACTCTGACACAAATTGCCTGTATGAGCTGGGGTAAGTGATTTACACTTTCCTCAGCTTCCCATCTGTAAAATGGGGGAAATAGCACTTTTTTACTTCCCAAGGGTGTTGTGAGACTAAATACATTAGGTACTAAGACGCTATGGTGATGGGGGCCATATAAGTACCTTAGATATTTGCACTATGCTGAATTAGGGCCCTTACTTGTAGTAAAGCCCACAGGTTGCATGGTTCCAATGAAGTGTTCTTATGCTACTATGAGTGTACATAAGAACCTATAAAGAATAGAATAGGTGGGACAGACACTGCCGGTGTAGGGGATTGCTGTGGATAGGAAGCAAAATGCTAATTTGCCTGAGCTGTCCTCTCTCTAACCAATTATACAACTGCATTTGTGCATTTTCTCCCTTTTGGTGATGTGCCATATATTAGCCTTGCTTCTCAAGAGATCAGTCCACTGTCCAAATATTGTCCATGGCCTTATGGATCTAGCACAGCACAGAAAGCCACAAGTATTTTCTTCGGGACCAAATCCCATTTAGTAACCACTAGTATGGCAATTTTCACCCCCACAGGTGTGCACAGTGCAAGAATGTAGAATTATACAGTGCTCCTTTCTGAAAGTAATGGCACTTCCTTGGCATATTCCACACATTACCGAACTAATGGGCATGCATTCCAAGTGAGTGTGAGTGTCAGAACACCTACATCTAAAGGACCACATTAAAGTGATCCACAATCAGTCCAGTCGTTTCATATAAAAAGCAGTAAAAGCTCTCCAACTTAACCTAATAAATTATCTTTATATAAACAGTTTTATGTAAAGTGCAGAAGTCTAAGAAAAACTGTTTTAATGGTTATATGAAAGATTTGCAAATCTGTGAAAATAAGTTAACATGATATATTTTTCAAGTTAAAAAAAAGGTGTGTGTGTGTGTGGGGGGGAAGGGGGTTAAAATTGCCATGGTAAAATGCAGAATAATGAAGCCTCAGTTTCTTTTTCATGAGTCTAACTAACTAAAATAAGAAAAGACTGTTCTAAAAACTAATTTAAAAAGTGGATTATTAAAGCATTATAAGTCAGCTAGTAGGAATCAGCTCTTGCACCTGCACTTTTTATGACCAATTGGAGAAGACTGGAATGAACAATAACTGATCAGCAGTCATGAATAATACAATGTATGGGTGAAATCCTGGTCCTACTGAAGTTAATAGCAAAAGTCCCATTGACTGCAAATGGATTTCTCCTTGTAAGAATCTATAGCTATATTTGACTGTTTGCATCTGTAGATTTTTTATTCCAGCACACTGCTGAATGATGCAAAAGATCTGCTCTAAAAAATCACAGGCATGGTTAATATAATATGGCAGATATTCAATAGTAAAACTGTGCAATAATAAAAAACTATGTTCAAAATTGCTAAGTTGTGACTTAAACCTGAAAAAGCATGGAAATTCAGAACTAAGAGAAAGTGCCCATTGTTAATTTCCCCCATTGTGCCTAGACATTGAAGAAGGTATGTTATGCAGATTACTGCCATATCTTGGCACAAGGAAGTGAGTTAAGCATGGAATTACACTTTAAATTCTAAGGGTCAGATTTTCAAAGGATTCTCAATCCAGTCTCCCTATCTTGTGTGCCAATCATTTGTGCAGGCACACTTTTTATGTGCTATTACTTTTACACAAAAATGACAGAACACACACGTAAAATATATTTTCACCCAGCTTTTAAAACTTAGTGCCAATATATTACTGACACTGATACCTTTTCATATAAAGATACAAAAGCTTCCCTCTGTCCCCGGCCCCACTCCCACTCCACCCCTTCCATGAGGCCCTGCCCCGCCTCTTCGCACCCCTTCCCCGCCCCCATTCCAACCCCTTCCCCAAAGTCGCCACCTCAACTCCGTACTCTCCCTGCCCCTATTCCAACCCCTTCCCCAAATCCCCGCCTCCTGCCCCGCCTTTTCTCCACCACCTCCCCTGAGCACATGGCTCCCCGCTCCTCCCCCCTCCCTCCTGGAAAGTGCCTGGAGGTAGGTAGAGGAGCGGGAATGCGGTGTGCTGGGGGGAGGGGAGCTTGGCAGGCTGCAGCAAATAACTCTAGGACGTGTGTTTGAGACCCCTGACCTAGATGGTAAGCAATTTCGGGCAGGGACCACTCTTTTTGGTTCTATATGTGTGCGCGCACCTAGGACAATGAGTCCCAGTACCTGGTTGGTGCTTTTCAGCCCTCTTGCAATACAAATAATTAATATTAATATCAGAATGTTGGATTTAGCAGTGCTGGGATTTAGTGGATACCTTTCCATAATCCAAACATTTTTAAAGTCCCTCACTCTATTCAGTGCTAATGAAATTTTAAAACAACAGCTATATACTTTCCCCTTCTATTAGAAATTATACAATTATACAATTATACAAATGAGTCTTCCATTTTCAGTCAAACTTGACCAGTTTAAAATAAGGTACAACTTTTGTCTAGTATTTTCTTCTCAAGTGGGTGTCTCATCTGTTTCACTAGCCTTGTACCAGCTTCAGAGCAATGGTATGCTTTTTGCAAGGTGACTAAAAACCACACATGCAGTATACTAGAGAAGATAGAGCTAGCACCTTATACACTCACAATATACTGTTACTAATTTTGATTTTTATCCTCATTCATACAGTCAGTGTCTTCTCCTGCTCCTTTTAACCTGTTTTCCTTTTCTACTGCAGTCATACAATGAACTCATTAGTGAATATTTTCTTCTCCACAACCCTTGCATTTCTTTTCAAGTCAGTGCACTGCATGATAGTGCCACTTGTTTGTTTGTTTTGATTTGTTGGGCCAAATTCAGCATTAAATCACCCATTGAGCTTCCACAGTGAGATTGCACTACAAGGAAGTCAGGGCTGAATTTGTATTTTTATTACTATCGTTTCCATTCTTTTCACCAGTTACCAAACAGCACCAATTGCCTCTAAAACTTGCATAGCATCTACATGGGTTTCACCAGAAAACTCTGAACCTTTCTTTGTTCTTACCTTGTTTAGTTTGATTTCCCACTCATTTCGCTGAGTGGTGCAGGTTCACGTTCTGAATCATCCTCAGTGACAGTCTTACTTGAAACCTGTTGGACGCCACTAACTACTTCATTCATCCTCTTCCCTTACCACTCAATGTGTTTGCTCATTCACTCTCCTTTTTATAATCCAGCTACTTCGGTGCTGTGCTTCCCACCTGTGCATCCCGTAGCACATGCACAGCTGGGAGTCCTTCTCTCCCGTGACTACTTCCGCCTCTTTAAAAACTATCTATGTGTCCTCAAAGAACCTCTCACATTCACTAGTCAGTCTGAAAAATTAACATGTTAGTCAGTCTTATAGTATCAGAAATGACAGTCCTTCAAAATAATGTCCCGCTGTTCCTCACTCAGCTCCAACAAACAAAAACATTTTCTACCCCATGCATTACAGTGTAGGCATTTCAAAATTATTAATTGTATTACAGTAGTGCCTAGGGACTCCCAGCTGAGAATGGAGTCTCATTATGGTAGGTGCTATATAAACACCTGGTAAGAGACAGCTGTTACCCTCAGGAGCATGCAATCTAAGCAGACAAGACAGAAAAAAGGTGGGACAAGAAATAAAGCCATGGAGATAGAGAAGTGAAGGGCCCAAAGGTCAATGGCAGAGCAAAGAACAGAATCCAGGTCTCCTTAGTCTAAATCCAGTGGCTTATTCATAGAATCACACAGCCTGTGTTAATGCTTTTGAAAAAAACGGTTGACGCTCACTGGCAAACAGCCCGACCAACTCATGCTGCGATCATGTCAAAAACTCACAAACTAAGCTGGTTACTACTGAATTTATACATGGATGGAAGACACTAGACACAGACACAACTCAGAGATTCATGCTGCTGTTGGATGAACAAGGCCTATCAGGGCCGGTGCTACCATTAAGACTGTTATAACTATAAAGGGAAGGGTAACAGCCCTCCTGTGTACAATACTATAAAATCCCTCCTGGCCAGAGACTCCAAAATCCTTTTACCTGTAAAGGGTTAAGAAGCTCAGGTAACCTGGCTGACATCTGACCCAAAGGACCCATAAGAAGACAAGATACTTTCAAATCTTGGTGGGGGGAAGGCTTTTGTTTGTGCTATTTGTTTTTGGGGGTTGTTTGCTCTTGGGATTGAGAGGGACCAGACATCAATCCAGGCTCTCCAAATCTTTCTGAACAAGTCTCTCATATTTCAAACTTGTAAGTAAACAGCCAGGCAAGGCGTATTAGTTTTTATCTTTGTTTTCTCAACTTGTAAATGTACCTTTTTGCTAGAGTGTTTATCTCTGTTTGCTGTACCTTTGAACCTAAGGCTAGAGGGGATTCCTCTGGGCTCTTTAAGTTTGATTACCCTGTAAAGTTATTTTCCCTCCTGATTTTATAGAGATGATTTTTACCTTTTTCTTTAATTAAAAGCCTTCTTTTTAAGAACCTGATTGATTTTTCCTTTGTTTAAGATCCAAGGGGTTTGGATCTGTATTCACCAGGGAATTGGTGAAGAGACTCTCAAGGCTACCCAGGGAAGGGAATTAGCATTTTGAGAGTGGTGGCAGCGGACCAGAGCTAAGCTGGTAGTTAAGCTTAGAAGTTTTCATGAAGGCCCCCACATTTGTACCCTAAAGTTCAAAGTGGGGAAGCAGCCTTGACAAAGACCAACTAGGTGGTTGCCTAGTGCACCAAGATTTGGGGGCACCAAAAAGCAGTGCCCCCAATTTTTTTTACAGCGTTCCTGTGCTGGGCTGCCAGCGGAGCGCTGACATGTGCGGCTCAGACTCCCTCTCCCAGAGCAGCGGCTGCTCCATGCAATTATTGTCATTGCCGGCGGGGGCGCCGGCGGCTGGGCAGAGATCCGCAGCTCCACTTAGCACGCTTGGTACGAGCCTGGCGATGGGCGCGACAGCAGGACTTCGCGAGGAAACGGGCGGCTGCCTCCTGGCTCAGCCTCCACGGTCAGCCCCAGCCGGGGGCACAGAGAACAAAAGAGTCTCGGGCAGCGGTCCGGTGGAGCGGAGGAAGAAAGAGGACCCTGACACCCATGCGTTGGGCAAGGTAAGCGCTTCCCCACAGCTCAGCCTTGGGCGCCTGTGCTCCTGCTCCCCTTGGTCCGTGGCTGGTCCGTGCTCCTGCTCCCCTTGTGCATGGGCAGCTGGGGAGGACGGCAGCCTGCAGAGCTAAGCTGCCCCAGTGCCCGCCCCCTCCCTGCCCCAGCCTCTGTCATGCCCGGTATCTGAGTTTTAAGCCCTGCTGCTGTGTTATGCCTGCAACAGGCAGGCCTAAGCCTCTGAGTGACCCCCATAGCAGCTGCCTGAAAAAGTGCTTGGGGGAATCACGCAGAAGGAGCGTGATATTTGTTTGAGTTCTTTCTTCATGGAGGCTGCGCTCTACTTGGCACAGGACTGCAGTCTCAGCAGGACTCTAGGCCAAGCACCTCGCCTCGGTTTGTAGACTTGTAGTGCATCCCTGACACCAGGCTCAGTCTGGCACCGCTACCCCTCACCAGTGCCCAAGAAACAGTCAAAAAAGTTGGATGGACTGGTTAGGTTAGGTTAGGTTAGTTGTCATGCTGTTGCTTGGCCAGTGTAGAGACCACTGAATGCATAATATTCCTCTATGATGTTCTGTCCTGAGCAAAATTGGCATATTATGAGGTAGTGCCTGTGAGGGACAGGTGTCTGTTTATGTCATCCAGCCATCATGTCTTAGGTCTTCTGTGGGGGGCTTTTCCATCCTGCTTTCATTGGATCAAAGTCAAAGATTATTCTCACAGGGAAGTTAGTAGGCATTTAGAGCAGATGAGCATACCACCACAGAGAGCACTTGGCAACCATTTGAGAGTATGTGACCTATTTGGTTAGAAAATGGAACTTTTCTTTTAAATTGAGTTTGTACTATTTGATGTTTTTAATCATTTGGAGGTGCATGGCTAGTTGGACAGAATGGGTTCTGCATCACTCCCAGTCAGATTTTGATATGAAGGAAGGAAGTATACATGACTAAGAAGGGTGTATTTCTGATTACAATCAACATTGCTTAATTTTAAGGTAAAGTCATCTTGATCTCTTAATCAATATTGAAAAGTATTGGCAGCAAATACTAAAATGTCTGATTGCTTTGGTCAGAGTTCTTGGTGTGCAAAACCTGGCCTTTCGGGGAACACATGAAAAACTGCACGCTTCTGGTAATGGGAACTTCCTCAAATCTGTCGAATATCTAGCTTTGTTTGACCCACTTATGGATGAGCATCTTCACAGGATTAAGGACCAGGAGATGCATGTACTTTACCTATGGAAAGACATACAGAATGAGCTTATTCAGCTTCTATCCAATGCCATCAAACAAAAAATCCTAGCATCTGCTCATGCTGCAAAATACTTTTCGATCATTCTAGATTGTATACCAGATGCAGGCCACGTTGAACAAATGACCATGATCGTTCAGTTTGTGGATAGGCCTACTTCAGAGACCGAGAATGAGACTGAATCAGTATGCATAAAGGAACACTTCTTGGGATTTGTGTTGCTTATGGAGACAACTGGAGCTGGTATGACAGAAACTATTCTTCACCAGTTATAAGAGATGTCACTGCCTATAGAAACTTGCATTGTCAAGGCTACGACAATGGGAGCAATATGAAAGGGAAAGAAAATGGTGTCCAGCGAAGAATTTTAGATATTAATCCACGAGCCTTTTTCGTTCCTTGCAGTGCACATTCATTGAATTTGGTTGTTAATGATGCTGCAAAGTGTTGCTTGGAGGCAACTGCCTTCTTTGATTTAGTTCAATGTGTGTATGTGTATTTCTCAGTTTCTACACATCGCTGGGAAGTTCTAACACGCCACATATCTAATCTCACAGTTAAACCATTGAGTGAAACAAGATGGGAAAGTCGAATCGATGCCTTGAAACCTCTTCGCTATCAGCTTGCTGACATCTATGATGCTCTGATAGACATCTATGAAGACACTTCTCTAATAGGATCATCTGGCAATACGTCACAGTTGATGCAAAGGCTCTTAAAAAAGCCGTTTCAAGTTTCTTGTTTCTCTTGTTTTATGGTATGACATATTGTTTGAGATCAACATGACTAGCAAACAACTTCAGGCAAAAGAATTCGACATATGTGATGCCATTAATCAACTTGGAGAAACCAAGAAGTTTCTTGTGGGCCGCAGAAGTGACGCAGCCTTTGAGAAAACATTGGTAGATGCAGGTGAACTTGCGGAGGAGTTAGATATACCGGCACTTTTTGAACCAGATCCAATCCATATTAGAAAGAAGAGGAAGCAGTTCACATATGAAGCAGACGACGAACCTATTTATAATCCGAAAGAAAAATTCAAAGTGAACTTTTACTTTGCAGTCATTGACACAGCAGTACATTTGGTTAAAGAAAGATTCACATTGATGCAGCAAATTAGTTCAGTATTTGGCTTCATATATGATGTTTACAGTTTGCAAAATAAAACACCAAAGCAAATTATGGAACATTGCTTGAATCTGGAGCAAGCTTTGCAAAATGGTGAATCCAAAGATATTGATGCCTTTGACTTGTGCAGTGAATTGCAAGCTATTGCAAGACGAATCCAAAGGAGTTAATCACCTCAAGATGTATTGAACTTCATATGGGAAAATAAGCTGACAGATAGTGTCCCTAACACAGTTATTGCTCTTTGCATCCTCTTGACTCTCCCAGTGTCTGTGGCCAGTGGTGAGCAAAGCTTCTCGAAGCTCAAGTTGATAAAAACATACATGTGAACATCAATGTTGCAACAAAGACTTGGGCTATCTATCTTGTCAATAGAACATGACATTGCTCACAGCATTGACTTGGAGGAACTTGTTTCTAAATTTGCTAAACTTAAAGCGCAGAAACATAAATTCTAAATTATAACATGTTACTCTGTGACCGTGTATTGTGTATAATGTATGTATTTTTGGGGGGAGGGGCGGAAGGTGGAAGTTTCGCCTAGGGCGCAAAATATCCCTGCACCGGCCCTGAGGCCTATGCTGCATCTATCATTTGCCTGCGGAGGGCTGCTGCATGTGAGGTTTGCCACCGATTCCGCCCAGTGACAAACTCACTGCAGTATTCTCCAGAGCAGCAGCTGCAACAGGATCACTTAAACTTGCATAAAGTATTAATTTGAATTTGGAGACAAGTTTGGTACCACACACTTGGAAATCAGCCAAAGCATCCATATAGGGGAAGAGGGAGGAAGGAAAATAGAAAAGAAAGAAAGAAAGAAAGAAAGAAAGAAAGAAAGAAAGAAAGAAAGAAAGAAAAAGAAAAGACAGTCCTGTCAGTGGTTTTAAGCTGCTACATTTTTTTTTAATGGAAAAATTGTTACAAATGAGTTCTTCACATATGTTATTAATTTCATTGCACTGGCTTCTTGCCAGCTAAGCATCAGTCCTGGTTTCTTTGCTTTCAGTTTTAACTAGCAAAACTCATGAGGTCATTAACGAAAATGGACATGAGCTACTTTTTTTTTTAAACACAACTGTTATGGAGCCACTAACTATTCTGGGGGCATTTATTTAATACAACATCAGCTTCTTTTTAATACAGAGATGGGCTTTTCAGCAAAATCTGGTGTTTCTATTATAAACAAAGCAACACATGAAAGACTTAGAACACATTTATTGGTATTGGCAGGGGGAAAAAATCAGAAAATGTAAAAAACACCCATATGTGTTACATAACATTTGTACTTCTTTTTGCTGAAATTTGTATACTGCTTGCAAGAGGCCAAAGAGGTATTGAAAATACCAAGCAATAGAAAATGTGGTTTGGTAAAATATCTAAAAAGGGAAATGCTGATTTAATGTTATTAACATTCTATTTGGCTTGAATACAACAAGCAAATTCACTCCAAAACAGAATGCAGTTTCATAGATTTGTTTGTGATGCCACATCTCCCACACCCAGAGTGCTACATCACACTCCTAATCCACGCATGCACTTCCCACTGACATCAGTGAGCATCACAAAGTAGGTTTGAGAGCTTATGATATAGTCCACAGTTTGCACTGAAGACATTTTTTTTAATTGAGTCATACACACTGGTGTCACTTAGCTCAGAAAATGGAGAATACATTAGGGCTAGGTTGTAGGGTTAAGTCCCTGCACCTCACTGGCAGCAGCCCCTACCTAGAAGCAGTACACAATGTCTTCAGCCCTACTTTAACAGTGTGCCATGTGTTCTGCTGGTTGGGGAAGAGGAGCTATGGCTCTGCCCTTGCTGTTTACACAATTGGGTTTCTAGTGCCACTGTCCTTTCACATTCCAAAAGCAGGCCAGGAGTCATACTATTCATGGACTGACTACCACACCTCCTCCAATTCTGGTCAGCTCACAGTGCTCATTGGCCATAGTACATTGTGAAGTCCACTGGTACAAGCTCTTCCCAGTCCATCTCCTCCAAGTCTTCAATGGAAGTAATCTTTTAGCAGATTGATAGGCTTTGCAGATCTGCAAAGCAGAGGCATGGCGGTATCCTCCTCTAAAGGCCAGATGATTTTGCTCTTTAGTGCACCTTGTACATTACTTATACATATCAGATTTTGTTAAAAGGGAACACTGGACAGTACAGAGCACCTTTTCCTATACTAAATCAATCCCCAAACTGTAGTTCATCAGTCTTGTGTATTGTGCTGATCTATATGCATCCAAAGAAGTGGGCTGTAGCCCACGAAAACTTATGCTCTAATAAATTTGTTAGTCTCTAAGGTGCCACAAGTACTCCTGTTCTTTTTACTGAATTATAATAATTCAGAAAATATTTTTAACAATTTTTAAAATATATTTTGCAACAGGAAACACAGCTTACACAAAATCATAATGTGTAGTAAAATAGAAACTTTAAATTGAACAGAACTATCAATATGTACACATAACAAGCCTGGGTAAATGCATGATCTTATTACTGTTACCATTGTCCTCTTTCCCACTTCCCTCATGTTGTTTGATACCCTCTCTCCTTGCATCATGTCTAAAATTAGATTGCAGGATTAGGTTTGCTTGTGAGATGTCTAATACCACATCATTTAGGCCAGAACGGAAATTCCACAAGAAAAGCCTGTCTCGTATTTTGTGTTTCTTTTCTAAGGCCTGATCCAACTGCTGCTGAAGTGAAAGGAAGTCTTTCCCTTGGCTTTCATGGGCCTTGGTCCAGACAGAAACAGGAAGTGTGCAGATTCACTGAAAAAAGTGTGCGTGCATGGGTGTGTTGTAAATTGGTGGGTTGTTTCACCTGCTGGGGAAGGTGAAATCATGCTCCAAACAATGGCAAGTGCCAATTCCATTGCTCATGGATTTCTGTACTAATTTAGAAACAAAGATTCAAAACAAAACTAAACAACAAAACAAAACACTCTCAGCTGCCCTTGCCTTCAGGGCTCCCCAGCTGAGGCTTCTGCCCAACTGGCTCCTGTTCCTGGCAGGTGTCTCCTTCTCAGTTCTGCCACCTTATATGTGTGAAAATCACTTTGTATCTATTCTGTCTGCTCCTCTGCCTAAGAAGCAAGAAGCCTTATGTAAGATTTCCTGTAGCCCACATCACTAGGAGGCGGCATATGGCCTTCAACTACAGCTCCCACTTTTAAAGGCAGAGAGTCCATAACCAGTCTAAATAGGATGTGTATATGCGACCCAAGGTCCAGTACGCTCTCTCTCTCTCTCTCTCACACACACACACACACACTCTCAAGGAAAGTGCTGAACAATGCTCTGGCATAAAATTATAATACAATTCAATAGGTCAAAAGGCCACAAATAGGTCAAAAGGCCACTTCAGTATCACAGATGCACATCCTCTCCAGTAGACTATTCCCACAGCATATTATTATTACAAAACAAGGATGCTCTACTTGGTGAGGAAGGATAGTTTAGGGGTTAAGGTGCTAATGTGGAGCTCAAGAGACACTATTTCAATTCCTCTCTCTGCTAAAGGATTCCTATTTAATATTGGGCAAGCCCCTCTGTGCCTCAGTTCCCCACCTCTAAAATGGGGATAATAGCACCTCTTCCCACCTCAGAGGCGTTTTGTGAGACAAAATACACGAAAAGATTATGAGGTATTAAGTATCTTGGAGAGAGAATGCTGGAGATATCCCAGCACAGGTCAGTCAATCTGCCTGCCCATGTCAGTCATCCTTTTCTTCCTTGGGAAAACCGTTGGGTCCTGAAGATCACCAACGGAATGTCTGGCTGCCAGTTCATGCCAGGAAGAGGCTGCTGGTCAAGCACCTCAACTACTGCAGTTTGTCCAAACTTCACAAAGGTTGGTGTTGTTCCAGTCCAACTTTGATAAGAAGGCTCAGGTTCATCTACCCATGAGTAATGGTCCAGCTAGGACCCATGCCTACACCCTTTACTGAAGCAAGTGAGAGATTTTGTAGGACTGGTGTAGGACCTCGTTCCTAATTTGTATGACCATCATAACAGCTCATAGAATAAAAATAGTCTCTTCAGCCTGTTATGATTAAATACTGTATCTTAAATTGAGGGAAGTAGTTTTATAGTTTAATTTATTTTATGAGTGGTGTCTTGTTTAAATCTTTTAAATATCCATTTTTTGTAGCTCCAAGAACTCACTGTAGCAATTGCCAAATATGTAAATGTTGCAGCAATTACTTTTTCATTACCCATGAAAAATGACCTTGTAAGGATTTGAAGGGATGCAGTTCTTTGGTGTTGAACATAATTTAAAAAATAAATCCAGTAAAAGAGTATATGCTGCTGTAGTAAGGGGTAACAAACAATCTAAAAACCAAGGCTTTAGATGAGATCCATGAACAACATATTTATTGAACCTTCTCTGACCTTCAGATGAGGATTGAAATAAACCAGAAATACACCAAAGATTTTGTCATGTATTAAGGATTTGTTAGTCAATATATTTCATGGAAAAAATATACTTGTCATGCATGCTTGACTATCTGTTACACAGACTTGACTTCAAAGGGGCTCCAAATGGGTGCAGGTATCTGATCGTGTGGGAAAAAGTGACATGATCAGGACCCTGGGGCCTTACTCTTGCAAGTTCAGGGAAAGTGTCATAAGCATATACAATATGTATATCTTCTACAATGAAGCTCCATGTGCACATGTATTATGGCTATAAGTAGCCGCCTACTAGAGTTGGTGGAAAGCTCTCAGATGGAACGTTTTTCTTTTAGAAAATGGCATGTTTTTGGTTTCCAGGTCCATTTTGACAAAATTTCATTTTGGAAAAAAAAAATCCTTTCAATTTTTCATTTCAAAGCAACTTTGTTTCAAAATTTATTTTATAGTATAAATAATAACTGTGACGTTGTGCAGTGTATATGGTTTTATAAAAACAGGATAATAAGTGAATATAATATAACTGGAATATGCTTCATGCAAAAGGTCTCTTGTAAGGTATCATTACAAAGCTTATAATCTACTGAGTGTGATCATCCTATTTGTATAAATGTACCACTCTTGTATCGGAAACTAGAAATATGAAATATAACTCTGAGGGCCTATTGTAATTATGCAAAGTGTGGGCCATTAATGGTGGTTTGGAATCTTGATGACTCCCATTGTCTGCAGATGGCTGTGTTTACCTGTGAGTCTTCCTGTATATTTGTGTGCTGGCAAGTGGGTAATGAAGTCTTGCAGTGACATGTGATCACATCACCTGAACTGGAATCCATCTTTAACCTGGTGCTTTTCCAGTGAGGTGGGGGGGTGGAAACCTGGAGGGACAAAGGGTTCCCACCTTATGCAAAAGATATATAAAGGGGTGGAGGAGAACAGAGGGGGAGAGGAGCCACCATGAAGAATCCCCTAGCTATCACCTGAGTTGGAACAAGAGCTGTACCAGGGAAAGAATTGTGCCCAGGCCTGGAAGGTGTCCAGTCTGAGAAAAAACTTACTGAAACATTTCTGACGGTGAGATTATTTGTATTCAGTTTGATTAGACATAGATTTGCACATTTTATTTTATTTTGCTTGGTGACTTACTTTGTTCTGTCTGTTACTACTTGGAACCACTTAAATCCTACTGTCTGTATTTAATAAAATCACTGTTTACTTAGTAATTTACTCAGAGTATGTATTAATACCTGGGGGAGCAAACAACGGTGCATATCTCTCTATCTGTGTTATAGAGGGCGAACAATTTATGAGTTTACTCTGCATAAGCTCAGAAAGACAAGGTGCTGGAGTCCTGAGCTAGCAGGGAAAACAGGAATAGAAGTAGTGTTGGTACATTAGGTGGCAGCTCCCAAGGGGGTTTCTGTGATCCAATCCATCACAGTGGCATAGTCGAGCAGGATCTGTGCACATCTGATTGCTCTGAGGTACTGTCAGCTTGCTGAGCCAGATACTCCCGTCTGCTCCAACACAGACCCAGGGTCTGAATCACTTGCCCCAAAGCTGCAGGTTTACCTGAAAACAGCTCACAGAAGTGTGCTTGTCTTTAGCACTCAGACGCCCAACTCCCAATGGGGTCTAAACCCAGATAAATCCGTTTTACCCTGCATAAAGCTTATGCAGAGTAAACTCATAAATTGTTCGTCCTCTATAACACTGATAGAGAGATATGCACAGTTGTTTGCTCCCCCAGGTATTAATACATACTCTGAGTTAATTACTAAGTAAACAGTGATTTTATTAAATACAGACAGTAGGATTTAAGTGGTTCCAAGTAGTAACAGACAGAACAAAGTAAGTCACCAAGCAAAATAAAATAAAATGTGCAAATCTATGTCTAATCAAACTGAATACTGATAATCTCACCCTCAGAGATGCTTCAGTAAGTTTTTCTCAGTCTGGACACCTTCCAGGCCTGGGCACAATTCTTTCCCTGGTACAGCTCTTGTTCCAGCTCAGGTGATAGCTAGGGGATTCTTCATGATGGCTCCTCTCCCCCTCTGTTCTCCTCCACCCCTTTATATATCTTTTGCATAAGGTGGGAACCCTTTGTCCCTCCAGGTTTCCACCCCCCCACCTCACTGGAAAAGCACCAGGTTAAAGATGGATTCCAGTTCAGGTGATGTGATCACATGTCACTGCAAGACTTCATTACCCACTTGCCAGCACACACATATACAGAAAGACTCACAGGTAAAACACAGCCATCTGCAGACAATGGTCCTGGTTAATGGGAGTCATCAAGATTCCAAACCACCATTAATGGCCCACACTTTGCATAATTACAATAGGCCTTCAGAGTTATATTTCATATTTCTAGTTTACGATACAAGAGTGGTACATTTATACAAATAGGATGATCACACTCAGTAGATTATAAGCTTTGTAATGAGACCTTACAAGAGACCTTTTGCATGAAACATATTCCAGTTACATGATATTCAATTATTATCATGTTTTTATAAAACCATATAGACTGCACAACGTCACAATAACATAATATAAAATTTAAAAAGTCAAAATTAGAAAAAAACATTGTGATTTTATCAAAACGAAACATTTCAATTGACCTAAAACACATTTTTCTTTAAAATGTCATTAGAGTTACTACTATTATTATAGACTATATGTACAATAACAGACACAATAAAATTGACTAGACCATTAAATCATGTGTTGTACACTCTCCAGTGACAACATCTGACATGTTAGAGAACTAGGTTCCTCTCATTAAACTTTTTGCTTTATCTCATTCAATTTTTAAGGTTATTGAGATTTATATTATAATATCTTACACTTAATGCTATTTAATTAAAGATGTGAGTGTTGCAGTGGCTTAAAGCACTAGCCTGAATGCACTAGCCTTTGGAGAACTGGGATCAAATCCGTATTAGGTCAGAAGTAAAAAATAATTTGGTCATCATACCCTAGTCCCAATTGAAGTATGTCAGTGCCACAAACCCACCAGGTATTTTGTCATGATTATAGACAGACAAGGTGGGTGAGATAATATCTTTTATTGGACCAATTTCTGTTGGTGAGAGAGATCAGCTTTTGAGCTACACAGAACTTTTCTTCAGGTCTGAAGAGGATTATGATTATGTCATAATTATGGTAGTCACTGCAGAGGAGAGGCCTAAGACTGGAACAGCCAAGATACCGGAGTTGCATTAGCAAAGCTGTCTGAGGAAACTTGCATAGCGCCTGCTCCCATTAAACCTGATACTAAGCTCCTTATTCTTGGGAGCAGTACAGTTAAAATATCTAAACAAAGTGAAAATGCTCCAGATTTTTTAAAAAAAATATGACGATATATTGTAAAATAATAATGAATATTTTGGTTGTTTCATTTCCGTAAATGTTGCTTATCAAAATATGCGTTTTGAGGTCGTATTCAAACCTTTTGTCTCTGGCAATAAATGATTCCATGGTCTTAACTGTTTGACACAGAAATAAATCTTATTATTGAGAGAGAGGAAGAGAAAGACAGACAGAAGGACAAGATCACAACAAGCTATGTGTATACCGTACATTTTGATTCCAGAATCCAAACTCAATGTTTTACCATTTGGCAGGAAACAAGTTTGCTCACTGACTACTATAGGTTCCATCTGTCCCATGTTCATGCATGGAGTACAGGTAAAATTTTCACAAGTGCCTAAGTGACTTAGAAGTCTAAGTCCCACTGACCTAGGATTTAAGCTCCTAAATAATTTAGACCTTTAGAAAGTTTTATCCTACCTCTGCAGCCTGAAATACTGATTGCTGCAAGATGGACAAGGCTAAGAACAAAGAGAATATAATGCTGTACATGAAACTGAAAAAGAGGTTTGTGGCTGAGGAATGGCCCTGCAATGCACAATTTGTTAAATGTTTTGCTCTTCACTGTCTTCTAAAAGTTCTTTTCTGCCTACTGTTCAGGATAAACAGATATTCAAACTAATCTCAAAAAATGCCAGGCAATAACTTTTCATGTCCACTCATGTCCAGAGGTGCTGGAACAATTTGTATAGTGGGGGTGCTGAGAGCCATTGAATCAAATTGTAAACCCTGCATATGATGGAAATCACTTCAAGCCAGGGGTATAGCAGTACCCCAGCACACCTAAAACCAGCACCTATGCTCATGGCAGTTATGGTCACAGATGAAGAGATTGCTATCCAACTGAAGACTTCCCTCCTGCTCAATCTAGCTAGCATCTTTATATGTTTATTACTCCTGCAGATGCCCCTGGTTTTTAGGCCACTTAGAAACTTTCACTGACAAGGACTGCTGTAAATGGCAAGATAATTTCAATGCTGGAAACTCGCTGTCTGTTAATGGGGAAAACATACACTGACTCATTTTGCCTGGGGTTCGAACACCAGGCTTTTGGGCAGAAGTAACCGATTAGAGCATTAATTTGCTTAACTGTCTAAGCTATGGTACTTGAAGACTTAAGGCATCAACTTGGTTTACTGGGTACAGCATCTCTTAATTTCACTTTTATTTCATTGCCATTTTGTACTGGGGTATTGTCTTGTAGAGCTTTCCTTATCTACACTTTTAATGGGTGTTTATAGTTTGTGGCGTGAAAATAAATAAAACACCCTTTCTGAATTAGAAAACTGAAACATAATACATATAAACCAATTGGGACAATCCTAGAATCTGATCATGATTAACCACACACAGTGGCAGAAAAATGGGGATATTTATATGTATGGGAATATAAAAACAAACAAAAATCCTAACCTCCCAACAATTTTTTGCAGAGAGTCGCAACCAAAACTCTATATATACCATGTGTCAGATTTAGAGACAGTTAACAATCAAACATATTTCATTTGCATCCATTTTGAAGTGATTCTCTGTTGAGTGTACAATGTATGCAAACACTCGGGAACCCTTTCAGAAAACAAAACAAAACAGCTAGCTTTCACAGTGTGCATTTTTTCAGATCTTATGAAGTCCTGCATGGAATGTTGTGGTTTTGTAATGTAGACGTATATATATATATATTTAATGAATATGAGCCATGAAAAGCAAAATTAAGGGTGAGACTTTGCATATGTAAACAGTGACTGAAGTAGAATAAGTTAATTAAAAAGAAAAAAGAACTTCCCTAATCCAAGTAGCATAGGCACTGACTCTATGGGTGCTCCAGAACTGGAGCACCCATGGAAAAAAAATAGTGGGTGCTCAGCACCCCCTGGCAGATGCATGGATCAGCTCCTCTCCCTCACCCCCCCCCAGTGCATTTGGCCCACCGTGATCAGCTGTTCAGGAGCATGCAGGAGGCGTGGGGAGGAGGGAGGAGCGGGGGCAGGAAAAGGCAGGGTGGGAGTGGGGGTTGGTGGAAGGGGTGGAGAGGGGTTGGGGTCTGGGGCTGAGCGGGGTGTCGAGCACCCCCTAGGAACTCAGGAATTTGGCACCTATGCTAAGTAGTGTTAGCCATAGAGCTGGTCAGAAATTTTCTTATGGAACGTTTTTCCATCATAAAATGCCTATTTGTTGAAAGTGGAACATTTTGCAGAAAAGTGTCAATTTTACCAAAATTTCATTTTCAAAAATGGAACAGATTATTCTGATAAGGTCAAAACATTCCATTTTGACTTTTTCAGAATGAAACATTTTGATTTTCCATTTCAAAATTACTTTGTTTCAAGTTTTAAAATGTTATGTTATATAACATAAAATAAAAAAGTCAAAATTGGAAGAAAATGCTTTAATTTTATATAAAAAAGTTTTGATTAGTGAACACTGTTAACATCTGACTGCTATTCAGTACTCGGTGCGAAATAATTAATTTCCTGGGGGAATGTTCCAAAGAAAGTAGTGGGAGCTTGCATCATTTAAAACCAGTCTAGATAAAACATTAAAATATGTAAGGAACAATCCCGAATTTGCAGGAAGACGGATTGGATGACATAAAAGACTGTTTATGCCACTAATCTTTGTAATTTTATGACAAATATGCTTGCATTTGTTGCTTCTTCTTGTAACACTAGTGTCTCATCCTAATGCTAGTTACAACCTCTGCTGAGAGGTAACAGGTTTCCAGATGCTTTCCAGTGGAGGAGAAATCAGCCACATGGAGTCTGAGTATATTCTAAGTGTAACTTTTTTTAAATTTACACATGTACCAGTCCTGGAACAGAGATGGTCAAACAGCATGCAGGGCAGTCCCTTCTTTCAGGAATCTCAGCTCAATACTAATGCCCAGTTCCCAGATAGCAACGCTGCCCCAAGAATTGACTAAATCAGAGACCAGGGCAGAGAGCAAACTCTCCTGCTACTCCCACAGCTCCTTCCCAAAGCATGGCATGTCTTCCCAAAGTGACTGTATTTGCATATATACTAAGAAAAGGGACTTGAAAAACCATGTGTAACAGCGCCACTCAGTGATGCCATCACAACAGTTTCATACCACTTCAGACCTTTGATGACAGACTGAATTGGCAAGTAGTCTCTCACCACCACATACAGTCCTTCCCAAACAGTTTAGAAACAGATATGGACACTATCTGTCATGTAGCTATTCTGGGCTATTCCTATTCATGCTATGCACATAGTATTGGATCTTACAGAATGAGCATTCTGGCCACAGTCCCACTAAACATTTAAGCATATACTTAATTTTAAGCAGGTGAGTAATCCCATTGACCATTAGCTACTTTTCAATATCTGTAACATTTTGATTTATCATGAAAGCTTGTATAACTATTTTCTCCTCTGTTATTTTTAATGTTTGTGTGCCTCATCTCTTCTTGGTTCCGTGGGGAGCACAAGTCACAGTGCAAAAACAGTATGAGAGAGTTAGCTGTAACATTTCTGGGTTGGCCTAAAGCAGAATGGTCTGGAAATCTCAAGTAAATATGCTCTGGCTTGCTTTCCAGACCAGCTTAACAGATCTAAGCAGTGTGGATAAACAACCATACATTTAGTGCCGTTCTGCACTGAGCCTCTGAACATTCTGAGGTTCATGCATTGTCACTATATACCTGACAAAAATGAATGAGACAGGAGAAAAAGAGAGGGCTCAGAGTCAAGTCAGTGCTCTTTTGTACATTGTACCAAGTTAACAATAAATAAAATAGCTTTCTGTGGATGCTTCTAGAAGTATTTTCTATTAAAAGCTACAGATTCCTATCATTTTCTGTAGTTATATGAGTTTATTTTTGCATGCAGCATAGTTGTACCTTTGTTGGTCCCAGGATATTAGGGCTTGTCTACCCTACAGGTTATGTTGGTATAACTTATGTCATTCAGAGGTGTGATTAAGCCTGAGCAATGCAAGGTATACCCTTGTAAGTGCCGTTGTGGACAGTGCTATGTCAGCAGGAGACTTTCTCCCGCAGATATAGCTACTGCCTCTCAGAGAGGTGGTTTTAGTATAGAGCATTCTATAGTGCGTCTGCACCATTGTAGCACTTCTAGTGTAGACTAGCCCTTAGAAAGACAAGGCAGGTGAAGTAATATCTTGTATTGGACTAATTTCTGTTGATGAGAGGGACAAGTTTTTGAACTACACAGAGCTCTTTTTCAGGTCTGGGACTCTGAGAAAGGAACTCCCAGCATCACAGCAAAATGCAAGGTAGAACAAATTATTCGTAGTTAGCACACATTGTAAGGGACTACAATGTTCAAGGTAGAGTGGCTCATTAACACCTCTGTAGTCATAGGGCAAAAAGAGGGGTTAGTGGGTTACAGATTGTTGTAATAAGCCATAAATCTAGTGTTTGTTCAGTCCATGATTTTTGGTGTTTGTTCAGTCCATCATTTTTGGTGAATTTAAACTCCTAGGCTCATTTTTTTTAAAGTGTTGTGCAGGTTTCCTTTGAGGATGGGGACTGATAGGTCAGATATAGAGCAATCGCTTTGTGAAGAGTGTTCACTCACAGGTGATAGGGTGTTTTTGTCTTAATATTTTTCTGGGTGAGTTCATTTGAGAGCATAGTGATTGTCTGGTTTCATCCCCATAGTTGTTTTGGTGGCACTTAATGCACTAGATGAGGTATGCCACATGTAGTGATAGGCATGTGTAGAACCCCTGGATCGTGAAAGGTGTGCTGTTGGTGGTGTTGATCATTGTAGCAGTGGCAATATGTATGTAGGTTTTGCATCTTGTTCTGGTAGGGTCTGGTGCTACTTTGAGTTGATGTGTCCTGGTCTGTGGGGAGCTTGCTTCTGATGATGAGCTTAGAGAGGCTGGGGGGTTGTTTGAAGCCCAGAAGTGGGGGTTAAGGAAGATTTTTTTCAGGATGGGGTCCCCATCGAATATGGGTTGTAGTTGTTTGATGATACTTCATATGGGTTCCAGTGTGAGGTGATAAGTGACAATTAGAGGTGTGCAACCAGAGGGATTTTATTTTTGTATTGAAGTAGGTTCTCTTGGCGTATTTGAATGGTCTGTTCCATGATATGATCTACTTCTCTGGTGGATTGTCCTTTGAAGGCGGTTTTAAGTGTGTTAAAGTGTATATCCCAGACTGTCTTCTTGGAGCATATTCTGTGGTATTTGAGTGCCTGGCTGTAGAAAATAGATTTCTTGGTGTGTTTGGGGTGGTTACTAGATCTATTGAGTGTGATGATCTGTGGGTTTCTTGTATATGGCTGTCTGTAGGGTTCCATTGCTGAAGGTGATTGCGGTGTCCAGGAAGTTGATGCTAGTGTCGGAGTGTTCCCGAGAGCATTTAATGGATGGGTGATGGTTGTCAAAGGTGTGGTGGAAATCTATGAGGGAGGTTAAGCCATCTGTTCAGGCAATGAAAATATCATTGATATATCTCAGGTATATCATTGGTTTTGTCCAAAAATTCTTTTTCAAAGTGGTCCATGTTGGCATATTGGGGAGCCATCCTAGTACCCATGGCTGTTCCCATGGTCTGCAGTCTTTTTAAAACTGAATTTGTATATCTGCTTTTTATAAAGTCAAAATAAAAAAGTGCTGGTATACACCTGCATATATCCCCCCAGAGGGCACATTCTCCTACTATTAATGCTAGTACTGTCCCTCAGGTACCGATTATTTCTAATTTGGCTTACTGAGGTCAGCATTAGCAATGAATACCACAATGTTCAGGATGGCTGTTCCTTTGTCCTCTGTCTTCCTCTGTGGATTTTTGCAAGGGAGAATACAATATGGCCTTAATGATGTAAGAACCTGAATCTAGCTCTGTCCAAACCCATAAAAAGTATATTGATCCGTAAAAATGCTGTTTAGATTTTGGTCAGTAAATGATGATTTTTATGAGGAATAACATCAATCCAAATGTACACCTCAAAAAAAAAAAAAAAAAAAAAGAAAGAAAAAAAGCCAGTTAGGTGCAGATAACTATGATTTGGTGGGTGTGGTTTGAGAAAGAAGCTTATAAAATGGCAGTTGAACAAGATGTTCTTTTGAGGGAATGGGCAGACTGTCACTTGCTCCGGCAGAAGTAGGTGCTGCTGGGTGGCTGCATTAGAGTTTGTTGGGATTTTGTTTTGACAGTGTCATCTCACCACATGCTTTCAGATACCGCCTGCCTTAAAACAATGAATCCTTCCAGACAAGGCACTTGAATTCAATGGTCCTGAACTATCTATCTATTTTTCTTCAGTACTTAATGGTCCCAGTATGCATTTCACATTCTTTAATGTGTTTATCCTCACAACACCCCTGTGTGGTAGGAAACTGCTGTTATCCCCATGTTCCAGATGGGAAGCTGAGGCACAGAGAAACTAATTGATTTGCCTAACATCACAGAAGAATTCTGTGTCAGAGGAGGGAATTGAACCTTAGTTCTAGGCTAGCACCCTAATCACTCAACCATCCTTCCTCGCTCACCCAAAACTCTTATTGGCTTCATGGAACTTTGGGGCATTCAAGAAAAGCAAGATTGTTTTACATATTCCCAGATGCCCAATTTCAGTTCAGGTGGAGGAGCATGTTTGAGGAAAGCACGTCATCCAGTATTTGTGAGGGGAGTGTTGCCTCAAATGCCCACTACTGCTGGGCTATTGCTAGTCTCAGGATAATAGGCTGAATCCTGAAGTTCCTAATCAGTTTTTACTCAATGCTGACTCAAGAAAATATCTGAGTTAAGTACCTAAGAATTTAGCCTATTAATGATAATCCATGAAATCTAATGGCAAAGTGTTGTTGTCGGAAGATGCGGATGCTAAAGTAAAATTAGAAATTTTAAAATTACTAAAAACTAAAGAGAAGTGAATTCCCAAATCCATCAGTGTTATGCTATTCTCTATAATGTGCAACTTCCTAACTTTCTGACAATAATGTTTGGTGCTAACGAAGGGCTTTTCCAATTGCTTGACTAAGGCTGGAGCAATAATTACAAGCAAGCATTCCCCCCTTTTAGAGGTACATCGTTATAGTTGCAGCTGTTGTTTCAGCCTCCTGTAGTAACAGATCCTTAAGAAAAATGTAATGGACACTTCCTAACATATAGTTGTTCATGGCCTCTGGAATGATGGGGTGGGTGCATTACAGTAAATCAGGTTTATAAAGAAATGTTGTGAAAACAAAAAAAGCCACAAAAGAAAACATTTACAAAATCATACAAATATGTGGCTTGTCTATTTTGTCTATTTGCTTTCTTTATGTTTTGTAAGCTTTCAGAGAATGCATGTGGTCCTAGTTTCCAGGCATACAATGTGTACTTTCAGGATTCTCAAAACTGAAGGAGTATTCTGAAAAACTGTGAATATAATTAGATATGGGATACTTTTAACAGCTGGAAGGATTTCACACTTAGGCCCCAATTTACAAAACTTTGGAGTTGGCACTGTTTCAACCCTAGCACTGGAAGTAATAATTTCCCTGGCGTTTTTTTGGCATGTGAAATTATTTATGTATGTACATATAGCTTTTTTTTCCCTTTTAAAATGAATCTTAGTTATACCTCGCTTGTGATAAATGAACAACTTTAGAAACAATGTCAGAAAAAAATGATCCCACACAGGTCCCAGGTTTAAAACTTATGGCTAATTTCTTTCCTTGTTTATAAAAGGTCTCTTGCAAGTTTTCTACATTACTGAAAATGCTTAAGACACTTTTCTGATACTTTAATGGAGTCAATTTGTGTGCGATTTACAAGAAAAATATATTAGTAAAGTGCCAACATTTCAATTGTAGCAGTTATGAAGGCAAATCTATCAATTATGTGATCTAGACTTTATTTCTGAGACCAGGTCTAACAAGGAATTAGACTAAATAAAAGATTATTGCCATCATTCTTCCTGCTGTTAATCCTATATGTATGCCATCACAGATGTGATTTAAATGCCAGAAGAATAGGAATATACCAACTCCAAATTTACTAATAAATTGTAATCTAATACATTGTTGTTGTTGTAGCTCCCCAGTGTGATTTCCCACCACAGATTCAAGGGTTCCAAAAGATAAGAACATCACCTTGACAATGTATGTCAAATAAGAGATTGGTCCTCTCTTGGGAAGTGCCCTCCAAGCTACTTGAGAGAAGAAGGTAGTTTTATATTTTAAAAATGTTTGACTACATATGTTTGTAACCGTTGTAGAATGACCGTAGGCAACAGGTGACTTGATTAAGGTGCTGAGAAATTTGTATCAATTTCTTTCCTTAATTTTACACCAGCTACAAATTCTTAGTTACTTGGATTCTTAGTGGGCTGGTGAGAAGTTCCAGAGTGGCTGCCCAGAAGATGAATCTCCTCCTCTCTTTATTCCCAGGGTGGGACAACACTGGCAGTGGTAATGCAAACTTTACCATATTGCCTGACTAGCCAGGGGGTCAGAAGGTGGCTTGTTATCCCAGCCATTTTGTAGCCTGATCTAAAGCCCACTGAAGAGAAGAGAAAGACTTTTATTGACTTCAATAGTTGGTGAGTCAGGCCTTCAGTTCTTGGCCTCTTCTAAGATTGTGAGTAGCACCTATGGATCTGGTAACATGTACAAGGATTCATTAGGAACTGGAGCTGCTTAAACTCATTTAACACCAAATAATCATCATATGGTGACAACATTCAGTTACCACAAGCCTGGGCAGGATTGGAACTGGTAACATGGAGATGAGAGGTTCCAAAGTCCATTACCAATGCCCCAAGACAGGCAGTCCCCTGGCTTTTGTTTATTCTCTTAAAGAATGATGACTTTTCCTCAGGCTTTCAACCACTAGTGAGTTTCATTAAGTTGTTGCATTATGAGTTAACCTATTTTCCCCCTAAACATAAAGCAGACTGATGCTCTTTCCTGTCCACCCCTCCCCCCTTTACTGGAAATGATTCTTAGATTTGATAAAGCTATATACAATAGTGAACAACAACTATTTCAATAGATTATTTTACATGGTCCAATCATCTATCTCAACCATTAATCATAGTGAGCCTTACCCCAAATTCAAGTTAATAACAGAAATAAATGTGCTGCAAGCACCTTTCAGTACTCTTGATAGACAGGAGAAAGGCATGAATACAAATTCTTTGTTGTACCATATGTTTAATATATCTTACACAGGTTAAGAATTACATTTTAAATTTGTAACTTAGTTCAAAAACAAAAAACTTAAGAGTCAGTTTGAAAAGAGATGCTTTTGAATGTAAATCAGCAGCCGAATCTTTTTTTATTGCAAGAGGAGAATTACCTTAAAAGAAAATCTTTTAAGGGGCATCTAAATAAGCAACTAATAGATATGGGGGAGCGGGGAAGTGTAGTCATTTGCATCCAAATTCTGCAAAAAAGATACACGTATTTAACTTTGTGAATGTGAATAGTGCCATTGAAGTTATTGGAATTACTCCTGGGCCTAAGCACAAGCCTATTGAAGTCAATCATTCTATTGATTTTAATGAAGTTTAGATCGTGTATGTAAAATCACTTACATCTAGCTTTGCAGATTCAGGTGCAAACCACTCCACTGCTCCCTCCCCAACCCCCCAATTTCTAATCATCTTATTCTCTCTCTCCAAGTCTGTCATTTAGTTCATATACACTACATTTAAAAGGCTCCACACCTCAGTTTCTGTCAATTCCCACATAGAGATTCAAGCCAGCCTCTCAGGGCTTTAACCCTTTCCAGGACTTGCCATAGCAGTTTGAAGTCATACTTTCCTTAACAATGTCCTGTTTAATTTCTGCCAGGCACAGGTATTTCACACTACCTGTCACTGTATGCTACAGAACGCATAACACCATTGTGAGTTTTCACATAGCCTAAGATATGCACTCTTCTAAAATGTACTTCACCATTTCTGTTTTAGCACCTGTGGGGGGGTGGGGATTAGTATAACAGGGTGCTCACTGCACCCCACTGGGTTCAGCCTCCTGGCCCAGCTCCCCCATGAGCCAGGATCACTTCAAGTTTGTGCAACACCCATGCTCTTTATTCCTGCATCCAGTCACCAACTCCAACTATTAACAGGTTTGACCTAGCACAGGGTAGTAAGCACCTGGCTCCTTCTAAGCATACTCTCCCCCTTCCACCCAGGCTTTTAGCCTCTGTTAACGAGGCTGGCAGGTGTGGCCAGTTTCCAGGCCAGTCCTAGCTAGTTGCCCAGCCCCAACCCATTTCCCCTTATTGGGGCTGGAGTGGCAGGAGCTGATTAGGGTTTCCCCTGCAATGCCTTGCCACAATGAGATTCAAGATTATTCTTGTGGCAAATACAGGTGTCAGCTGACAATTGTCTCTGTTAAGGGGGTAATGTCAGGAGCTGGCAGGATCAAACACTAGGAGGAAATATGGTTGTAATATTAATAAACACCTGTCTGGTATTACTGTACCTGCTGGAGTTCTCCCAGTAAGATAATTAATCACCTAAACCTGACAAAACAATCTTTTAAACCCTAATGTAGTATATATTACAAGATCAGTCTGAACCTGCTCCAAAAACTGTGTTAAGGATATTGGAAACCCCAGACATAGGCTGTTATGTAAAGTAGAGCTGGCAGTTTCTACCACTCCCCATGAACTTGTTCAAAATAGTACTGTGCTGAAGCACACAACATTTTTATGCACAGTTGCAGCCAGACCCTAAAAAATGTCTTGGAGAGGGCACAGCAGGGCATGAGAGCCACTTAGCACCCATCTGGAGGAACAGCTTGCCTCATCATATAGGTTCAGCATTTGGAGTTTTAAAATTAAATGGAAAACTATGGACCAAATTCTGTTCTCAGTTGCATGGCTACAAATGCCACTGAGTTCACAGGGAACTGTACTTATGTGACTGATGGTAAGATTTGTCTCCATCTCCTCTAATTATTTTTAGTTGACTTTACAGTTGTGTGTTGTATGTTTTAATTTGATATGCTGTAAAAGCAGCAGAGTGCATTGAGCAGAGCTGTATAAATGCATAATAGGTGTGCTCCATATTTATAATCTTATTTATATTCAACATTAAAAAGTATGCCCATACTAAAGCTCTGAATGTCCTGACAATAATTAGAATTACAAGTATCCACAGCATACACACTGAAGTCACATATATTAACTCTGCCAGCCAGCTGCCTTAAATGATCAACTGCAGATAATCATTTACCTCAGCCAGCTGACAATAAAAATGGAAAAATTCCCGAAAAGTTTTCCCCCCAAAAATCATATCCAGGGATATACTCTCATACTTCCTCCAGAACTTATACAAAACAAATGCATCACATTATGTACTACAAAATTCTTAAAGAGCATACTAAGACTATGTCTACACTACAAGCTAGAGGTGTGATTCCCCTGCTCATGTACACATACTCACGGTAGCTCACTGACAGCTGACACAAGTATAAGTAGTGGTGTAGCCATAGTAGCATGGGCACCAGTAGTGGAGACAAGACTGAGCCATGCTGAATATGGACTCACAGTCTTCAGGCAGGTTTGTAATCAGCATGGCTCAACTGTGCCTCCCATCACTGCCCAGGCTACAAGAGCTACATTGATATTTATACTCATGCTAGCTCTCATTGAATTACCACTAGTACGGGTACATGAGCAGGGAAATCACACCCTTAGCTTGTAGTGTAGGCATAGCCTAAGTGTACTGCTAGTTTTCTCATGAGGGTCCATGCAAGCAGATTTTTTACATATGCTGCTAAAAATACTAACAATAGTTAAAAGCTATGGGCCATCATCTCTCAGGAAATCTACCCGGAGGTGTGGGATTACTCACAGTGTATAAAATTAAGCAGATTCATAAGTGTTTGCAGGATCAGGGCCTAACTTTGCTAACCACATTTCCGGAGATTTGACTGCTGATACTGTTAAATAAATAATAATAGCCGATCAGATACCATCCATCTATTAAACCTCATGTTTCAGGGCTTAAACCAATCTCTAACTATTAGAGACCAGGATGAAACCTATTTTAGGGGGCAGGTTATGCTATATCTGCCTACTGTGAGGTTCTCACACCTTCCTCTGAAGTTTCTGATTGAGATAGGTTACTGGACTAGATAGACCTTGGGTCTGATATCTAGTTGGCAACTTATATTCCAATGCCTAATAAAATTAAAGTATGTTATCTAAAGACACACTTTTAAAATAAGCTAGCTTCAAATTGGCTAGAATGGATATAGTACGTCAATAAAAATATTTCGGATCCTGCAATCTTTATGCAGTACATTTTGTGAGAGTGCTGACTTTAGCACACTGTGCATGGAGACTATGGATGGGTACAATAAATATAAGTACTATAAATAGCCCTCTGTACTCCCAGATATCCACTGCCTAATTCTCAGGAATACATGGTAAAAAAAGTGAGTGCAGAGAATCTGAGCACATGTGGTGAAACCCTAGACCCACTGAAGTAAATGGCAAAGCCCCCATCACTTCAATGAGAGCCATGTTTCATTCATGGTGTTAATGAGACCTACAGCATGTAAATGAGTCGCTTAGAGTATGTCTACATTGCAAAAAGACCTGCAGCACAGCCATGGCTGGCTTGGTCAGCTGTCTCAGGCTCGCAGGGCTCAAGCTATGATGCTAAAAATTGCAGTGTAGATATTCAGGCCCAGGCTTGGGCCTGGGTTGTGAAACCCAGCAAGGGGGGTGGATTTCCAAGTACAGTCTATAGCCTCAGCCCGAAACTGTACACTGCTATTTTTATCCCTGCAACCCAAGTCAATTGACCTGGGCTCTGAGACTCAGTGCCACGGGTTTTTCATTGTAGTGTAGACACAACCTTACCTACTCCTTCCTTTCCTTGGCCTTCTTCCTCCTACTACACAGGAGTAACGCAGCAGTCACACAGCAGAGTTCTCATTAAAGCAGGATTGAGTTCATCTGTCTTCCTAGCATTTTTGTTTTACATTTAGCTTATACGTGCAGTGCTCTCAACTTGCTGTCTGTAAGTCCAAGCCCACAATAATGAACTCTGACTTATCCACAGCCATTGTAATAGAGTAGTCTGTGATCTTCAAGCACTGCAGTAGAACATTGTCTCAGGATCAGTTTCCTTTAGCAATAAAGTTTTGACTTTGCCTCAATATTTATGAAGTGGTAGGAGGCCATTTTCCCTTGGAATTATCTCTTGCGTATCCTGTAAAAATATTGCCCTCTCTATGTGGTGTTATAAAGACATTTGGCTGAGTGACTGACTTTAACCACCCAAGAAGAGCAATAAATCCAGTAATCCTCTAGCAATTCATAGCATAGACTGGGTTTGCTGCTATTATGTAACAGATTTTATAACAAACAAATTAGGAAAACAACTAGA
Organism: Trachemys scripta elegans; assembly: GCF_013100865.1. Classification (NCBI taxonomy): domain Eukaryota; kingdom Metazoa; phylum Chordata; order Testudines; family Emydidae; genus Trachemys; species Trachemys scripta. The sequence goes on from NC_048300.1 coordinate 105,475,452, forward strand.
TTACGCATTTACTGTCCTTAATTGATATGGGCATGATATCAATCATAGAGTTAGACAGTAATATTTGTGTCTAGAATGGTAATCCATTTTATAATAGCATAGGTAGCAATGTATGTTATTTTGTGGAAGTATTTACCTATTGTACAAGTTCTAAGACAATCAAACTTGCAACTGGTTTTATACAGTACCGTGTATATACTGTGCATGTGAATTTGTAGGATGAATGAATTTAATAGGCATAAATTGGAAAGAGATCTTGGTGCAAGCTGAGGAATGCTCAGTGTAATTAGGGGTTGGAGTGGGAAGAAACACAAAGGGCAGCCTTAATTCTGGCATTTCCTAACTTTGGAGTGCTTGAATTCACAGCCATTGTGTTCTTTAAACTTAGTGTTTTGTGCATAATATATCCTTTATTTTACCATACTTGGAACTAGGCTTTGCTGACTAACTGTGCTAATTTACTGATACTACCCCATCCTTCCTATCACAGTCCCTACCTAATATTTACCCTCCCACCTCCCTTTATGGAAATTAAGTTATAAGTTCCTATGAAGTACCTAGTGAACTTTAAGTAAATAATCATTTTATTTTGTAAACTAATAATAATTCTTACTATGAATAATAATTCAGCACTGAGTCATTCACTTGGTTGACACGGATTTAAAAAATATGCTAAAATTCTGAAAAATAATAACCTCAAGGAAATGCAAATGCAGATTTAAATTCAAATTCAGCTCTTGCAATGTAAGTGAGCACAAATTCATAGAAGTGAATGGCATGACATGAGCATTGAATTAGGTCCCCACTGTCTAATGAGCACTAATTTCCCTACTGGCAAATACATATTTAATTTAGTAATTTTTTCAAAATGGAAGAAAGAAAAAATGGAAAAATTTAAGATTATGACAATGATAGAATTCCAAATTGGAAGGAAGGAAGAACCACTATAGAAAACAGAAACTTCTTGGTCTAGATAACCTTAGAAAAATGAGCTTCAAAAATTGCCCTAGAAACAAGGATTTGCATTAGAAAAAGGATTGTTCTGGTGGTTTGGCAAAAAGGCTAATTTAGTGACTACAGACAAACAACATACACGTTTTTCATTTCATTTGCAAAGAGCACAATCTACTGTTGACCATGGACTTGTTTGTATTGAAATGGAACATGCCTAATTGGCTTGCCCTTCCAGCAAGTGACATTTAGCATAGAATTCTGGCCTGTCTTGCTTGAATATATTGAAGGTGAAGGAAAGAGGAAGAGTCCACTCCTCCATTTGTCAGCTTCATAGAAGCAGCATAAAGATATGGACCATGGGTTTCCCTGAGAACTTGTGTCAGGTCTGCAAGTGTAACCTACACACCTCCTGGGTGTGCTGTTCTGTCCCATCTAGTGGCATGGGGGCGGGGGGGGGAAGAGCGAGATAAAAAAAAAAAGAAAAGAGCCAGTTGGCTTTTAGCTCATGATGTACAGGCTCATGCACTAAGCTCCAGCGGCCACAGGTTCGATCCCGCCCACTGACGACCAGGGTCTGTCGGCATTACGCTAGTTCTTCCTGACTCCAAGAGTATGTGGTCAACCAGTTTTGAGGTATGATCAGGCTCCTGATCACTGCATACTATCAGTAGCAGCTGAGACAGTGCTCATTTTTGGAGCTGCATTTATCCCTGTGCCCCTTGGGGGCGAGGGGCAGAGAGGGGATCTGAGTAATTGCTAGTCCCCATAGCCATTGCTAATCAAGAACCCTCCACTGCGCTGCTACTAGATTACTCCGACTGTTTATCTCAGACTGGTATGGTCAGCATAATGCCTTTAATTGGTTAAATTCCTGGGAGAGTATGTATCGCCATTGAAGTGTCTGACCTAGCAGGAATGCAGAGAGAAGGCTTCTCTGGATCCACACTTAAATATAGCAACAACAACAAACAAAAAATTCAAACCTAGAGCTAGTTAAATTCCTCTCGATGATTATTTCCCTGAGACCTTCATACCTAAATCAGTACTAACACAGAGAGGAAACAGTACCCAGAGGAGAAAAGTAGGACTACAACTAGATAATAATGCACTTAGTATAACACAGTGCAAACATTGCCAAGTTAGGCTGTCAGGAAGGAAAAACTAAGCAAGAGCACTTGCATGTCGATTTCAAACTGCACTTTAATTAAGCAATATAGTTTCTCAAGACACTGCCAATAAAAAAGTCAGAGCTTGTTCCAGAAAGCATCGAGGGAGCATCCATAATTGTCAATACAGCTAATGGACAGGAAAATAACCATATTCAAATTATTATTAAATTCAAGGCCATCTGAGTGAAACAGTGCTCCACCAATATTTTTAGATGGAGCAAGAAGTCTGTTGGGAGTAATGAGCTCAAAGAAAGGCATTAGTGGATGTTTGAAATTTTCATCTCACCTGTGCATATTAGCAGAACAAGACACTGCATTTAAAATCAGTCAGGGTTGTTACTCCTGTGCAGGAAAGCAGCAGAATAGTTGTCCGTGACTAGGCTGTGTTAGAGAGAAACTATGTGAGATATGGGATTGGCGGGGTTTCCACTGTTGTGGACTTCAGCCAAAAAGGCAAGGATTATCACCACTAATACAGCATAGGACTCTGGGATGGCTATCAGCAGGGGCAGAAGAAAATGTAATCCAAATTTTAAATGCTAACTAGAATGGCCTGGGCATGACAGCTTCTGAAAAAACTGAGCAGAAGCGCTACATGATGTAGCCTTTTCAAGCCTAGGCTAAACTGCCTCTTCTCTACAGCTCATGCTTTGAAAACATGAGATGAACATTTGAAATTTGGATCTTTAGTTTGAAGCAGATGCATAGACACCCCACCCCTCCCCCAGACTGTAGCACTTAGAGGCAGAAGAAAGCTTTTATCAGTAATATTTATTCCCAAATGAAATATCTTTATATTTGTATACTACAAGGTCAGATCCACAGCTGATGTCAGTCAGCACAGTTCCCTTGAACCAATGAAGCCACATCAATTTACACCAGCTGAGGATCTGGTCCATTGTGCACATGTGTGTGGACAAAAGAGAATTATAATGTTAGCTGAGACAAAGGATTAGCAGATGCTGAGGGACAGTGGCATTAAGAAAAGCTAGAGTAATAACCATATGAGTGAAGTTTCTCAAATCTATGAAGGATCATGGATTCCTAGCACACAAGGTCAAATTCATCTGAAGCCTTCCTAAAAGCTACTTCACCTGGGTATAATTTTGGATACCTCATAGGCAAAGACTTTTTCCACTCCCTGCCCCCCCAGACAGGTCTCAGGGTATGTAAGAAATGCCTTCAGCACCATAGTTTTTCATTTGGAGACTCAATATATTTGCTCCTCAGAGAGTTTGAAGAGATAGCACTGTACCCTGAATACATATAGGTACATGTACATTACCGTGTCAATAAACAAGTTCCCATTCACTGATTCATGTAAAAATTCAGTCAGTAAAATATTGAGGTGAATTTTCTGAATTCAACTAACAACTGCTGGTGTTCACGTAAAAAATAAATAAAACCAATTAATTTGTGAGGACATAAACTTTCATTAAGGGATGCTGAAGGGGAAGAACAAATTTGAAATGGACCTTTATTACGCACAAGGCGAACTGCTCAATTTTCTCTGGTTAATCCAAGTACACCAGGTCTGCCTGTGTGACAAAATGCTGCAACTAGCACCCTCCTGGCAGTGCTATTAAAGAACTCCCATTGTTTTGTTGGACGCTAGTGGCAGCCTGCACTCTGAAAGGTGATTTTAAAAGCAGCAAGAAAGCTAATTGTAGTTAGGAAATTTTAACTGAGGCTGATTAGAGGAAACAACAAAATATAATGACTGCTAAACTTTTCTCGTTGTTTAATTTAGACCAATAAAGTACTCCCCCAAATCATTACATGGCTCCACTCAGCAATCCGGGTTTTTCATTTGAAATTCATTAAATGTTTTTGTGTCTGATTTTTTTGCTTTTCTAAAACGTTTTATGGTCACAGCTGCAATAGTTATGGCTAGGTTTATAGAGCCTTGCCCATCGATAGCCCCACATGTCCAGTACAGTTTGTTTGATACCATACTTTTTACAGACGTGGAGCAGTTCTTGAGGTGTGCTTATAAAGCTGCCAGTAAATGTACCAGCTGTTCTCATAAACTTGCATTAGCAGCCTCATTCTGGCTGCCTTACAAAAAGTCAATGGCAATAAATCTGTGGTCAGTCCATATATGTACTTTAAAGTATTTTTTTACACTTCTGAAAAGAAAATATAAATTTTCTAAGCTTTTAAAGTAGGTTATATGTGAGCTTGAGAAGAACTGGAATACTGCAGGGTGAACAAACACCATTTTTAGGGGTCCCATTTTCTTTACATGTAGTTCCGTATGCTGCGTAAATACAGCTGTTGCAACAGTTTACTCATGTGGAGAGATGGTGCATATTTATAGAAAATTGAAAGAAAAACTGATTATTTTCCCTTGCAATTATTGCAATTGCGACAAGCATAAGGAACGTCTTGCAAATAAATGCAGGGCTGAGAATAACCTGAGATACTCCACCTAGGTATTCTCTATACATGTTGAGTATGTTATAACAGTTGATGCATGAATGGTAGAGTGAGGAGATGTACACAGGCACACAGTACAATACAATACCCAGTTCTTGAATGAAGCCCCTAACAGTTGTTCAAGTAAATTTTTTTATCGTTTATTTCACCTTCTAAATATGCATCCAGATCTCACATGCTAGAACCATAACAAATCATATACATGAAATAAATAAATGATATTCAATTATCAGTTTTTACAAAATGCAAAATAAAAAAAACACCTTTTATTTTGGGGCAAACAAAACTGTTTTTTCTGTCACTCAGACCCCAGAAATGTCTAGTTATCCTAAAATAATGGCATTTGCACCTAAAGGAGACTTGGAATTCAACAAATTACTGGGAGAGACTATGCTTCACACTGCTGTATACAGTACTAGAAATGTGAATGGATTTTTTTTAAAACTATGCTTAACATTTATTAACCAATGAAAAAAGTGTTCCAAGGTGGGTCAGAGAATCAAAGCTGCCAGTCCAGCCTGCTTCCAGACAGCTCTCATGCTACTCTCTCTCTTCACACAGGAGCAGCTACAATGTTAGTTGCAACAAGGTTTAACATTCACTCTATTCCCAGGTGCGTTAGTTCCTCTGTGAGGGTGCTTTAGATTAGGGAGTTCTGATTAACTCATGTTCTACATTTCAGATCTAATTTTAGCTCTAATTGCTGGAAGTGCAAGTGTTGTGCAAAGCAAATACCTAATAAACTTCTGACCAATAACTCTCATTTCCTGCTTGGTCTTTTAGCTTTTTCACTTGCGTTCACTCGCTGCAGCCAAATGGCAACACCACTCATTGTGAGAGGACTCCTCTGTCCACACATGAGCTGAGCAAATAATGAATTTTTGGAGGGCTTGGGGGGGCCAAACTGAAAAATAAAATAAATAATAACAATTTTTTGTTTGATTTGAATATAAACCTCTTTTTTTTTCAAAAACATTTCATTGAATAGAAAAACTTGGTTTTTTTTGTTTCAAATTAATGGGAACATTTTGATCAACTAAAACCAACTTTTTCTAAGTGTTTAATCTGAAACTATTTGTCATATTCATCCTGAATTTGTGAATAGTTTCAGATAAATTAATTTTTTAGTAAAAATTCTATCTGTCAACTTTCTTTTCTATGGCGTACCTCTTGACTGAGACTGAGAACGGTAGGTTTGTGAGAAACTCTTTTCCCTTCAGCACCTCTCCTTAGCACTAATGGGGATTTGTATTCTTTGGGGACAGTGTGTGAAATTGTATACTTCCCAGTAATCTTAATAAAAATTAGATTAATTAAAAAAGAAAGAAAACAGAATTAAAAGAAGGAAACAATTTTCTTAACCTCTCCAGATTTACCCTTCTCATAACTAGAGATGAGAGTCTTTAGATACAGAGGAAGACCAGAAAAGTGACAAGCTTACACCCTTTGAAATCACTGGTGCATCTGAAAGCATTGTGCTGCTGTCCAGAGACCAGCTCCCGATGCTTTCCAGTCTTCAGGACTCATTTTTCAAGTCTCCTTCTGGGAATCAGCTTTCATGTCCAGACATGCTTTCCCTGAATCCCCGTGTATTTTTCAGGTGTTAGAGTCCATTAATGGATCAGGGGGAGGTTTCATTAGCATTTACACAAAGGAATCTTTGATCAGGAGCCCTGTATGCAGGGGTGAAAGTAACACTCAACACTTACCGGGATGGGGGCTGGTTCCAGCCCTTGGAAGGGGCAGGGCCTTGGGCGGAAGGGGCGGAGCTGGGAGTCAGCATCCCCCAGCCAGCCCATCTGTGTTACCTGGCCCGCACCAGCCTCTGGCACCTGTTCCTTCCCCTCCTCCCCCGTCGGTGGCCTGGGGAGGGGGGCAAAAGGGGAAACAACATTAAAGCACTGCCACAGCAGCACTTTAAAGCATTGCTGTGGCAAAGGATCCTGCTTAAAGACCTTGCTTAAAACACTGCTGTGATGCCCCTTTTGGGCCCCCTCCCCCGGTTGGTAGGCCTGTGGCAGCGCTTTATCATTGGCCGCTACGGGCCGGTACCAGCAGCCACTTTTTACTGGTACGCTGTACTGGCCCGTACCGCCTTACTTTCACCCCGGACTGTATGGGAGGAAGACTACATGACTATTGTCTCCTGACTATAATGGGAGTTTCCCTTAGCCTCCTTATCTCCTATGTTGGTATGTAAAAAGCCAAGGTGATTTTAATGTCTTTAAAATAAATACTGTGTTGCACTATTGCTCTGTACTATTGTTGCTTTCTAGCTTGTCATACCCTTCAACTAAATATACCCAGTCTCCGTCTCTGGTGAGCACAGACTATGTTTTCACTGCAAAAAAAGGACTTTTTTAAAAAGCAGCAGAATAACTAATGTACACGGTAAATACGTGAAGTGAGGTCAAACCAGGATGGAGGTATAGTGTTGACCTTGCCCACCTACGTCATGGTAAAAACTCCCCGAGCCTTGTCTCCACTAGGATTTTGCAGTGAGATACTTAACTCACGTTCGTCATCTCTCTGTACAAACACACCTTTTTTGTCCGTGAAGACACAGTCAGAGACAGCTTAGATGTGGCCCTTTTAAAATTTCTTTTATTAATTTCTCTTTATAAAATATAAATTATCGACATCCCCTAGAACTTCAGGCCCAATCCTAAATCATCTTGTCCTCACATGGACAGAGAAGCAATGGGCTTAAATTGCAGCAAGGGGGATTTAGGTTGGACATTAGGAAAAACTTCCTAACTGTCAGGGTGGTTAAGCACTGGAATAAATTGCCTAGAGAGGTTGTGGAATCTCCATCACTGGAGATTTTAAGAACAGGTTAGACAAACACCTGTCAGGAATGGTCTAGATAATATTTAGTCCTGCCTGGAGTGCAGGGGATTGAACTAGATGACCTCTCGAGGTCCCTTCCAATTCTATGATTCTATGATGATGCCCTGTTCTTCTTCCTCCTCCCCATCCCAGAACTTCCTTTCCTAACTCACATTAGTTAAAAATAAAGTGTGTTACCTATATGGTGGTAGATATTGAAATGTATCAGAATAAAGATATGCAACCTTGAGTTCCAAAAGCAATTTGATGCTAATTCAGCTTTGTAGATTTATGTATTTTTAAAACATGTGCTAAGTGCAGCCATCCCACGTTCGGGGAGTCCCTTCCAATATTGAAAACAGCACAATAATCAACAGTTGCAGTGAACAGCTAAAATACACTGCCGGCCACCCATACAGTCAGAACTCATTCCTTCCCCATAACTTGTCAGTCATGGAAATTCATTTTGCAGGATCCTGGGAGCCAAGTTGACCTGAGCACATGGAGACAATCAACTGTGCTTCCAGCCAAGTGATCTGAGTCAAGGGGTATAGCTAAATCTATAACACTGCTACCTCTCTGATACATAGCTAAACCTACAGATTCTGAGGGTTTTGCAGCAGTGATTATGCTCGGGTAAGAGTGCCTCACAGCCACCCTATGACCTACACTCATCTCTTGCATGTCAGGGAGGGAAGCCTTTTTTCCATGTATTCCAAATAAAGTAGAAAAGTGCTACAAATGACCCCTATTGTATTGTAATATACTAAACTATATTATACTGCTCAGCCACAACCTTATTTAAAGCTAACCTTAGCCATACCTGGCAGAGTATTAAATGATCTTATGATGAATACAACTGGTGTATATAAGCAAGCTCTGTGGCCAGTCCATATCTGGTGCACAAGTACATGACGTGGTGTCAGGAGTAAACTAAGAACAGAACCAGAAGGAAAACAGCCACAAAGTTTGCAGGATCTCATCAACATGCCACTCTTCAATGCCCAAGAGAACTTCATCTTTGACAAACTTTCACAATGGACAGATTAGAAGCATTATTTTTCAAGGTTTGTAATTGCAAACAAACTCCACAAAGAAACTGAAGATATACAGGTGTCTTCTTTAATTTATGCTATAGGGAAACAAGCAGAGCATATCTTTAGATCATTTGACTTTACTGAAGACAGTGACAAAGGTGACTATGAAAGGGTTTCTGACTATATTTGATGCATACTTTATACCTCAGAGAAATGTGGTTTATGAAAATGCATGTTTCCAGTAGAGAATTCAAGAACCAGGGAAAATGTTGAGTGATTTATAAGAGCACTGCATACATTGGCTGAAAACTGTGATTCTGGGAATGTAAAACTTGAAAATATCAGAGACAGGCTGGTTATTAGGTTAACAGATAACACCTTTCATAGCAGGTATAACTGAAGAGAGATTTAACCATAGCCACAGCTATACAGAGATCAAAGCAGTCTAAGTTGGTGAGACAGTGAAACATTGAGCAACTTGACAATCCTGAAAAACCTGAAACTACTTAGAAACTGTAAATAGACCCTTGAATGTTAAATGTCATTATCATAAAATTCCTGAAGCAAGGAGCGGGAACTCCCAGGCTAAGAGGGACAAATCCCAGCCTACATGGACAAGGTGTGGAAAATATCTTATCTGAAGATATGATGCATGTCCAGTCAGAGGCACACGGTGTAATAAATGCATGAAATATGGACATTTTGCAGCTGTTTGCCACACCAAAGTAGTCAGGGAGTTGATTCATATTGTGGACGATCAAGAGCCATTATTTCTGGGATCTATCACTTGTGATAACATAGAGCCTTCCTGGAGAGTGAAAATGAATATTCATGGCAAGACTATTGACTTCAAAATTGACTCAAGAGCTAATGTCACAATCATCTCAGATTGGACTTACAATCACCTTTCACTCCTCCAAGAGCTGAAGTCACCTGACACAACTCTGACTAGCCCTGAAGGTATTCTTTGCTGCATGGGCCAATTCACCACAGAAACAGCTTACAAAGACAAAAGCTATGCACTCAGAGAGTATGTGATTAAAGGTCTACAAACCAACAGCTTTCTCAGGCACAGCATGGCAGCCATGATGGGCCTAGTGAGAAGGATGGAAGAACTCAATGGAATATTTGGTGATATTGGACATTTGAAAGGCGATCCAGTGCAAATAACATTAAGAGACAATGCTGAATCATATAGTGTACATGCACCATGCAAGATTCCTATCCCATTACTTCCTTAAGTGAAAACTAAGTTAAAGAAAATGGAGCAGATTGGCATAATTCTCATAGTTCTCAAGTACTATGATGTGAACAAACCAACAATAGTCAGCGTGGGTGCAAGTAGCTGTGGCCTAGGTGGTATATTGTTGTAACATCATGTCTCTGAATGGAAGCCAGTTGCATTTAGCTCTCTCACACTCACAAAAGCAGAAAAATTATATGCACAGATTGAAAAGTAATTCCTGGCAAGCATATGGGCATGTGAGAATTTTTACAGATATCTGTGTGGACTAGATTCATTTACCCAGGTAACAGACCATAAACTGCTCATAACCCTCATCAACAGAAAAGACCTGGATCCAGCACTGCTGAGATGCCAATGTTGATTGCTACGTTTAATGTGATTTAACCCAATTGCTAAATATGTTCCTGGGAAAAATCTGGTAGTAGCAGACACTCTGTCATGAAGCCCAGCATTACACTCAACTACCCATCAGCTCGAAGATGACATAAAGGCATAAGTGGATGCTGTGGATGCATACAGACTAGTGTCAGAATAGAGATTACAAAAAGCAAACCTGACAGACATGCAACTTCAGTTCTACGTTACATTAGGGATGGCTGGCCCCAGTATCTAAAAGGACACTAAGGAAGTGTCAAGAGACTACTTTGCGGTGCTTGGACAATTAAGTGAGTCAAATGGTCTCATGATTAAAGGAAATTGCATCATAATTACAAATGAAATGAGAGGAGAAATCTGAACCTCATCCATGAAGGACATCAAGGATTAACTAAATGTTGTGAACAGGCCACCAGTCATGTGGGGGGTGGGCATCAGCAAGGATATAAAGAATAAAATATCTGCATGTGAAGATTACAGAACTAACAGACCAACACAACACAAAGAACTTTTAATAAGAACACCTTGACCAGCAGACCTTGGAAGAGACTTGCTGAAGATTTATGCATATTCAGAGGATATCATTATCTGATCGTTGTGGACTATTTTGCCAGGTATATAAGAATAATGTACTTGAAAGACATAACATGTCACAGTGTTATTGAGAACCTGAAGTGCACTTTTGCTCATTTAAGTATTCCAGAACAACTAGTGACGGACAATGGACCACAATTTACTGCAGTAGATTTTAAGTCCTTCCAAATGAAATATGATTTTGATCATATTACTAGCAGCCCACATTACCCACAAGTGAATGAAGAGGCTAAGGGAGCTGTACAGGCAGCCAAGAAAATCCTACAGCGGGAAGTTCCATTTCTTGCTCTTTGTGATTTACAGATCAAGACCAATAGTAGCTACTGGATATAGTCCAGCACAATTCATGATGGGAGGACTACTCAGAACTACTGTTCCAACTTTGGACAAGAACCCATTTCCAAAGTGGCCAGACATGACAACAGTAGACAAATATGATAAAAAGGTTAAAAGACCTTCTGAACACTTTTAAAAGAGATGTGGTGACTCTGTTCATGTCGAATTGGATGGAGAAAAAAGGATGGACAACTCCAGCTGTTGTAAAGAAAAATAATTCAGCGCCAGATCTTATGTGATTGAGACTGACAGTGGCGAGTTCAACAGAAACTATCAACATCTACAGTTTGCTCCTCAGAAAGAACAATCAACGGAGCAAACTCTGCAGAAGAAGAATCAATTCTAAACTGACCACAGTCAGTTGTTGCAACTAATAGACAGCAGGATGACCAAGTTGTTACATGTTTGGGTTGTGTAATTAGAAAGCCAGAATGATTCAGAGATACTTAACAGACAGATATGTACTGAACTGATAGTATGAATATTATAAATGGCAGGAATGTAGAACCTAAAGGGAGAGAGGTAATGGAATGCTAAACTGTATTATATTGTTCAGTCAATAGGTAGTGCTGCGTGTAAGATACTTTGTTTAAAGCTAAACTTAGCCATATCTGAAAAAGCATTAAAGGATCTTATGATGAACACATCTGGTGTGTATAAGCAAACTCCGTAGCCATTGCACATCTGATAGAAAAGTATTTGACACCTGTCTTTCCCTTTCCCCTTGCAAATTAAATGTTTCTCAAGCTTTAGAAAACATTGGTAAGTTTATGTTAGTTCAAATCATTGCAAAAGATGTAAATATTAATTGACTGTCTGCATTAACAGTGGGTGAGAGATGGCAGAGGTTTGTTGCTTCTCTGTGTCAACTTTCTATTGCTTTTCGGTGTTAAGAAGTGACATGACAACTGGTTTCATGAGGCAGAAATTCACAGCCTAGAAATTCAGAGCATCAAGCCATGCTCTGACAATTGAAAGAGCCATTCCCAACATTGCTTTTTCAGCTCAACTATAACTACAGAAAGAATCTACAATGTTTCTTTCTTTTTCATTTAATGTTAACCTCCATTTACTTCCATTTCTCCTAGATTGAAGAGATTTGACTGTGGTGTTGAGCTAGAAATTTCCTATTTTCTTGCTGGTGCATTGTTGTTCTAGGGCCTGTTATGTTATTTTAGGGAAATGAAATACAAACTTAATATATGTGATATAAAGGGGGCAGTGTCTAGACAGGGACTGTGTGCCCCTAGACTTGTGTCTACAACAGAGTTTCATATAAAAAAATGAAATGTTAGTTAATCTTTCCTAGAAAATCACACAGCATTAATGGCTTAATATACTGTGCTAATAGTTTAGGCAAAACATAACCATGACTTGATCTATTAAATATAGTAAATGAATCAGGGTCTGATACATGACTTATAAAAGCAAACAAAACTTTTTTTCTTTTCTTATAAAATAATACTGTCTTATTCCCTTGCATCACATAATAGAAAAGTTATCAGCCATGCAGTTGCTGATGACTCTTATTCCTTGTTTAACTGTGAGTTTTCTAAATGCTTATGTGGTGTGCAAATTAGCTGCTGAACAGCAGCCAGTGGTGCCAGGTCAAGAGTGCAAGGGATGTCAGAAGGGACTGAATGTTAGAAATAGGATTACTGTCTTAAAATAGACCAACTACACGAATTGTAAAGTGACTTCAGGGGAACTCTTTAACTGATACTGCTGGGGACTGCGGTGCAAACCTCTGAAAGGTCCAAACCTTAATCCAGAAAATAGCGATGTTGTGAGATTTATTAACGTCAGTGGAGCTGATCAGCAACTGCTCTGGTCTCTTTCAAGGCACTGCTTTATCAGAGTCATTAGAACAGTGGAGACTGGTTTACATTGCTCGTGTCTTAGGAGTCAAATGTTGAAGAACCCAACAAACTGTATGAGATTTGAACAGCTTTCTTTTGTGGGGAAGAAGAGAACATTGGAACAAGTATAGATTTGTAGAACTTGAAAAATGGACTTAACACATTTTTATAATTCTGTTTGACAAAAACATTAGAAAAACATAGCCCACTAGCTGCCAGCCCAAAGTTTAGATCTCGTAAAAAGAAACAAAACAGGTTTACAAAATCTAATATGAACAAAAAGATTTTCCTTGTTTCTCATTATTTCACTGAAAACAATTCTGAGGTACGCATTAGCAACCATCAATACATTATTTTAAATAAGAGTGGATGTTACCAGAATCAACTTGTTTGAAAACTGGGCTTGTTTATATGCACAAATGCAGTAGAAAGTAAGAGTATGTCTGTGCTGCAATAAAATACCCACAGCTGGCCCCTGTCAGCTGACTCAAGCTCCTGGGGTTGGGACTATGGGGCTATAAAATTGCAGTGTAGACATCCAAGCCTGGGCTCTGAGACCCCGGAAGGGGGGAGGGTCCCAAAACCCAGGCTCCAGCCAGAGCCCAGACGTCTACAGTGCAATTTTATAGCCTCCAGCCCAAGGCCTGCGAACCCGAGTCCGCTGACACGGGCCAGCCATAAGTGCTTTATTGCAGTGTAGACATTTCCTAAATGTCTAAATTTTCAAAAGTGGCCACTTATTTTGGGTGTTCAATTTGAGAAACTATTTGGAATCTCAAATTTGGCACCCAAAATCAGTAGCCATTTTGGAAAATGTTGGCCTTAATATCCTTTAAGAAGATTCACATTTTCTTAAGCTTTGCCTTTACTTAGTCCAGGTTCATTGTAACTACTGACTTGTTAACTTTTTTCTCATTTAACTTTTGCTACAGTGGAGCTATGATTTCTAATTATGACATAATCAGGAAAACATTTTACTTTTTTTTTTGTTCTGTTGGCAAGAAAATGCTCCCAGTCTGGGAGGAAAAGATAACACCAACTAAACCAGACTTGGCTCATTATATTTGCTAATATAAAGTGAGAGATGAATTTTGTACATTGGACTATTTCTAAAAATGTGGGGTTTGGCGTGGATTTTTTTTTTTTTTTTTCATTTTTTGGAACAGTACCTGCAACCATTTTCCAGTCTCTTTCATAAAACAAAGATTGAGTTCTGATGTTTTTCAGCTTGAATACTTATAGCTTTACCTGTCACTACATCTTGTCCAATGCCACATTGTTAAAATCAAAGAGAGCTCACTACAGTGGCTCGCTGGTAGTAAATAAATTATTTGGTTTTAACTCTGTATGTAAAAGTTTAGGTCAAAATTCTGGACTCTCATGTGCTAGGGGGAAAAGAGGATATACACAGGAGGCCCTTCTCACTACTAGCACATCAACGTAGGATGGCAGAATATGGAGATAATACTCTTTATTGGACTAGGTGGGATATCTAACTACTGAGCCTAGTAACATGGTCAGCTGGGTTGAGTTCAAGGCCAGTCCTTGACCCCTTATTCACATGGTGCAGTTCAACAGTCGATTATCGGGAGTGTATATTGCCCTGTACAGACAGGATGGCACTGGAGCCTGCTGCTCCTACCCCTTCCATAACACCTCACAACCAGAAAAGCAGCATTTTGCCCTTGCTTGGTGGAATTTCTAGAATCTAGAAAAGTCATTTCTAGAATGATGGCTGCCACCAATCTGAACTTGGGAAGAACAGAGAGTCCACAGTTCAAAAACTCAGGCTAAGCTCCCTTGGTATGTCTACACTGGAGTAAAAGACCCGCGGCATGGCTGTGATTGGCCCAGGTTAGATGACTTGGGCTCAGAGGGCTCAGGCTGCGGGGCTAAAATTGCTGTGTAGACATTCAGGCTTGGGCTGGAGCCTGGGGTCTGGGACCCTGTGAGGGAGGACGGTCTGATAGTCTGGGATCCTGCCCAAACCTGAACATCTACACAGCAGTTTTACAGCCCCACAGCCTGAGCCCAAGTCAGCGGTCAGCTGTGGGTGTTTAATTACTGTGTAGAAATACTGTTTCTGTCCACACACAAATCACACTAACCCAGGACTCAGACCCAGGGTCTCATGATCCTGTGGTGGTGGATGGGCCAAACCTGAGTCAAGCTGGGACCCAGGATTCAAGTCTTATTGCTTTGCAGTATAGACGCAGACCCACTAAACTTGTGCTCTGGGAGTCTCCCAAAAGTTTCCCACAATCCCACAGATGGACTTTCTTTGGCCTCTGGACAGTCAAGTTTGGGGGACAGTCAAGTTTTTCTACACTACAAAATGAATAAAAGGCTAGAGCAGCCAAATTTTGGGTGGACGCTAGGAAGTCAGGGATATGGGTGGTTGGACTCAGACTTGCATAATGCAGCGTAGATAGTAGAACTCCGGATTGGGACCCAAGGGTCAACTATTTCTAACTTGGGATTGCAAATGAGTATAGATGCTCAAGTTCTAGATTAACAAACCCAGGGTCTGCTAACTCAAGTTCTACTAACCCTGGGCTTACATTGCAATATAGAGATACCCACATAAGCCGGTATGGTCCGGTATGGAGTACCAGCAAGAGCCGGTACACTGTCCGAACCGGACTGGCTTCCCCAGGCTGGCGATTTAAAGGGCCCGGGGCTCCCTGCAGCGGCCGGAGCCCAGGGCCCTTTAAATCACCTCCCGAGCCCCGCTGCCGGAGTCCTGGGGTAGCGGCGGCAGGGCTCCTGTGGGGATTTAAAGGGCCTGGAGCTCTGCTGCAGTAGTGGCGGCTAGAGCCCCAGGCTCTTTAAATCGCCCCTAAACCCCGGGACTCCCAGCCACCTCTGCAGCTGGTAGCTTCGGGGGGTGATTTAAAGGCCCTGGGGCTCCTGGCCGCAGCCAGAGCCCTGGGCCCTTTAAATCTTGATTTAAAGGCCCACTTCTTCTGGTTGAGGCCACGCCTCTTCCGGATGAGGCCACAACCCTGTTCAGGACTCCAGCGTACCAGTAAGTCCTTTAACTTACTTTCGCCCCTGCCATCGAAAGAACTGTTGTCTGTGATCCGCCCCCTCCTCCCCCCCAAATTACTAACAGGGGACTCTCAACCATAACATCATTTTATGTACAGGAACTCTGAATAGAGAGACCATGAAGTGATCACCATGGTTGTTTTACTTTTAATCTACTTCTGAGTTTGATATTTCCCCCCCTCTTTAAACAGGGCCAGGTTTGGCAGTATATTAGGAGCTTATATTGTCACTGAGCCCATTTTCAGCATAAGCCTGCAAATATCTTCAATACATTTTTTTCTCATTGTTCCTTCATGTTATTCCAGAAGAATGTGTGATGCACTTGACATCAGTTTTTCTAGGGCTTCACTGTTAACAGTCACGGTTGGTGATAAAACATTGGCTGGCAAGTGCTATACTGACACCCACTGCTGTGTCATATCCAATCTCTTTCATAAAGGAGGCTTTGGTGGAAATAATAATTTTCAGAAAAAAATTAATAGAAGTAGAGGTCTGGCAAAAATAAATGTTATATCAGGAGCAGACTTTGCCAAACATAACGTTTTCTCAGGAGCAGAACTTGGCAAAATGAATGTTTTATCCGGAGTGGAAGGTTGGAAAAAGTAACATTTTATCAGAAGCAGAGACATACAGAAAACACTTTTTTTATCGGGAACAGGGACCATGGCAATTTAATCAGGAGAAAAGCTTGCTGAACGTGGAGTTTGATCAGGAGTTTTGTTTGAGGAAAATAATGTTTCATGAGGGAGAGTGACTTTCCAAAAAATACTGTTTTATTAGGGGGAGGAGATTGGTGAAAATAGCATTTTATCAAAATGAAGGGGGTAAAGGAAGGATGATTCAGTGACACTAATGTATTAATAGCTCTTAGCTTCCAATGGCCATGAACTTTGCTTCCGAGAACACATTACTTGCACACCAAGCGCTTGCCCTAGCTAAAATGCTGGTTTTGACAAGCGGGGCTGCTGACAAAATGTTATTTTTGGCAAGCCCAACTCCTAAAGAGATGTTTTTAGAAAACTTCCTTCAGAGGGAAGATGTATAAATTGACTATAATACCTGCAGCAGAGCCAGGTATCTCTTTGAGCCAGATTTCTAGTAGCTCCCCATGCAGTATTACTTGTGAATGTCTAGAGTGGCCAGTAGGTGGGTTTAGAGCAGGGAGGTATGAGTGCGTGTAAATAGGAAACAAAGTCAGTCTTGCATTCACCCAAACCATAGTGTGTTGGGTCTCTAATCACCCTGCCTTCCCTTGTGTCTTTTGCTTTGTAATGAGGTTGCATGATGCTTTCAGTTCTGAAATGCAATTCTGGGGCTGGAGACAGTGCCTCTATCATTTTATTCCCCAAGTCTGATGCTGACTGACTTACAATGGTAGAGATTTTAAAATTTGTACTTTGCACACTTTCCCATCTTTGGAAGTTTGTTTACAGTTATAATTCTGCCTCATCTAGTCAGAAGTCAACAATGGAGCTCTTCCATCTCTTCCTTTTCCTTCAGCTGCAGGGGAGTGAATCTCATTTAAAGTAGACTCCTAAAAAATTATATAAGAACTTTAATAGTGGAAGGAAAAAGAAGGCTGAGAAACTCAACACATCTCCTTATCTCATCATATCTTCATATCTTGCCATCCCTGCATGCTGGAATGTTATGTAAATAGCTAGGGCAAGAATGTCACATATTATTTTGTAAGTGCAATCTCTAGGGAGGGACCAATACTGGGTATGAATATAGGACAGGTGCTGATAACCAGTGATTCACTGTTTCAATATGAGGGCTAAGTTGGCATGAAGTAAAGTGCACCAGAAGAATATAAATTACTGAGACCGGATGGATGAGATTCTCCATGAATATTGCAGGAATTAAGTACGGAGTCATTGGCATCACTCACTGTTTATTTACAATGTCACCGAGCAGAGGCAGGATATCATGGAACTGGAGAAAGGCTGATGTAGTGCCTATTTTTAAGAAAGGTAACAGGTGTGAAGTTGGTTACTGCAGTACAGCTTGTTGTCTTCTATTCCAGGTACTGTAAGATACTTGCATCTATCATTAGGGATGAAATAGTTGGCTATTTTGAGAAGAATGGGCTGTTAAGCAGCAGCGGTTACGAAGAATAAATATTTTTAGACCAATCTGGTGCAGTTCTTTGAAAGGATGATTGGGAAGGGGGGTGAACAATTCCCACAGTGGCTGTGGACAGGAAGGGGTTAGTGGTCTGTCCTAGAGATAGTGTCCACAACACCTGCCAGCTGTATGAACCTGACATCGAGGCCCTCCAGAAAAAGGTAGGAAGCAGGCTACTGAGAGCTGCTGCCTTTACAGAGGGGTTATGGGCCTCAGGGAGAGAAAGGAAGAAAAGTGTGTGTGCAGTGGAAGGATCTAGGGTGAGGGCAGAGCTGTCATGAGAGAGGAACCCTGGAAGCAACCAAGCTTAGGGAGAAAGCCCAAGTTGAAGTTTTTTATGTTACTGTTAATTAAGCAAAACATCGGGAAAAGGGTGAGTTTTGACTCTAAATGCCATGTGGACTTTGTTTCAGAGCAGGTTGTGAAAGACTGTCCCTCTCAGTGACTGAGAAATAGCTGATGAAAGGGTGGTGGACATACTGTTATCCATTTAAATTTGAGGAAAGCCTTTGATAAAGTGCTATATAAGAAACTGGTGAATGAAAGTCAATAGACAGGCATAGGCAGTGCAGTATATTAACCATCTTGGCCGAGAACAGGGTATCATACAAGTGAAGTATATTTAGGATCACATACTGCTGAGTGATGTGACCTATAATAGTCAATGTCATTTGGACGAACGAATATGTGTTTATGTTTTAAAATTTATAGAGAGAACTATGGGGTCTATCCTGCTCCCTTGAAGTCAATGGAAGTGTTGCCACTGACTTCAATAGGATCAAGATTAGGCATTAAAATAAAAGAGTTTGTTAATACTAAAAATATGTAAATGAGCCAAATTAATCTTTGGAGAAACCTAATGCTAGGGTTACACTAGGGATGAATTTGGGCTATTAAATCAAGGAGCAACAAACCATCATTTGAAAATTTATGACTGTAAATGTACGTTACTCATATAAGGAGAATTATAAAATTGGCTAATCATAGGTTAAATGATACTTTACTCAAGAAAGTCTAGATGGAAAAAATGTAGAGGTCCAACAGTGGGAGCAAACATGGGCAAACCTAGAGGATTGCCGGGTAGAAAGCTTATATAAATGAGCTCCAGAGGCAGAATTTTTCCCAAGAGGCCCATCTACAGAAAAGAACTGGACTGATCTTACACTTTTTCTAGTATAATTTGTTCTTGCAATAATCCACTATGTCCACTCTACAACCAGGTTAGTGTAAACTGGTGTAGTGAATTTGTACACACAGCACTGACTTCTCAGATTGCTATACTTGTCCACAGAAGCACTTATCCAGACTTTCTTGCACTGCACCCCAACAGCACAGGTGCATACTTGGCAGCAGTATCATTGCATATATCTTGGTTTTTACTTTGAGTTTTATGGTATCATAAATTACATGTTAATATCATAGCATTATTGTTGTTTTTATACTTGAGTTCCAAATATTTGGTTTGTAATCTCCCAACAGTTTATTTCAATGATTGTTTACAGTTGTTCTGTCCTGTGTAAGGATCTGCCAATCATTCCTGAGTAACTGTGCCCCCATACTACTGCAGACAGCACAGCTGCAGGGGTGGGCAAGGAGTCCTTTACATCTCCACTCCAGACCTGACTCTGAGCCTGGTGCTTGGGTATCTGTTATGCCAAGTAATGTTACTAACGTCAGTGGGACCAGGATTTAGCTTCTAGCAATTTAAATTATCACTGATCTCTCTAAGTAGCTGCTGTCTTTGCTATTATTATACAACAGGTTTTCATAGCCACTGAGCAATGGATGAGTGAATTCTCAGATCTCCACTTAAACAATAATTCTTTTTATTTTAGTTCCTTCTACTATTAAAATTCAGCATTTGCTAAGTTTTACTGTAGTGGTACCTGATGCCATCAGATTTCCCTATACTTAAAATAGGTAAAAACTCCTCTCATTTTAGATACCGCTGCATAGTAATGACTGGTAAACATTAACTTTTAATGGTGACTGTTACACATGAATTAGTTGTGCTGTTCTTAGCTGTTCTCCACCAAACAGGCCTCTCTCTCTGTGCTTTGCAGGACCCAACATTGAAAATGAGATAACTTTAATAGTTCCTCTTCCATACCTGCAGTTTCATCCCAAAAGGAAATTAGAACAATATGTGATAGATTGTAATGGCTGCTTGAGATCGTATAGTTGAGCATGTAGATTCATACTTCCTTTGAATGAGTAATTTTCTATTGTTTTTGGTAAATGCCACTTTTTTTAGAAAGGGAAGTTAAGTTATTAGAAACTACTGTTAAATAGTTCTAAAGGGTATTTTTTAGGCTCTGAGTAATTTGTGTGCCTATGGATTACTTACACATTGTGTTGTTTTAATTATTTCTGTAATTGTACAGTATGAACATATTGTTTGGCAGAAAATAAAATAATAAAGAGAAACATCTAGAAAGCCCAGCAGTATGGACTGAAGTCCATCTTCATGTCAATCCACTGTGTGTAAGTACTGTAGGAGCCTCCAAACAGCAGGCTGTATCATCTTCAATATATTCTGCAACACCTAAGCACAATGGGGCGATTAAAGAAAGGATATATGTCCTCTACCTTTAAATTTGCCGGGCTTTAGTGGTTTCAATGAGGCCCTTCATGTTATTTGAACTTAGTTTTGGGTGGTTTATATATGATAAAGGGGTTATTACACAGTGATCCTTGTATGTTTAGGTCAGCTGCGACAATCAATCAATGGACACTTTGCCTTTGGCAGCACATGCTTCCATAAAAAAAATTCCCTGGCAGACCCCCTTTAGTTAGTAATGACAGAGTAACCTCTGTCAAGTAATGTACTTGATAAATTTTGCATGTGCTGTTGACTGACAGAAGCTCTGGCTTCCTGTCTAAGCAGCAAACACAAGCTTCAAAGAACACAGAAACTTCTTTCTTCTCCCCAAATGAAATGTCTGAAAACAAGACTGGGAGAGAATCAAATCTATCTCTGAGGGAAGCAGTAAAACAAAGTTTCCAGAAGGGAGGGGATTTTTACACATCCATAGAACCAAACATTCTCTTTCCCTTCTTTTTCCTTTTCTTGCATTTGCCTGTCATTTGCAATCACTCTGGGATTTGCTTGCAGTTGTGGCATGGCACTTAGCACCAGCAATTATATGAAACAACAGCCTGAGTGAGTGCTTCTGCAGCTGACTTGGTATAAATCTAATTCACACTCCCACTGGCCAGTGATCCCTATCTTTCAGGATCAGCAAGGATGGAGTGGTAGCCTTTTGTTTAGTCTGTGTGGATGTGGTAATTGTCTGCAGCTGGGACTCCTGCTTGTTTGCTTTGGTTAACTTTTAAGGTATTGCCACAGTTCCAGTGACTCTACTGACCCTTCAAGTTCTTTCAACAAAATGATAGCAGAGTATACCACAAAGACTGTCACTCCATTCTTGCTGCTCTGAGCAGGAAACCCTCCCCCCCGATGAAGATTTAGCTGACTTCTTTAATTCTATAGATAAGAGGGAACTGAAATGCATGACCACCATTGAATCAGGCTTTTGGCAATTATTTCTATATATTTAGGACCAGTCTCACTTCACAGACCTCACTGGCGTTAATGGGAGTTCCACACACACAGAAGAGTCCATAAGAGTCAACATGAATTTCACTGTAGGTGTTGATGGCATAGTTTCATATGGTATGAAAATCAACATACCAATGGATGCGGTATTTGGGCAAGTAGAGAGCAACAGAGTGCATTAATGTTATTGCTTTCTTTTAGGGAATATGCTACCAGACAGCAAAGCAGGCTGCAAGTTTACTGCTTATTATCCTTTAATTAAGAGCACAGTTCTGCCTGACTAAAATTAAGGGAGTTTTGCCATTGGCTTCAGCAGGAGCAGGTTTAGACCCTAAAATGAGGTTTAGGATTACTTACATGGGTGGTGGGGGTGAAGCTTTCCATTGGGGAAGCTAGCTCCCCATTCTGCCTCTTATGCCCATGGCCCCACACACATTCCACCCCCTGCTCCACCCCAGGCCTGGCCCCACTGGAGGAAGGACTGGCAAGCAGCAACAAGGGGGCCAAACAGGGAGGAGTGGAGGAACCAACAAGCAGTGGCGGGGACCTCCAGAGAGGGGATGGAGGGTTCTGGGACCTGGGAAGCTGAGTAGCAGATACCACCTCCTTAGCCACCTGGGAACCTGCTTGGCACATAATAAATAAGCAAAATCTTCCTGCAGAAGCCCACTCCCAGCAGAGAGGGGAAGAGGAGGTGGGGCTACCACAGTCCAGGCTTCCAGTGGCAGGGCTGGCAGTGGTTGCGCCAGGGGAGGCTTAGCCTCTCCTGGCCTATTATACCCACTGCCCATGATTACAAACTATCCTAATTCCCACCTATGAATACAAGTCTTCTGTGTTCTGAAACAGAGCAACTGTATGGATCAGGACTGTGATTTTGTAGTATGCAGCAGCACAGCACTGTTGATTAAAAAATGGCCTGAGCTGAAGCCTGGTCTACACCTAAAACTTAGGTCGACCTAGCCATATCGCTCAGGGCTGTGAAAAATTTCACACCTTCTGTGACGTATTTAGGTCATCCTGAAGATGCAGCTAGGTTGATGGAAGAATTGTTCTGTTGACCTGGCTACCAGCCCTTGGAGAGGTGGATTTATCACAGTGATGGAAAAACCCCTTCCATCGCTGCAGTGTCTACGCTGCAGCAGCGTAGGTGCAGCTGTAGCGCTTGTAGTGTAGACATACCCTGAATTTATTTCAAAAGGAAGCTAAGCCACACTTATCAACAGGTGCCATTTACTGTATATCAATCCAAGTGATTGTGTTTATGGAAAAAAGGAATTTAAAACCAGCATGTGCATTACAATGCTAAAGCAAAACAGGAAATTTCCAGCAGTTGAAACAGTTCTTGGTGAAAGCTGGGTAAGATGGGAAAATGCAAACTTCAAATCCAACTACTATATAATTGCATGTTCAAACCATCTCACTGAGAAAAGATAGCAGTAGTTGTTTGAGAAACAACTAATTTTGTATTCATATAAATATGTCCTAACATGAGTATGAATTTCTGAGTGACCTCAGAGCCAGTTTCGGTGGAAAGGCCTGTCAAATGTGTTATTTGCCTATTTCTTTATGTTTATTTAAAATCTTTTAGATTTCCAAGATTTCCAAAACAATGACAAAGGTCGCTCAATAGTAAACATAGTGAATCTGTCAGTCCAATATGTAAATGTTGATAAATAATGTATATGACAAAATAAACCTACAAAAATGTGTTCCTCCTTCTCCCTCCCCGTCACTGTAGTTAAAATTAGAAATAGTGAGTATCAAAGAGGTTGTACAGGGAGATTTTTAAAATTACAAACTGAAAAATATCTCTGCAATGAATAACCATAATGAAAGAGGGAACCTTTGACAATGAAAACAATACAGCAAGTCAAACTAGCTTTAAAACTCCTTAGACTCAGAAGATCTAAATATCAATATTACTTATTGTAGGATCCAGAAATCCTGATGAGATCATTTTGTATGGCAAAGTGTGCAGTTGCATAATAAAACTAATGTAACTATCCACATTATTTTGTAATGGGATATTTAGAACTGATCACTGGAAAATATATATTTACTGTCACAATCATTTCAGAGGTAGGTTTCAATACAAACACACTGTGGAGTAGTCCAATTTCATGATATTCATCTCAAGAAGTGCTAGATCGGTGCAAATGAGCCACTGTAGTGCATCTGGTGAAGGTGCTCTATGCCGACGGAAGAGCACTCTCCTATCGGCATAATTACTCCACCTTTGCGAGAGGTGGAAGCTATGTCGACGGGAGGTCGTCTCCCACTAACATAGCACTGGGTGTGAACAACACTTAGGTCACTGTAACTACGTTGTTCAGGGGTGTGAAAAAGCTCCCCCCTTACCCGAGTGACACAAGTTGGATCGACTGAAGTGGTAGTGTAGACCTGCCCATGGAAAATGTTGAGCCTATAGAAAATGTATATAAATTCTACCTTTCTCATGGCTAGTCATTAAGTGAATTCCATTCATCTATACATTTTGTACAGCCCTTGACTCTAAACTGCCCGGTGGGATAATTACTTGTAAGCTAAATCTTTCCTTAAAACAGAGGCTTTAAGGGTGAAATTCCAGCTTCATTTAAATTAATGGCAAAACTCCCACTGATTTCAGTGAGGCCAGGATTTCACTGTATAAAATCTTTGCACAGTTGATTATGTGCTTATTATATCTGTTGCTGGACTTAATTCCTTACTGAAGAAATTCAATTTAGAATTCAGGTACACTCCAGTCTTAAGCAACATTTTTAGAGCATATTATAAACTCTTCTTCCACATTTTTTATACTATAAATGTGGTTGGAATACAGTTTTAAGTAGGATGAAAGATTAAAACAAACAAAAAATAATGAAAAGTCAAAATATGCACACTGTGCAAAAACACGGTCACATACATTTTGCCTTGTATAAACTTCACCCAGTCTATGTGGGTTTTAACATATTTCCATGACTTTAAATAGGAAAACATCTTAAAGCTCAACCCATGGGAAACCCAAGCTTGATTAGTTTTCCCTTTTACTACAGCCTGCAGAGTGTAAAACACAGCACATCAGAATTGAATTTGTCATCTCCAGACCTCACAGGAATTTTAGGAACTAAATAGTTAGGAAGCCATCCTGGTACTTCTCTTTGCTTTAATCATAGTAGAAGTTTCAATTTAAACATTCAGGAAATCTCCCTTATTTAAAGCAATCAACTCATTGCTGACAGAGTCTGGCTGTACTGTGTTTAATTTTTTGGCATCATGCAAAACTTGATTGGTTACAGCCAGTGCATGAAAAGGTCCTCCACCCCCCCTCCCCCAAAATTCCAGATCTATGCTGTATCATACGCAATCCTGCACATACTTCCTATATTTGCAAATCAGCAAGAGCTTAACACTATACCTCAACTGAAAAATCTACATAGCGTCTAAAAATCTAGGGAAAGCCCTATTGACAAACAACTCTCACTGCTATGTCTTTCAGCTGTGAAAGCTTAGTTAGACTTTGGATTTTTCCACCATCACTTTTCCCCTATTTTCTAGAGTTTCTTTTGTTGTGTGGTTAGTTACAGATCCACGGCACATTTCCAAGATTCCAATGTACTGTAGGCGAAATGAAAAACTTACAACTTTTTTTCATCCCTTTAGGATGCAGCACTGGTATTTAGATAAAATAGGTTGTTCTTTTAGTGAAAGAACCTCTACATAGCACTGGGATTAACTTGCTGAGTATATATTTTAGGATGTTCACAGAATTCTTAATTACAAGGTGAAAAAAAAAGATAGTTTAGCCTCCGATGAAATATCAATCTGCTATTTTATGCATAGATTCTTGAGTTTCCGATACCCTTTGTCAGGGCTTACATTTTAATTGATGCCAGTTGTGAATCTGGGATATAAGAACATACAATTTGTAAGAAAAAAGTCATATTCCAGCAGGCATGAACTGCCTTGTCATAGGAGGCCATTTGCATTGGTATCTTTAAAACTTATGCTACCTAAGTTTGTGGTTAAAGAGTGCCCTGTTCATCTAGGATCTTCAAACAGATGACCACTAGTCTAATAGCAACACCTCTGGTTGCTGCTGTAAAATACTAGACAACTTGAATCACTTCAACTAAACTATTTCCCCATGCTAATTTTCCCCCTCCTATTACTCACACCTTCTTGTCAACTGTTTGAAATGGGCCATACTCATTACAGTTGGTATGGCAACACCCATTTTTTCATGTTCTCTCTCTCTATATATATATATATATTTCTTCCTACTGTATTTTCCACTGCATGCATCTGATGAAGTGGGCATTAGCCCACAAAAGCTTATGCTCAAATACATTTGTTAGTCTCTAAGGTGCCACAAGTACTTCTCTTTCTTTTTGCTGATACAGACTAACACAGCTACTACTCTGAATTCAATCTGAGTCATGCTCTGGATTGCACTAGCACAACTCAGGCTGTGGGTCCTTTGAGAATATAAATTGGCCAGTAGTGGGGTGAGCACAAGCTGTGGGGGGGACTGAAGGTAGTACAAAGAAAGTACAAAGTGGGCAGGGCCAGACAGATATACCCTAACACAGATATACTCTGGGCAGTAACTACCAGCAAATAAGATAGAGGTCTCTGCCTGGTAAATCCCCCATGGGAAGGGTCAAGCAGCACAGCCACTATGCACACACAGATGCTCCTATCGGTGCAGGATTAGGTGGAATTTGCACATCATCTCTGCTCCCATGGTGAATCTGGCCCATAGACAGCCTCTAATAGACTGTCTATTGTCTCACTGCCCTGCAGCCACTCTTCCCTGTTCAGCTTCTCTGTTCCTCCCCCATCCATCTGCAGTTTGGCAACAGCACCTCACAAATTGCAATCAGAGGGAACTTCTTCTGCTGGCTCCGCTCCACATTTGGCTTGCTACATTCACATGGCAGCATGCTGGCTGGGCTTGATTGTGCCCCATAAGTCTTTGTGCTCATTTGGCAGCTGTGTGGAGGGGAGAAGTTCAAAGGCTGGGGAAGGAAGTGCTGGGCTGTGGTCCACTACCTTGTGGTAACAAATTATATGGGGAAAAAAAACATACTTATCTTTACCACATGGCTCTATTTTTAGCAACTGTGGGGATTTTTTCCCCCAGTTTATATCTAACCAACTTTTTAATTTTTAGATTAGTGAGTTGGAAGAGATCTTAATCCCATGGAAATTGAGGAGTAAAAAGCACACGCACACACTTGTATACAAGTTATCTATGTAAAACCTTCCATACCAATTTTGTTTGGTTTTTCTATTTTTTAATTCAGGACCCAGTAGTAAGTCTTTGTTGTTGTTGTAGTATAAATAAAAGATTTTGTTTTGTCAGCTCTGTGGGGTTTTTTTTTTCTGTCTATTCATTTTGATCTAAGTGTTTATGAGTGGGTTCCATGAGACTGTCTAGACAGTGGGTAAGATATCCAGGAGGCTGGGGAAATGTTCAGGAGAGTCCAGGGGCTGAAAATAGGTTGGTTATCAGGAGGGAATTAATTCATATTTCAATGGTCACCACTAAGTGGCATTGGCTATTTTAAGTGCGTATTTCTTATACGTACATATCCCATACCTGTGGGTTTTCTGCATCCATGAAAGATATAGATAACATTCTTCATTTTAGGGTTTGTCTACACAGGAATTTACTATGCACTAACTTGAGTTTGTGCTTGATAAATGACCCTTGTACACATCATGCAAAAGCATAATAACTTCACAGTTAGAGCATAGTAGTCTATATTGTGCTTTGAAATAGCAAGTTCGCTGCCTATTGAGTTAGTGCAGACTAATGTTTGAGTGCACACATTACTCGGTCACACTATCTTGGCAAGCCTCAAACTGCTATCCCATACTACGATGTGTGTCGCCATTGCTGACCTATTTATCTGTGTGCCCTCCAGGGTTAAGCTGACCGGATATCACTTTCCCAATTAAATGCTGGTACAACTCCAGGATTGGGCTGTTTGGTCCTGGATTTGAATATCTCTGTATTATTAGAGCAGCATTACACCATGCTTCATGCATCTAATAGGTGATACCTTTTTGGCACACGGATAATATTGGAGTAGATACAATATACCACACATATTGAATAAGTAATTTTAATTCAGCAGTTACCCACATTAGGTTTCTCACAAACTGATTACATTACTAGAGCACAGACTCAGCACTTTTATGGACACATAAGTATTATTAAGCAATGTCAAATTTAAAGTCAAATAAGAAAATCAAAGTCAAATAGACTTACAATAGACTTACAAACCACAATAAATGAATACAGTGCTATTGTTTCTCTTCCTTGTGAAATTCCATTTTTCAGAAATACAGTTGTTGGAGTCATCTGCTGTCCAGCAAACTAAGCTTGGCTCAGCACAAACAGGATGAAATAGCTGAATAAATGTTAAGCAGGATCATCTATGCTTTGGTCACTTTAGGCCAGAGTGTGTGAACCATTTACACTGGTGAGCAGTGCGTCAACTGTCTCCATTGACTTCATAGATTCATAGACTCTAGGACTGGAAGGGACCTCGAGAGGTCATCGAGTCCAGTCCCCTGCCCTCATGGCAGGACCAAATACTGTCTAGACCATCCCTGATAGACATTTATCTAACCTACTCTTAAATATCTCCAGAGATGGAGATTCCATTCCACAATTGTTCACCACTAAAGGCAGCTGAAAAATGGTTCATGAAAAATTTGGAAGTTTTCCAATTTTTGGACAAAAGACCCCAACAAACAACAACAGAACACCCTGAAAACTGACCCTCCCCTAAAAGCTTGGTTCTTAAGTTTTGTTTTCCCCTCCCTCTTTCTTCCTCCCATCTCCTTTCTACTGCATGCTTCCTTCCTTCATTTTGCCTCTGAAAAAGGGCAAAAGAAAGGGAGAAAAAGGGGAGGAACCCCAAAACTGAAATGTGTACAAATTGTGAATGTTGTCAAAAAAGTCAGAAAATTTTGATACATAAAAATTCTTTGCAGGTTTTAATTTTTTGCGGGGGAGGGGGCCATTTTATTAAAGTTTTTAATGAAAATTTTCAACTAGCTCTACTCTTCAGTGTAAGACAGCTCAAACTTTGGCCCTTTATGAACTGACATTTCACCTGTGTCCTTGTACTCAAGGAGTCTCTGGCCATTCATTTCCTCATTATTAAGCACTTTGCTTAGGTTCCCACTGATGACTTTCATTTCACATTGGCTTTTCAATACACCACTATTACTTATGTAAAATAAAGCACGCTTTGTACCTGACACTTTGAAGTTACTAGAAACTCACCTTTCATTTAAGCTGGCATTTGTCATTTCAAGGTCTCTGTTTAAATGTCACCCTACCCTTCTGTAGAACGATAGTGACAATTTTAATAAACAGATTGAAAGTATTCGCTTTTTGATTGAAAAGACTAAAGTTGTTTCTTGAAACCTTGCACTGATTAATGTATGTTTGACTGTATTAACATTGCAATTATTTTACACCATATGGCATCATTATAAATTCTTTCACCAATGTATTTCAGTTTGGCAGCTAGGAGACTTTTTGTTTTGTAGTCTAAAAATTCAGACTCTGAAGTATAGAAACCATGTCTGTTTACTGTCTCAGCATTTCATGCTTTTAATCACAATTGATATAGACATTAATTCTTATAAAATCCATATTTTATAGGTGTCACTAAAATAGTCCTGAGCAGGAGGTGGTGCAGAGCGTGGGAAGGGATGGCTCCTAAACTGACTAGTTTGCAAAGGGCGCATGCTTGCTGCTACTCCAGTGTGCCCAGTCTCTGGAGTGGGCCATTATGGAATAGGGGTAAGACCATGGACCTGCCTCCTTCACTTCACCCAGAGGGAGGGAGGGAGTGAAGGCAGACCTCTGATGTGCAGACCCCTGCATACTTGCAAGCTCAGGGACTGTGAATGTCCCTGCCTCTTATGCAGGACTTGCAGAACAGAGAGTCTCTGGTTGCATCTTGTCCAACCCTTCCCTCTCATGCACCTTTATGAAGGCCAGGGCAGTCTGGCTCTTAGTAAATGATAATTCAGTACAGGCTATTAATATCAGCTAAACATTGTACTTCACAATAAAACCTGCCTGAAGTGACCAAGTTTGAGAGATGACAATAGAATGGAGTTTGTTCACACAAAATATTAAAGAGGCGTTGTCTGTCTCCTTGAAGCAAAGACATATTTGTCCCTATTGTCAGGTGGTGTGAGTCTGCAAAGCTCCACTGAAGTTAACGATGTGCAACACCACAGCTGAAACAATTCATATACTGAAACATGTCATAGCAACTCATATCCCAATAATGCAGTGTTATTGCGTCATTGGGTTATCTGTATTTTTTCTTGTAACAATCATAAACAAGGTATGAGAAATGAGGACAAACATTAGACAAATATATTTTATTTCCTGCTTAGTGTCTGTAGTTCAAACTAAACTGGGGGGAGGGATAGCTCAGTGGTTTGAGCATTGCAAAACCCAGGGCTGTGAGCTCAATCCTTGAGGGGGCCACTCAGGGCTGGTACAATCCATTAGGTGACCTAGGCAGTTGCCTAGGGCACTACAATTTGGGGGGTGGTGACCGTGGTGGTATTTCAGCAGCAGGACCTTCCGCTGCCTAGGGCAGCAGAAAAGCTGGCAGCACTCCTGGGGTCACTTAGGGATCTGGGGCAAAATCAGTACTTGGTCCTGTTAGTGAAGGCACGGGCCTGGACTCCATGACCTTTCAGGGTCCCTTCCAGTTCTATGAGATAGGTATATCTCCAAATATTATTTATATTTAATGATTAGTTATTTCTCATACAGGGCCTAATCCAAAGCGCACTGAAGTCAATGGGAGTCTTTCCCCTGACTTCAGTGAGATGCGATCAGACATGATGATGTTGGAATAATTAGAATTACCATTCTGATGTAAATCCTGTAAAACATAGGTAAGGAGCCCACCCAGATTAGACAGACATGAGGCAGCTAGTAGACAAAAAAGCATAACTACAGACTCACATATGACTGTAGATATAGGTTAGATATTGAATGTTTTTGCCGGAAGGGCACATATGGAAACCCTATTCTACACTTAGATCCACGTCTGTAAAAACAAAATTAGTATTATATGGCAGAAATTCTACTGCCCTTGTGGCATGAAGAGATAAATTTGAAAAGTTTCTGCATATGAAGGGTAGAATAAAAACCATGATCAGTTAGGGTTAAACTTTCAAAGGAGCCTCTGTCTAGCCTCCATGTGTGCACACACATTTCATAACTTATTTTTTCTCATGCCCCTAATTTTCATTTTGTGTCCTACACCATTTTTCATATATAGGCCTTGTCAGAATGAGATATGTGCATTTTTGGAGATGGTTATAGACAGAATATATACAGTTTAGGAATTAAGCCTCCATGGAATGTAGATTTACGGTATGGTATTTCTACAAGGATATATATCCATGTTAAATGACCTGAGCTTTAGGAAAAGAAAACTGACTACTCTCAGCCTTAGTTATAGCTAAAATAACCTCATACTATATAATCTCTCAACACCTAGCATTATAGGCTCAAATTCCCATGCTTTCAATTATACCAGTATAAATCTGGATTAACTCCACTGAAATGAATGGAGTTACTCAAGATTTACACTGGTATAAAGGAAAAAAGAATTTGGCCCACAGATTGGATCATGACAATTAGTAACCTATTAAAGCTATCTTTCAAATTGGATGACAATTTTGATATATTTGATGCAGGATTGTGGAATCATTTATATACATAGGGCCAGATTTCAATCTCAAATATGCTGTGTGAAATCTGGAGTAATTTATGGAAATCAGTGCAATAACTCAAGTCTTATGCACATGTAAATGACTAGAGTTTGACTCATAAGATATATAGTGAGAATAGTATATTACAATATTTTTATTATTTGCATTTGTTTGAAATATGAAGAAGGTGCTTTATAGAAGAGGCAGAAAGGGACAGGGAGGTAGGGTAAGGATTAGACTAATAAAATCATGTGGTGAGTCTCAGTTATGGCATATGACTTGATAGTCCATTGTAAATAATTATGTCTGATAGTGAATGTGAATTCATCTGAATTAACTCACTTCCTATAGACAAATATATATTAAACCTTCTGAAAATAATAAACATTCATATAGAGCTGGTAGCTCTCATTTAAGTTTATATTATACTGTAATCATGTCAGTTTTCTATTCTGCCATCTCCTCCCTTCCTCAACTACTGTAAGCACAATATCTGAAGGGTAAAACAAGAAATGTCATGTTAAAAATATATCTAATTATTAACTATTGAAATTCTAAATTAACTATTTTGTGAGAGTTGCTGAACAGACATTAATGGGAATAAAATCGTAAAAATGTTATGATAGATACCCTAAATGTAGCCATCTGTCTGTCTCTCTCTTATACAGTATTTTCAGAAAAGTCATTGAACTGAGTAAAGAGATGAAATATTCTAATGGATAACCTGTTGCAGAATTATGAGTGATATTTATCTCAGAAAGTCAATAATTCATGTTAGGAATGTAAATCAGTTCAGGCGCAAAAGAGGATGAGCACAGTTTCCAAATGTGGCCTCTATATTTTGAGAGCCCAGTGCTGGACATTTAAGATCCAGTTTTCAGATATGTTGAGCACTGCAGCTCCTATTAATTTCAATTTGAGGTGCTGAGCACCTCTGAAAGACAAACTCTAAGAATGAGATCCTCAATCCCACTGCAGTGTAACGCCCGGGGTCAGGCAGGTTGAAGGGCAGTCCAGATCTGTGGTCACCAACCACTCACAGTCAATTAGCCAACCAGAAAGCAGGTCTCAGAACCCTGGAAGCTGGGCCACCCAAGTCTGTGAATTCCCTGGTAATTGGATGAATCAGCATTGTACGATAGCCAAAGCTGCTTCCCAATGGATCTGGGCTTGAGCCAAGGTCCTGACATCACCTTCCCCTTGTGGGGTGACCTCAGGGTGCAGGAGGTCTGGGTTTATCTGGGTGTGCTCTGTGGAAGCCATTGACTTTTTTCAGGAGTGTGTTCATGGTGAACTGGTTTCCAGGTTCACTCCTCAGACCCATATCTTTTCCTATTGATGAGGTACCACAACTTATCACATCATGTCTGGGAATCTAGGATCTAATGGACAATATACTCTTCTTGTCCCTGAATCTGAATCAGTGGCTGGGGGGATTGTTTTCAGTTATGGAAAGGATTGTTTGAGAAGGATTTCAGGAGGAAAACCTGAAATACAGGCTGCACCTTGAGGGATCAGGGAAGCTGTAGCTTGAAGGTCAGCAGGTTGATTGGTCTGCAGATCTGGTAAGAGCCCATGTATGGATGGTCTAGTTTACAGATAGCCAAATGCCTCAAAACAGGCTGGCTTAACAGCCAAACTTTATGCCCCATTGCAAAAGTGGCACCTTTCTGTCAATGGCAGTCAGCATAATGCTTGTACACTGCCTTGGCCACATTAAGATGTCTCTTTAGCTTCTCTCGGGTTTGTTGGTTGGGGTGCATCAGGTCTGATGCTGCAGGAACAGCAGGTGCTGTGGGCAGTACAGAATGAAAATGGGGCTGAAAACCAGTTAGTGAAAAATGGGCTCATCTGGATTGAAGTGTGGTCCATGTTATTATACGCGAATTTCACATGCGGAATCAGTGAGGCCCAGTCATATTGGTGGAAATCGGTGAAGCAGTGTAGGTACTGTTCCAGTACCTGGTTCACCCTTTCTGTTTGACACTCTGTTTGTGGATGATAGGTGGGTGCTGTATGAAGACACACCTCTAGGAAGCAGAACACTTCCCTCCAAAACCATGGTACAAACTCAGAAGGGTCCTTGGTATGAAGTGATGTAATCTGGGAGGCCATGGAGGTGCAAGACATAGGAGATAAGGAGGCAGTGGTATCTTCAGCAATGGGGAGTTGTATATAGGAGGTGAAATGCACCATCTTTGTAAGCTGGTCACCACTGTCCTGATGGCATGGCAACCCTTGGATTCAGGGAGTTTGACAATTACGTTCATGGTGATCCAGGACCAGGGCCTTACAGGGGTCTCAGCGGGTATTAGCATTCTGCAGGGTTTAGTTTGAGGTACCTTTGTACAGGTGCAGGTGTCGCAGGATTAGACATAAGCAGGAATGTCAGACTGCAGTTTTGCCCACCAAAATGATCAGCATGCCAGGTCCAACTGACCTGCCCAAGGGACATCGAGGTATAGATGTAAAACTTCCAGAAGGGGGCTTCCCTTGGGGGATATATACATCTGTGGACATAAAGGAGAGTGTAATTTAAACTGGGGGTTTGGTATGAGAGGCTAGGAGCTTCTGGGGAAAAGGGTCATCTCGAAGAGCAGAATGTATAGTTGCCATTAAGTCTGATAGTAATGATCCTCCAAGGAAGTGATGTGGCTTCAGGATGCAGGATGGCTCTACATCAGATTCTCTAGGATCCCTGGCATACTCTTCTTTCCTAGAGATGGTGTCTGCCTTTCCATTCTTAGAGTCAGGGCAATATGTGATGATAAAAATCAAATCTTGAGAAGAAGAGAGCCCAACTTAGCTGTCATTGATTCAAGGCTTTAGCAGAGCACAGGTGTTCTACATTTTTGTGATTAGTATATAGCTGCACAGGGCATCTTGCCCCTTCCAGTTAGGACCTCCAGGTTTCAAAAGCTCTCCTGATGCCTCATTAGCTGAAATACCATTGTTATGTTCAGCAGGGGAGAGCTTCAGAGAGAAATATGTGCAGAGATGGAGCTCTTGATCAAGCCTCTGTCTTTGGGACAACACTGCCCCATTAGCAACATTGGAGGCATCAGTTTTCAGGATGAATGCCTGACTTGGGTCTGGGTGCACAAGGATTGTCTCAGTGTTGAACATCTTCAGGTTTTCAAAAGTATGTAGGGCTTCCAAAATCCAGATGAATTTGGCGAGTTTGCAAAGCAAGGAGGTTATCAGAGCCAGAATTTGAGAGTAACCCCATATAAAGTGCTTGTAAAAGTTTGCAAACTTGATAAAGTGTTAGCTTACCCAAATGCTTCCGGACATCACCCAGTCGATTCTGGATTCTACCTTATGGAGTTGCACGTAGACACTTTTGGGAGATAGTATATATCCGAGAAACTCTATGGTAGGCTGCTCCAAGATAAATTTTTCCAGCTTTGCATAGAATCCATGTTGGAGGTGCTTTCCCATGCGTGGCCAAGGCTTCTTCCCAATAACCCAGAGGGCCTGGGTTCAAGACTGGGGTTTGAGACCAGGTGTTGACATCCAGCTCTTTACAATGCATGTAAAGGCAATGTAAAGGGGCCCTAAAATCCCTGGTTCTGACTGGGGAAAGATTCTCCTGGCACAAGCACTACAGAATGTAGCCAAAAGACTGTCTTCTGAGGACCTCTTCACAAACCCTAGTTAGGAGTTTGGCAGTGGCATTCTGTACTGTAGCCCACAGGGCAATCTGGGGAAGCTACTATAAATTAGGTCCTCAGGACTGCCTAAGTTACCCCCGGGGCCTTTGAGCAGCCCAGAATCAAAAGAGCACAAAAGAGGCTTACACCATCTTGGCCTAACCCCATGAGGGCTGTAAGTTTGTGCTGCACCTCTCATGTTAGCTTTTGAAAGGTATGCACCAGAAACTAAGGCACCCAAAAGCCAAGGACACTTTTGAAATATGTGAGTCATAATGTCTCTAGCATGGCCCGTACCAAAAGAGGTGTACATATAAATAATACCCTGCGGCAAGACTATCTTTATTAAGTTCAAAATCACACTGGAAAAGAATATAAATCTGCCTTAAACTACAGAACAATATGAAATGAGAGAATATATATAACCTAACACATAAATTACAACCACAGTATATGTATAAAGTCAGCAGTACAGTCTGATTTACTAGGGTCCAGTCAATAATCCCCATGACTCAGACTCTAGCAGGTCCAACAACTGGTACTTATAATAAAGCCAGCTTTTCCATAGTGACCTATTTGGAAAGCATATTATTATTATTAGTTTGCTAAGCACTGAGAGTGGGTGTAAATCAATCTATTCACTGCAGACACTGACAAAAGTCATTCTGGATCTGGTCTCTACATCACCAGAGCACCAGCATTCCCACCCACATTGCTTATTGCTTTAAATACATGCCCTTACATCTGAGCAATTGACTAATCCACAGGCTGACAACTTTGTGCTGAACTAATGTTGAAATCCGTCCCTGGATAGGTACTTCCTTTACCTGTCTATCAGTATTAACTATCAATTGGTCTGTATATTATGAACTGATTTGCAGTGTTACTGTCGCCATGTTGGTCCCAAGTCCCATCTTTTCATATGCTGTGTATTTATACCTCTCTACTGTATTTTCCACTCCATGCATCTGATGAAATGGGTTCTAGCCCAAATAAATTTGTTAATCTCTAAGGTGCCACGAGGACTCCTCGTTGGTTTTGCTGATACAGACTAACACGGCTGCTACTCTGAAAGGTTTTCTGTGTCATTCTTCTGAGTCACAACTATGTGGGTGAAACCAGACAACCCTACACCCTTGAATGAACTCACCCAGAAAAATGATAAAAGACAAAAACACCATATCAAACGTAGGCAATCACTTTTCACAAAACGATTGCTCCATATCTGACTTCTTGGTTCTCTTCCTCAAAGGAAACGTGCACAACAGCTTCATAAGACAAGCCTTGGAGCGTAAATTAATAACTTTGCTAGACACTAAAAATCATAGTCTTAATAATGACACTTATTAATGATTTATGGCTTATTACAACAATCTGCAACCCACTAACTCCTCCCCCCCCTTTTTTTTATGACTGCTCGGATATTAATGGGCCACTTCATCTTGAATGATCCCTTAGAATATGTTTTAACTACCTATAATAAATAATCTGTTCCAGCTTGTATTTAGGTATGACATTCTGGGCAGGCCTACACTTAAAATGCTGCAGCGGTGCAGCTGCCCCAGTGCAGCTGCATTGCTGTGGCACTTCAATGAAGATGCTACTATGCAAACAGGAGAACTTTTTCCATTGCCATAGTTAATCCACTTGAGAGAGAGGTGGTAGCTATGTCCATAGGAGAAGCCCTCCTGTCGACATATTGCTGTCTACACCGGGGGCTAGTTCGGTATAACTGCATCGCTCAGGGGTGTGGATTTTCCACACCCCAGAGCAATGTTGTTATACCAATGTGAGTTTATAGTGTAGACCTGGCCTCTGAGTACCTTTCCCAGACCTGAAGAAGAGCCCTATGTAGCTTAAAAGCTTGTCTCTTTCACCCACAGAAGTTGGCCCAATAAAAGATATTACCTCACCCACTTTGTCTCTCTATTGTTAACTTGGTTTATTCTATATGGGACAAAATTGCTATAATGTGTAAAGCACATTTGACACAGAGTCATTTGTTATTGGCCTGGGAAGTTACAAAAAATCTTTAGCCAACTTCAAGGTAACAAAACAAGTCATCCTGCCATTTTATTACAATGAAACCCTATGTTATGTTCAAGAAAAGCCACAGAGAACACTAATGCCAACAAGCATCTCAGGTAATGATACAATTTATTCTTAGAAGGCTTCTTTTCAGCAGGCTTATCAACAACCTGGTGAACATCAGCTAGAAATTTAACCAGATCCAGCATCTGATACCTTGAGTCACCACAGATAGTCTCCTCTGCTTGCCAGTCTTTTAAAAGTTTTTGCACAGGTTACCATTGACAGGTTCAGTGCAAGTGCCCTCTGCCATGGCTTATTTCTATATGCAGAGTTTGCAGAGAGGAATAGCAGTGGAATTAGAAAAGATGCGAATATGTGTACATTTGAGAATTCAGGCTAATATACACTTAGCTATCATGGGCCTGATTCTCATTTACAGGAAAGTCCTTTTAAATTGCCCTGACAGTGTAAAAAAGCCTTAAAGTGGGTATTAGTTACATTTACCATTCCATTTAAGGCTTCTTTACAGTGCCAGAGCTGTGTAAAACTCCCTTAGTGTACATAAGAGGCAGGCCGTGTATCTACTACAGTTACAGCATTCTGCCTAGAACTGACAACACCTAAACTGAACATTCACTTCCACCAAATCAATATCAGCCTCTCTATTTATTGTACTCCCATCACATGCCAAGGGCTCAGTGTGTCACTAATTAGGGGATGGTCGGGTTCATATTAAGCAGAAGATTCAAGAGCAGAGCTTGAGTTGATACCACCCGATGCAATGTTAAAGTAGGCACGGATATTGCCTTAGACATTTGCTGCCTAGAGTAGGAAGAATGCAGTGGCTAGTAGCTCCTCTCTACACTCTCCCACCCCTGCCTTCCAAACTGTGCAGAGAACCCAGAGAAAGGATTCTGCACGTTTGAAGGATGGTTAAGAGCAAGCAGTGGAGCTGCCATGGCCTCCATTCATGCACCCCAAGATGGATCTGCATGTGCATTCTCCTTTTTGCTCACTGGACCAGAGAAGAGCATTTGGCCCTATGCTGGTAATTTCCAGTGAGGAGACATGGAAAAAATGGAAAAGAAGAAATTAAAGTGCTCAGACAGTATTACCTTATTTTTTTCCCTAGAGTCTCTGTGGTTACTCTTCTATTGTAGTTATGCATTATTGCAAAGGCAAACATACCTAGTAAGCACAGCTTATATCATATTATAAATGAGTACTTCCAAAGAAGGCCAATTTAATTAACAAGGACAGAGAGACACAGCTCTAGTTCAGAACAATTATGAATTTAGTTAGCAAATTCTATGTTTTCATTTTTCAGTTCTGAAAAATGTCCAAAGCCAAAAATTAAAGCCATTTTCTCATTCAAATACACACTCATCTCAGCTTCCAATTGCACAGCAAATGATCCCATGATTTCCCCTTCAAAAAAACAAAGTCCCTTTAGATGAAGGAAAATGTTTCCCCTTTTTTCTACAAATCAGAATGCCTCTCTTTGCCTTTCCAGTTAATAGTTTTGCTTTTCCCTCTCAGCACAGTGGAATCACTCAACTAGAGTTGTGCAAAACTCAGCACTGTGACTTTGCTGGGGATTTACTGAACTTTAGTTTCAATTTGCATGGATTTGCCTCCCTGAATTTTTGCTTTGAGTTTAGAGTTTGAATAGATACAAAAATGCACAGCAGAGCTCCATCAAAACTACTGGCTTTTCTGTGATTTCTACCTGAAACTGGCATATCCTACACCTCCCATCAGGGGGTTTTGATACAAAATTCAGAGTAAGTATGTCAAACTTGCCAAACCTCTTATCAAACCCAGGCTGAATTTTAACTCCAGTAAAATAACCACATAAGGCTCAATCCAATGCCCAGTGGAGTCAATGGGAGTCTTTCCATTGACTTCAATAGGCATACAAAAAGGTCACTAATTTTCAGTATAAGCATGGAATTATGGAAATGTAAGTCTTGAAGGGACCTCAAGAGGTCTCTGATAAAACCCTAAGCACAATTTATTCAGAAGATTTTTCTGCTTGATCTAATAAAAGGCATGCATTTTTTCATATAATGCCTTTTGTACCTTTCTACCTCTTTCTTTGTTTGAGAAAAAATGCATTTGTCTTACAAAGACCGCTGCTTATCATGCTCTGAAGTTAAAGATTGCATTTTAACAGCTTACTATACAGAATGAAATATAATGTGTGTATTTTTCACCACACAGACAAGTGTTTTATATGCTGTGACTTTGGTAGATGATTTATTTATTTATTTTTAAACACCAGTTCATAAAATGGCTAAGAAGCACTATGTTGTGATCGGAAATTATTTCTTGAAGTCATCTAATTGCTTTCTTTCTCCTTGTCTCACTTGTACTTTACACATAGGTTTAGCAAGATAAATTCAGTTTAAAAAAAAGGATGTAATTTCTTGAAGACTATATTTTCACTAGTGAGAACAAATTAATTGAAGATTAGTAAACAAGTGTAGCTTCTCTGTATTATTCTTTCTCATCTTGTTTTTATTTTGTTACAAACATTGTCATTTTCCTCCCACAACTTTCTTCAAATGGCAGGAGACCAGATATGCCAAACCTGAGGGAAAAAATGTAGAAATTGGGCTTGTTTTTGGCTTAGTTGGCTTGTGGGTTGCTTATTGGCTAGTTTTTTGCTTGTAGCTTGTTGCTTGTTTGGCTTGTAGCTGGTTGTAGCTTGTTGCTTCTTTTTTTTGATCGGCTCCCGGCAAGCAGAGGCAAGGGGCAAGCAGGGGCAAGAAGGGAGAGAGTCAGGGGTGCACAGCGGACCCACCACAGTCCCAGACTGCACACCGAGGGGATCTAGTCACAGAAAGTGTTGGGGTTCTTAGGGATTGGCTTGTTTTGGCCTTGTTTTGAAATGGAATTATCTTGATTTTTGGTTTATTGTGAAAGTCAGAGTGCTTATTTACTGTGTGAAAGTTGGCAACTCTGAAGGAGACCCAAAGCAAAATGACCCAGCATAAAAAAATCCTTGAATTACCAGTGAAAAATGCATCTTGTTTCCATCTTTCTACTACTTTTCCTTCCTAACAATGATGACCTGACTCCTATTCTGTAGTTCAAAACCATGTGTGGCTACCAATCAGCCATAGGCTTTGAGCCAAGCATCACTTATATCTTCAGTGCTCTACAGCACTAATGTGATAGTGATCCCTAAAATCCCTTTGGGGTTACAATATTTACACCTTCGCCTCTGGCTTTTGACCATGTCACTGTTGTTTCAATATATAGAGAATTTGGTGAATTATTCTGGAATGTGACCCTCTATATTACATTGAGAGTGCAAGCATATCAATTCCACTTTGAAATAAGTTCCTTAGTAGTGATGAGGCATCAAAAGGTTCACAGTACAATGCATTAAATGCTCAGAAACTGCCTGTAAAATATTGATGACTTGTTCCTTTCTCTTTTACTTACCTTGTCACATTTGCTTTATGCCCTCCAGCTTTCTAGGCAATTTGACAGAGTTAGGCAGTACTAGGAGAAAGGCTATTCGGTGATCTGTTGGCACACTAGTGTAATGTTTAACATCTTCAGTGATCTCACACCCTGGAATTTAAAGGGATGATTATGTCCAGCGGGATGACAAAGAGAAGCTCAACCTCTTAGCAAGGAAGAGCAGAGTGGTGACGGCAGAAGAAATGGATAAATGCTGCTTAAAATGGTTGCAGATGAAAAGGACAAAGCATTTGCACACACTCCGCAAATTCTAATTCAGTCAAAATGTGATACAGTACTCCGTGAAGACACTGATAGCTTTCCAGGACATTTACTAGTGTCACAATATACAAATTTAAACACCGTGTGTGCATAATCTTGATTTTCTTTATTTAGAGCAAAATAAGCTACAATATTTGTACACACTGTCACTGTCATATGAGTGGACATAGGAACAATCAGTCTTAAATTGAGACTTCCAGAGAGAATTTTGCTTGCCAAAAATGACAAAAAACATATTCAAAACAGAGTATCTGGATAAGGGAATGAATGGGAAGTAAAGGATCTGTGGGAGGAATTTCTCAAGGGAATGCTTTACCATTCTGGAACCATTCAACAGCTGTAAAATCACTTTGATTCAGCCATTGGTCATTTCAGGCTTCCCTGTTTTGAGAGAGGGAGAAACCTGTAACGTATCTGAAAATAAAGAGAATGGCATAATCTGAAATTAAGACCTTTAGTACCCTATATCCAAGCATCAAGTTATCTAATCTTGGAACAAGAGGGCCCAATTCACCTTTCACTTTATACCAGCATAACTCAACTGATGTCAATTATTCTCATATGAGATGGGATGAAGGTCTGCTTAACATCTTAAAAGAATTTAATTGTGGCACAGACTGATATTATGCTGTTTTGAATACATCAGACAATTCAGAGTTGAGATTTTTTCTCTCTGAAAGTGTTGTTCCCTAGCTTTATTAAACTGTGAATACAAGAGTCATGCATGACCTGCAAAGGCCATAAGGTCAGCTGGGTTACATCACCATTGGTATGTGGACCAGCTGCCAAAAATTCAATAACAATAAACTCAAGGCAATTATGCAGCCGAAGAACTAACATATCCAAAACAGACAGGCATAATTTCTCAGAGGTGTGCACTGTCATTAACACCAGAAAGTCAAGCTGCTAAATTTGTCCATTAAATTTTAAAGTGTACCTTGCAACACAGGGACACATGCAACCTTGCTAACTCATTCTTTGTATTACAAAAATAAAATAATATGATCAGTCATTGACAGTATAAGGCACTCTTAACTTTGTAAATGAAGTAACCCTTTTCACAAATAATTAGTCCTGGTCTTGCCATATTAGGTATGAGACTGTCTTGCAAGTGATGGTACTGTGCTTAGCACCATGAGCACCCACTACCATGAGGAGAAGTTTAACAATTTCCACCATTAAAACTGAATTGAACAAAGATGCCAGAGAACCGACAGCCACAAACAATTGTTCATTGCCAGGGCGGGTGCACATGAAGGACTTTGTTTTTACATGTCTC
Source organism: Trachemys scripta elegans (assembly GCF_013100865.1). Taxonomy (NCBI): domain Eukaryota; kingdom Metazoa; phylum Chordata; order Testudines; family Emydidae; genus Trachemys; species Trachemys scripta. The sequence continues at coordinate 105,517,505 of NC_048300.1, forward strand.
CTCCATCTTAAATTTATCTGACTCCTTTCATGTTTTTCCACAAATGGGGACAGCACATCTCTATCCTAGAAAGGCAGTATAAATTTTTACAAAAAGTTTTACAAAAATATCCCTTGTTAAATATTGTAAGTCCGCTGCCTGGCATGTCTGCTGCATTAACAGCTCGGTCCGGCAAGGGACTGAGCTCTCTGGCCCTGACCTAGCAATCAGTTGGATTACGCATGTGCTTACATGCTTTGCTGGATTGGGAACAAAGTGCTCATTGCCTTTCTGGATTGAGTCCTACATTAGCTTCTCCAGAAGCAGAGCCTCAAGTCCCTTAACTCTGTTGGTTCCCGCTGCCATATCAACCTCTGGTCGGTGTAATAATTTAGATTAGACTTCAGGGTCATGCCAGGAGACCAGGCTGATGCACAGCCACCACAGGATCTGGGGAGTGCAAAGCCACCTTTGCAACCCCCACCTGAGCTGCAGCATGCTTGTACCAAAAGAAAAAAAAAACCATGTGTCAACAAGACCTAAAGATCAGATCCCAGAGTATGGCAGAGCTGCTTAGGATGAGGTTGCAAGGGTGACTTAGCACTCCTCAGTTGCTGTCTGTGCACAGGGCATGATTCTAAAGGCTGCTCTAAAGTACGCTGACTTCCAGGGGTTCCCTGATATGACAGCTATGAATCAGTGACTGGAGGCTTTGCTTCTGGAGAAGTGAAGTGGCTTAAACATAGCAGGCACACGTGACAGCAGATTTGGGATCCTGAACACTGGAATATTTTCTGTACAAATATGCACACCTTCCTAGTAGTGGGAGATGCTGCTCCCATTTCATAGATTTTAAGGCCAGAAGGCACCATAAGATCATTCAGTCTGATCTCCTGTATAACACATCATAGGTACCAACTTCCTCCAGGCCTGAGAGGTGCTCAACCCCCTGCTCTGCCCCAGGCCCTGCCCCCACCTGACCCCTTCCCCCAAGCCCCCACCTTTGCCCCACCTCTTCCTGTTCCACCCTGGGCCCCGCTCCCACCCCATCCCTTCCCCCAAGCCCCCAACACTGCCCTGCCTCTTTCCCACCTAGTTCTGCCCCCACTCCCCAGTGTGCCCCATCCTCACTCCTCCCCATCCCTCCCAGGGCCTCCTGCATGCTGCGAAACAGCTGATTGTGGCAGGTGGTAGGCACTGGGAGGGCGGGGGGAGGAGGCACTGATCAGTGGGGAAGCAGGCAGGTCGGAGGCACTGGGGGAGAGAGGGGAGCTGGCTGCCAGTGGGTGCTGAGCACCCACTAATTTTTTTCCGTGCATGCTCCAGCCCTGGAGCACCCACAGAGTCAGCACCTATGTAGATCATAGAAATTCATCCAGTTACTCCTGTAGCAAACCCAGTACCTTCTTTTGGACTAAGGCAGATCTTCCAGGAAGGCATCTAGTCTTGATCTAAAGCCATCAAAAGATGGAGAATCCACCACTTGTAATTTAGAATTTCAACCTGGGGTAAGCTGCAGCTGTGCAAGCCCATTTATACACCAATACAGCATCTACACTCTATAGCCATATCAGGCATTGCACCACCTCTATAGCCATATCAGGGCACAAAAACTCAGTGTAGCTAAGCCCATACAAAATTTGTTCAATTTTCTGATTTTTTCCCACCTGGTTTGGCCAGCCCCATAAATACTATGCAAATACACAGTATGTGCAAATTCTTTCAGAATACTTAGTAATTACATCTCAAAGTTTCAAAAAGTAATTCCTGTATTATATACCACAGTGCAACATGCAGTATGGTTTAGAAAAGGAAATAGATGGTTATCAAAGAGTTAATCCATTAGTTGTTCCTTTCAAACCTTAGCCCTGGTCTACACTACGAGTTTAGGTCGACTTTATCAGGGTTAAATCGAATTAAGCCTGGATACGTCCACATGATGAAGCCCTTTCTTTCGACTTAAAGGGCCCTTTAAACCGATTTCTTTACTCCACCTCCGACGAGGGGATTAGCGCTAAAATCAGCCTTTGCAGGTCGGATTTGGGGTAGTGTGGACGGAATTAGATGTTATTGGCCTCCGGGAGCTATCCCACAGTGCTTCATTGTGACCGCTCTGGACAGCACTCTCAACTCAGATGCACTGACCAGGTAGACAGGAAAAGCCCCACGAACTTTTGAATTTCATTTCCTGTTTGCCCAGCGTGGAGAGCACAGGTGACCACGGTGGGAGGGGGAAGCAAATGAATACAGAACAAATCTGGTCCATCTATTTTTTATATCTTAAGCTGGCAGCAGACAGTGCAGCATGACTGATAGCCGTCGGCATCTTCTGGGTGCTTGGCAGAAGATACTGTACTACGACTGCTAGCCATCATCGTCAAGACGGTTCAATAGGACTGCCGGCAGGACTGAGTCTCCAGGAGACAAAGCATGTCTGCCCAGGTGCCTATGATTGAACTGGAGTACGACGACAATGGATACCAGTTGTAATACACCATCTACTGCCAAAAGGCAAGGGGCTGCTGCTGTGTAGCAATGCAGCCCCACGTCTGCCAGCACCCAGACAGCCGATGAAAGCTACCAGTCATACTGCACCATCTACTGCCAAAAGGCAATTAGCTGCTGCTGTGTAGCAATGCAGTACCACGTCTGCCGGCACCCAGATTACATATGGTGACGGTGAGCTGAGCTGAGCTGAGCGGGCTCCATGCTTGCCGCGGTATGTTGTCTGCACAGGTAACCCAGGTAAAAAGGCTCAAATCAATTGTCTGCCGTTGCTCTGACGGAGGGGGAGGGGCCTGACGACATGTACCCAGAACCCCCCGCAACACTGTTTTGCATCATCAGGCATTGGGCTCTCAACCCAGAATTCCAATGGGCGGCGGAGACTGCGGAAACTGTGGGATAGCTACCCACAGTGCAATGCTCCAGAAGTCAACGCTAGCCTCGGTACTGTGGAAGCGGTACGCCGGCTTCATGCACTTAGAGCATTTTATGTGGGGACACACACAATCAACTGTATAAAACCGATATCTATAAAACCGGCTTCTATAAATTCGACCTAATTTCGTAGTGTAGACATACCCTTAGTTAGGCCACAAGTGGAGATGTGTTTGGTGGTCTTACATTTGTCTTTGTTACGAACCCATCATATAATTTAGGTCAATTAGTTTTTGCTCTGAAGACAACCAAGATTAGAAGAATGCATGGTGAAATTTCAGACTGAGGTGAATTGTCAGAGCTATGTGAAAATCCCTTTGCTTCTGCTTGCCTATTTCTTTAGTATTAATGTGACTACAGTGGAGTCGCATCTTACGCAGGAGTTAGGTTCTAAAGTCAGCGCATCAGGAGAAAATTGCATATAGTCAAACGCTCATTGAGTGGAATGGCGGGCGGAATCGCCCACACTACAGGTACAGTATTTAAATTGTTATTTTTCTCTTTTTTTTTTGTTTTGCCACGCACGTATGGTTAAAATTGCATAAGTTAAATGCGCCTATGATGCGACTCCACTGTACTTATGTACTTAAAGTTACACCATTGGGGGGCATAGATCAGTGTTCATGTCGCACTCCCTGTCAGTTCCTGGACCAAGACGGGGAAGCTAATGATCTGACCAGTGGACCAAATTCGGTGGCAAATCCTGGTCACGTACTTCCTGAGGCAGGTTGCACCTCTGCTAAGAAGTTACATGGTAGCTTAAGTATCCTGCTAAACTGGGGTCTTAGATTCTTGTTGTAATCTTTCCTTGAAAAATTGGCATTTTCCTTGCAGTTGTATCGAACTTAGCTTCCCTGCTATTGGGTGGTTCCTTCTTTGTAATTAAATGATACAGTTACCATGGAAGTAAATGTTTGTGTTGCACCTATGTGTACTCTGTAACTTAAAGTGTCACTCAAATTCTTCTGCAACCTTGACCTTATCTATGTTTCCTGTCTTTCCATACATACGTACCCTCACAGCAGCTGCTCACGAAAGATGAAATGTGCAAAAATCTTGTTTGCTGATTTTTCCATTGGCTTTCTGTCTTTTCTTATTGTCCTGTTGACCACCCTGTCATATATATAGAGTCATCGACCACCAAACCATCTAGTCTGTCATCCTACATGTGACCAGGCCACCACCCAGCATCTGCACATTAAACACAGATTTTGCCAAATTAATTTCTGATGACTTCACAATATATCTTCAGTCAAAGAAGCAGTTTCAAGAGATCAGCTTGTTGCTTATGTAAGCTTTGTATTATTTGGCTAGACAAGATAGAAAAGAAATCCATAAATCCTTGAACTTTCAAGGAATGAATTATACAGATACCTTCTATTAAAGGTAGAGCACAAGCTATTTAAAAAAAAATCTGAGTGATGGGATGGATGTTAGAATCTCTCTCTCTCTTTCTCTGGGGCAAGTAACATTTCTGATATCAAGAAAAATATCTGCTGCTGAGATGAAGCATTGTCATCAATGTACTTGTATTAAATATAGAAACAAGAAAATGAAGATAAATTAAGGATTGATGGTTGCTTACATCTTAATGGCTTCAGGCTAGAAGTGCACTGCACATACAGTATTGCTCTATGACAACTGAAAACTCCAAGTACTCATTCATAACAAGTAGTTGCTTATTATCAGTGATCACATAAAATAGAATTCCTTACATTTAATCATACAGTGGGTGCCAACTCCAGCTTTCTTTATGATAATACATCACAGCCCACAGAAAAATATAAACTATGTTACAAATTCCAGACTGGATAAGTAGCAAACTAAAACCAGCCATTACCAACTCCTTACCAAGAGCTTGATCCTGCAAGGTGTTGATGCCACTTAAGACCTAGTAGGATTGGACCCTATAATTCTATATGCCAGTCAACTATTCAAGCATCGTTAGACACACAGCTAACATGTCTCCATATACAAACCTCCTAGGTTGGATCATGAAATTATAGTACCTTGGACAATTACTAAAGTTTAGCATCTTCTAGGGTGAACATTTTCAGTATTTCACCCATATGGAAGTTAATGTGGGAGGCTAGTATTTCTTTTAGAGCAGACTGCAGGTAGATGGGGTATTTCAACTCAGCATTTTCAAATGTACAAATATTTGGGTTTCTTATAACCATAATTCTGAACGCGTTGGCTTTTTTTTTTTAAATTAAGAATAACATGCTTAGAAAGACATTACTTTTAAATTACTAATATATAAACTCAGCTTTAGTTCACCTTACTAAAGTAATTTTGTTTTGTTTTGTTTTGTTTTGTTTGGGGGGTGGGAGAGTGTGACAGGGTGTACGAGGCTTTTGTGGCCTTATATTGGAGGCTTGGAGGCTCAGCGGTCCTACTACATCTCACCCCTGGAAAGGAGCTGAGAAGGGCGTGTCCCCATGCCTGCCTAGAAAGACTGCATAGAAGTCTGCAATAAGAGTCCCGCCGGTTCAGATAAAAGGAGCTGCAGGAGCTGAGCAAGTCAGTTCTTGGCTGGGACCAGAGAAACAAGGGGAGGGATAGCTCAGTGGCTTGAGTGTTGGCCTGCTAAACCCAGGGTTGTGAGTTCAATCCTTGAGGGGGCCACTTAGGCATCTGGGGCAAAATCAGTACTTGGTCCTGCTAGTGAAGGCAGGGGGCTGGACTTGATGACCTTTCAAGGTCCCTTTCAGTTCTAGGAGATAGGATATCTCTATTACTATAATAATTTATTTCTGGTCACAGGAGCTTGAAGGAGAACCAGAAAATGGGTTATAGTGGTATTTTGTATTCAGTTAGGAGGAAGAGGCTCTGGGAACTTCAATCGCAAGCTAAGGGTGAAGAGAAAGGACCTATGTGGGAAAAGGCCTAGGGAATAGCAGCAACAAACTTGAGGCAGTGGTTGTGGCTGCTGGGTATAGAGTCTCTGGGTTGGGACCTGGAGTAGTGGGTGGACCCAGTTCCCCCACAATCCAATGCTGGAGTGGTCCAAGCCCTGGAAAGGGGACATGGCTATTTTAAAGGACCAAGAAATAGGGCTAGATTTAAAAGGGCCAAGAGATAGGGAGACAGCACTAATAAGGGCACACCAATAGTCCGTGTTGGACCTTTGTTACTCCAGAAGGGGTTCATCCATTTTTGACTGTGTGACTTGGTTGGAGGGCTGAACCATTGAAGACCTACCAAGTAAGGTCTACAACCTACAGGAGGTGCCAGGGGCAGGAAGGACTGCATTTCCACATCAAGCTGCTAGGAGGTAGTTAAGAGGTGAGTGCCCCTGTCTCAGAGGGGAAGAGGTACTTGCGTCGGACTTTCCTTTACTTTTAGTGTTTGCTTTTGAACACATAGTACCATTAAAAAGTCTTACCAGCAAACTCACAATGACATTAAAAGGATGTTGCATACTGGAGCTGGTCAAATAATTTAAAAAAAAAATTATTCAGGAATATTTCTATGGATATAAATACAAAATTCTATTCACAATGATTTCTGGGGTCATTATTTGTCATCTGTGAGTATTCAGACAGCCATTGGGAGTTTGCTAATCTGGAAAGCTTCATGAGTTTTAGCAGAAGTAATTATTCATTATTGTCCTGTTCTAAAAGGGAACAGAAATAATACTATGTGATTTAGATGACCAATAACACATAACAAGTAAATAGTCAAAACAAACAATTTGTAAACACCACATAGGACAAACTCTGTTAATGTAAACTATTTGGTGAATACCTGTGAATAAGAAACATATCAGTAGAAATCAGGCTTAGCGCAATCATAAAAAGGGCTAAATTCACCACAAGTATTATTCACAATGAATAATTCAACCAGCTGTGTTGTGAACATACTGTGTATGAAAACATAGATGTAATGTTTACACACAGTGAAGAAAAAAATAGCAAAAATGAACTAGTGCTTAAACTAAGCCAGTTCTTCCTTTCTCACATGTAATGATTTTTATTTCGGGAGTGGGAGGGCAGAAAATTAATATCTGTAACTCACATTCAAACCCACTTTTCTACACCAAATGATACAATATGATTAATCCATTTTAAGGACCAACTCTAGTAGTTGCAAGGTGTATTTCTATAAAATTAAGTAATTGTTTTTTAGAGGTTTATAAGAAAAACATTAGAATAGAATCTCTGAAAACATTATGGTAACTATGTCCAAATCAAAATAGAATCATGGAAGTTAGACATAGAAAATCTGGCTACATCATCCCTTCTTCTGTAGAGGCAGGATTATTTCCTACAGTGCATTTTCTAGTGTTTTGTATAGTTTTATAATAAATCCCAAGAAATGGCAGGTCCACTGAATCACTTTGGAGACAATTCTACAGCCTAATATATTTCATATTTCCTTCCTGATAAACTAAAGTTTCCTTTTCTTAATTTTATCCCATTACTCCTGATTATATCCCCTTGTACTGTCAAAACAGTCCCCTCTCCACCTTATTGTTAACATCTTTCTTATATTTGTAGAGTGTTATCATATCCCCTCATTAATCATCTCTTAGTCAAGCTACACATATTTAGCTCTTTTAAAAGAGTCTCTAAACAGTGTTACCTGTGGAATGCTCAGCTTCTGTTGGCCTGGGGGGAAAAACATGCAGTAGTAACTCCCACACTTGGCTTCCAAAATATTTGGCTTGTCCTATCTGCCAATAACAAAAGTTATTTAGCACAAATATGATCATAACTGTTACAATGATTAAATGTACAGCCAAAACTAATATTTTAATTATATTCATAGTGAATTCAATCCCATAAGGTGCTGAGCACGCTGGCTCTGATTTATTTTAGGTGCTGATACTCTCCATAGTATCTGAGTGCCTCATGATCTTTAACACATTCATTCTCTTCACACTCCTGTGAGGTAGGGAAGTGCTGTTATCACTGTGGGAGAGAATTACTAAGGATTTGCCAAGATCATCCAGAAAGTCTAGAGCAGGGATTAGAATCACAGTTTCCCAAATCCAAAGGGAGAGCCCTAACCACTACACCATCCTTCTTCCCAGGATTGAACTGGGAACTGAACTGAACTCCAGAACTGAAAGCATGAATCTCTCCAGCTTCAGAGCACATAGTGCTACTCAGCAAAGCACTTCAATTCATGCTTATCTTTGAGCACCTAAGTAATCCCAGTGAAGTCCTTGTGGATCGAGCCCACTGTTAGTAAATCTACAATATGACCATCAAGTTTTAAGCAGAGATTCTTCATTCATCTATTCTGTCTTTTTATGGTACTAGAAGAATGAAGAAAAAAAAAAGAGAGAGAGAGAGAACAACTAAACTGGCCATGGGAAACTTAATGGGGATAATCTGAAATTAATTTAGTATATAATTAGCATACAATCCAGAATTTAACATAGCTGTGCTTGCAATTGATTTTCTGTCATTTCTTGCCAAAAATTCTTCTTTCTAAATATTGTCCTAATTTGGGGTGATGGGGAGGAGAAGAGGGTGTAGAGAAAAAAATGTTGGCAAGGCTATATTGACAGGGTTATTCAACATACTTATAGGTATTTACTTTTACACCATATTCCAGTTAAGATATTGTGCATTGTGGGAGAGTTACTAAACAATATAACTGCACCTCTGTAATAACAAGGAGGTTTTCATTGAAGAGTTAGCCTGGACTCTTGTACCATACAAAACACCTTCTCACCTTAGTTAAATAGTGCTTTCAACCCAGCGTAGGCCCATCTTGGGGTATGCATTAAAGCAGTGGTTCTCAACCAGGGGTACATGTAACCCTGTGGGTACACAGAGGTCTTCCAGGGGGTAAATAAAACTCATCTAGATAGTTGCCTAGTTTTACAACAGGTTACAGAAAAGCACTAGCAAAGTCAGTACAAACTAAAATTTCATACAGATAATGACTTGTTTATAACTGCTCTCTAAAGCATACACTGAAATGTAAGTGCAATATTTATATTCCAATTGATTTATTTTATAATTATATGGCAAAAATGAGAAAGTCCGCAATTTTTCAAGTATCAGGGGGTAGCCGTGTTAGTCTGTATCTACAAAAACAACAAAGAGTCTGGTGGCACCTTAAAGACTAACGAAAGCTTATGCCCAAATAAATCTGTTAGTCTTTAAGGTGCCACCAGACTCTTTGTTGTTTTAGCAATTTTTCAGTAATAGTGAGCTGTGACACTTTTGTATTTTTATGTCTGATTTTGTAAGCAAGTAGTTTTTAAGTGAGGTGAAACTTGGGGGTATAGAAGACAAATCAGACTCCTGAAAGGGGTACAGTCGTCTGCAAAGGTTGAGAGCCACTGCCCAGATTCTGCTCTCACTTGGCCTGATAGGACACCCATTTTGCAGTGAGTATACCGGCTAAATCACTAAGTGCTGGTAGTCCTACAATCCCTTCCCCCAGTTTCCCTAGGGCCCAGAAGGAGAGACAAGTTCTCCCACAATTAATTGGGAAAGAATCAGAGCAGCTCAGCTTACTGCAGCACAAAGAACCATGAAACATGCCCCTAGACATCTTAGCAACACACATGGGGGAGTGAAGCACCAATGAGGACACAGGCTCTCAGGTAGATCTTTGCAATGTGGCTGCTTAGATCCAGGCTAGGAGCTGATCTCCCAGACCAGCTCTGCAGCGAAGACGTACACAGAAAGTGTAACAGTCCCATTGGGTAAGGAAAATTCACCACTGTTTAAACCCAATATATTCCTGTAAATTCAAGCAGGATACTTTTGAAAGTACATTAACCTAATATTAATAGCATCTGTCTTGCAGATTAACTATCACATTGTGTTTTTATTTAAACATCATCACTAAGCAATCACTCACTAAATTATTTAAAGGAAACAACAAAAATTGTTATAAGGTCACAAGAAGGATGTTGGTGGACCAATATTATTAAGCACTGGAAGATTTCATTCTGAGGAACTATAATAACTCTGTTCTTTGGCATGTGTAATTCAATATTTTACATTTATGAAGATGGACATTTCTGAAGTGTTTTAATGAGCAGCAATATAGTTTCACAGTTGAAATGTAAAGCCTTATACTATTTTTAATATCATATAGTAAGTAACACAGCACCATATGCTTTTGTAGCTTGCCTGCCAAGAACATAGCAAGTTATTTTGAAACCTGCCTCAAAATTCTACACACAAGCCAAAACCATGTCTGTGGTATTGTTCCGTTGATATAAAAATAAAAATACTGTTCCGTTGATAAAAACTGTCCCACAGAGAAGTGACATGTAAGATCTGCTCACACTACCAAAATGATGTGGTTTGAAGAAGTAAGGAGTCAGGGCAAAACCAAAGTGCTAGATATGCTACACTAGAAGAACAATGTAAGGGCCCAATCCTGCAAAGAGCATGGTGTTTGCTTACTACTGTGACTTCAATGGGACTACTCATGGTTGTCAAATAATCCTCACTCTATGATGCATGAGCCACATGCAAAACTTGAATTCCCCTTCTCAAGGTTCTTCAAATGTTTTGGCTGTTTGGAGTCACCATTCCATTATGAAGAGCTGCCCACCATCCAGTCAGCAGGCACACGACTGAGACCTGGAGATGATGGATGAAAGCAAAAATAAGGTGGAGGACAGGAAAGGAAAAGGAAGAACTGTAGAAGAATAGATGAAAGGTGAACATGAAAATAAATTAGAGAGACCCATCAGCATTAAATGTGTGTGTGTTTGAATTGCTTTCAATATTATAGGCCTTTTGGGGAAGGGACCATTTTTATATCTGTGGCACAGAGTTGCAAGCATCTTGTGGACTCTTAAAATAAATGATAATGCATTCCAAAGACAAATTTGCTCAAGACTAAAACCCAGTTTTCTGTGATGAATCCAATATGCTCTCCCATTTTCTGCTATATTATATTGCTTTGCACTGAACCAGTAGTGTCATAGTCTGTGTGTTTTTTTGTTTTTTTTTCTAAAAAGTATAGCTTTTTCTGTTAAATACAACCCCCCTTTTTTGGGGGTGGACAGGAAATGTAGTGGAGGGTAGTGGCATTCTGCAGTGGTTATATGAGTTCGAGACTCAGTATAATGAGAAAATATTTCATGTCTAAATCAAGACAGGATAAAATTCTTCTCTGTCATCATAGAGGCTGAAGCTCTGCAACTTAAACGCATTAGAAAATAAGACAATTAAAAGGAAATTCACCTTGACTATACACCAGTTTTAACTTGTATTGACATTTTCTATACAATTTAATATTTTTAGCCTGAAACCAATAATGGTTGAAAAAGAACATCCGTGGAAATGAAAGCAGTAAATTCAACACAGATGTTAGGAAGCACTCTCCACACAGAGCAGCTGATGCACTGAAAAGCTACAAGGAAAGTCTGGAGGCAGAATGTTAAGGGATAGCTATCAAGAACCGGGTAAACGTCCCACAAATAGGAAAGTGGGAAGAAGCTGTGGTATTAACAGTGGAACAAACTTGATCCAGATGTCCTCCATCCTATACAACTCTCACTTAGCTGAGCCTAGGTCATTCTGTATATCTTTCAAAACACAGGTGATTTTTGTTTGAAATTATGCAAAACCATTTCAGAATATGAGTAAAAGTGAGGTAGAAATTATGACTAGGCCCAAGTTTAGAAGATCAGCAGGGATGGGGGTAGGCTTACCACCTTTGAAATGCAAAAAAGCCGGCAAACCCCACCCCAGGCAAGCCCGCTGCAACCCCAACCACAAGGTAACTCTGCAACTCAAGAGCTACTTATAGTATCTAGAGAGATAACACAGATAGATAAGATTGATAACGTTGTACATCTCCTCATTTGCATGACTCAAACCCTCTCTCACACACATGCAGGGTGCACTTGCATGTTCGTGGGCAGACAGCTGCTGTATTTTCAACAGTTTTGATCTGTTATCGTTTAACTGTGGAAGTGGCAACAGTGCATGCAGCATCTTTAGCTGGACACAGAAACTTTTAACATTACATATCCATGTGTATTGTGATGATAATGCAAATCTTTAAATCCATGTAAAAGAAAAAAAAACCCTGGCAGATTAAATTATTTTTCTGGCAACTGGCAAATCCATAAAAAAACCAACCAGGTGGTAACCCTAGGTAGGGAGGGTTGTAGAAGCAGTGTTCGGTTGAGATCCATGTTATAGAGATGGGCCAGTTTGACTCTGAATTAGAACTTCTCCAAACACTGAAGGGGTTTAGATCCAACGTTCCACTTTGGGCCCATCTCTACTAGATACATCAACCCTTCATCTCACTTCACAATTATTGTGGTTATAAATAATGGTAGTCCACAAGAAGTGTAATGTCTAAGAAGGGTTAATGAATCTTTAGAGAGCTTGCTGATGCCTAGTGGCTACAGAGGATTTTGCCTCTGAAACACTAAAAGCAAGGTGTCACGAGGCCACCTCCTGTGAATCAAACTACCAACATATTTGATGCACCTTCCTGTTTGTACTCTATATCCTATTAGTTACTCTTTGCATTAATTCTTAGAGCATTTGTAAAGTGCTTTATTACCACTAAGTAGTTAGTCCCCTCAACATCTTTGGAAACGAGATTTTAGCCAAATTTTTTTTTTTTACAAATGGGGAAACTAAGTCAAAGTGGTTAAATGGCTTGGTATGTCACAGTAAGTAAGTGACAGAGAAACAATTAGAGAATGAAAGTCTAAGCCATAGGGTCTATCTATGTAGATAGAGTCATGTAATTGTGGATATAAAGGGATGGGCATCTGGGAAAATGCCATCTCTTTCACTCTTGCAAGAGGTTAAAGGGAGTTGAGCAAGGTAATCAGTGATTTAGGTAAAGACTTTAAAAATCTTCTAATGGGACTTGTGATCCTAACTCCCTTGAAAATCTCTTCTTTAGTTTTTATAGACTAGAGGTAGGGGTGGCTGTGAAAAGTATCTAGGAGATAGGCTAACTATTGTACTCCAGTGACAGTTGAAACAATGGATCTTGGATTAGAATATAAACACTTGATGTGGGATTATAAAATAGGAAATGTTCCCACCCCTTTAAGGCCTAAGGAGAATTTTTCTTGGGCATATGCAAAAGAAAATGTAGTTTTCCTCAACCACAGTCTAAAATAAGACATTATATAAAACTCAGTTTCATGATCCCTAAACGAGTGAGAAGATATCACCAATCTTTAGTTCTCTTGCACTTTCCACCCCTCTTTCCCAACAGGTTTATGTACTCTGCTCCTTAGGGAGTCAACTGCCTACTGTCAATAAGGCTTATTAGCATTCCTGTGGGGATCAGCTGCTAATCCACCCATCCCAGATAGCAGCATGCAGAGATAGTTGTGTGTTTAGAGTGGGGTTTTAACACTTTCCTGTCCAGACCCTATGTGGGGTCTTTTCACTCCACCACAGGGCATTGGGGGTGTGAGAAAGCCAGTAAACATTTTTTCTTTAAAAGTCATTTTAGGTGTGAGAGCCATCTGCCCCTGAGGAAGCAAAGAGCTCATGGGAGAGAAGATTTTTGGGGAGGTGAGGATATGAGGGACTTGAGTTGTTCTGAGTTTTCTCTGGATCCAGGTGAAGTCAGCCGAACTTGTTACTGGTGGAGAACATTTTAGATCAGATGTGGAATTGTGTTACTCTTTTGCACCATCTGGTGTTAGGAATGCAACACCACAACTTCTCACTGAGAGAAAATGCCAAGTCTGTTGATTTGTTTGCCCTTTTTGTGGGTGACTAGTATCAGTGGCCCCTTAATTCCTCCTGGCTAGTGAACAGTAAGGCGGCGGGGAAACTGAGGGAGTTTAATATAAGGTGGAAATGGCTGATAGGCTGTAGCAAAAGGGAGGTGGAGCCAAGGGACTGGAAACCTAGTCTCCAACCTGAGGAAGTGTTGTCCCTTTTAGACTTCAGTTTGGGACAAGATTTGAACAAGAGCTCTCTAATGCTATAGAACTGGATCTTTACTATAACTATTTGTATAGGTCAGGGATCGGCAACCTTTGGCCTGGGCCGAGGGATATGCTGGCCGCCGCTTCCCGCAGCCCCCATTGGCCTGGAACGGCGAACTGTGGCCAGTGAGAGCTGCGATCGGCTGAACCTGCAGATGCTGCAGGTAAACAAACCGTCCCGGCCCGCCAGTGGATTTTCCAGATGGGGCGCGTGCCAAAGGTTACCGATCCCTGCTATAGGTATTACCTGAACTTTTGTAAGGTAAGTTAATTTACTTTTTAAGGAAGTGGGGATATTAAACTTTTGATATGTACACTTATGTATGCACACATACAGTGGACACGTAGCTTATTTCTTCTCACAGGCTTTAACTGAGTCTATAATACACACAATTCTATGTTACAGCAGGAGTGAGTCAAATGATTCCAGGTCAGCTGATAAACCCAATTCTGTTATTAAGATCAGCTCATTAAACAAAACATTTACATTGCTCAAATCAGCAGCTAGGCAATGTGCTTAGAAGTGCACAGATTTCTGTCAAACCCTTCTGCACATCTTCACTCTGTGGATGTAACTGCAGCAAAGATCTTTCACAGTTGTTGTGTGAGTGGATGATTCAAATCATGCTTGGAGGGTGTCTGCTGAAACTGTGAAATGTTAACTCATTATGGCTTGCTAGTTATCAGGTAACATACATGTAGCCAAAGGAGCACAGTGGGTGTGTCAGAGAAAACTTAATAGTACTTTGCATATACAGTACATGATCCCTCTCACTATAACCACTATGGACAATGGAATGTGGAGGGTTCAGCCCAAGGCACAGTTCTGTTTTCCGTACATAGATGTGCTGGGATTATACTAATTTTGGGAGACATGAAATCCATTAGTGATGGGTAGACTGGCAGAAAATTCAAACTGAAAAATATACCTGTGAGAGGTTTAAACTTGATGAAAATATTTTACTGAAGCTAAGGGCAAGATTTGCTCATTCTGCCTATGGAGTGGAATACAGGACCCTTTATGGTCCCTCACTTCCCTATGCAAACTACCTGAACCAATGATCCCCATGCCAGAGGAAGAGTGGGCTCTGCAGGGCTGTCACTCCCTCACCAGAGGCAGGTGGGCAGGGAATGGGGTGGAGCAATGACTCTGCTTGCCAAATGCATCAGCCAGCAAAATTCAGTTGGCATGAAAGGGAAATAATCCACTACTGGTTGTCTCAGTTTACTAACCCCCCGTATCAAGTGGAGAAATGAATTTTGATTCTTAGAGTCCGTTTGTTCCCTCATTTGCTCCTATGGCAGCACAACCACACGCTGGCCCATTGTCACAGCAGATTGTAATGTTAGAGTCTAGCCCTAACTGAATGAATATTTTCAGTATGGCTAGAACACCTGGCAATGCAATCTAAGAAAGAAATAAGAAAAATCCAATCCCAGAGAGAACAGGTTAATATCCAAGGCCCTTCAAGTCTAATTCTAGTGCAGGTTGAGCAGTGACCTCATTTTTAGTTTTTCATGCTCAGTGCCACACTACATATGCTAGTCATGATAAGACTGTGAGGAATCAGGGAAGCTGGAGTCTGGCTGGCATATGTAGTCATTCTTGAAGTGCCACTGTGTGTGATATGAGGGATCGTTCCAACATCTTTGCTTGCCTTCAGGACTTTTTTCTAACAGGTGCAACACATGAGCTTTTCTTACAGCCTTCCTGGCATGTATCAATCTGTCACCAGTTCTGGATGCCAGACAAAGGAGGAAGGTGGCTTCACCCATACAGGCCCGACTTGTGGCATCAGGGACCAGATCTTTTGCAGGAGGAAATATTGAAAATTTTGATTTAATGTCAGGATTCCTACTGGAAGGACCCAAGATGTCCTCCTGTCACATAGTTTTCCAGAAGCTAAAGCAGTCCTGGTTCCCTATACTGGCATGCCCCAGGGCAGCCTGTAGGCCAAGTACTACCCCCCAAAAAAGGTTGAAAACTTTATATCGAAGCAGCACTTCGGGGTGCAAACAAAAGTGATTGACTGAAAGTTTGTATGGCTGGTGAATTCACTCAAGTTTTTCTTTTAATTTGTCACTGGAGAGATATGTCCAGGCAATATCATGGAAATATTTGCTAATTTAGCTGTGACCCTCGGTGTTGTAAGTCTGGGCACTCCCTTAGTTAGATAGAGCAAGGCTTTCCCTTTTCTTTATAAATATGCTAAAATCTAGCACTTTTTATGTATCTCTGACATACCTCTATGGTCCCTTTTACCGTAGGATCTGAGCGCCTCAGAATCTTTAATGTATTTATTATCACAACAACCCTATGAGGTAAGAAACTGCCATTATCCCCATTTTACAGATGGAGAACTGAGCCACCTATCTCCTCCTACTGAAATCAGTGGGAGTTAGGCATCTAAGTGACTTCCCCAAGGACACAGGGAGTCTAAGGTGGAAAAGAGGAACTGAAACGTCGGTCCACCGAATCTGAGGCTAGACCCTTCACCACAGGACTTCCTTTCATTAGACTACTTTCTGTGTTCAAAACACTTGTCACCCCTTTTTGATGTGAGTGACTAGTCAATGTCTGCAGTCCAGGGGATGGCCCGGGTGGGAGTAGAGTCTGGTTTCTTCTTTGATACAGTCTTGTTTATTTACAAGGAATGTACAAAGTCCTGTCTTCCAAACACAGGAGGAACCAAAACCAAAAGAGCAATTTCTGAGTTTACAGGTGAAAACTTCCTTTCAGCCAGCATCCCCATCCTAGACCTCTCTCTAGGTTTTTCCAGGGTCACTTTGTGCTTACAGGCTGCTGTGTGGCTGTTTTGCTCTGGCCCAGACTAGCTTCACTCACACTCTCACTCACACACACTCTTACCCAAATAGTATTCAGCAATACCCCTCCGCCCACTCAGTCCAAAACTCTTGGGCGAATTCACAATCCCTTGTGTTTGAGGTAGGGGGCTTCTGATTAACTTAGCGAGACAGTTATGTTAGTTGAAAGGTGCACTCACACCCAATCTCAAAGAGGTTTTTGATCCATGCAGGCACCAGTACATCTCAGCATAACACAATGTACAGACATTAATTAAGACGGGGAGAATAGTTGTAGGTCAAATCTCCCCCTCCCGTGGGAGGGAGATAGAGGCTGCTCAGGTAACTCAGTCAGGGTGACGATCTAGTCCCTGCTCAATCCTCCTCACTCCTGCCCAAAGCCTGATGTCCAAAGTAGTGCTGAGCCCCATCTTCATGGAAGAAGCTTGGCAGGGCCCCAGGAAGTAAGTGCCAATGCTGCAGAGGCAGAACCCCCCTTTTCTCCCCACTACTCCCTCCAAACACCCCACATCAGCTCCAGCAAGACTCCCCTCCTCCCCCTCACTGCTTATAGAAGCAGAGGTGTTGTTCTGGCCCCAGCTCACAAACCAAGACAAACCAGTCTGCAAACACCAAAGGACTAGTTCCACAAAAGGACTTAGCTGCCTAACTGCCACTTTAGTACCTTAGGTGACCTCAAAGCTACCAGCGATTATGCACACAGCCTGGGGCACCTAAGTCATGCCTAAGCCCCAGTGGGATCACCGGACTATGTGCTGTGCTGCCTACCTTGTCTGTCAGGCCCAATCTTGTAGGAGTACTCAGAGCACACCCAAACCCACATGAAACAGCTAGAGGAGGAAGTGTCTTCTCCTTATAACTTTTAGCCCAGTGGTTCGAGCAGTCACCCAGCATGTGGAAGCCCCAGGCTCAATTCGCCTCTCAGCCTGATGTAGAGAAGGGATTTGAGCTTTGATTGTCCCCCTCTAACCACTGAGCTACGGGGTAGTCTGGGGTGGGTCTGATTCCATCTCTGCTGTTTGAAGCTGTTCTTTGTATACAAGTAATTAACTATTCCTTGGAACAGAGGGACTGGAAGCTGGGTCTTCCTCTTCCCAGATAAGTGCCCTAATTTAGTGGTTCCCAAGCTTTAGAGAGTGTCTGTGTGTGTGTGCATGTGCATACCCGCCTGCTATTTACTGTTTTGTCATTCAAACAGAAAAGAGAGCCCACCAACTTATTTGCTCTACATGGCTGGCACCCAGCCCAGACTTCAAGCCCCTACTCAGTTCCCTCCAGCCCCCTTGCTCTTGCGCTCCCAACCTTACTCCCTGTGGTGGATAGACAACTCCTGCTGCACCCCTGTAGTTAGAGGTCCTCGCTCTTAAGTGGAAGAAAATAAAAGAACACACAAAAACAGCCTTCCAGGCAGTCTCTGTCTTGGGAGAGAATTAGCCTTTCAAAGATCTTTTTATGGGTAGGAGACCTAAATGAACCAGACCCCAAACATAGGTCCCCCTCCCAGCAAGGGGGCCACACAATACCAGTCTTCCCCTGCATCAAGGTGAGGAGAGCACCCTGCTTCCCTACCCTGCCAGGCCCCCAAACTCTTTGCTCAGCATCCCTGAGCCCTGCCTGCTCCTGCAGCCTCAGCCAGCTGGGGAAGCCTCCCGGGGGAAGGGTACTGAAAAGCACACCCCCCCCACACTCCCTGCAGTGGCAGCTCCTGTCCTGCAGGGCTGGGCCTGGCTCCCTGCTCCAAGCATTGCAACCTGGTGCCTAGGGTCACAGGTTGCAATGCCACCCACTCAAATTTGGCCTGGCTGCCCGTTGGTCATGATGGAGGGGGTGGCTGGGCCAAACCTGAGTGATGCTGCAACCTGAGTGATGCTGAAATCCTATGTGCCAGCTCTTACCACCACTCATTTTGGGGGCCTCTCAAATGTAGGGCCTGGAGCAAAATACCCCTTCCCTCCCCCCACTGGGTGCTGTTGGTGGCGGGGTGCTTCTTAGGCTAGCATGGTGTGGGAGAGAGTGACATAGTGGGGCTGTAACAGGCGACCCACCTAGACCATTTCTGTGACTCACTGGTGGGTAAGGACCCAATGTTTGCAAAACACTGCCCTAACCACTGGGCTACAGCATCATTTTTGCTCCCTCTCTGTCCTAATGAGGGAGTGGAGTTCCTTAAGTGGTGTTAAACATGAACAGAACACACTTTAAAAAACAGACATACTGACTGGGAATCATAAACAATAACACAGTCTGTGCATTTAAATTTACAAGTATACAGTGTAACTGTTTAACTGTTTAACTGTTTAAAGGATTAAAATAAAAGGCAGCAGAGGGGAGCACAGCTCTTCCTTGCATGGGTAAACACTACTTCCCCTCAACTCCCTTTCCTCCGTGGCTTGTTTAGTGAGTGCTTCCCCCTCCTGTTCCAATTTATTTTAGTTTTAAAAATTAAAATATTTGACAATTAGTTTCATCCTTATTTACCTGACAAGACCTGAGTTTAGGATTCTAAGTACAGCTGGTTGGGGAATGGTTTCTTCTAGGCAGAAAATTTCAACTGTGGAAATGTTCAGGTTTTCATAAAACAAAAAAATGAAACCTCCAATTTTCTGTTTTTTCAGTGAAAAATCTAAAATTTTCTATCAAGGGAAGCGAACAATGTCTGAAATTTTTTTAGCCCAGTAGTTACCTCAGTCAGTTAAACCCACTTTTCTGTAGTTGATGAAATATTTTCAACCAACCTCAGTTCTAAGCTTCCCTTTTAAGAGCCGATAGCATCACTGACACCTAAAACAGGATGAAAGAGAGTTCCCTATATTTTCTAGGTGGAGATGATATCAACAATTACAGAAGAGATGCAGAAACAGGAACTTGGGTCTTGGCGGATTAAAATAAACAGCCTTTTACCTCACCTTTAGAAAGTATTGATGGCTTTACTGTTTGTGTAAATCCCAGTCAGCAATTTAAAGATTTATCGCAACAGGTTCAACCTCCCACCCTCCCTTTAAAAAAAAATCTTTCTTAAATTCTTAAATAAAACAATGGCTTGCTATTTGGTCAGAGAAATATTTCTGAAAAGTGCATTCTTTGCTTTGGTTTCTGAATTACTGATGAAAATGAGCAGCTGGCAAATTAAATACCCCTGATGGACTTTAACCCTCTCCCTTCAAAGATCCCTAGAACTCAAGGTTTAAGATCTGTTTACAGTGCTTAGGAGTGGGGGTGGCTTTTCTCTCTTCCCTTATGTGCTAACCTCAATTCTTTCTCCATCTCCTCCATTTGCCTTTTGGGACTTACCTTAGAAAAAAAAGAGAGAGAAAGAGAGAGAGAGAAAACCCAGCCACATTGGGAGACCTGGTTACAACATATTTCTTTTCTGTAATGGTTAAAACATGGTTCCATTTTGTAGTGTAGGCAGAAACTATCTATGTTGTAACTTTGACACTATGGCCAAGGTAAAAATTCAGATCCTATTACTGCAAGATGTAATAGTTGTTTCATTAGCAAAGAATGAAGCTGAATACAACTTAAGTTGAACTAGTGAAACTGGACACTGCTCTGTCCATGTAGCTGAGTTACTTTCAGCCCAATTTTAAGCATTCCTTGTTTTCCTGATATCTTGTCAATAACATTCCCTCTAACTCCAGTTCCACAGATTATGATACCTCTTCCCTATTTTACAGACATTTTAATATAAACATTAAAAGAAATTATTGATACCCAGACCCCCCATCCTATGTCCCTTTGGACAGAGATTGCTCGCATGTAGCTTAGTTGGAGTCTCATCTTTACCACAGACTCAGCTGGTTACATAGTTTTTGAGATGGTGTGGACCCCTGTTGAGGAGACCAAATTGAGAGTGATCTCTCTCTGTCTCCCCGTCACCCGTCTCGAGTTTACCACACACACACACCCTGGGGAGTGTCCTCTCTCCCTGTAGGATTGGCCCCTGAATGTTTTTTTGTCCATAGGTGCCAACTCTGTGGGTGCTCCGGAGCTGGAGCACCCACAGAAAAAAATAGTGGGTGCTCAGCACCCATTGGGAGCCCCACAGATCAGCTCCTGCCCTTCCCACCCCCAGCCCTCCTGCCTGCCAGAGTGCCACGCCGATCAGAGGGGGCATAAGTGGGTGGGAAGGGGTAGTGGCGGGGATGGGAAGAGGTGGGCCAGGGCGAGGCAGGGGTCGAGCACCCCCAGGAACTTGCAAAGTCAGCGTCTCTGTTTCTCTCTCTCCATTCTGTGATAATCCTTGTGGGCTCTTTCTGGGTGTTGTCTGCTGGCTCATAAGCATCTCCTGTTCCTTTGGATCACTTGCTACTCTTGCATAGTCACCTTATATAACCGTGTCAGTGAATACAGTGTCCGGAATGCCATGCCTCACAAGCGGGCCTTCAGTTTGCCACTGACTGACTTGCTTCTGCTATTAGAGCATTGACCTCCCAAAAATTTGAACAGTAGCCCACTGTAATGAAGCATTGCTTTCCATTGAAGATACATAAGTCCACTCCCACCTTTTCCCATGATTGGGTGGGCAGCTCCTGGGGTAACTGTCATCAGAAAGAGATTCTGTGATCACGCAACCAGCAGGCATCACAACCCTTCTATCAAGGAGTCGAGTTTTGTATTCATTCCCAGGCAGTAAACACACTTCTTGGGCCCATTTAAGACAGCTGTCAATGCCCAGGTGTGAGGCATGTATTTTTTGCATGGCATCCTTACATAATGAGGAGAGGACAACAAAACTCTGTCATCAGAATATGACTCCATCCTGCACTCACCTCATCATTAACTTGAACAAATGATTCTGCTCCTACTAATACTTGGCTTTTGTCTTCTGGCCACCTTGCTTGTATGGCTCTCTTGATTGCCTGTAGTCGGATGTCCTCTTCCATAGCCTCTTTGATTTCCTGTTGAAATTAGAAGATTGAATCCATTATCAGGTCGCACTATGTCTTGATCCCTTCCCACAATTTGATGATTCTGGGTATATATGCCTGCTCAGGGTGTCAGCTAACAACAGAAGTTGTCCTGGAAAATATCTTCTCTCTACCTGGAGGCACATAAACAAGCACTGCAATCTCTTTGGAGCACTAAGAAGGTGCTTTTCTATGATTGTCTCTAGGGCTTTGTGCTCTGATTGCATTATTACTGGGTGGCCATACATGTATTGATGGAATTGCTCCACTCCAAATATCACAGCCAGAAGCAAATGTTTCTATTTGTGCATATTCCTGTTCAGAATGACAGGGCTCTGCTGGCAAAAGTGACCAGTTGCTCCTGCAAAAGAGCTACACCCCATCATTTTCCCCCATGCATCGCATTGGAGTGCCAGTGGCTCTCCTGGCTGGTAGTATTTCAGGACAGGATCATCCATTATCATTTGTTTCAGCATGTCAAATGTTTGATGCTGGGAGTCTGTTGAGTCCTGGTCAACATCCTGTCTTGTGAGCTGACATAAGGGTTCTGCCACTGCAATCAGGTGTGGACAGAACTTCGAGAGAAAATGTACCATTCCTATTAAGCACTGTGCCTCCTTCACATCTGCTGGAGCTGGCATGTCTGCACGTAGCTTGAGCTTGCTGGGATCTGCTTTCAGTCCTTCTGCTGTGAGCAGGTGTCCAGTGTACGTCACCTTATGCTGTTCGAGTCACATTTTTTCTGTGTTGAGTTTTATGTTCACATCCTTGCATTGCTGTAGAAAAGCTTGTCATTTTCTGTCATGGTCTTGTTCAGCTTCTGTATCATTGCTCCATTCACCTACAATCATTTTCACCACAGACAGTCCTTCCAATGCTTGAGTGAATCTTCTCTGGTGAACCTCTGGTGCTGGGTTTATGTCCATTGGAGTGCACAGTCATCTGTAGTGACCAGATTATGTTGCAAGGTTGTCAGCATGCTGGACTCTATATCCAGACTTATGTGCCAAAACCTGTTCCTCACATCATGGACCATAAAGATTCTGGCTTTGGAGAGTTCTGGCAAAATGTCCTCAACTGTGGGCAGTGGATAGTGGCATCATTTCAATGCACTGTTCAGTGCTTTTGTGTGTATGCAGATGTGTAATTTGACTGATGGCTTCTTTACTACTACTATGCTGCTTACCCAGGCTCTTCTAGCCTCTACAAGTGCTATGATACTCCTCTCTGCAGCCTTTTGAGCTCCTTGCATACTGGATTATGTAGTGCCACTGGAATTTTTCTTGTGGCAAGCACCCAGATTCCACTGTAGGATCTACTTCCAGCCGCAGCTTTCTTTCAAGGACCTGTTGCTTTTGAAAACATCCCAATTTCTTTGAAAATTGTCTCCATTATCCAGAGGATGACTCCTTTTGCTTCAGGCACTGCAGCTATAAAATTCAGACAGACACTGCACCCTGATCTGGTCCATGACTTGTATGGTTGTATTCCCCAAGAGGGTCTATAGTGCTTACCATCTATCACCACAAACTTGTTATTTTTGAGGTTAGTTCCTATGAGGTAATGTTTTCCTATGGGCTACATTATGCTCTCATTGTACATTATTAGATTCTGATTGCTCTTTCTAATGGGCCTGTTCAAGTCCAGTTCACCCAGAGGAATCACATTGCAGGAGGCTCCTCTATCCAGCTGAAATCATACAGGGCATCTCTGTGTTAACATTTTTTGCATGCACAGAGGTTGGTATTGTCCCTTGTTGCTTTCTTGGCCTGGCAGCCTGAACTTGAGATGCTCTCTGCAGAGTCAAGGATGGAGTCATGATTTCATCACTGCTGTCTGATGTGCCATCCCCTTCTTGTACAAGTCTGACAATCTTTCTAAAAACTTCTTCTCCTCTTGCACACACGGCTCAAATGGCTTAACCTGCCATATTCCTTACAATGCTGTGCTAGGATAGGGCACTTCTTCTTTACCCACTTATGCTGCCTCCCCAAATATATGCATTTCACTACAGGTACGGAACCACAGCCACCTGCTCTCTTTCACAGCATGTACTTCTGGGGTTGTGGTGCCTTGTTGGACTTTCATCCTTTCTCTTGAGTCTTCCATGGCATGCCCCACATCTAAGCATCTGTCTAATGTGATATTCCCTTTCCAGGGCAGATGCTCAGGCAGGTGATGATCCCAAGTGCTGCAGACTATCCTGTCCTGAATTATAGAGTCTGTCAAGTCCACAAAATTGCATGTAGCAGCTATTGTCCGTATGGCTGAAACATAGGAGTCTACCCCTGCCTCTTGGATTGGTCTCTGGAGCAACACTGTTTTTTCACTACAGTTTCATTCTCCTTTGGGGAGCAATAGGGCTCCAGGGCTCCTAGGACTTCTGTGAGGCTTGGGACAGTGGTTAGCTTCAGAGTGATGCAGCTCTCTCTACCTTGTTCCCCAATTAGGTAACATAACAGTTTTACTTTCCTGCTGTTGTCATCCTCCTGCATGGCCAGGTCTGCGTACAGCTCAAACTCCTTCTTCCACTGGGTCCATTGCTGGGCTAGGTTTGTGTCTGCAAAATCCAGGGCTCTGGAGGGCTTCATACAGAGTTGCATGGCTCACGCTGCCAACTGCTGTACTGCAGAGAACTCACAGCTCTGACACTGACACCATGTTTCATTAGTAAAGAGTAACGCTGAATGCAGGTTAAGTGGAACTAGGGTGATCAGATGTCCTGATTTTATAGGGACAGTCCCGATATTCAGGGCTTCATCTTATATAGGCACCTATTACCCTCCACCCCCTGTCCCAATTTTTCACACTTGCTGCCTGGTCACTAGTGGAACTTTATTAAACCCTGTGCATTGCTCTGTCTATGTGGCTGCATTGCTTCTAACCCTGTTTTTTTCTGGTGTCCTGTCAATAAAAGTCCCTCCAGGGAACATGGGTCCTCTGACTCCAGTTCCACTGATTCAACTGTGTTTTAACCATATTGGGAGGACAACAATCATGTTGAAGAGAGGTTCCAACTCTCAATAGGTTAGATGGCCTCCTATTATTATTTAACAAAAGTTGTGGCAGTGCCTAGAGACCAACCAGACTGAGGCCTCATTGCGGTAGGCACTGTACAAACTTTTAGTGACACCCGCTTACAGTACATGTACTATTGTTAGTCCTGACAATCATTTGAAGGAAGTAGTAGGTGTTTGCTGTTGGGTCTAGTATGAGAGAATTTTTAATAGAGCAGAAAGAAATGATAGCATGTCACTGAATCCATGAACAAGGATGACACAATACATGCTCTTTCAAGATACCTTATTCTTACCAGCAACAGCCCTGCAATTCCAGTCACTGACTTGTCTTTAGGAGCAACTAACAATTGTGCCAAAGAACATAGTTTGGTAATCCTGAAAAATGTTTTGCATCATTGAAATACCATTGAACTAGGTTTTGTTTGTGACAGAAACCAAATTTGAACCCTAGCCTTATGTGGCAAAAGAATGGTGCATTAACCTTTTGCACTGTTTAGCCACCTAAAACTAACATTTGATTTAATCTACATGCCTAAATTCAAGGCTACAGACCAAATGGGTTTATCCACAACAGTAAAATATGATAGTAGATTTTGAACTTACAGTTATAATAAAAATGTTGAAGAAACTTTCTTTTTAAAAAACTAGTTACAATAATCTTTGATTTAACCTTATTTCCAATGGCTGGATTTAGTCCTATAGAATAAAATAAAATATTATGGTAAGGGGAGAAAAAGAAAGAAAAGGATTTTCTGAGCTCACTGCAGTATCCCCAGAGGAGATCCCAACTCCAACTGGAAAGCTTCACAAGCTGTCCATGAACATCAGAGAGCTAGGGCTCATTTGGTCTGCAGCTTTGGTGAGTCAATCTGCTCACACTTCATGAGGATTGCCATGGGATCCTGACAAAATGATAATGATATTGTGCACTGGGAAGAAGAGAACATAAATAAGCTACCTAATTCCACTTCTTTTAACTTTTTTATATCCATATGTTTCAGTCCTATGGCACCAGCCCTGCCTTCTTAATCAAAGAGTTTCTCTGGACTAGATTATGTAATACATTGAAGCCTGTGTTTCTTGTAGTGCCTATAGGTTGTGTGTGTGTATTATTTTCTTAGGAGTGTGTTTTGTACATATGGAAAACAATTTGAAGATGATGCCCCCTGCTACTTTTCTGCAAATAAAATTAATCTCTTGGGGCTCATCTGGTAAGAAAGCTTCAAATGAACAGATGAATTTAAATAAAAATATGGATTTTAAAAGGAGTAAACTCACGAACTGATAACATCAGCTGAAGAGCTGATGAACAGAGCACTGCTTTCCAAATGAGAACAGTATATTGAACCAAAACATCAAGATAACCCCTCTTTCTTTTTAGGTACAGCACCACTGGCTCCTTCCAACTCCAGCACGGTTTCACACTATTGACCAGATGACATCACTAAAATAACCATATACCTATGATTGTACAGATGGTATAGATTGGATATTTCTTGTACAGAGGTTTTTTTTTTTCATTTTAAGTCAAGAATATGCAGTCCAATATTATTTAGTTTCACCAGTGGGAAGATGTACACTGAAGGCAAACAGTCACCAAAACCAAATAACCTGCGGAACAAACAAAATGCATGGGGAAAAAAACCAAAAACAACTACTCACTTATCTCTCTTTAATGTTGTAACTCTCACCCCTTGATTCACTCTGCCCTTTATCTGTATTTGTTTATTTAGATAAATGTGTGCCTCAGGTCAAGTCCCTTGTTTTCATACATGTCTTCAAAGCACCAAGTAAACTTTTGATATGTATTAATAATTTCATAATAATTTTGATTTCCTTTTTCACTATTGCTGATTATCAAAATATTTGTGTGTGTACACACAGAGAAGCATTAGTCATTTCGAACATGGGAATACATATGTCAACAGTGACTATGTTATTAGGTGGCTCACTCACTATATAAACATCTACAGTCACATTACTCCAGATTTTGTATACATCGGCCACTTCATGTCTATAGATGTTGGTACTAATTCTGCTATGGTGTAAGTGGGCACATCTCTATGCACTTCAATATTTATGCCAGGGCTAAATTTTGCCTTTTGTTGCTGTATTTACATCTTTTCCACTTTTCCTTTTTCCCACCAGGTGACAAATAATATCCAATGGCTGTCAGGACAGCCCATCTGTGTAGTTCAGTATCTCAGCTCCTGTAAGGCAGGATGGTTGCATGCATCACATAATGGAACTGTGTGCTCCCATAAATACAGCATCACCTTTTCAAGGAGACTGATAATATTATCAATGTGCTCATTTTGTCCTGGTGGTTTTTTGGAGGGTAAAATAGAAAACAAACCCAACTGCCAGGACTTTGCAAGTAATAATATCTCATGTGTGTTCCCCTCCCAAAAAGATCCAGTTCTGGGTGTAAACATGTATTGAAGAAAGAATGCTGCAGGACTGGCACATACTGTGTAAAGGGACGTTTGGTGCTTTCATAATGAAACAAGAAGTGCATTTCTACTAATAACTGTGTAAAAATGGCACCTTCTTGCATAGCATACCTTTCGTGGACCGAGAGTCATATCTGTTTCTTTACTGACATTTTTAAATTGCTTTTCACTCCTGTTATCCCTGTAGGAGCCAATGCATCTAAGAAAGAGTGAGCTGGATTCTTTTCCTCCTTCTGCATCTTCAAAAGAATAACTTACTGTATGCTAATCAGTTTTGCTGTGCAGATCTACAAAAGGCCCTGAGGTTGCACAGGTGGCACTGAGGACATAATCAAAGATGAAAGAATTTTATCTGTGCAACTGAGGGCCTAATTTGACCTGCATAACCTTCATAACTGGGAATGATGTGTAAAAATGAAAGACACCTGTTCCCCATCCCGGCCTCCTTGTCCCCCATCTCCTTGCCCAACTAGTCCCACTTCCCCACCACCTCCTCCCGGTTGCTCATCCAATCTGTCTCTCTGCACGCACACACTCCAGCCTCCAATCGCCCTCCGCCCCCACCACCACCCATGTTCCCCATCTCTCCTGACTCCCAGTCCCAATCTCCCTCTCCAGACTCCTTGTCCATTTTCAATGTCCACCCTCCCCCTCTCCCAGCTCCTTAGCTCAGTCTTTGCTCAGCCAGTGCCAGTTCTATCCCTGCATCCTTGATACTCATCAGATTACTCTCTTCTCCCCCTCTTCCCTCCACCCCTCTGATTTCCAGTCCCAGTCTCCTCCTCTGGTATCTCATTGGTATAGTCTTCCCCCCACCTGCTACCTCCAAGCCCCCCATTTCCTCCACCATTCCCAGTTCCACTCTCCACTCATAGTCTCCTTGCCCAGCCAGTTCCCTCCACCCAACTCCCCGTCCGAGTTCTCTTCGCCCCATGCTTGCCTCTAGTCCTAGTCTCTCCCACTAGGATCCTAGTCCCAATCTGCTCTTCTCCCCACCACATCCACCCATCCCGGCTCATCCCCTTTGCATTCAAACCAGGCAGCTTCCTCCTGCACATTGCCTGGGCCCAGCAGTGGGCACACTGAATCACAAGGAAAGTGCTCCTCATTTCAGGTGCCCAGAATGGAACCAGGCACAGCTTGCAGCAGCCCAGAGCTGCAACTCCAAGGAAAATCCTGCTCAACTCCAGGCTGAAGCATGCCCAGTGTGGCTGGAATCTTTGTTGAATTTAGCTACTAAAATCAAAGAAGTCTCTACTGAGCATGTGCGCACTACAATTTTTTAAAGGTTTAGAACTTGGCCAAATTTGGGCAGACAGTCACAGAGACAGCAAAGCGTGCATCCTGACACAAAGCTCTCTCCCTCACAACGCCTTCCATCCTCCAGATCTCAAGTCCCTGCTCCAAAGCATGAGGTCACTAAAGCTTCTTAAAGAAAATATCACCAAAAATTTTTAACATGGGCAAAATCCACACATTTTTCCATAGCCTTGTTCTTAGAAATGACTAAAGTGCTTTGGCTAAAATTTTCCAGAATCTTCCATCCTGAAGTAGAAAACCAGCATGGAAAATTTCAGCCCAAACAATTAAAATTTGGCAAAGTTATAAGCAACTGAAAACAGAGTCTTATAATGGAAGTATCAGGCAACTTAAATAATAGGCGATGCTACCATTATTATTAGTAGTATTACTGTAGTACCTAGGAGTCCTAGTCATGGACCAGGACCCGATTGTGTTAGGTACTGTACAAACACAGAATAAAAGGCAGCCTCTACCCCAGAGAGTTTACAATCTAAGGGCTGGTCTACACTGAAAACGTACATCGCTGTAGCTATGTCTTGCAGGAGTGTAAAAAAATCCATATCCCTGAGAGACATAGCTATGCTGACCTAACCCCCAGTGTGGACAGCACTAGGTCGACAGTGCTACTGCCTCTTGGGGAGGTGGATTAACTGTGGCAAGAGGAGACCCCTCCCGTTGCTGTAGTAAGGCCTGGTCTACACTAGAAAATTAGGTTGGTTTCAGTCAGGGGTGTGAAAAATCCACACCCGAGCAGCATGGTTAAGCCGACCTAAGTCCCAGTGTAGACAGCACTAGATTGACTTAGCTACCACTTCTTGGGGAGGTGGATTACCTACATTGACAGGAGGATCCCTCCCTCGGCATATGTAGTGTCTATACTGAAGCACAATAGTGGTACATTTTAAGTGTAGACATAGCCTAATGCGTGGTCTATGCTAGAAAATTAGGCTGGTTTACCTGCATCAGTCAGGGGTGTGAAAAATCCACACCCTTGAGGAGCGCTGTTAAACTAATCTAAGTCTGCATATAGACAGCATTCTTCTATCAACCTAGCTACCACCTTTTGAGGAGGTGGATTACCTGTGCCAAACAGGAGAACCCCTCTCATTGGTGCTGAAGCATTTTAAGCATGGATAAGCCCTCAGTAGAAGACAAAAAATCCCCAAACCCAGATGGATATAAACAGATGGGGCAGTATAAGGAATCAAGACAATGTTGGTCAGCATGATATGCAGCTTAATTGCTATCAAGTTTTTTGTAGGCATTGCAACAAACCAGAGTTTTAAGGAGGGTTTTGAAGGAAGATAATGAGATACCATTTCAGATATTTACAAGGAGCTCATCCCAAGCCTGAGGAGCAGCATGTGAGAATGCACGAAGATGCTTGTTAGAAAATTTAGCAAGTGGGTGATGGAGGCTGGTATCATGGACAGATAGGTGGGAGTCAATCTCTCGATAGTGAATGAGAGATAACAAAAAAGGATTCCTGAAGTCAAAGCCCTAAACATAAACACTAAAACAAAAGGGTCCTTGGAGCCCACCTGTCTGTCTCTTCCAGTTTTCAGATCCTATCAGCTCTCTCTCTGCTGTTGTTTGTGATGTACTCAGTGGACCAGGTGCTTGCTGCCTATATGGCTCATCGTCCTTCCCAGTGAAACTCTTAGACCAGGGGTTCTCAAACTGGGGGTTGGGACACCTCAAGGGGTCACAAGGTTATTATATGGGGGGTTGCGAGCTGTCAGCCTCCACCCCAAACCCCGCTTTGCCTCCAGCATTTATAATGGTGTTAAATATATTAAAAAGTGTTTTTAATTTATAAGGGGGGGGGAGGGGGATCGAACTCAGAGGCTTGCTATGTGAAAGGGATCACCAGTACAAAAGTTTGAGAACCACTGTCCTAGGCATTGGTGCTGGATGGTTTTCAGTATCAGGTGGCTGTACTCTCCTACCATTCTAGCAGCATTTGCAGGGCCAATTGGCTATATAGAAGAGGGATTATAATGACCTGCTTTGCAGGCATAGTGAACTCCATTGCACTATGCTAAAAAGGTAGCCCTCCTTTGAGGTAATGAACTGAGCCAGGCTCAGTTTTCCAGATGCACATGTTGTAGCATCTATATTTTCTTCCTGCCTAAGTTAACTAATAACTACACACCACTAAATCTATTCATGCAGTAGTCTAATTTTGTCTGATCATGACTATACAGGTCAACAGGGCTGGAACTGTTCAATGATGTCTTTTAACTCAGTCACAATACTCTTAATAAAAAACAAAATAAACAAATACATGCAAAGTCATATAATTATGTTTTTTAAAAATTAGGGATATGAAAAAATTAGCTCAGTTCCACTGAAGTCATAATGGGGGGCCAAATTCTCTTCCCCTCCCCCACAGGATATGATTAATTCCCATTGTCTCTATTACTCTTTATCTCTTATTATAATTTCTTCAACTTCATCAACAATATCTCCAGTGCCCATCTAATAGGTTAAAACAGACAAAATAATGCAAAAGGACTTCCTATTAATATAACCCTCCCAAAACCTGTTTTCTCCTCAATAGCCTGAGAAAGGAGAGAAAAAGAATAGGCTTTGCAGCTTGTCCAGAAGGCTAGCAAATCGAGGCATTGGTAGGAGTGGAGTAAGTTTCAAAACAGAGACTTCCCTGTGAGCAGCCGCCTATCATTTATACAAAGATGGCTCTAATTGAGCACCTCTGAGCTTGTGTACTCTGCTATCCCCAGGGGACTAGACATTGTGATATAACTTGTTCTTTGCACAAAAAGCTACATTAAGATCATTAGTCAAATAATTAATTTTGAGTAATCTATTAATATCCATTCATTCTGGTGTCCTGACAAATTTTCAGTGCTTCCAAAAACTCAAGAGTACCAGTTCTCAGGATCAAGGCATTGAGGACATCTTAGGCCTAGATCCTCACTGGGAATTAAGCATCTAGATGCCTTTGAGGATCTAGGCCTTAGTGACCTTAAAGCCACAATAAGATCAAATACAAACCTCTCACAGTTCTGAGGCATTCTCCCAACATGTGAATGAGGCATTTTAAAGACATATTTAGAACTCAATCTTTCCTGTCTTTCTTCTCTGGGAAAATGGCACTTTTCCTTTTCCCCTACAACCTGAACCGAACAATACAAAAATCAAGCTCACAGGAGGAAATATGGGGCAGCATGAAGAGTTATCTCAAAATGCTTGACTTCCTGGGCCTGATTTTCATCTACACTAAAGTGAGTATATGTGAGTATATTGCACTTTAAGGCCCCTTCATACTGCCTGAACAATGCCTTAAATATAAATACCTCTGAGCCCATATTTTCCCTTAAAACATGGCTCAAATGCAGAGTTGATCATAGACATTCTCCTATCTAGATGAGGCTATACAGCATCATGTGTTTGTTTTAAATTATCTAGAGCTTCCCCCATCCCCACTCCTGACATTCAGAAACTGGTTCAGTAGAGTCAAGAAAAAAATTGAATGGAAGGAGCATTACCATCTTAATTTAAGGGTTTAAAGCCTTTTTTCTCACAATAACAAAGTGCCTTATGATTGAACTGACATTATGAATCAACAGTTTGGATCATGAATTGCAGAACCTTGGAATGCTATGGTGATAGAGAAAGAGAGAACAAGAACTGTATGCCAGGTAGAAGAATATGAATGAATGCTCTTTCCAGTAGAAAATCTCATTGTGAATTTGATTGAAGTAATGGTATCACAGAAATGGAAATGACTCCAAACTCAACAGTAGTGTATTTAGTCCTACAATATAATGACCCTGGATCACAAAAACAAGTAGAGACCATTCAGTGTTCATTCTGCTATTGGGAAGATGAATGAAATGTGGAACACCAGCAGACATAGATTAAGCTATCTGAAGCTTTTGTGGTCTTTTAAATACACTCATACTAACCGTATCAAAATCCCCTAGGATGCCTATAATATTCCTACTGTGCTTTGTGTATCTAGTATCTGTGGTACTGGTCAAGTTTACCACTGGTGTATCCCTAGCATGCAGGCTGAAGTTTCAAATTACTGATGAGGTCTTTTGCTTCTTTAAACATGGTATTAAGAGTACCTTCGAGTTCTGAACAATATCATCCCGTTTTAGATCTGTCCATTCATCATAATATTGTGCCAGAGTTTGTTAGGTAAACATGACTGACAGACTCCCATCTTTATCCTTTGCATGGCTGGAGGTCAGCATTTGTGGAAGGTAATGCTTTTTTAATTAGCTGGTAGGGGATTGAATTTCCTTTGTGTGAACTGCTTGTTGTTTTCCCTTGAGTCAGTATCTGAAGAGGCTATGTCTTTGCATTCACTATTCAGTGTAACCCAGACAAATGAAGAGCAGTCATAAAAGATTCATACTGAAGATGTTTATGAAAAGTCAGATCTGTCCAGAAAACAAAATACTTCACCAGGTGACTGCGAGACTTTACCGACAAGAAATACCAGTTATAAAAGAAGAATGGTTACCGAAGTCAGTTCAAAGGAAATGCTCTATGCTTTACTGTGCACCATTAGCAGTAGATAATAAACAACAAGTATACTTTTAGGGTGTAGTCTTAAGAACACTGTGAGGCAGTGGTTTTGCAAGCTAAAATCAAAACAATCACTCCAAAAATAACTGGTTTTCTGCATCTAAAATCCATGGCCGATGTTAAAGGGTAGCAAGCAGGGCAGTTGCCAGGGCCCCATGCCACAGGGGGCACCATGAAGCTAAGTTGCTCAGTCTTCTGCTTCAGGCCCAGGTGACAGGGCTCAGGGCTCCAGGCTTCACCCCCATGAAGTGGGACTTCGGTTTTCTACCCTGGACCCCAGCACGTCTAACACTGGCCCTGCTTGGTGGACCCCCTGTAACCTGCTTGCAGCCCCCTATGGGGCCCCAGACCCCTGGTTGAGAGCCACTGCCCTGCAGTATATTAGAAATTCAGAGGGAAACACAATCTTGATGTTATTTTATATATATACTGATACTGATAACACTTATACTGGATTTACAAGTAAGCAGAGTTACAGCAGAATTTCCATGGATTCGCAGCTTTTGAACCACAGAGTATGTGTCGATTGTTTGAGGGACAGAATAAGATGAAAATTTTGAGTGGGGGTGGGTAAGGGGGAAGAGACACTCCAAACCCTAGAAACTACCATAGAAATCCTCAGCCAGTTAGTTGCTGGTCTAAGGAGTAATGGCTAGACCATTAATGGCAGATGAGACCAGAGTGCAGACATTTCCCAAAACAAGGCTCATGGAGGAAACTGAATGCACATTCAATATAAATGTGTAGGGGTGCATTTTCAGAAGAAGTTTCATCTGCAAAATATCATAACTGAGTATTGCATCTCCACACAAAGTGCAAATCAGGTAGAGAGATTCAAAACTTAAATGATCTCCACAATTTATTTTCCAAGTGCAAACATGAGGGCATATATTATGTGGGTACCATATATGCCCCCCCAAAAAGGAGACTGGACCTCAGTCTAGATGATATGACACCTCATAGTATATGCGTGTGTGTATGTGCAACCTCGTGAATATAGTTTTTGTTTTCTCTTTAATTATCTGATTCCATAGATATTTTTACTTGGGGAAACTGTGCTTTGTTTCTACTTAAAGTAATATTTGCTAGAGTGAATTTTCAATTATAGAGGGGGATAGACTTACATTAAACATCCCTCTTCTTTCCCACATACAATGGAAATGATTCTACAGACAAGACTGGAAACTCTCTAACTTAGCTTTGACTCCGGGTGGTCTTAACTAACAAGAGCCAGGGTGCAGAAAACTAAACAAACAAGCAAGCAACCATTCATTTATAAGATAGTCAGAGTCAAATGAAGTTGAAAATGGGTTTGTTTAAATCAAACCCACGAGCTTCTCTGAAAAATTTGGAGATGAGTCTGAGTTTGTTTTACCCTCAGCCTTATGCTTTGTCTTTCTCTATTTATTTGGCATTTCTAGGCATAAATAATGTAATGTACTATACATCATGTACGAAACACGGAACAGCTTTCAAGAAATTTGAATTTTTATCCCTACAAGGTTGTGTGCACTCCCTCTCACTCACACACACTTACTAGAATCTACATGTCAATGATTTACTAGTAAGCCATTCTGCTGTAACATGTGTGTCTGTGAAAAGAAGAAATACATGTATGTAAAATCTGTGTTTGTGAGTGGGTGAAGAGTTCTGTTGAGGATCCCTCATGTTTAGTACATTGTTTTCAAAAGGAGAATTAGCCATTCATGAAACAGTGGGAAAAATTGACAATTGTTGGGTAACCAGATGTTTGATTTTATAGCAACTTTTAGATTAATAAACAATGTGAAATCTAGATGGTTTTAAAATTCACTGTACTATTTGAATGTTTGTTTTTACCTAATGGCTCTGCTCCTATATAGCTGGAGGGCAAGTATGTTGTGTTATTGTGTAGTGCTATCTAGACCATCAGCGATTCTCCTTCCAGCATGTGTTTCATTGCCACTGTATGAGGTCTTTGCAATATAAAATAAATATTTTTCTCTTCAAGGTGAGCAGAGACTCTGACATTTCAGACTGCATGCAGGTCATAGAAAAGGATTTTTGCTGGGATTTTTATCCTTGCTTTCACCACTGTGATTCTAGTTTCACGGGGAGAAAAAGAAAAGTTGTTTTTAGCTTTCTATCACATTTAATTGGCCTGTGGAAAATACAGGGGGCTCACTTAAGATTTATAAACAAATACTCCATTATGTTCCTCATTACTTGGAAGAATACCTGTATAAGTGGTAGCTGTCAGATACAATAAGCACCCCCTCCCTTTCTCCTTATATAATAATCCCAGCATTCAAAAGACTAATCACTACACATTGATCTACAAAGCATCTTATTTCCTCATCAAATTTCCTCACTGGGCTTAGCCCATGTTTGTCAACTTCCCAGGTCCCCTTTTCAATAACTGGTTTATTCTTAGCATCTTGCCAAGAAGCATTCCTAGGAGTAAACCACGGAAGAATGAAGTTCTAATTTCTTTATCTCGCTCTGGGAGAGGTTTCTGCTCATGCTCATGGGAAAGGTCACAGGTAATTTTGGCTGTTGGTTCACTTTGGAGGAGCAGCCACATACAGCACATAGAGTTCCTTTGTCTAAGAATTCAGATGACCACCAAAGATGACAGAAAGAAACTAACTGGCAGCAAAAGCAAGCAGATTCTTTTAACTCAGAGTAATTTGCCCTCATTCAGTTTCAGTTTGAAGTCAAATGTATAAAGTCTCCTATTTTCCGGGTTATTTTTCTCAACATCTACTGGTTTAAATTCAAAACCCATTAAAGTCAATGGGAGTTTTTCTATTGAATTCAATGGCCTTTAAGGATCAGGCCCTATGATTTTTTTTTTAAAAGTAGTAAGTTTAGTTCTCATGAAAGATGCTAGTGTGATAGTACTGAAGTCCTCTCCCCAGCCACAGAAACAAGACCTTTTTTGTTGGCACTAATTGCAACACTTGTTGGCAGTGTCAAAATAGAGTTCAAAGATGAAGACTGGTCTGCTCTCTAATCCTTACATGTGGAGCAAGAACTCTGCTGAAATCATGGAAAGGGAACTGGGGTAAACATGCAGCATCCCCAACCTGAACCCCACACGATATAAAAAGCGAAGCAATAGGTAAACACACTGACAAATGCCCAAGCTGTATGTTCTATGGATAAATATGGACTGCAGTTTCCAGTGCAGCCAGTCAATCACTATTTCACTAGCACTACATGCCTTTATACATTTAAAAATAAATATACTGAGTTGCATAAGATAAGGAGCGGAAAGAATCAGTCACTCATAGGGATGACTAAATACATTATTTGGGAGATTCTTGTCAGTTCTACCTTGTGAAGATAAAGAAATGTTTTGCATTCCACAATATTATCTATAGGTGTCTGGTGTTTTATTTATTTACATTTTAATATTCACATACATATAATTTGTGTCCATAAACATATAACACCAAACAGAAATCAATTAATAGATTGCTATACTTTAACGCCAGAAAGGACCAAATAAATTTCTAGTGAGTGACCCATTGCTTAATCCAGATCTTAGATTTCACTCGGTAATCCTTGACTGACCCTAATAACTAGTGGTTGAATTAGAGCATTTCTCTTAAAAAGATATCCAATTTTTATTTCAAGTGATGGAGAATGGAATCCAGGCCCTCTTAAAGTCAATGGCAAAATTTCCATTGACTTCAAGGGGGCCTGGATTTTACCCAGAGAATTTATTGCATCCCTTGGCTAAACTGGTCTACTGTTAATTACCCATTGTTAAAAATACGCATCTTTTTTCCAGTTGGAATTTTGCTGCCTTCAGATTCCAGCCACTCCATCTTGTTGTGCCTTTGTCTTCTAAATCAAAGAGCTCCCAGTACCCAGATGTCTTCCTCCCCAATTACCTCAAAAGGTTCTAATCTTGTGCTAAAGCTACAACCCATATTTCTCAAGTGAGTTTTAAATTTGGCAAATGAGTTGTCCCATCTGTACACAAAATCACTAGATTTTACTCAGACATTACAAAGAACTAGCGAAAAGTATTGTGCTTCTTTAATTCTTTTGTCTTCCTATCTTTTAACTTACCCTACTGGCTTCTCCAAAAGCCTTTGACTGGCCTCACATAAAGAGGTTGTTTATTACATCAGATAATAATGGCTGGCTTTTCCCAGCTGTAGCAAAATTTGCTGCTCTCTGTGGGTCTCATCCAAAACTCAAAGGCAATGGGAGTCTTTCCATTGACTCTAATGGACCTTTGGATTAGAACCTATCTTATTTGCACAGCATTAACCAAGCATACCTCCACTGCTACCAGTGGTCTGATTACACACTGACAGTTCCATGCTAGTACAGCCAATGGTTAGTAAGTCCCTGTGGTGTAAATTTATTCACAGTGGGTGGACTACCCCGTGTTTTTCAGTGCATGCGTGGGTGATACCGCTGAAACATTTTGGAAACTGATCTATTTAAAGGGAGAAGATGATGCATGCTTTACTTCAGGTAGAATCGGGGAAAAAGAGCAATGCAGAGACAGAACATCTACTGCTCAGCTAAAGATCATTCTCACTGTTCTCTTGCTCTTATCTCCTTCTCAGGTTACTGTATTTTCTGTCTCTCCTCATTCCATTGGAGCAGTGCTGAAGACGGGTGAGATAATACTTGGCGCAAATCCAGGCAATCATTTCTGAGTAATTAGTTTAGGTACCGCACACCCAACCTGTACTTTTTCAAGTAGGTATCAAGTGGGTCAAGTTACCTGATTACCTGCCTGTATTTAGATGCTGTGCTGCATGTTCAGCCTAAGCTCATCTCCAGCTATGGACAGAGAACCTAACTGAATGTATAGGCTGCTTTTGGGAGATCTGTTTTTTGCTAAAACTAGCTGTCTCTTTACCCCTAATGCTAGGTGGGGTATAAATTTGTTCTTCCCCTTCTCAATGTCATCCTATGCTGCAAAGCATTACTTTAGCACAACCCAGGAGTAAAATCTACAATTATAGTCACTGACATTAATTCTGAGGCTACCAGTATTTCCTTTCATTTCTTTGTGTACTTGGGAAAAAAACAACATGTAATAGGAGAATGAATAGTTTTTTAAACCGAGAAACCATGAGCACAAGTTATTCTGTAATATATATTTCAGGTGGCCAATCAGATTTTCAAAGACACTGATGGTAATTAGGGACCTAGTTCCCATTGACTTACAATGGAAA
The DNA here is from genome assembly GCF_013100865.1 of Trachemys scripta elegans. NCBI lineage: Eukaryota > Metazoa > Chordata > Testudines > Emydidae > Trachemys > Trachemys scripta. The sequence continues at coordinate 105,555,599 of NC_048300.1, forward strand.
TTATATGCCTAACTGTTATTTGTGCTTGGGAAAATCTCCCCGTCTTGAAGGGAGATCCTTGAATGACAACTGCTATTCAAGTGCAAAGCATAGTTATTACTACGATACGCCATTGACCAGCAAAGGCCTTGACATCGCAACATTGCAACTGATGTGCCCTTTCCCAGCACTTGGTAACTCCCTTTTATTACTGCCCTGGGGTCACTCTTTCCCTTTCATCCCTCTGGCCCATTGTCATTATGAAATAAATTCCTCTACTGACCCCAAAAGCATCAGCACTGCAGACTGCCCCACACTTCCCTGCTAAAGTACCTTGTCTTTGACCTGTAGGGACCACCTTTAAGGGAGAGAGTTGCAGGTCAGCCACCATGTTGATTCTCTTCTTGGCCCCTCTGCTGTGCCTGTGAATAAGGCTGCTACTAGAAATTGGCCTGAGACCACTAACTGTTTCACAGAGACCAAGGAATAGCTGCCAGATATGAAAGACTTTCAGTCAATATTAATCTGGATCAGATTGGGAAAAAAACTCCAGGTGAATGGCTTCAGTTTCCATTATCAATTCCCTTGAGCCATCCAGTCTCCCAGGGTAAAACTTAGGAGACATGCTTAAGAGGCTGTGTTGCTCTTGTTGTTTTGTTTTTATTTCCCATTTTTAGAAGTTAGTCTATAAAGGCTGTTTGGCTCCAGATGTCCATTGACTTTCAGGTGAATGTGAGCAGACATTCCAAGGTTAGTTCAACTCAAGCATAAATGTTGGAGTCACTGTTTGTAGTGCTAGAAATGACAGAAAGTACCAGTTACTTGTTCCTATTTCACCTAGCTGATTAGCATTGCAATCAGTGCACCAAGGAATTTGAAAAACATCAGTTACTCAGATCAGAGAGCAGCATAACCCCAAGCTGTGGGTAAGTTTCAAACAGTTGAAATGCAATTATCTTTAAAAAAAATGTTTCAAGGCAAAAAAAAAGTCTAATATGTTTGTAATTAGAGCATGATTCATATTTGGAATATGAGATATAAATCAAAACACTAGAGTAAACTATGTTAACACCATGCTAATCAGTAGGAATGTTTATGATTTCAACACTTCATGGTTACTTTTGAATTATTACAAATAGGGCCAGATTCTGAGCTAGCATAAATTGATGTAGTTCCTTTGACGTCAATGAAGCTATGAGTCGAAGATCTGGTCCATAATTCTTTCTCGACAAGGTTGCTGTCCTGATTCATTGTCACTGTGTTACTCCAATTTTATACCTTTGTAACTAGATCAATGTAGTTACAGAACTGTAAAACTGGAGTAGTGCAGTGGTGAATCAAGGCCATATTAAGCGCTGTAAATGTTATAATTCAACTGCAAATCAGATGTAATGTGAAAGTATAGTATTACTGGAAAGACGTCAGTCCTTTATTTCTTGTTAAAGGAACCTCAAAATTCAGTTTAGATGGTCCCACTGGTTCTGCTTTTATCTTTTGCTCATAAGCACCACTGTGCCTTTTGGCTAGGTCCCAGTAGCTCTGTATCACTACAGTAAATATTATTTTGTTGACTGTACTCTCTCTGTACTGAACAATCATCAGATTCCTGCCCAAAAACACTTAAAGGCATAAATGAAAATAATACAGCATGGTGATCATAGTTAGATATTTACCTCATTTGACAGCACCTCTTTACTCATTTAACTTGACAGTACCCTTTTTATTAAATATGGGCATGAGCCCAAACCCCAGGTCTGGAGGAGGTGCAAAAAGACCTTAAGTTTAAACTGAAACCTAAGACTTAAACTTTAAGTTTAAATTGATATCTGATGATTTGTGTGTTTCTTTTAGTGCTGCCAACCCCAACAGTTCAATAATCATGAGTCAAGTCTTCTAAAAAAATCATAAGATTGGCTTAAAAATCATGAGGTTTTCTACAACTAGTACATTTTGGTTTCTTTTTATTTCTCTTCTGTTTTGAGCCAACTAGACCCTGCATCACATTTTTAAACCTCTTCTCCACAACCATGTAGTCTAGAAATTTACTTTTCCTTCCTAATGATGTCTGAGATTCTCATGTAATCGCTTACTCCAGGAATTGGGATTTTAACAAAATCAACACATATTGCAAGACTCGTGTTAAATTTGCAAGGGTTGAACCACTGTAAATCTTTCCCAAGGTTCACAAACTGTTGACAGAGGCCTTGGCATTAACTTTTTTGAAGCCCTGGGGCCAAATTCTGCTCTGACATACCACTTGTGCTATGGGGTCGCAAGAGATGAAAGTCCAGCCAGCACTGGGCCCATGGTATCATATGATTATTATCTGCACCATTTTCAATTTCAAGTGAATCGCAATTTTTTTCATTTTTATCAGACAACATTTAGTTTGGACAAACATCTAAGGAACAAAGTGGAACACCTGAACCCTGGCAAAATGAGTCAGGAAAAAAAGTTCCTGCCCTGCTGGGCTGGACTTTAGCCAACCTAATCCTTTAACAGACAGAGTCCTTGTTATGTCAGAAAGTAGCCACCTTGCCTTACCATCAGGAAGCAGAATTACTCTTCCCCTGCCTCCCAACAACTGCTGCAGAAGATAGGCAGTTGGAACCTATTCTGGCTGCCAGGGTAATCAGAGAGAGAGGAGCAAAGAGGTGAGCCCAGGCCTGTGTTCTACTGAGAGTTAAAGAAGGGAACTAGATATGTCTCAAGTGGACTTAGAGGTGCAAACTGTGCCTGTTAAAGGGAAATCAGGCTGAAGCCCTGTTGAAAATTTAATCCTAAATAGAACTACTGCAAAATTGGTCAAACTTATTTGGAAGAAAAATGGCTTTTTTAATTACATTTTTCATGGGAAGTTTTTGGTATTTTTTTAGCTTTTGAAATACCAAAAAAAAAAAAATTTAAAGAAAAAAAATCATTTTTAATCCTACCCCAAAAATATATTTTAGCTACTAGCTTTAGTAACAATTTAATCTCCACAATAGCTGTTTAAAAAAAGCTTCACTATGCTACCTAATACAAATAGAAAAAGCAGCCCAATGTTATCATTACCTGAGATATAATCATTGAACATCATGAACTAAATGATAAATGAACTCCATGCATTTAGTTAATTTTCAGAAACTGTAAATGCCACAAACAAGATGTGTTTCAAGCAAAACAGAAATGATTTTTGATGGATGTTTTTAATTGCAGAATGGTAAAAGGATAATTACAGTAGTGGCTCAATTGGCAAACGATGGTGTTGTACCTGAAGTGGAACAAAAAATGATTGTTAGGAGGAGACTGTACAACTTAATGACAAAAATGGAAAAACTCATTTATGGGGGGAGGGATAGCTCAGTGGTTTGAGCATTGGCCTGCTAAACCCAGGGTTGTGACCTCAATCCTTGAGGGGGCCATTTAGGGATCTGGAGCAAAAATCTGTCTGGGGATTGGTCCTGCTTTGAGCAGGGGGTTGGACTAGATAACCTCCTGAGGTCCCTTCCAGCCCTGATATTCTATGATATACACAGAAATGGATCACAAAGTGATCTGATCAATAAGACAAGGTAATACACATCAAGCTAGATTGATAAATTAGCCTAGATTGTAGCCTACCAAAGAGAATTATCTGTGGACAATCCAAATCTCAACAGTGACATTTAGAATACCAGGAGTAGAATTATAATTTTTACTTTTATAATTTGTTGAGCACCAACAATAGACTCAGACAACTGAGAACACAGTACTTGCCAAGGATTTTATAACTTAAAATAATAACCAATAGTCATTAATTCAGACACCTAAGGCCTGCTCCAAGGCCCATTAAAGTCAGTGGGAATTTTTCCAATGAATTTAACGGATTTGGAGCCTACTCCTAATGACCACGCAAGAAATGGCAAGGATGGCCATAAATCTTAATCTTGCAGTCTTCCCACACAAATGAATGGAAAAGAATTTCAGAGATTCCACGGAGATAAAAATAATATGTTGCCCTGGCAACGAGAGATGAGGAATCTCCCACAAAAGTGGTGGAGGAGAAGCCACGTACCTCCAAGGCTGGGAGGATCGTGGCCACCACTCCCAAGAGGATATGAAGGATGGTGGTGATCGGTGACTTCCTTCTATGTGGAACAGAGGAATCCATCTGCCAGCCTGATGTCACATCCAAAGAGGTGTGCTGCCTGGCAGGGGCACATATCAGAGACATTGTTGAAGGATTGCCCTGGATCATCTGGCCTCTGACTACTACCTCACGCTGCTCATCCACATGAGCATTAATGCGAGGTATGACACTGAGCAGGTCACAAGTGACTACAGGGTGCTGGGTGTAAGGGTGAAGGAATTGGGTGCAGAGGTGGTGTTCTCATCGATCCTTCCAGTTGTCAAGGGTAGGAGCATGGTTAGAGACAGACACATCTTGGAGATGAATGCCTGGCTGCGCGGATGGTGTCACCAGGAAAGATTCAGCTTCCTCGAGCATGGGATGCTGTTATGAGAAGGAGGGTTGCTGAGCAGAGTTGGCGGTCCACCTATCAAGGAAGGGGAAGAGTATCTTCGGATACAGATGGACTAACCTAGTGAGGAAGGCTTTAAATTAGGTTCAACAGGGGCAGGAGACAAAAGCTCACAGGAAAGTCCACAACATGGACACCTGGGTGAATGGTTGGAATCTAGGGGGAAGATAGGCAATCACAGCAGGAACAAAGGAGAGACAACAGGAATATAGAGGAGAAATCTTAGATCTCTGCATACTTATACAAGAAATATGGGGAATAAATAGGAAGAACTAGAGATACTAGTGAATATTTACAATTATGACATCACAGAGACTTGATGGGATAATTCACATGACTGGAATATTGGTATAGAAGCTTGTTCAGGAAGGACAGACAGGGAGAAAGGGGAGGAGGTGTTGCCTTTTATATCAAATATATATACACTTGGACTGAGACAAAGATAGAAGTGGAGACAGACTTGTTGAAAATATCTGGGTAAAGATAAAAGGAGTAAAAAACAAGGGTGATGTCATGGGAGGGCTATACTTTAGTTAGACTACCTAACCAGGAAAAAGACATGGATGAGGCTTTTGTAAAAAAAAAAAAAAAAAAAATCTAACAATCATCCAAAGCACAGGACTTGGTGATGATGAGGGACTTCAACTACCCAAACATCTGTTGAGAAATACATCAGGACGCAAAGTATTCAACAAGTTCTTGGAATGCATTGGAGACACCTTTTTATTACAGAATGTGGGGAAAGAGACTAGGGGAAAGGCTGTTCTAGCTTTGATTCTGACAAATAGGGAGAACCAGTTAAAAATTTGAAGGTGGAAGGCATCTTGGGTGAAAGTGATCATGAAATGACAGAGTTTATGATTTCTAAGAAACAGTAAGAAGCAAAACAGTGAAATAAAGACAACAGACTTCAACAAGACAGACTTTAACAAAGTCAGAGAGCTGGTAAATAAGATCCTGTTGGAAGCAAGTCTAAGGGGGGAAAGGTCTAAGAGTTCAGGAGATTTGGCAGGTTTTTAAAGACACATTATTAATGGCAGAAGATCAAAATATCCCAATGAATAGGAAAGATAGGAAGTCTGATAAGAGTCCATGCTGGTTTAATCAGGAGATCTTCAACAATCTGAAACTCAATAAAAAGAGTAATACAAAATTGGAAACTAGGTCAAATTATGAAGGATGTATATAGTAAGAAAAACAAACATGTAGTGACAACATTGGAAAGGCCAAGGCACACAATGAGATTAAATTAGCTAAGGACATAAAGGATAACAAAAACATTTTACAAATATATTAGAAGCAAGAGGAAAACCAAGGACGAGGCAGGTCCATTACTAAATGAGGAGGGAAAGACAACAGCAGAAAATGCTGCAATTGCCAAAGTGTTAAATGTCTTTTTTTAATTCAGTTTTCATCAAAAAAAAAGTTAGCAGTGATCAGACAACGGATGTAGTGAACATTAGTGTAAATGGGGTAGGAGCTGCAGATAAAATAGGTAAAGAGCAAGTTAAGAATTACTTAGATAAGTTAGATGTCTTCAAGAAAGTAGGGTCTAATGATTCTTTTTTCATATTAAATGAAATCATAGATAAGCAGGAGTTCAGGTCAGAAAAAGGCTAAAATAAAAATTAGTGTTTCTGTGTTAAAACCAGGCACAAAAACCCATTTGTAGTTGTCACACTGTCAAAAAATATTGTGTTAAATACAGGCCCACTGATGGGGAGGGGTGGGGGGGACGGACGGGAGGCAAAGGGGGCAATTTCCCAGGTGATTAAAAAGGGTCCGTGGCATAGGCAGCAGGTGAACCCCCAGCTTGGGGAGGCTAGCCCCCGGCCCGGACCACCGCTTCTGCCCAAGGCCCCGCCGCTCCCACCAAAGTTCCTCCCCACCCCAGTGCGGTAGCCACCCCCCTCCCCCACATACACCCCAGGCTGTCCAAGTGCCGCCAGTCCTGGAGTGTCAGACGGGTGAGCAAGCGGCACCCCCCCCGCAGCCCCGGAATGCCAGGCGGGTGAATGGACATCACGGTCTCCCCTGCCAGCCCTGGAATGCCGGGAGGATGAGCAGGCAGCACGGCCCCCGCTATCCTCAGAATACCAGATGGGTGAGTGGGTGGCATGGGCCCCCCAGACCTGAAATGCCAGCAGCCCTCATTAGCCCCCCAGCCTGGGGCCCTGGCCACGGGAGGAAAAGCCCCCCTCAGCACAGCCCAGGAAGCAGGAAGGGGCCTGGGTGTGGAGCATGGGCAGGGCCACGCAAGGCTGTTTGGGGAGGCATAGCCACCCCTGCCTTCAATATCTGCCGCCCATGGCACCAGGCCCTTTTAAATCGCTCGGGCGGGCTGCAGGGCTCCTAGGCACGCAGAGGGTGGAACTGGCAGTGGCGAAAGCAGCCAGGTGGGCATGTGGAAGCCCTGGCCATGCTGGAAGAGCACGCCCAGCAGCACAGCCGATAGCAGCTAGCAGGGCACCAGCCAATGCAGGTGTAGCACCGCCCAAAAACCTCAGCCATCCTTGCTGGGGGCCCATTGACTGGTCTGCCCTGAGCCCCAAAATTGCTGTCGGCGGGCCTGGCTAAATAGAACTAACAAAAATTGACTGTTTCAGCAAATAGGTTTGTAGTACTCTTCTCTCTGGTTGCACTCTGCCTGTGTTGACAGACTCTGAGTATTGCTCTGTTTGAATTAGAAAGATGGAAGTTTTACCTTGACTTCAATGGGGTTGGATTTCACCCATAGATTTTAAGGCTAGAAGGGACCATTAGGGTTATCTAGTCTGACCTCTTGCGTAACACAGGCCATAGAATTTTACCCATCAAGTCCAACTTGCCTTTCCCAATCTACACCTCAAACCTGGCAAAGTTCAAATTTGTAAGAAAAACTCAAACTAAGGGTTTTGAGGTTTTACAACACACGAGTTACATTGAACTTCTGTTCAGTACACAACCAGTAATTAGCAAAATGTCACACGTGTTCATCAATTGGAAAATTTCAAAAGCCTAGATTTTTAAAATCCCATGGGGTTTATGGGAGAGAACATAGGTAAAGGATCCTCTTGCAATTTTATCTTATGCTACCCGTTGAAAATTTTACAGAAAATTTTGACTCTGTTTCAAGACTGAGGTTTTCTAAGAACTTGAATTTAAGAGTTAGGTGCCCAACTTTGGGTACCTTTAGACTCCTTTGACAAATCTCAGCCCAAATATATAAAAGTCCTTATTTTTTCTTTCTTTCATAACAGTCTGCGACAACAACGTGCCATGGAAATGGAAATTTGTACTCACCTTTTGGTTATCTTCTGTCATTTCCCCATAAGACTGTGAAAATGTTTAAAATATATTGAAAGTGCTAAAATAGTTTATGAGTAACATAGAGGTATTTTACCTGCTCATGCTATCAGAAAAATGAATTTTTTCAGGCTGAGGTTCCAGCCTTTAAAAGAAGACTTCAGTAAGTATGAAGCACATAGTGCCATATATTAACCAGTTAATAAAGAAATAATATATTCTTGGACTATGAACTGATACATTAATTATGTAAATCTTTGATTAGTTATCGGTATCTGTTAACATTCAAATAGGGCTTCATTATAACTTTGCCATAAGCCCTGTGTATGGAAGTTGTGAAGCCTCAAGTGCTGCACAGGAAAAAAATTGTGAATCTGAAATACATAATTCCCTCCTCTGCCCCAGCATAGCCTGTGCAAGGGGCATAGAGGGGCTTCTTGCTCCCTCTTATGCCATGAAGTTCAGCCCATATATGAAAAAAATCATTGAATTTTTGTCTACGTGCATGTAATACAAAGCATCTGTTGGGTTCTGTTTTAAACAGTTCAGAACTCATATAGTCAACCTGGAAAGAGAAAGAAACAGGAATGTTTTGGAATGATCTCAGCTATCATTCTGGCAACCACATAGTTCTTACTTCTACAGCTTCCTGTTCCTGCTGTCCTGAGCATTTTGTCTAATGCCTTCTTCTCAAACAAGTCATCTTCTTTCATCAGCCCAATATAAATATCACACCTCTCTTCCTTGCTAGGTCAGGGAGAAGTAGAGTTACTTTTTGAAATGCAAAAACCCGCCAGCATTCCCCGCCCTCCACAAGGCAAGCCCACCGCAATGCCAAGCCCCAACCACAAGGCAACTCTGCAACACCCTCCCGCAACAGCCACTTATAGTATCTAGAGAGATAACACATATAGAAAAGATTGATAACATCGTACATCTCCTCACTCTTGCATGAGGCAAACCCTCTCACACACATAGGCACAGTGCACGTGTGTGTTGGCGGGCAGACAGCTGCTGTATTTTCAACAGTTTCAATCTGTTGTCACTTAAACTGCAGCAGTGGGAACACTGCAGCATCTTTAGCTGGACACAGAAATTTTTAACATTACATATCCCAGTGTATTGTGATGATAATGCAAATCTTTAGACCCATGTTAAAAAAAATGGTAGATTAAATTATTTTTCTGGCAACTGGCAAAACCATAAACATCCCAGCCAGGCTGGTCAAATACCTGCCAGGTAGGAACCTTATGGAGAAGTATTTGGCGTGGGGAGAACTGTCAAGTAGCCAGCTGCAGCAGGGTCAGTCTCTAAGCAACACACTGGCCACAGCTGATCCTGCCAGGGGTTGCCTGATTGATTACACTTCCTGACCGGTGGAGGAATGGAGCTAGCAACAACTTGACCCAGCAGCAGCTAGAGCACACCGGCTGCTCAGCGCAGTCTGTGCCTGCAGCTGTGATTGGTTCTGCTTCCTGCTCCTGCCCAGCCTACTCTTGTGACTGCTTCAGTTCCTGCCCTTCTCCATCCTTGGCACCCCTGGCTCTGACTCCAGGCTCTGCTTCCCAACCACATCCCTGGCTCACTCATTCGCTCCGGCATTCAGCTGCTGATCCCTGGCTCTGACGCTCTGCTCTTGACTACACTCCCATGCGTCCCCCCATCCTGATTCTTGCCTCTACTCAGTTCTGCTCTAACCTCCAGGCCTGGCCAACCCCACGGCTCTGACCATTATGCCCAACTGCCTGGATCCCAGTCATAATCCTGCCAAGATCTCACCAGCGTCATTTACTTTTATCTTGATGAGTGCAAATTTGCAGAACATCATTACTAAATATACAGTTGATAATTCTGGATAGTTACTATCACTCATTAGCAAAACTCAGGCACAGCACCCAGGAAACTTGGGACCTAATCCTGCAAACACCTATGCACATGAGAAACTTTACACAACTAAGTAATCTCACTGAGTTCAATGGCAATACTCATGTGCGTAAAGTTGCCTACTTGCACAAGTGTTTGCAGTATCAAAACCTTCGCTTGTACTGTTCATAGCAGTGTGACATGGACAATTCCAAGCCTTTTCACCACTTGCATTTTTTAACATAATTCTAAGCATACAAAAGTTTTCATTATTCCAATCGTTACCCTGTTTTCACATACACACATTAGCTAGGTCATGGTATTTTGCTCTGGGCTTCTTTTTTTAATTAGTTTTGCTGACCAGGGACCCACTGTTGTTGAAACAGATGTTGCAGCCCAATAATAGCTCTCAGCTGCCAAAAGCAAAATATGGAACTCAGCCCTGGCCATGCAGAACAAATGACTGTAATGAGGGGCAAACACAATCTAAACAATAGGGAAACTTGACATCAACGTGTGTTTATCAGCTTTATCATATGCTGCATCTTTTCGTAACTGCACTTTCCTGTTTAATCTAAAAATATACAGAATACAATAAATTAGTGACTCTCCCTTATAATATATATATAATAGTGAACTATAATATAACAGTATAATAATAGATCTATGATTACCATTTATCTACTTATCGGCAGTTCTAAACTAAGTGTTATTTAACTGAATCTCTCTGTGTGTTCTGCTCAAAGTACATCTCTACCCCGATATAACGCGACCCAATAAAACACAAATTCAGATATAATGCAGTAAAGCAGCGCTCCAGGGGGCGGGGCTGCGCACTCTGGCAGATCAAAGCAAGTTTGATATAACGCGGTTTCACCCATAACACGGAAAGATTTTTTGGCTCCCGAGGACAGCGTTATATCGAGGTAGAGGTGTAGGACCAAAAGCTTTTACCATTCTCTTCTGAAGGGGGTCTGTGGGCTACTCACCCTGGCGGGGTAGAGCCAGTTCAGGCAGGTGCAGGTGGATTCTGTTGACGAGCCATCGGGCGAGAGCTTGCAAGTGCTAGATGAGAGATTCTCTCACAGAGTAGGGTTCTGATCCAAAGCCCACTGATATTTAATGGGAGTGTCCACTAACATCAATGGCAAACCGTATGTGAAGAGAGTTCTGTATAGTGTTGCAAACAAGACAAGACTTGGTTCATCCTCATCTTTGGAAGAGTTCCACAGTGTTGGGACAGTGAAGGAAGGAGGTACTCCACTGATTCCCATTAGTTTGACCCTGAAAGATCATCGTTCTCAGCTAGAAACCATCACAGGGCAAGAAAAAGGACAGTTTCAGACACAAAGAAACTGACATCTTGCATCAATTGTTGTAATGCTGGTGTGGGCTTTGTCCTGGAAAAAACAGATGATAAGAGTCTTATGCCTGAGATACTGTCCTGAAACCATTGGAGCTATGCTGATTTACACCATAGTTTTCTAGGTGCAGTCTCATTATTGCTCTGTGTAAGGACTATCACCACTCTGGTGCGTGACATAATACCTTTTATATATGCAGTCTAAACTGACTTTTTTTTACCCCCTTATTACGACTGTAAGATATCTAATTTGCTGTCCACTAGCACCGCTGTAGGTATTACTGTTTTACATTTATGTGTATGCCATTGAATATCCGTGTTACTATCAGACTGCATTTTTCTATTGCATACATTGTTTTCTTACTTCCTGACCGTATTTCTAACCTTTCCAATTTCCTTATATTTCTCTGTCTTGATTGGAATTTGTATAACCTCCACTTTAGTAGCAACAAATTTAATTAACATGCTATTTACATTTTATTCCCGATCATTAACAAAATTGTTAAATAAACCATGTCTAACACTGATCTTTGTGCATTTCTTTGCAACTCTTTGTTTATCAATGAGGGCATGATTATACCACCCTTACTCAGGTTGAATAGTATTTTAATCTGCAAGTAGGCACACTGATATCAGAGAAATAAAATAAAGCTCTAATGGTCTAATCCACAGAAATCAGTGACAAATACACTGAATGGCACAGGCAGATGGATAGTTGGAAAGCAAAAATGTGTAGAGTGGTGCTGGTGGATAACAAATTAGATAACAGTTGGCAATGCAATATGGTGGCAAAAGGAAAAAACAGTGAATATGCACACGGGACGCATGCGAAGACATAATGTAAATAGTAATGATTAGCCTGGTCCCAAAATATTCTGTTTACTTCTGACCATCTTAATATCACAAAAATGTCAACAAATTAAGAAGGGATTCAGAGTAGAAAAATATAATTACGAGGCTGGAAGGATTTGCTTATGGGGAGAGGTGAAGAACTAAAGAGACGTATGTTGCCCAAATGTCAGTGTGGTACATGTATGTATGTGGTAGGCAAAGCTGGGAACAGAAAGGAAATTACATTTTGCAGAGGATTTTGAGATCTCAAAGATTTGTTTTGTTCTGTTTCAGAGGAAAACCCAGAATTTCAGCCAGTGGCAGATTAAGGTATAAACTAACTAAGCGACAGTTTAGGGCCTCGCAATCTGAGGGGCCTCTAAAAACAAAAAACAAACAAACAAAAAAACTGACTCCATTTCAAATATTTTCAAAATCGGTTGATAAATAAAGGAGATATGGGAAAAAGAAGATTCTCTCTAAATATAGACATTTTTATTCAAATATGACAAAAATAGGCATATCTGGCTATACAAATACCCTTACCCTACTCTTACCATTCACTAATTGTTCATTATTGACAGGCGGGAGGCCAGGGGCTGAGAAAAAAAAATCAATAATTGCACTTGTAAAATTAGTATTTCTATGAGTAAGTATGCTATCAGTCTCCGACGGCAGCGTTTTGTTGGCCAGCTGCTACTGGTAACATTCATAACTTATTTAAATAAATAAATAATCTCACTGCCAATAAAATTGGGAAAAATGTGAAGTCAGAGCCGGCAGTTTCGTGAAGCAATCCTGCCAAGCTCTTACTCGTATGTTAGTATGTTCGTTCTTCTTTTGATCTGTACATATGTACAGATTTGTATTTTAGTGCACACGCCACTTTCTGCTTCATGCGCTATCCATGTTTCACATGATTGAGTTTGCAAGTGATCGTCTTATGAATTTGGGTCGACTGGATCCTGAGGAGGATAAATTTGTGTTGGCTTCCCCCGTCAGTTTCGGGAAACTTCACAGCAAATATCAGAGAGTGCTGACGAAAAGATAAATAGAGGTCTTTTTTCTGGTAAATTCTTTCTTTCTCTTTTGCTCATATAGCTTGTTTTCACTCTGTGTGTCCGAGGTGTTTACTCAAGATTAATTAGTGGTCCTGGGGGAGACAGAGGATAGAGAAGCGAACGTGAAGAGAGATGTCTGCCTAGAAAAAAGACTGGGATTTTCTGCTCGGTGGGTTTGGAGTGCACAAGATAATATTTTATTATAGGTATTATGCTATGTAAAAATTCTCATATAGACTTATAAATCACATATCATATGTATAATACATTGTATTTTTTTAGTATGGCAAATGAAAAATCCCAACAATTCATTGTTTTGTAACGAAAATTAAATCAGAATAAACATTTGTAAATATATTTTATATATAATCTGTATAAACTTTGTATTTCCCTAACAAAATTAATCATTTTTTTTTCATTTATTCATATGAAAAGAAGGATAATTTTCCTTATTCATGGTGTAAAAATATATATATATATCCTCTCTTGTTTTCCTGTGAGAATATAGACAAAATAGCACTAACTTTCACAGAAATATCCATGGTAAAATAACATAGGTTTTTATTGAACTCTTCTTCTAGTAAATTGTATTATTTAGTGTATTCTTTTTATTTTGTATTTTTATATTGTATTGTTTACTTCTACTTTACTTATATACACAATTAGTTCAAAGAATTTGTTTAAAATTTATTTCTGTCATGATCTCATCATTACAGAGGGCTGCTGAAAATGATTATTATTCTAGTTTTCCAACTTTGCCTTTGTATATATGCAAATATAAAGCTTTCGTGTTTATATATTCAATGTCCTTTCTGTGAATAATAAATTAATTTTTTTATGATATGGGGCCTCTTACACTTGACATAAAATAAATAAAATAAATAAATAAATTAGCTTTGAGCCTCAGAATTTCATAATCAGGCCCTGATTTCAACATTCTCTATTGAAGTAAATTCAATTGTTCTTAAATTTATTTTTTTCTGAAACATTTCTTTTAGATAAAATCAAAATGTTTCTCTTATTATTACATTAAAAATACAATACAAAATAAAAACTTGAAGCAAAAAGTCATTTCAAGAGAAAAAAATCAAAATATTTCATTGCAACAATGTTGCAACAGCACTTCAACATTGTTGGAATTCTACCCCCACCGCACCGCCCAGCTTCTTTTCTCCAAAATGAAATTTTGGCAAAATTGACATGATTTCACATTTCATGATTAAAGTGCTATTTGATGGGGAAAAAAATTTCCAACCAGCTCTACTGGTTGGATTTTCAAAAGCACTCAAATTACTTAAGAGTGGAAGTCCCAATGAAAGCCAAAGGGATTTATGCTCCTAAATCAGTCAGACACTATTGAAATTCCCCCATTTAATCTTTTGCAACTATCTGAAGCTTGTAACAAATATGAAAGATTTATTTTTAGGGTGGGTAAGAAGATTAAACTAGGAGTAATGGGATGAAAATAAGAAAAAGAAATATTCCTTAGTTAAAACTGTGTTCTATTGTTTTATTGTGTTCTCTGTGAATGTGATCCCTATGAACAACTTTAAAGGTTTGTCTTGATCTCCTTTATATATGCAATTTTACTGGTCACCTGTGAGCACAATAAAAATATTCTATAACCAGGGCCGGCTCCAGGCACCAGCTTGTCAAGCAGGTGCTTGGGGCGGTCGCTTGGGAGAGGGGCGACACGTCCAGCTATTCGGCGGCAATTTGGCGGACGGTCTCTCACTCCGCCTCGGAGCGAAGGACATCCCCCCGAATTGCCGCCGCAGATCGCTATTGCGGCTTTTTTTTTTTTTTTTTTGGCTGCTTGGGGCGGCCAAAACCCTGGAGCCGGCCCTGTCTATAACAAAAGAAAAGAAAAAGATAAGAAACCAAGGAAAGGAAGATTTAGGCTGGATACTGCATCAAGAACCATTTTCTAACACTTAGACTGTGGATACATCTGTCAAGGGAAAAGTGAACAACCCACATCAAGAGAATTATTTAAAACTGGATTGGACAAAACAATGTAGAACATTCTAGAAAAAAATCCTGCCATGCAGGCCTAATAGTTCTTTTACATCTCTAATATGAATATATTCAATGAATGAGGAAATGCCTTGGCATAGCTCGAAAGGTAGAAAGGGAAGCCAAAATAAACGCTAGATTGTGCAGCACTTATGCTGATGGTCAGTTAATCACACAAGTAGTCCCAGTGAAGTTGTCACTGGAGTTTTGCATTAGTGAAGTCAATGGGACTATTAATGCAGCCCATATGCAAATTGATGAGCACACTGATGAATTTGAGCCAAGACTTTCAAAAGTGACTAGTGATTTGGGTTGCCTCCGCTTTCGGGTGCCCAACTTGAAATGCCTTAAAAGGGCTCAATTTTCAAATGGCAAGTGCTCACCCTTTCAGAAAGTCAATCCCCTTTAAGGTGTCTCAAACTGGGCACCCAAAAATTAAGGCATCCCATGACTAGTCCCTTTTGAAAATCTTAGAATGAAAAAAGTATTACGAAACACTGAAGGGGGAAAGAACGTGCAGTAGAGAATGTGGAATAAGGAGTTATTCTTCCTTTCTTGCCTCACGTCCCCCATCCCGATGACAAAGACATGAACAGAACACAGTGATAAGAAATGATTTGCGAACTTTTTAACCTATAAGTGTCTGAACTACAGGAAAGCATCTGGCTCACGCCTGCAGCAGAGTGCATGAGGATCACATTCCAAGAGAAACATGCAAATTGATTTCTCTCTTATTTTAAAAAGACCATTTTCCTATCTTCAAAGGAAATGCTTCATCTTGGCTTTGCTGTCAATGCAATAGGCAGAATGTATTTTAGATGAGTATATATTTTTCTTGTGCTTCCAGCAGTAGCCAGCAAAGCAATGTATGAAAGGCTCATTTCTTGTGTGATCTTCTAGACTGATTTTCAGCAAGATCGCTTAGTGGGCAAGCACAATGGGTGTCAAAAATGCACAGATATGAACTCCAAAGAAGAAGGCTGACCCTTCACATGAGTGATGAATTGTGTGCAAGCTTAATGTTGTACTCCTAGTCAACAGATAGTTGTTCCATTTATGGAGAAGTCTGACACAACCTCCATGTGGGCAGTGGCCTTCAGCACAAAGAGTGGAAATGAGTTAGAAATGGAGAATATTAGAACATGATGGGAGTGGGAAAAAGTTTAAAACGTGTATCTGCTTTTCTGCATTAACTTTTTAAAAACCATCACACCCCTCTCCCTCCCGGCGTGTAGTTTTTAAGCCTAGGTAATTGTATCTGTATATTTCTGTTTGTGTGTGTAATGTATATGCATATAGAAGCATGTGTGTGTTTGAATATATAGATACACACACGCACACATATTATTTATATGCATATAGATGCATGTGTGTGTGTATATAGATAGATAGATAGATAGATAATGTAAAATGGATATTCATATGTGTGTATGTATATTTTAAAAATGTTTAGAAGTTAAATAAGCCCTGATGCTTTGGGATACAAGCCAACAACTGACTGAGGGGATTATGAATAAATTTCCCCTATTGACAGGTTATTTCATAAGTGCCTGTGTCAGCCCTCCTTGTATCTTCCTCCAAAACATATGGTACAGGTTACTGTTGGAGCCAGGATTCTAGATTAGATGCACCACTGGTCTGATCCAATATGCCAGTTTCTATGTACCTAAAAGTTGTCCATACTGTATAGTTTTGATTATATATTTCCATTCAAAAGCTCTGTGTATTTTTCATCTTGCTTTACTAACTCAGTCTTGGTTTTAGTGCAGCATCTTTCCATTTTCATGTTTTGAAACCTGCTCTGTTTCCACAGTGCTTCTCCATTTCCAGTTGCTGGAATCATTAAGTCTGTGAATACATGTGACAGATACCCTGAAGTGTTTTCAAGGACATTTGATTGTCTTCCCTCAACTACATTCTCCCAATTATAAAAAACATTCCATTCCCCTCCTTATATTACAGGGCCTCCATTATTCAGAGGAAAAATATAAATATAAAAATGTGGTTTTGTTCCAGCAGTTTTTCTGCACTACACGTTGAAGTTTGCCAGCTCAGAAGCCTAACTGACTGAGTTACTTCCACAGACCAAAGTTCCAGGCTTATTCTCAGTTTCAGAGGGAGTGGTGTTTATGTGGTGGGGGGAGGTGGGGGATGTACCATTTTAATTGAAACTGAAATCCCCCAATTAGGCTCGAGGGGCACTTTCTCAAGGCATTCTTTGGAAGGTTATCTTGTAAGCAGTATAACTAGGAAATGAAACGGATCATCAAGAAAATTCTTTAGGCTTTTTTTTTCATATGCCCATCAAGGAAATGTTTCCTTCATATATCAACTCACTTTTTCTTACTAGAAGTGATTTGGTCTATGAAACAAGAGAGCCTGGGGCAATACGGAATTATATGAAAGTTGATATTAGAAAGCGAGGGGGAAAAGAGGGAATTTAAAGCAAGATGAGGGGAGTAGCTTGGATGCCAATTGTTTATGGAAAGCGTATACTGTGCCCGATGGAAGCTATACTGTCTCTCAAGACATCTAATCTACAGAATTTTACAGAAATTTACAGAATTTTAGAATGAAATTAAACACGTACACTCTACAAATTATGTCCTTTGTTTAGGGTAGACTCGTACCCTAGGATAGGAAACCCATACCCCCACACCTTTAATACTGTCAAAGCTAAGTACAACGGAACTTAACAGGAAACACCATTACGAATTATTGTGCTGAGATTTTCAGTCCTCATTCATGTAAATACACATTTATGTAATATCAACATATGTAAAATAAGGTACATAATAGAATATATAGAGATATATAGAGATAGAGATAGATATGCTCTTTTCCTTGTATTTCACACAAAGTACAGTTTAAATGTTATACAATAGTCACCTTACTTTTTTGTTATGAGGTTATGTCCATAAAAAGAACTGCAATCAGGTATCATATTGCATAAGCACACAGTGCTATGTGGAGAATAATGACATGAATCAATAATACTGTCTGGGAAACGGCTTAGAATAAAATATTACAAGAGGGTACAAACATCACCCGGGAGGAGGTTTCGATGCTGATTAAATATGGCTGCTTCAGCTATCCTCAGTGCAATGACAGATGAGGAGTGCTAGCTTTGGCTTTTGCTGCATATTCTCAACTAGGGTTACTCAGGTTGCACTGAAACACATGTTGATCTGCTCAGGCATGCAAAGGCAGTCTACTGCCTTGGGCTGCCCTCTGAAGGCTAAAGTTGTATACACAGCAAAGAATAAAAAACTCAATCAATTTTCTGACTCCTAAACAAGTAATTTCAAGGAGACCCTAGATCTCCTTAAGGTATTTTTACCAGCACACAAAAACATCGTTAAGCCTTTGCAGATGAGACACAACATTCTGCCTTTCCAAAGTAGCAGAACAGTTTGAAGAGGACAAAACAAACCCTCACAACAGAGCAACATAAAGGACAATTTAAAATATAGGAAACTATGAACTTAAAGAATTATATTACATAAAGAATTATATATAAAACTATACTGAGAAGCAGGAGAATAAGAAATACTTTAAAACATACATTCATACTGCTTGTATCAAGAAGCTAAGCCATGCCACTCTATTTCTTCCAGTGTAACTTGCTCTGTGTTTAAAACATGTGGTGCCACTTGACGAAAGAAATATAACCTGTTTTGTCCTAATACTACTATGGTTTTACATATGACTGCTGAGTAGAAAAACATACATTGGTCATCCTACTGCAAAGCCATCTGACCTGCTCACTATTATCCACAAAACTTGGGGTTTGGCATAAAAATGAATAAACATCGTTAGCCTAGCATATTTCTAAACATAAAATATGTAGGTGACAAATAATTTGCCCATCACTGGAAGGAAGCAGACACACTTATGTGTCAGCAGTTACAACACTAATTTCTAAAGGATCTGAATTGCTGGCTGGCTATTCCATTCTATTATAAACTTGATTGAAACCATTAGCTTGATTTTAATGAACTCCATGTGCCACTTCAAGTCTGCTCCTGGAAAACAAAATCTATTATATGATTCTTGGCACACATAATTGAGATAAATCCCAAACTAGGTCATTTCTTGTGTCTTTGGTTTAGTGGAATTCCTTTTAAATAGACATTTTTAAGAAACAAACATATTTAAGAATATATTATTGGCTATACTTCCTGCTTTATCTAGGCACTATGAAACGTGAGTGTATGTTTTTATAATATATACACACATATATACTTAAATATGTCATAAAGATAGTTTTGAGAGCAAGGATCTCTGAATCAGACTGCATTTTTTTTAACTGAATGTTTTACCATCTATTCCACTGATATGCTCTGTGGCTTTAGGGGATTCACTTAATTTTCCCACCTATAAAATGGGGTTAATACATCTTAGCCACATCTCCTTTGTACAGAGTTTTGAGGCCCTTAGATTAAAGGTGCTGTGTAAATCCAAAATGTTACTGGTCCAGAACTTGACCCAACAAGATAATACCTACCTTATGGGGCAGCAAGATCTGCGAAGTTCCCCTGACAGAGTTTCTTCTGCATTCTTCCACTGGAAGAGTGGAGCTTGTCTGCCCTGCAAAAGAATGAAAGGAATTGTTCCACAAACTTCACTACGGCTCACCTGGGATCTCCACGCAGCTCTGTGCCATCTCTAGATACCCCAACAGCACCCCACCCCATTCTCCTTCCTGGCAAGGCTATGTGTTCCCCAGTGTAAAGGAAGGCATACAGACAAGTAACAGCTTCTAGACCCTTCAGCCCAAGCAATGCTCTCCTGTTTCCATATGCAGATGCCTAGACCTATGGTGAAATCTATGAGTAGAGAGTCCCTTCAATATGTGAATCCCAGCAGCATGATCAGACCCATTCTTTTCCCCAGTAATTAATGAAACACAGCCAGGTGGTCAAGGAGCTGGCATAAGAATATCTTCTGGATTTTTTTAAATTTCCCATTAAAAGTACATTCCAGGCTTTTGTAATCCAGTTGTTCAATGGGGTGTATCTGCATTTCTGCTATAACAATTCAGCCTGCAAGTAAGAGATGATGTCATAATCAAGGAAATTCTGGCTAATTACCCTCATCCAAACCCATAAAAAGCATATCAAGGAGATATTATCTGCTGTCCTATTGTTATCAGAATAATGCTTAGCAACTTGATCCCAAAAAGATTCCACAAATGGAAAATATCACCTACTACATTATATACCTTCTCTAACACTGATCTCATATCTGGTCATTCATTTCATTTATGAGGAATAAGGGAAGTTATATAAAGATTCTGATGCTGACTTAAAAGATGTGTGGCACATACAGAGATTCTGATGCAAAGCCCACTGAAGTCAATAGAAAGACTTTGGATCTGGTCATAGATGTCTAAAACCAGTAGGCCTGAATTTCTCTTGGTCTCCAGTAGGAAATTCTCTTTCCCAGTCTTCCTACAGACTCCCTTTTTGGAAGAAAGAGCATTTAAAACTAGACCAATAATGCCTTTTCCATCAGCAGAACTGTGGAGTAATTTCTTTGTTTCATTGAGTGGCCTAAGGGCATCATCTTTATTGTGTGAGAGAAGATGATTTAATTGCATATACTGATGACAACATACCGTCTCCATTAGTATATTTACTTTGTTTGTATAGTGCTACTCAACTTCTATCTATAAAATTATGTACTTGACAGGTGTTGTTATGCTTAAGTACAACTACAGCTTCCTGAGTTGGAGGAGTTAAAATTAAATTTGCAAACTTCAGAGACAAGACTGAGGGAGAGCTACAATTCGGTATTTTAGTTATTTTTATTATTACTATTTTTTATATTACAGTAATATCAACTAAGAGCGGGCCAAAATGCCAGCTCTGGTAAAAACACATAGTAAGAGACTATTCCTGCCTTGGGCATTTTACACTCTAAAGCCCTAATCTTACAAACACTCAAGCACATTAACTTTACTACTACAAGTAGTCCCATTAATACTCATGCTAGTAAAGTTAAGCACATACTTAAGTGTTTTCAGGATCGAGGTCTAAAGAGACAAGACAGATAACGATCAGAAAGATTAAGTGACTTGCCCGAGTTCACATAGCAAATCTTCAGAGAACCAGCAACTGAACCCAGGTGTTCTCCCAGCCCAGCACATCCTTCCTCTCAAAATAAAATCTTCCTCCCTAAAACTGGTTCTTGCATAAGGCCTGTTCAACCAACCATATGGAAATTTTCTAACTGAAGGATCAAATACATGGAAAATCCTTTTTAAAGTTTGGATATGTGGATTTTCAGTTACTTAGGATCCTACAAGCATCCCTACCTCCCAATGGGACATGAAGATGCTCAGTTCCCCTAACCAGGGAACACTCAGACTCTTGCACAAAGCCCTTACTGCTTGTTTGATCACTGTGAATGAACTTGCAGCTAATAGGACAGCAAGGAAGCAGGCTAAAGGAGAGGTTCTGTCTTGCTACTGACAAGATTTATGTTCTAAAAGGCAATATTTTAAAGAGCAACTATGAATGAACAGAGTGGAGAGGTTTCTTTCTATTTCCTAGGGTTTTCAACTGCCTCTTTCCCTACAAATGACTCTCCGGTGGGGAGCCCCCCCCCACCTTCTCTCTCTCTCTTTTTAAAAATACAGTTTACTTTCAAGTCCTCTACAGTTACAGTGTTTCAGCCATCAAAGTCCCCTCCCAGCCATTTTCATTTACCTTGTGACTCTGACCCTTTGTAAGGCTGAGCATTTTCAGAGTAAACTGATCCTGAAGGTCCCCAAGGATGTTATTCTCATTTATTCAGTCAGCTCTTTGAATGGAACAGCCTACATTTGGCAGCGGCTCAGCAGCCTCAGATTCAAAGAGCACACAATCCTTTTTCTTCCAGGGGCCTTTCAAAATAAGGCCCAAGGTTTGTCAAGGAGCTTTAATGGATGTCAGTCATTAGCATGTTACATTTCATTCATGGCTGCCAATGGACGCGATGAGTAGAGAAGGAATAAAAGGAAAAAGGCAGACAATAATGGCAAGGGATAATCTTCCATGGCTTTTGTGATGTGACAGTTTATGCAATGCTTTCCTAGCTACCATTACTTACTTTGGGGGAAGCTAACATCCTTCATGATTGAAGCCCCACCTAAAACTGTTTAAGAATTTCAGAGCCTGGTTATGGGGACCCAGGACAAGTTTGTCACACTGTACTGAGACAGCTGTTCAGTGGAAACCCATTTTTTTTCAGGTGCATGATGGATTGACTGAGTAGCTTTAGTGCCATCTGCACGTCCACAGGCAGTCATTACCTCTGACAGCTGGCCCTCCTTTTCAGAACTTCAAAATGTTGGGGACAGTCCCCAGAGACTGATAAGACAGAGACACTTCTGTGAGCGTCCCAAAGGGAGTGAGAATGGAGGCAAAAGGCTCATGGTTATGTACTACTGTACCTGCCAACTGGTGTGTCACAAAAGGGCTGAAATTACCAGCTGGTCAATTATCTGATTAAAGAGATCCTTTCATTTGAGCTTTAAAAAAATCCAGACTTAAAGCTAAACCTCTAAGTAAGTTAAAAAACTTTTTTTGCAGTGATTGATAGTAAAGTTTAAAAAAAAAACCAAAACATGGTGAGAAGAAACATTTTGTACTAGTCACAAGTCATATAGTTTCTATTTTGCTTTTTACTTTAGCATCAGATTTAATTCATTCATCGTTTTTTTCTCATTTTAAAAAAAGAGAGAGCAAGAGAGAAACAACTGACTGCCCAATTCTATTTTTGCATCTTCACTCAACAGATTAAATAAGGACAATTCTCCAAAAAAGCAATTCACTTTTCGTTAGCTTACATTTGGTCTTGGAATCCCTTTAAGTTACAGAGTGCATAAATTATCATTCTGTCAGCTAACATCAGAGATACCTCCTTCTGGCTCCTGGACTCGACAACGGCTGCTAGGATTTGAGAATAAATGTACAATGTGCTGGGGCTTCACCAGCCAGTTAATGACCTGCCACAGTAGTTATAGGGCCCAAGACGAAGCAGAGGAAGCTTAACTGATCTGGGCAGTCACTAGCTTGCTGGGTCGGAGCACAGAACAGTGTGGAATACATGATTGTAAACTCTATTGTCCAATCCATTCTGAATTAAGTACGTTTTATTAATAATGTTTCCAGTGTTTATCTTTTCCTGCTTGAGTAACCAAGAAAGTGATTTCAAAACTGGAGGAGTCAGCAAAGCAGCATTTCACTTGAGAAGGCTGGATTCTCAAGACACAAGTCAAACAAACATGCTTCAGGCTGTGAATTACTTACCCATTACAACAGGCAAAACTGGGGCAGAATATAGATTATTCACTCCATTCATATCCATTTGCATTCCCACCCCATTAATATCTAGAAATTGGCCCAAACCCAAGCCCCTGGATCTGAACACTCCCTGAATTGAGAATAAGTTTGGATCTACAGATGAAGTTTAGAGCTGAACCCTACCTCTGTAATGGGTTGAACCAAAATCTTAGAATATCAGGGTTGGAAGTGACCTCAGGAGGTCATCTAGTCCAACCTGCTGCTCAAAGCAGAACCAATCCCCAGACAGATTTTTGCCCCAGATCCGTAAATAGCCCCCTCAAGGATTGAATGGACAACCCTGGGTTTAGCAAGCCAATACTCAAACCACTGAGCTATCCCTCCCCCCTCGAGGTGGGTAGGTGCAGAGGTGCAGATACTCCCAAACTTTGGGTAAGTTCCAAATGGTTGCTAGTCAGGCCCATCTCTGTTCAAATCTATTTGCTGTCTAGGAAATGCCAAAAGATTAGCATAAAGAGAGTTGCTTAAGTATTTTCATACAAAGTTGGCAAATTCATCAAAAAAAATGTGTAAGTTACTGTAGTCTCAGTCCAGCTATAATGATCTCCATTGTTACATTCTTTAATCCATTCACTTTTATGCAACTGTTCACTCTGCTACTCAAGAAAAAACATATGCACAGTATCTCTGCAGTATTGAATGTTTTTATAATGAGACACTCATCTTCTGTGTTTCTATATGTGCCAGGAAAAATATGTCCATTATTAAACATATTTTGGTAGTTGATTCCTATTTTGAACAAGGGAAATGAATTGGCAGAAAATACATTACCTTTTTGTTTTTTCAAACCGTTACAAGGTTTTTGACTACCCAATGGGAACACAGGAATTGCCAGAGTGGATCAGACCAATGGTTCATCTAGTCCTGTATCCTGACACAGACAAATACCAAAAACAGTAGGCATTTATAGGATAACCTGCCTCTGCCTCTCCCCCCCAGAAAGCTCCATTCCAACTCCTATTAAATGCTGGTTTATGCCCCAAAGTTTGAGGTGTTTATATCTCTTCCAAAGCTCTTCTCGTATATTTTAAAAATAACGAAATAACTGGATTTCTTATTATCTATATAAATGTTTAATCCTTTTCTGAATCTTGCTAAACTCTTTCCCTCAATTGATATCTAGTGGCGATGGGTTCCACAGTCTAAGCTATCAATCTACTTACTTAGATGTGCTATTCACAAGTCATGGTGCTGTGAATACTGCTCTGTAATCTGACTGCTATAGGGGAGGAAAGCTCTCGGAACACTGTGTCCTGCACCCATCGCACAAGTCAAGAAATAATCCATAGATTTAGTTGTTTCATATACCAATAAATGGTGCTGTCACTTAACCACTGGTGAGAGAGTTCTTAACAAATTGTCTCTAGCTATCATTTTCTTTTCATTTTAAATAGTAAAGATGAGGAAATCCATTTGAGGCAGAACGGATAATGGGGGGGGGGGGAGTTTGTGTACACACAACATCGGCTTTATGGACTGGTGCTGCACCCCACTAGTAATCTGAGCAAAGGTGCCATCTTCCTCAAGTTTTCAAGGGTATGTCTATACTTACCTCCAGGTCCGGCGGTAAGCAATCGATCTTCTGGGATCAATTCCAGAAGTGCTCGCCGTCGACGCCGGTACTCCTGCTCGGCAAGAGGAGTACGCGGAGTCGACGGGGGAGCCTGCCTGCCGCGTGTGGACCCACGGTAAGTTCGAACTAAGATAGTTCGACTTCAGCTACGTGAATAACATAGCTGAAGTTGCGTATCTTAGTTCGAAGTGGGGGGTTAGTATGGACCAGCACCAAGGCAGTCCTGATTTTCATGGATCTGTCCTCTGTAAGCATCTACAGTTTTGTGACATGCATCAAGATGCGTTGTCGTATTTAGCCTTCAAGCACCATGAAGGTTTGTTACAATCACATGGATCAAGTGGATGGTTCTTAGAACCAAATTTCTGAATCCTTTAAGGCTCACTAATCACAAATAGTCACCATATCCTGTATGTCAGTGCTTCTCAAAGCCAGTCCGCTGCTTGTTCAGGGTAAGCACCCTGGCAGGCCGGGCCGGTTTGTTTACCTGCCACGGCTGCAGGTTCGGCCCATCGTGGCTCCCGCTGGCCACAGTTCGCCGCTCCAGGCCAATGGGGGCTGCGGGAAGGGCGGCCAGCACATCCCTCAGCCCTTGCCGCTTCCCACAGCCCCCATTGGCCTGGAGCAATGAACCGTGGCCTATGGGAGCTGCGATCGGCCGAACCTGTGGACGCAGCAGGTAAACAAACCGTCCCAGACCACCAGGGGCTTTCCCTGAACAAGCGGCGGCCTGACTTTGAGAAGCACTGCTGTATGTGACCCTGCAGTTAAGAAAAATAGATAAAAGTTAAATAGGTTCGTGCTTAATTAGATATATTTGATATTCTGCTCCCCAGTTTAAAGGCCATCTCTTAAGCCTAAACTGAACCAGCCACAGGGAATTAAAGCAACTTTAGGGAAGGCCTCCCTTTTAATAAAATACATACATACATACATATGTGTGTATTTTGCTGAAAGGGAGGCCTTCATGTGGCCAAAATCAGTCCCCGTGGTTTCTGTAAGATATGATCTACAAATAAGAGCAATGTTTGAAAAGCATTTTTCTTGCAAGTAAAGGCAGGTTTCCTCCCCTTCCAGTACAGCGGCCCAGTAAGCAGAATGTCAGTGTTTTCCATACAGATATACCACGCCAGGATTAATCAAAGTCTGCTTGGAAATTCATATAGTATTGCAAGGTTTATAAAATATAGTCCAACTTGCAATGAAATATGGTGTAAGTGCAAACACCCATCAACACTGCACACATTTGTCCTGATTAACACACAGTATCCACACTCTCAGTGCAGCCTCTTTACATCAGCTAAGAAGGTCCAGAGCAGCGCAAAGGGGCTCTTAAAGCTCTGGATCTAGGATTGCCAACTTTCTAGTTCAAGGGTCGGCAACCTTCGGCATGCGGCCCATCGGGGTAGTCCACTGGCAGGCCGCCAGACAATTTGTTTACATGTGCATGGCTGCCTGCAGCTTCCAGTGGCTGCAGTTTGCCATTCCCAGCCAATGGGAGCTGCGGGTAAGTGAGAGAAATGGATTGTGGGTTTTGGGAGGGGCCCTCTAATTGCTGTGGCCCAGGGCCCCAGAAAACCTTAATCTGCCTTTGGCTGACACCTCTCCTAGTGGCATAGTATGGCATAGCAGACTCTCAGGTGGCTACCACTCTGGCTCTGCAGTGATCTGTCTCTTCTTCTTACTCTGGGCTCTAGTTAGGACACTTTTAGTCCCCCTCACCCTTCCATGGGGACAGTCCAACAAACAGAAGTCCAATGTCCTTACAGCTGATCTACTGCCCCTGACTCTGGGCCTCAAGCACCTTATACACTCTTGTCTCAGGGCTTTCAAGGGTCCTTATCCCCTTATATCAGGTGGCTTCACACCACATTCCCCAATGGCTCGTAAGAGAACCCAGGCCTTCCCTCCCCTCTGGGCTCTGGTCCAGGAATGCTGTAGTAAGCAGACAGGATCTATCTATTCCCCATGCAACCTCCCCGGGCTTCTTTCTACTTCAGCAGGCCATTCCCACAGCCTCTTCCTAGGCCCCTGTATAACAGTACTCATCCCTCTCTATCTCCCCAGGCTCCACAGCCACTGTAGGTTCACCCTTCTTTCAGACTGGGACTCGCAGGTCTCTCCCCTAGAATCCCCCAACAAATTCCCATTAAAAATATATAAACTTGAACCAACTTCTGCCCTCCTCAGACTTGACTTTTCATCCCTCTTAACTTTCCCTTGCTCATTTCCCCAGATGACTGCCTCTCTCCCTTGACATCCAGATCCTGCCCTTTTGCCAGAGCTCATTGCCAGAGCTTGCTTCGCCCCTGTGGCTTCTCTCTCTCCTGGTCCCTTGCCTGAATTCTCTACTCAGAGGAAGATCCCAACACCAACTCTCTCTTTGGGCTTCCTCTTCCTTCCCTGGCCCTGCTGGCCACTCTACAGCCCAGAGAGTAATTGCAGAGTTCTCTTTCTCAATTCAGCCCTCTTCTCCTGTGGACTTTCTCTCTTTCCACCCAGCTTCTCCCCCAGCAGGGATTCAACTTTAACTGGGCCTGGTCCACCCTCCAGATGCACTAATTAAGCCCTCCAGCTCCCCTCAACCCTTTCAGTACTAGTGTGGGGTTTACACCCCTTCAGAGTGCTGATTTATCATTTGTGGCCTTCTTTCTGCAGAATACTCACACACCCACGTTCTTATGAGCGCTTCTCATTGTTGCTCACATAGGATTTGTTTGCAGATCCAGGGCCAAATTCTGCTCTTCACCCATGCTTTTCCTTACATTACAGACTAACATTTTATTTTCTCAAACTACAAGAAGGAATGCATAAAGTATAACTGAGGCAAAAATTTGACCCTAAGTCAAAGTGATGTCTGATTAATTTGGTGGTATAAATAGAAATAATTTCAGATTTCTACTTATGTTCTTTATTTTCCCCTTAGATTCACTAATAATCCCAGTTTTGACAGGACTGTCCCTCTTTGGTTCCCTAACCCCCCTCCCAGTTGAACGGCAGTTTCCCCAGGACCCCCAATTTCAGATGCCCCCTAAATCAAGTGGCATGGTGAGTTGGTGCATGGGTCACAGCACCACTCAGGTTTGTCCTGTCTCCTCCTCTGCCCCGCTACAGAAGGGCAGATGAGCCAAATTTGCGTGGCGTCGCAACCCCACATGTTACATTGCACCTATCTCTACTTGTGATCCCCAGCTAGGAGAGCCTCTCCTGGAGTCAGCCAGCTTATGCACCTAATTCATTTCTTGTGAGAATGAGTTTGGCAGATGCAGAAAACGGCTGGGGGTAGGTGGAGTATGAGCAGCCTCCTCATAACCTTTAGCCTTGGGGTTATAATACTCCCCTCGGAATCCCCAGGTCAATTTCCCCTTCTGCTTGTTCAGGATAAAGGATCTAAATAGGGGCTCCCTACCTCTCAGGTGAGTGCTGTAGCCACCGGGCTCTAAAGTGATTCTCACTATCTGTAGCCCAATTCATATTTAATTAAAGTGAACTGGCTTAAACAAGAGGGACCCACATCAGAATATCCCAGAGTCAGGGAACTAACTTTAGAGGTGGTGAACCTATGTTAAAATCCATTATTTTTATCATCTGACAAAGGGGGGAATTGAATCCACATCCTAGCTGAGAACCCTAATCACTGGGCTAGAGGCAGGGGTATCCATCCTCCTCCCAGCTGTAGTGTGTGTAGTTAGACTACCAAATTGGGCCCAGCAGGGAAGTTAGGCAGGGCAACGTCTATCTTCCCTTGGTGTGAGGATCATGCTAGGGCTTAAGCATGAGACAGGCATCCTGATGTCTCCCTGAGGCAGCAGTGCACCTGCTCAGCAGCAGAAATGTAGGCACTTAGGAAACTTTTACAGTGAAAATTTAAGATGAGTTTGCGTGCCTAAAGGGTCAGGCGGCAGCTGAGTGGAGCTTTTGTGACTGTGGTGTTGCCCAAAACTGGGCTTTTAGATGTCTAAATCCCCTTGTGGATCCTGCACTGGGGTGCTTTTTGTGCCAGTTCTCCATAATATAGGTAAGTAGGAACCTGTTTCTGCAATGAGATCCACCAGTGTGGACTCCTGTGCCCATGCAGAAATAGTAAAGTCATTGGAAATCAATGGTGCTCCATGCAGGGACAGGGGTCCATGCTAGCAAATTCTAATGCAGGATCAGGGCCTATATCTCCCCCTGGTTTCTTTTCTCTTTCCATACTGATGGAGGATCTTTACATTTTTTCTGTTACTATGTCTGAGTTATCTTTGCACAGATGCATAGTGTTTAAGACCAGAAGGGACCACTAAAGCACATAGTATGAACGCCATAAAATTTTACTCAGTTACACCTGTATTGAGTTACACCTGTAACTTGTGTTTGACTAAAACAAATTGTCCAGAAAGGCATCCAGTCATAAACTGAAGACATCAGGACATAGAAATCCACCATTTCCTTTGGCAATTTGTTCCAATGGATAATCACCCTCACTATTAAAAATGTGTTCCTTATTTCTAATTTTAATTTGGCTTTAATTTCTACTCATTGAGATGATGCAAAATGAGAAAGCTTAACTGAAATTTCCTAAGACTACATTTTAGAACAAAGAACTCTGTATGAAGAAAGAGTTATAGTTAGCAAATAATGACAGATGTTTTGAGAGAAAAAAATGAATCTGACAATTAAAACAAAGATTTTCCCACGAATTCCAGTTTTTATGGATTAGCTATGAGGTACGTAGTGTTGTTGATAAAGCTTTTCATTAACTACCTTCAGAGCAAATGAAATGGATAATCCTGTCTGACAGGCTGACAATAATTGAAACTTGATGTTTTGGTAGATTATAATTTGTCATTACTGTATACATGCTTCTGTTTTGGATTATTTTACCTATTGCAGTTCATATGGACTTTTAAAAACTATTTTACAAAATATTAACTCTGAAGTACAGTGTGTGTGTGTATATATATATGGATAATGCCATTGGATAGAACAGATTTACTCCTTGCAAAACGTGTGTGTGTGTGTGTGTGTCTGCGCGTGCGCATGCAAAGAGTAAATCTGTTCTATCCAATGGCATTATCCAGTTAAATAATAGGGACAAAAATCCACGCTCACAAGCAACCCTTCTGAATTCACTATAGTTGCCCAGGAGCAATAGAGCAGAATTTGACCATTTAAATTGTTTCACATACTCTGAAAAAACTAAGATCTATTCAAACTTTCCATTTTTCAGGATTTTTTGCATGAAATAATCCATTTTATCCACAACATTTGAGAAAATGAAGAATGTACAATATTTTAAACACTCCAGTGCATATAACCAAAATATATACTTTTAATAACCTAACAATGTCACAATACCCCCATTTTTGGTATGATACAGATATGTAGGCATCTTCTGTCATGGAAATTAAACAAAATGAAAAAAATAAAGTAGAAGAATACTAAGCCACAATTCTGAAAAAACATCCCTATTCATAACAGCACTTAAGTCAATTCAATGATGTCAATGGGACTTAAACACATTATTAAATGCTTTCCTAAATCAGGGCCGAAGCAAGTACTCAAAACTGCAAAGCTGTTTTCAACTACAATGCATAAGCATGATACAATTACTCCATCATAACTGTTCCAAGATTGAACTAATTGCTTCCAAATTATTTCTTCCTCCATACCATGGCATCCTGCTGCCTTTTGATAATCTATCTACATACCCAGCTATTATTCAACTTTATAACATGACATTCTGAACCTTGGAAGAATTTCAAGCAAAGCAGTTTTGCTAACCCAGAGTGGTCATTTGGTATCCAAGGACCCAGCCATGGCATACCCTCCCCATTGGCTAACCCACATGCTCTTAGAGCATGATGCTGCATACTTTGCACACACCACATTCCCAGTGTCATCAATGGGCATTTCACTGAAGTCAGTGGGGATTCTCGCTGTGCGAGGCCAGTAGCAGGTCAAAGTATCAAATAAATCACAATTATGCACATTTCAAATGAATTCTGAAGGGTAAAAAAAAAGTGTTCTGGATTGTATGTCAAGTTTCAGTTCCAGAACATTCAATGAATTGGTATGGCCAAGTTTTAAACTGCTGAAAGGAGTGGCCCATAATGGAAATAGATTGCTAGCTTCAACCCAGGCACTGCTACAATGTTACATTACAGGTAGATGTGGTATCACCTTTATTATTTAAGCACCTGTTTCTTTACCATAAACCTTCTGGAATGGTTGCAAGGGCAAGAATAGAGAGGAGAAGATGATGAGTGGGAAGCAGAGCCTCTGGATGACTAGGTAGATAGACAGGGTGGGATTTTCAAGTGGCTTAAGCGAGCAAGGAGCACAAATCCTACTAGATTTGAAGGGATTTGTACTCCTATGATACTTAGGGTACATCTACACTGCAAAGAAAAACCTGCAGTGTCGAGATTGAGAGCCTGGGTTAATTGACTTCGACACACAGGGCTAAAAATAGCAGTGTAGACGTTTCCACCCAGGCGGTAGCCCAGGCTCTAAGACCCTTCCTCGCAGAGTTTCAGAGTCCAGGTTCCAGACCAAGACGGAATGTCTACACTACTATTTTTAGCTCTGCGGCCCAAGCCATATGAGTCCAAGTCAATTGACCCTGGGACTGAGACACGGCTGTGAATTTTTCTTTGCAGCGTAAATGCATCTTTAGGTGCTTTTGAAAATCCATCCTACTGGCCCTGATTTTTGGAAATGCTTATGCACGTAAGTAACTGTATACATGCAAGTAACCCCACTGTACTCAGTCAAGTTAGTTATACACATAAGCATATTGCAGGATGGGGGCAATGGTACCATGAGTCTGGGACCATGATATGAAGTTCTTATGCCAAGCAAGGTAAGAAAAATGTTGAAAAGCAGATGTATAGACTGGGGACATTCGTAACAGCACTTGCATGCTCTTCAACAATTAACTGAATGGAACAATCATCAAGTTAAATAAAAAATAAGACACCAGAAGTTCTGCCTTTCTGACATGTTGCTTTTATGCATAAAATCAGCAAAGCCAGAAGCTTTAATACTCTAGGTTTCTTTTGTTTTATTTTATTAACCTCTCCACAGCTGGCACAGTTGAAAACACTCTTTCATCACATACTTAGCAGAGATTCAAGTGTAGCGGAAAACTCAGCCAAATTTCTGTCTGCTGGATTCACTGTCAGTATGACGTGCTTCACTTCTAACTTTACTCCTATCTGATGCAGCTGATGGAACTAAGAAAATCTGCCACAAGAAAAGCCTTTGCTGGGCACTATCAAATTGGTCATTCCACGGGAACCAAACACAAGCTGTAGCTAACAAAAGAGAAACATTCTTATGTTATTTCACCAATGAGGATTCAATTAATTTTCTGTCTTGCTGGGTGTTTTGGATGTAGCCCACAAAGATTATCCAAATTTCACATTTGTGGGGACACTGGAGCTCTACTGTATTCCTCCTTAAGAGTTTGTCAATGGCAGAGTTGCCTTTAAAGTATGATTTTAAACTGATTTAGCTAAATAGGTGCAAAAGTCTGTGTGGATACTCTTATTTTGGTTTAAACCAGGCTTGGGGCTTGTCTACACTTAAAATGCTACAGCAGTACAGCTGCACCACTGTAGCACTTCAGTGTACACACTACCTACGTGGTGTGGGTATTCTACCTTCCCATTGACCTACCGCTGTTTACACAGGGACATAGGGCAGGTCCACACTTAAAATGCCACATTGGCGCAGTTGTGCCACTGTAGCACTTAAGTGAAGATGCTCCTACACTGAAAGGAGAGCTGCTCCTATCAGTGTAGTTAATTCACCTCTGTGAGAGGCGGTAGCTATGTCAATGGGAGAAGCGCTCCCCGTCGACACAGTGCTATCTACATGGGAGTTAGGTCGGTATAACTATGTTGTTCAGTGGTGTAGATTTTTCACAACCATGAGTGACATAGTTGTACCAATCTAATTTTCAAGTGCAGACCAGGCCTTAGTCAGTTTATCTTAAACTGATTAGGAATAGGTTAATATTAAATAAAAATAAGCCACTCTCAAACTGACATAATCATTTCCGGACCGAGGGTATGACTACACTATGAGCAGGTCTACACTATAAACTTACATCGGTATAACTACATCACTCCGGGGTGTGAAAAATCCAGTTATACCAACCTAACCCTCTGTGTAGACAGTGCTATGTCAACAGGACAGCTCCTCCTGTCAACACAGCTACCGCCTCTCACAGAGTGGGATTAACTACGCCAACAGGAGAAGGTCTCCCATCAGGGCAGTAGTGTTTTCACTAAGGTGCTGCAGCTGCGCCACTACAGCTTTTTAAGAATAAACCTGCCCTACAAGCGCTGCAGCTACATCACTTTACTGCAGTAGTGCAGATACTTGTGACAGTGACAGAAGGGGTTTTTCTTCCATTGACTTTCCGGTATCTATATTGGGGCTTATGTCGGCTTAACTGCATCTGTCAGTGGTGTGAATTTTTCATGCCCCCGAGTTGACCTACATTTTAAGTGTAGACCAGGCCAGAGACTTGCATCAGTTTAACTAAACTGGTACAAACTAGTGTGTAGACAAGGCCTAACATTTAGTCCTGATTCCCCACTACCTTGCACCTTCTATAGTCATTTATGTCTACAGGAAGTGAGTGAGCAGACTACTGACTTGATTTGGTAACATTGTACATTCCTTTTGCACTCATGTTGCACAGGATGCAAGGCAGTGGTAGATCAAGCCCCACACATGTAACTATCTAAAGAAAAATATTTGAGAAGGTCCCAGAGCTCACACCCCAGATTTGAACCCCTCCTTATCCTGAACGTTAGAGAGACGAGGATTTGAACTTTGCCACTATTTTCTATTTCTATAATGGACTAAATCAAACCTGTTGACTCACACTATGGGAAAGTTTAGATGTTGATCAAAATTCTGTGTCTCAGGCCCATATCCAGAGAATGGAAAGCTAAAGAGTTTTACAGAAATCTCCTTTTTCTTTTATCTATATTGGAACAGTACTTCTTTTAATAATCCAAGAACAGAGATACCTTTGACATTTGGATCAAAGGAATGCATTTAAATGTTATCCCTGTACATGATGTATCAGTTCCAGTTTATGGCACTATTTTCTTTTATAAAGGATCTATATATGTATTCTCAGACTGGTGGATAAATTCAGCCCCCTCTATCCTGAGGAATGTAAGTAGCGTTATTTGAACTCTGGACCACGTTCTGCCCCACATTGTGGCTCCTTTACACCATTCAGGGGGCGTAAATGGCTGTCATGGATGAGATTCCCCACAAAATCCTGTCATGGATGAAATTCCCCACCCCACAGAGAGCCAGCATAATGGTTCTAAACTGGACCCTGTCACATGCTGGGGCAGGCCCAGAGGTAAAAGTAAGTCAGTACAGTCTGGTACGGCATAGCAGCAAGAGCCAGTATGCCTTGCCGGACTGGACCAGCTTCCGCGGCGGTGATTTAAAGGGCCCAGGGCTCCAGCCACTGCGGGGAGCCCGGGGCCCTTTAAATCCCCGCCGGAGCTCTGGAAGCCAGGCTCCCGCGGTGATTTAAGGGCACGGAGCTCTGCGGCGGCCGGAGCCCCGGGCCCTTTAATTCGCCTCTGAGCCCTGGGGCTCCCAGCCGCCTCTGCAGCTGGTAGCTCCGGGGTGATTTAAAGGCCCTGGGGCTCCCAGCCACAGCCCGAGCCCCAGGGCCTTTAAATCTTGAAAGGCCCTACTTCTTCCAGTTGAGGCCCCGCCTCTTCCGGTTGAGGCCACATCCCCACTCAGGACTCTGGTGTACCGGTAAGTCCTTTACTAGTGGATCCCTGATGCTTCTGTTGTTGTTTTTTTAAAACTTTATCTTGCATTAATTTTGTGAGCCTAGATATTCTGGCAAGGGTGAGAGATTTTCTGTCAAAATGGTTTTTCAACAGAAAATTGAAGTTTTCTACTGAAACATTTAGTTTTTGCAGAAATTTTTAGATTTTTCCATCAAAAATCGAAACAAAATAATTCATTTTAGGTTGGGTCAACACAGATTGAAACATTTCAGTTTGTTGAACTGAATCAAAATGGTTTCTTAAAATCAGTTTGACATTAATCTGTCTATTTAACCTGCTGCAGTGCTTCATAAGAGTTATAGTTTGGATGCCCCATGCCTCCATGTGCTTCTATAAGCTAGGCTCCCTGGCTGGACTACATCTCCCATGACTAGGGCCCTATCAAATTCATGGCCATGAAAAACATGGCACCCAGACTGTGAAATCAGACCTTTCCCATGAAACTCCCAGTTGAAAAGGGACCCTGGCGGCTCAGTGGCGCGGTGGGGCCCCAGGGCTAAGGCCAGCTCCCTGCTTGCCCTAGCTCCATGTGGCTCCCAGAAGTGGCCACCAGGTCCCTGCAGCCCCTAGATGCATGGGCGGCCATGGAGACTACGTGCGCTGCTCCTGCCCAAGGGCTGGCTCTGCAGCTCCCATTGGCTAGAAACCACGACCAATGGGAGATGTGGAGTCCCCAGGGAGGTCTGAGCAACAGGGAGATATACCTATCTCATAGAACTGGAAAGGACCCTGAAAGGTCATCAAGTCCAGGCCTCTGCCTTCACCAGCAGGACCAAGTACTGATTTTGCCCCAGATCCCAAAGTGGCCCCCTCAAGGATTGAACTCACAACCCTGGGTTTAGCAGACCAATGCTCAAACCACTGAGCTATCCCTCCCCCCAGCCCTACTGCCCTGCAGATCAGATCAACTCTATTGACCTTAACCCTTAGCTCCCACTGCCCAGAGACAGAGGGCAACTCAAAGGACAGAGTGAACTCACCCTTGCAATGGACAGGGGTCCCTCACCCTGTCAGAGGTATATTATAATGTAAATACAGTGATGCATGTCTTAGGCACCACTCAAAGGACCGACAAAATCAGTTATTTAACAGGAGTAGTTTAGTTGTACTCTGTACTTTTGGAGATTGTCACTTTGCACAGGTAGTCTCTGGCATGCATGTACTTGTGCTCCACCTGGTTGCAGTGTATCTGTTAATTCCTCCACTTCACTTGCCTCTGCCAGCCACAGCATCCTGTATTCATTACAGTAAATTTATTATTTTTCAGTAGGCCTAAGGAATTAACGAAGGCAGCAGATTCCGAGGATATTGTATGACTAATTTTACTGTACCTAAAGGCTGGAGCACTGTTGGGAGCAAGCTACTGCTACTCTTCACATCAACCCACTCTTGAACTTTCTTTAGTAGTTTCACATGGCTGCGGTATCCATCAAGCTACCTCTCACACCCCTGTATTTCTTATTTAATAATAATGTGCATTGGGAAAAGATGTTAAAACTGAATATAAAGGGGAAAATTATACTTTGT
Organism: Trachemys scripta elegans; assembly: GCF_013100865.1. Taxonomy (NCBI): domain Eukaryota; kingdom Metazoa; phylum Chordata; order Testudines; family Emydidae; genus Trachemys; species Trachemys scripta. Next base: position 105,591,780 of record NC_048300.1, read on the forward strand.
GAATGGTTATTGTCCTCCATGTAAAATACCATATAGTGCTTATAACTAGATAAGGAAAAAGTAAAATTATGGTGAAGACAGCTGAATTTATTTTGTGAGATGGGATGACCTGATCCTGTGTATGAGATTTATATATTTTATTTATACAACTGCCCATCTTTAATATTATCCATCACCACCAACCATCATAGCCCTTGTCCCTGTATTAGTAAAACAGAGAGAAACAGATCCATATTACCATTTGTCTATACTTGTGACAGTATATACTATTATGGTCACCACTTTTACAAGTCTATGATAAATGTTGTACTAAGTATGCTTTATGATGTATCATTTGAAACGTTATAATCTGCTAAACATTATTGTCCCAGTAAAACATGTGTAGCAACACTATATCTGAGGTTAAGATTCTATTCTATGTTTGTTACTGAAATATGTTGTAATTCTGGGTAACACTAACAAGCCAGTTTTTCAGAGACCAAGACACACTGGCCCCAGCCAGGTGTTAAAGAGCTATCATTGGCTTCAGCACCTGTTCTTCAGCCACGGGAAGGTGTAAACAAGAAATTTTATATTTCATCACAGACAGTCCAACCCTCATGTCCACATGAGACTATTTGTTGCCTGCACCCCGGTTGGAGGTAATCCTCAAAGAGGGGAGCGTGGTACAAGAGACAGTGGCCTCCATTTCACCTTTTCTCCTCAAGACATCAATGACTCTCAAAAAACTGAACTCAGGTGGAGTGGTCCCAGGCTGAAAGGAGACCCAGCCTGTGAAATTTATCACAGCATATGGCAAGAGAAAACTTTTGCTTTTAAGTTCACTTAGCTTGTTAAGTTAGGTATTAGCTTGCATATTACTCTTATTTTCTGTTGTGACCAATCCTGACTTTTATGCATCATCACTTGTAATCATTTAAAATCTATCTTTCTGTAGTTAATAAACTTACCTTATTATTTTATCTTAACCAGCATGTTTGGATTAGATCATGAGGGAAACTTCATTTGGGATAACAAGGTGAGTGCATATATCATTTTCCTTTGATGAAAAGACAGACTTTCTATGAGCTTGCATTGTTCAGCAGTGTGCTTCACAGTACAAGATGCACATTACTGAGGGAAAAGTCTGGGACTAAGAATTTGTTGGTGTTGCCCTGTAGGAAATTCATGAGTGACAGGTCAGATTGCTCATGTGTTTAGCTGGGAGTGAATTTATCTGCTGAAGGCTGTGTGAAAAAGGCCAGCAGTGGATGTTCTGACAGCAAAGCAGTATAAAATGCATCCCAGGCTAGAGTGAAGGGCACATCACTGTTCAACAGTCCAGATTGTACCCTGGGGAATGTCACAGTAAAAAAATTAGTATGTATGCCCATGCCAGTTTATGTCAATTTTTGAAAGAACACCATTGTTATGGTGTATGGATAATTTAATGTTTAAAGTGAATTTTTAGTGAGATAGGTGCCAATATGACAATCTTGGCAACTGATGTCTGTTTATCCACACAACAGATATAACACAGGCAGCAGCAGCAGGGCAAGAGTCTCCTCTCTGGGCCAGATTCTTGGCCTCTCCCCTCCAGCCTCAGTCCCTTTTGTTCTGCTTCAGTAGTGTAAAAGGGACCAAAAGCTGCTTTAAAAGCAGCACCTGAGCTTTTTGCCAGTATAGATGAGTCCTCAGCTGCCACAGTCAGCCTATGCCAGTGGCTCCTGGTTCATTCAGTGAAGGTGGCACTCTAGGGCAGGCTGGGAGTGGGAAGGGCCAGAGCTCAATGTGCTCTACCAGTCAGGAATGCCAGAACAGCTCCTTGGGAGCTGTTTGTTGACATAAGTTAGAGTAGCCCAAAGGAATTTTTTAGTTGTTTCAATTAGCAGCAACAAAGATTTATGAAGTTTCACCAAAGGGCATGATCGCTCACAGGGTTTTTTAAAATTCCTTTTTCCCTCTTCACCCAGAGTGTGCGAGGATTGGTCTATATACCATTTTAGCACTGATTTAACTAAACCTATTTAGTCCCTTAAGATGGACTCAAATTTTTAAAGAATTTTTCATCTGTATAGGTAAATCCAGTTTAGTTAAATCCATGGAAAAACTGTATGTAGACCAGCCCTGGAGTGATTATACTTAAACCTCGAGTCTATCAAAGAGTAAGAATAGCAACTGCAGTAAACTAGCTAATGTTGCCCCTTCTTCAGCATGAGTATTGCCTCTCTGCCAAGAAGTAGCAGACTTCTGGGGCATTGCAGGTTGGCTTCCCAATGGAGGAACAATCAAGGTCATGGAGTCTGGGCAATATTTTAAATGTAGCTTGCTTTACTGACATACACAAAATGGTTCTGGATCACAGGCAGGCACAAACAGTGTGCAAGCAATCCCTTCTTCCAGAGATCTAAGATCCCAGGAAACTATCCTGCCCCAGACTTGCCTTTAAATATAATGAATAATGCAGAGAGTAAACTCTGACAAATGGCATTTTCTGTCCAAGTATACTGAAGAACAAAAAAACCCAACAAAGTATTTCTTCAAAGACTAAACTTTTGCTCACACGCTAGGAAAAAGAACTTGTAAGAGAATATGCAACAATGCCTTCTGGGCACTCCTGCCATAAGCACTAAGATAAAAATCACAAGGGTTAACAGATTTCATTATATCAATATTTCACCAGCTAGTGCTCAACAGGTAAATTTGTACCTCTAATACATTTTGCACAATTGGCCAAGTGAACTTTGAGTCTTTACCCACATTTGAAGCATGCAATATAATCCCCTGTCACAGATATTATAAGGGGTTAGAATCACTATTTCTCTCTTCCAGTTTGGCAAACTGCACACTGCTTTTTGCTGCAAAACAGATAGATCCAAGATTAAGCTCACCCCAAGATCAAGTTCACCATGTTATTTTTATATTCACAAGAACATTTAAGGCAGGGTAAGAGGGACAAATAGTCCAGATTTTAAAGATTTTCCAGCAAGACCAAAAAAATGTTTCATTGCATGTGTGTTCAACATTAGGAGAAAAATAAATGTGCTGTTTTCAAATTTTTGCTTTAGGGTCAGCCAACATCAGTCTACCATGTAACAGCTTTGAGGGGGGAAAAAAAGCCTCACTTAAGGATAGATCTGCCAGAGTAAACAGTGCCTCAAACCAGGGAAATCTAAAGCACATGCCTTATTGTCAAGTTTGGTTTAATTTGTTTTACAAATCAAAATGCCAGCTCAGCTTTTAAGACCTATTTCTGTTAAGTCCACTAATATTTTATCAAGGAGGTAAAAGATGTATATTTGAGTTTTGCTCCCTAAATTGTGGATAAAATGTTATACCAGTTTATGTTTGTGAATAAATTTCCCATTCTATTCTAATGTATAGTTTCTTCCTTTCTCTTTGTTTTGTTTCATAAATCATAGGGCCAGATTCTGCCTTTTTTACTCATGCTGATGTATCCCATACTCCACAGGTAGTCTCCATTAAGTCAATGGATTACACATCATTGGGGAAAAGGGGTTGCAGAATCTGCCCCTGAAACCATCTGAACCTTCAAAATTGTTCTTTTCCGGTTTTAAAAGGAGAGTTTTTGCTTAGGATTTTTTAAAGTAAAAACATAAGAAAAAGGGCCACATTTTGTATACTTAGATATGTACTCAACTCTTCTGACTTCCATAAGCATTTTGCATGCATATCTGAGGGGAGAGTTTGGCCTTTCAGTGTTTAAATATTAGTCAGTGTTTTTTATTTAAGTAGCAAAACCAAACCTGGAATGTTCTGCAGACATTTCCAAGAGGCTCCAAGAGAATAAAAAGTCATTGCCAACATAGACAAACCTCCTCAAAATCAACAGCTTCCTTTCAACATATACCCCCACCCCACAGCTTGATTCAAAGCAGGTGTAAATTGGCATCACTCCATTTATACTAATGAAAATATGCTGATTTACACCACCTGAAGAGCTGGTGCAGCATAAGAGCTGGCTGAAAACTTTTAAAGATTTTTTCCCATTTAACAAAAGAAGCTTAATAACAAAAAAATCTTTCAATGCTTTACATTTTATGCAAAAAACCTTTCACATTTTTAATCTACATTTTATCAAAGTTAACAATACTTACCAACAAACCTGACTTTTGGTAAACAAAAAGTTAACCAATTTGATACTGGTTTTCATTAAAATTCTGATTTCAAATATTGCAAAGCAAATTTAAAACTGTGCCCATTTGGAACCTTACCAAATGAATTTTCAAAAATTTTCATATTAAAATAAATTCAACCAACTCTACCAGAATCTATCCTTTGAAAAATAACCATCTATCTATACCGGACTTTACACTGCATGCATCATTGTGGTATCTGAGTATTTAGATTGATTGTACCCAATACTAATCATACCTATTAATATATATGTATATTAAATAACGGGAAAATTGTAAACCCTGCAAATGACCCTCTCAGTTTGGGTGTCTTATTTTGCATTTGTATTTTGTGAACGGAATATTAAATTATTGTCTATTTCAGAAAATTAGGCATTATCATCACGGATAATATTAGTGTTTGGAGCTGTCTTACAATGTGTTTGTACAATAACTAGCACAATGGGGCACAGATCCTAGTTGGGGCCTCTGGATACTACTGTAATAAATCCACTGATTTACAAAATGTCAAATACCAAATATAAGATGTCACTTTTTTATGAAATATTTACTTATTTATTAATGACAAATCATATCTACAGGTGGCCCCACAGCATTACTTAATATACTTACGTTAACTATTTCATTTTCCATTACAAAATTGACATTTATGACCACATTTGTGAATCCTTTAGTCATACTGCTGAGCAATTACATCAGTACCACTAGTCATATGAATAACTGATCACCAGTGTGAGTAAGGCCTGCTACACTAGTGGGGGGGGAATCGATCTAAGTTACGCAACTTCAGCTACATGAATAACGTAGCTGACGTCGACGTTCTTAGATCTACTTACCGTGGTGTCTTCAGTGCAGTAAATTGATGGCTGATGCTCTCCTGTCGACTCTACCTGTGCCTCTCGCCCTGGTGGAGTACCGGAGTCGACGGGAGAGCACTCGGCGGTCAATTTATCACGTCCAGACTAGATGCGATAAATCGACCCCTACTGGATCGATCGCTGCCCGTCGATCCAGCGGCTAATGTAGGCAAGGAATTCACAACCAGGCCCATAGAGTCTTTGGGCATAATTCTACTATATTACACCAGTATAAATCCGCACTAACATCATTGATGTCAATTCAGTTACACCAGTGCAAAACTGGGATAAAGTGAGATCATAATGTAGCTTACTGTATCAATACAGTAACTACATCAGTAAGAACTGTAATAAGTATTGACTTGTAGCATGTTGTTAGATTTAATAAACAAAAAGAAGTAAAAAACATATGGTTCCTACTTGACATTATTCAACCAACATTTTTATAGATGTTCTCTAATGATCACTTTAATTTTGCTATGATACCCTCTGCAATTTGTACTTTTCAGGAGGATCACTAGTTGAGTGATTCAGCCTTTCAGAAGGTATTTGAAACCATTCATGTTCAAATCAAATTCAAATCATATACAGGTATTAGTCAGTCACATCTGATATTGCTGTGTTGTTGTAGGTCATATGTAAATGATACAGCCAAACTGTTGGCTGTCTGCATAAGCCCAGTGTTTAACTGCAGACCCACGAGTTTGGTGGGGAGGAGGCAGGCCAGGACATGGAAAATTCTATTATAGAAATGTCTAGTAGATTATTATAGTTGACAGACAACCAGATTTTTTTACAGTCTTATTTTACAATAGTTGAGCATTTTTCTTAGAGACTATAAATAATGATCTAATATTTTATGCTTTTTTCACAGTCCTGTTACTGAAGATGTCTTAGGGCCTTATCAAAACCACACTGAATCAATAAAGACTCCCATTAACATTAGTGAGATTTGAATCAGGACCTTAATTTCTTAAAATAAAATTTTACAAGGTATAGCCTAAGCGTATGCCATGTATTTTTAGTAGAATTGCTGAGTTTTTTCACTGAAAAACATAGCTGGCTAATGAGCCATAACTACTTGACATCAAAATATTTTGTAAGGAATTTAAATGTAAATTCATTTTTTTAAAAGAATGTTTCATGCCTAGATGACAAAACTGTTAACTGGGTCTGCAAGTCCCCAACATCATTAACAATGTTTTTAGGATAGGAAACATTTCAGTACACCTCAAAGCATTCTGAGAACTATGAATTGTCAAATCTGTTCAGAGGAAACACAAACATTTCTACAGGTTCCAGAAAGTTCCACACTCACTTCATTTGTTTAATTTTTCACATGCCTCCATGCTTTGGGAGTTCATTCAGAACTGGAGATACCAAAATACCACGTAATGAGCTGTGCTTATGGTACGTCCAGCCATACCTGAACCAGAAAGTAGTGGAAATCTCTCGGGAAGCCTGATTTTTGTGAGTTTTCCAGCCAAACTTTCAGACAGATGAGGTTGGATAAACCTTAGATGAGCAGATGGAATTTGATACAATGATCAAAATCAACGTTTTTGAGCTTTCCCAAAACAGTTCGCATGAATTGAAAAGGAAATGTTTTGAAACAAATTGGTGGGGTTAGTAGAAAACCCAGTCATAGTGATTCTGATGAAGCCAAGATAACTTCTCATGCACCAAGAGGAAATCCGCTTCTCAGAGACCTAAATTTGTAGTGCAGTATCCATCAGATCTGTGGTGGAAGCCCATACACAGGCAAATAAGCAGACTAGTGTCTACAGCATGACAAAAGGTGACAGTTTGAAGTGTTGCAAAGAGTGAAGGAGAAATAAGAAAAAAAGAATGGAAAAAATAGAAAGGAGAAAAGCAAGGATGTAATGTCTATGCCCATCATTTTCCTGTGTTCCCTACTGCAATGTTTCAGAGGGTTCTTTAATTTTCCTTAAACAATAAGCCCTGTCTTGCCACCAGTGAATTCAAAGTGCCTGGATCTGGCAATGCAAAGGGCCTTATAAAGTAAATTACATTTGCAGTCATTGTTAGGTCACTTTACAGTACCAGAGCAGCATAAAGGGGCCTCAGTATAATTGAGAACCAGGCCCAAATATTTCAGTGGCAACAGGACTTTATATGAATTTCACATAGGGCCTGATCCAATGCCCATTGAAATTAATGGAATGATTCTCATTGACTTCAATGGCTTAGGGATACAGAGTAAAAAATATACTATTTGTAAAACATGCAGCCAAAAGAATCCAAATTGAAATTAAAACTTGGCATGCTCTAAAAAGTATTTTGCACACATATGTGCAGATATGAATCCATGGATCAACTGAAGACCAAACTAGATGAGGTGAAAAAACAAGGATGATAAATAGAATCTATGGGGGCATCTTCCCATTTTCCCCTAAGGAACCTTTTCTTTATTCTGTTGAAATTGCCAGCAGCTTTGTCATCATACCCTTTCATCCATGGTACACATTTGCATAAAACATATCCCAAAACAAAACAATTTACTTTCTCCGGTCTCCCTGCCTGTCACACTCATGTATCATTCATATGGATCTCTTGTCCTGAGTCTACAGATTAAATATCAAAACTAACCAACAATTAAGACTAATGCATAATTTGTTTGACTTTTGCAGGCTATGTTTTGCCAGTTAAACACGTGATCGCATTTTAAAACTGCAATTATTTCTTTAAAATAATGCAAAATCATGAAAGGTGACCAGCTAACAGTCCAGGAAATAGAAGTGCTCTGTTTACTGACAGACTTAATACTGCAGTGGGAGTGCAAGCTACTCCAAATTCACTTACTACTGTCCCTTCTCTAACCTGACCTGGGGGAAAACATCACCTTTAATGGTGAAAAGGACTTAGTGTAGGCATTATGATGGAAAACCCACTGACCATGACCTTCCAGTGCCAGGGCCAACATGATCCTTGACTGTATAAACAGGGGAATATTAAATAGGAATAAAGAGGTGATATTAATGAGAGAAGGTCAGGAATTTATTGACTAAACTTTTTCTGTTGGAAAATGCTGATTCATTGAAACCAAAACTTTTCATAGCAAAGGATCGGTTTCAATTAATTTTTGACTTAAAAACCAAATGTCAGTTTGAAATGACTTTCAAAATTTAAGCAAAATTATCATTTTTTAAAAAAAATTTGATTGTCAGAACCAAAATGAGAGGATTTGAAATTATTAAAACACATTTCAATTGACTCCAACCAATTTTATTTATTTTAAAGGATTTTCAGTTCATAAGGGTTTTGACTTTTCATCCTAATACAGGACAGAATTTTTTTTCAAAATATAAAAATGTTAGTGGGAGGAACAAACTGTTTTCCCTCCTAGTTGTAGTATCAATACTGTTTATAACACTGGTGAAATCATTATTGTAATACTGTGTCCAGTTCTGATTTCCACACTTTAAAAACAGATTGGAAAATTAGAGATTTTAAAAAAAGAAAAAGAACCACAGGAATGATTCAAAGGCTGGAAAAACATGTAGTAAGATACTCATTACAGTAAGCTACTTAAGGAACTCAAATTTAGGTAGCTTATCAAAGAGGAGGTTAAAGATGACTTTAGTGGGACTACTGAAAACATGTACAATTAGGCATATGCAGGATTCATAGGAGTTTAAGGCCAGAAGGCACTACTCGATCATCTAGTTTGACCTCCTGTATTTCATGTCATTACATTTCACTCAGTTACCCCTGTTTTGAGCCCAGTAACTTATGATCAGGGCCTAGTATTCCAAAACACACTTATATTAACAGTTTGTAATGAAAAATTTGCACAAATTTCATCAGAATAATTTTCTGTGCATATTCTATGGAGCATTCACACTTTGGTGCTTGAGCTGTATGACTGATCACATAAGTCACACGGAACTGTCTCTGTTCTCTCACCGATGACCTAACCTATATAAACTATTTCTCTTCCACTCAAAATGAGTTCATTTAATCAAACAAACAAACAGCGTTGTGATCAAACAAATCTCATCTATGATCCTAAAATTCACTTTCCAGGAAGATCTTTCTAACCACAACTTTATTTACATGAATGTTCAAAAAAAGCTAATAAAATGTTTGTGAACATAGATGTGATAAAGTATTTAGAAGTCACTGAAATGTCTGAATAATTTCTCACTCTTTACCAAACTCTATTCCCAATAGGGTGACCAGATGTCCCGATTTTATAGGGACAGTCCCGATTTTTGGGTCTTTTTCTTATATAGGCTCCTATTACCCCCCACCCTTGTCCCGATTTTTCACATTTGCTGTCTAGTCACCCTAATTCCCAAATGGTTTAACAAACCAGACTGTGGGTAACATTTAACTACCTCCCTTTCATCGGCTTCAATGGAATTATAACACTTAACTCAATGGTGTGTGCTGCATTGTGTTTTGAATTTGCACAGAGAAGAGCAGACAGCTGTTTGTGGTTGTATGCTAGGTACTTTTAACAACAATGTACAGTATGTGCTATCAATATTGAGAGGAAAAGAAGAGCCATCTATCCTCACCAGGAAGCTACTTGTAAACCCCAAATGCTGCATTAAGAACGCTTTGACTTTTCCATTTCTTTTTTAAAGCTCATTTGTTTTTTTTCTGCTGTCTTGTTCCCATTCAACTCTTAGAAATACAAACATATGTAGTACACCAGCCTTTCAACCAAAACAGGTCCAAAGCTAAATATTGCTTTCCATTCATTGTTTTAAACAAATGGTGTCTTGTTTGTCATATCTCTGTTACTCAGAAGACCTGTGTAGGGATTCACAGATACTTGACAAGTGACACAGAGGTTACATGTTTATCTGAGGATAAGCTAGATGAGGTTTAAGTATACGGGAGGTTACCCCTTTTCCTACTCTAAGGTGACCCTCAAGGAAGAGGTCTTGTCTGAGCTTGTTTCTGGCTAGCAGCAAGGAATGCAGTGGGAAACAAGTATAGACATTCCTCCTTTGATACTATAGCCTAGAGTAATTCCTGCTGAGAAAGGGTGGGCAGAAACAGCTGACAGCAGCCAAGCTGTGGATAGTCAGTGTGGGTCAGAAAGGGTTTGTCTAAGGACAAGTCAATAATTTCTTTGTCTCTCCCTCTTTAAAAATAGCTTGGGTGTTTATTATTTTTCCATCACCACAGAGGCATCCACCTCTTACAAACAAGGAGTTCACATCCTTTTGTTTTGCATATAGTTGACAAAAATGAAGGAGTCAGTTCACTAAGTCACACATCAGTCTAGCCAGCTACCCAGGCTCCCACTCTGGGCCGCTTGATCCTTGAAGTTGTTTTGTTTTTGTATATTATAACAACAGTCACCCCCCTTCACCATATCAAGACATCATTTTTCATCCTAAGATCTGAGCACCCAGATGATATGACTTTAACCATACCACCCACCAGTCCCACTTTGCCCCCCACCCCCAAATCCCCTTGTCTCGGTTGAAGGACAGTTTGCCCCTGGCCCCCCATCGGAAGTGGCATTGTGACCATCCCCCTGATCATTTTCGTTGCCCTCCGCTGGACTCTCTCCAATTTGTCCACATCCTTTCTGTAGCAGGGGGGGGGGGCCCAAAACTGGACACAATACCCCAGGTGTGGCTTCACCAGTGCCGAATAGAGGGGAATAATCACTTCCCTCTATCTGCTGCCAATGCTCCTACTAATACAGCGCAATAAGCCGTTAGCCTTCTTGGCAACAAGGGCACACTGTTGACTCATATCCAGCTTCTCATCCACTGTAATCCCCAGGTTCTTTTCTGCAGAACTGCTGCTTAGCCAGTTGGTCCCCAGCCTGTAGCAGTGCATGGGATTCTTCCGTCCTAAGTGAAGGACTCTGCACTTGTCCTTGTTGAACCTCATCAGATTTCTTTTGGCCCAATCCTCCAATTTGTCTAGGTCACTCTGGACCCTATCCATACCCTCCAGCGTACCTACCTCTCCCTCCAGCTTACTGTCATCTGTGAACTTGCAGAGGGTGCAATCCATCCCATCATCCAGATCATTAATAAAGATGTTGAACACAGCTGGCCCCAGGACTGACCCCTGGGGCATTTGTGCCACTCATGCAAGGGCCAGCCACAATTTCAGCTCCAGTGCTCCCTGGAGTGCCAGGCATAAACGGGGGTCATACCACTTGAGACACACTACATGCCAAAAAAGGGACGGGGGCGGGGGGAAGAGAGAAGGTTGAACATGTTTGCCTGTAATGACCAACAGCTAGTTGGCCACGGGGGCAAACATATGCTACACCCCTTGTAGCAGTTATGCTGCCCTTATGAGCTGAGAAGATCAGTGAGGCATTGCAGGTACAAATTTTCAAGAACACAAAAGTCCCATTTTCAAAAGTGGCAGTTGGAGCTAGGTGCCTAATGGGATTTTCAAATGCACCTAGATGCCTATCTGTATTTTTAAATGCCAAAAGACCTTTAAAAATTTTTCCTCAAGTCACCAAGGAGCCAGTCCCACTACAAAAAAAAAAAAAATTGTGAGGAAGGAAAGTGGAGCTAAGCAAAAGCATGGAAGGACAAGTCACAGTACGACTCATGTACATGGAGTGATTTTCAGAGTAGCCTAAGGGAGGTGAATGTCATTAGGAGTTAAGCGCCTAACTCCCTTAGGTGCCTTTGACAATCCCAGCCTGCAACTTCCATGATAGCTACCAAACTGCTCTTGAAATACTGACAAACTAAGAAGAGTTGAAAGTGAAGCAGGTGTTGTACATTACTAGTATACAAGGGTTGATCAATGCCAGGGCCGGCTCTGGCATTTTTGCCGCCCCAGGCAAAAAAGCCTCCCGCTGCCCCCTGCCCCCCAGCGGGGAGTGCGCCGAGCCCGGCCGTGGCCCCGTTCTCCCCGACTGGCCGGAGCGCCGGGAGGAGGGCGACGAGCCCGGCCGCGGGCCCGATCTCCCCGGCCGGCCGAGCGCCGGGGGAGGGCGGCGAGCCCGGCCGCGGCCCCGCTCTCCCTGGGTGAGCGCCGCCCCCCTCCAGGTGCCGCCCTGAGCACATGCTTGGAGGGCTGGTGCCTGGAGCCGACCCTGATCAACGCTCAGAAGGTGCTAGTTAACTGAGTCCTGAGTGCCGCATCACCAAATTGGAGTTTGTTGATTTGAGATAACATTCCAATGTGAGCCACCTTTTTCAACATGGAGCCAGTTAATCTTATCTTTGATCCAGTCCAATTCTGGCCCTCTCAATACTTGCATAAGAAAATAATTGATATACTATCAAATTCTGTTTATTTTAATACAAAGTGAGTAACTAAAATTCATTCTATTGACTGAGTGCAATGTGCCACAGAGAGTTACGTGGATGGAGTTTTCCTGACGCCAGCCTGAACATGAACACAGCAGTGCTCTTGATTATAGTTGAATTAAACACTGATAAAGGAATGGTTAGTCTTCTGATTTGCCTCTAGGGTCTTCATAATTATCACTCCAGGTAACAGAGAGAACAAGTATGATATACACATGCAACTGTGGGAAACTCTCAGGATCACACTAAAGGCAACTTAAGGGGTTCTTCATGACATGCAGTACATATATTGTTGCCATTGTAAAGTCAGCAGGCAACCAGAATTATGTAGGTATAGGGAAGTAACCAAGGTACATGAGATAATGTGTGGTAGCCGTGGGAAAGGTTGCTCTTTAATAGTAACCATCACATTGTACAGAAAACTGGACTCAGTTTGTGGGATTTTGTCTTCCTTGAAAACTGAGTGGAAGGCATTTCTTTCAGCATATAAACAGTTATTGAAACAACCACATCAATATTAAGGAGCACTGCACTGAAAGCAGACATGCTGCACAATCTACTTTATTAAGAAAAAAACTAAACAAACAGCACACATGATGGGAGCATGGTAAATTATAAACATTTAAAGATTATAGAAAAGAGTTAGGGGAGTTCCAGGGTAATACGGACATAATTGCTTTTCTGGATGAATTGGTGCCTAATGTATCAAGAGTCAGCATTACATTTTGAAATGGCTGAGGCCTACAAAATCTGCATTCTCCAAATAAATTTGCAATAGGTGTAACTATTCAGGATTGGCATCCAGAATTGAACTGCTGCTGTTAATCTGCACCTACAATTTGGAGTAGTTTTTAATGGAGGGAGCTTTAGGGAGAGTGTGGCAGAGGATTTAATATTTTGGTCAAGTATATCTTGATTTAGTTGGTCCTGCTTTGAGCAGCGGGTTGGACTAGATGACCTCCTGAGTTCCCTTCCAACCCTGATATTCTATGATCTGACCAGAAATGGTTCTGGAAACAAGTCCAAAGGATATGACCTAGACACCTCCCCAGCTATTTTATAATTGTCTCCCCCATCTGCACCCAGAGATTCCTATCAGTAACCCATTCCCCCAGGCTTCTTTGTCTTCTCTCTTTGAACTCAAGTTTCCTTGTGTGGACCCCTCCCTCACCTTTAATTAAACATACAGGAAGTCAGTGGTTTATAAACACATGCTTAAATGCTTTGTTGAATAGAGCTGGGCTTAAGCATGTGTTTAAGGGTTCTGCTGAATTGGGGTTTAAGGATCAGATACAGTTCCCACTGAAGTCAATGGCTTAATACCTCATAGCTTAACGTATCATTTCATGGAGGATAGGTCCATCAATGGCTATTCTTCAAGATGAGACAAGGTGGGTGAGGTAATATCTTTTATTGGACCTGGCTCAGGCTCTCAGTGCATAACTGAGATACAGATCCCAATGGCCCTTTCTATAGCAGAAAATGGCTATCTGACAAGGTTGTGTAAAGCACTGATAATTCTAAAGACCCCAGTGTAAACAAAACGAAGAGAGAGGCAACAATCAGATGTTAATCACAATATGAATATGATATAATCGAGGACCAGTGTTGCATAGAAAATAGAACACAGCAGTAAAAGCATGGGTTTGATCCATACATTTGCTTCCCATCGCTCCAGCTTTTGCGGTTGGCCACATGTGGGAAATAAAGGGCACTTTTCCAATTTGAGCCAGAATTAACCTCCTAAAACAGAGGCTCAATTAGTGTTGCTTGTGAATAGCAATGTAGCTGCAGCAGCCAAGAAGCAAGGCAGCAGCATATCAACATTTAGAAGCCTGCATGTGTAGGTGAGCTGAATCTGCATCTGAAGGTGAAAGATCTGGCTTCAAAATGCTTCTCCAATAGTTTTAAATGTCTATAATTCCCAGACAAAAACAAAAAAACCCTATGTTAGGCTTGATGGTATGGTTGAAAATACACATCAGTAACTTAAGGATAACAAATATGATAAGAATATTGTACTTATCCCTAAAACAAACCTAGTAAATGCAGTGTTAAGGTTCAACTGAAACTTAAAAGACATTCAAACTTGTTGAGGTCTGGAAATGCATAACCAATGGAACTGAGTATGAAAATTAGTTGGTGAGGAAGAGTAATGACTGGCTGAGATACCTTTGATGTCTCAATGGAACCACTTATTAATGACCTGAGCTATTGGCATAGTCCTATTTCTGAATGTAACCATAACAATTAGTTACAACGGTCATTAATATCTTAGCTTATTCACAACTCAGTTTCTTAAATTGTAGTCTACATGAGTTTTCAATTAGTTTTGCCTAGATATCAAGTTTGGCGAGTCTCTGTTACTTCATTATTACGATCATTAGGGCCAAAGAAAACTTGAGAAGTGCTGAATTTCTTAGAGGGCTGACTATTTAGTAATTGTAATCAATAACGTAATAAAACAAATTTAGCAGTAAAATCTCAGATAATGAATTCTGTAACCAAGAGTGCTGTACTTTTGGAGAGAGTATGCTGTATCTGTAATCCATAAAGTGAAACCCTCAACTCAGTTTTAACTATGAAAATATGATGAGTGACTCTATAAGGCAGAACACACTAGGGAAATAACTCCAGAGATCCGTGCTTATTTGTATTGGGCTAGGGTTCTGGACTGATTCACAGCCTTTAAATACCAAAAAATGATGAACAAACAAACAAAAAACAGAAAAAGATGGAATTTTCCAAACTGTAGCCTTTGGTGTCATAAGATCTATCCTCATGGATGTACTGTATGCATTTTATCTCATAGTTTATCATATCATTTCATGGAGGATAGGTCCATCAATGGCTATTCTTCAAGATGAGACAAGGTGGGTGAGGTAATATCTTTTATTGGACCAACTTCTGTTGGTGACAGAGACAAGCTTTTGAGGCCTGAAGAAGAGCTTTGTGTAAGCTTGAAAGCTTGTCTCTCTCACAAACAGAAGTTGGTCCAATAAAAGATATAACCTCACCCATCTTGTCTCTGTAATATCCTGGGACCAACACTTCTACAACATTACCCAAAATGGTCAGGGATGCAACCCCATATTCCAGCTGTTCCTAACTCTCCAACTACCAGAAACTGGGACTGGATGATGGGATTGATCATTCAAAATTGCCTTGTTCTGTTCATTCTCTCTAAATCATCTGGCACTGGGCACTGTCAGAGACAGGATACTGGGCTAAGTGGACCATTGATATTAATATTATAATGCTTCATTGTTATGAGAAGAGCCATACTGGATCAGACCAATTTGTGACTTAATTTATTAAGTTAGTACTCCTGTGTGTTAGCATGTATTTTCCAATTCTAAATTCTGTGTTCCCAGGTGAACTCAGTGGCTGGAGAAAGGCCAATTCCTAGGGTCCTGAGCACAACCTGAGAACTCCAGCTTGTTTCAAGAATTCTACTGTATGGCCCTTATATAGTAGAAACTGGGAGTCATTAGCAATATTACTAGTCCCCTGAGCCAACCAGTTTTCCACAACCTTTATTTTTTTATTACAATTAGTAAGTACTTCAGTAGCTTCAGAAATGGAAGATGGGTGAAACATTTGTTTTGTTCCTGGTTGAAGGTTTATATTTTTTAAAAACAATTCTTTCAATTTGTTTTACATGCTACAGTATTGATGGTTTAACATGTAGTATTGATGAAATCATAGCCAAAGTAGAGAAGTACATGAAAAACTTCCACGGTTAGTGAAACTTACATAAAAAGCTTTTTCCTGGAAGTTAAAGTTTCACGTCAAACTCTTCTGCTTTCCAACCATATGAAAGATGATTTTGGTGAGTAAAAGCACAAGATTTCATTAATTGAATGGCAACATTTACACCTAGTCAAATGTATAAATATTTGCAACGTGTTTCCTGGGGTGGGATTTTTTCCATTTTCAAACTACAAAAAAAAGCTGTGCTCACCAGCAGATGTGGTGAAAATTCATCCTTGCCTATGTTGACAGAAGCTCACAGAAAGTTCAGATTTTGTTTCCAAAAACTGATGGTTTTGCCTAACTCTATTCAGAAGTGAAATTCAGTATGTGGGTCCTTCTTTACAGAAGGGGGAGGGGGGAGTGTTACTGTACAGCACACCCTGAAGTTATCAGACCAGTAGTTTTACCATTAGTTTTTCAGCTTGCTTCTTGCATGCATATTTTGTGGTCAAATCCATTAGTCAGTTGCAGCAATAAACACCTGGAGTCTATCAAAAACAAAGAAAGTCTTATTCTGTAGGTACAGCCAGCCTGGTGAACATACCAAGCAGCAACTAACTGCATAATATAGAATTCAAACAGGAATATGTTTTTTATGATGTGCCAGCGTAAGGGAGATCAAAGACTAAAGCCAAATAAATAGCAACTGGGTACCAGCAGAGGAAGCATATTTAGACCTTAAAGTAATCAGAAACAAACCCAAAGAACACCAACACCCTCCAAATTCAAAAGTAACATTTTTCTCCCCTTCATAAATGATTCAAGAGCTGGCAGGACTTTTTTTTTTCTTTTTCTTTTTAATTCCTACTGGTTTTACATTTGGAAGAGTATTTACTTTCTCACAGACAGCAGCACATGCAACACAAGAATCATCTCCTCACTCCACCATCCTCCTCAACCGCTCCTTCTCCTTCCCCCCATGGTTTTAAGGAGTTACAGCACCTACTGCCCTGTGATTGAATTTTCCTTGGCTGCGGTATGGAATTTGACAGTTTAGGTTAACCATTTATTGAGCCTGACTCCTTCTTATCGGAAAGATCGCCCAGCAAACTGGAACAATCTGTCTGGCATCCATTGACTGGCAGAGCAAATTTTTCCAGGTGGTATAACCAGACACCCAGAATTACATGCCAACCCTATTTTGTCAGGCAGTTTGATCAAAAGGAAAAGGCCTACATGACTAATGTTCAGTGTCAGGTTTAGTACCTGCAATGTATCTACATAAACAGCTTTAAGCGACTACTAGTGTTGAAAAATGTTAGGGGGAAAAAGATACAAGGGAGAGCAGTCAAATGACAAGCTAAGCTCTGAGGGCAAAGAGCTACATCTGTGCTTGATTTGTCAGGGATTTACATTAGTGAAACTTTAACTCTGCAGATGATACATAAGATTACACTTACAGAACAAGTTTATGCAAATAAAGCTTAGTCTACATAGTATGTGGGCCCAGACATGCTGGATCTGGCAGGATTCATTGAGTCTAGTGGCTGGGTTTAATAAATTCATTTACATGAAGGATTAGGACATCTGGAAAAGTAACATAGCAGTTTATTGAAACATAAATAACATTAATTGAAAGGTTACAGGTATGCAAAGCATACCATACAGGCAATACAAACTCATGAAAAAAACCTACCTCCTTGTGAAAATGGAGATGAGACAAACTTCTTGCCCTCTTGTATTGCATGTGGCAACTCCACATGCCCCTCCTGACATATTACAAGAACTTTGGCTTAATGGCAGTCAAGCTTGTACATGGGCATCTTTCTATTCATAGATATAAATCAAAGATCTGATCCTGACAGGAGCTGAGCACCTCCTTCACGTTGCTGAGCTCACTCAGCTCCCTGTGACAGGGCAGTACAGAGGTTTTTGGGAACCTGAAACTGAGGCTCATCCACACTTACAAAGACATTAACATGGACACAAAAGAGTTTAAGAAGAGGGGAGGAGATGAGGGGGTCAGTGTGGGGCCCAGGCCTGTGGGGTCATTACCTTCCTTGCAGGAATGTAGGAATTCTGCCCTCTGTGCAGCCAGGGTTTGTTTCTTCCAGTCCCACCTCTCCCTCAGCTTCACCCCCACTGCTGGCGGGAGCTGCATCCCCGAGCCCCGACCCTGCTTCTACCACTGGGCTCTTGGCCTGGTGGTTCCCCTCAGGCCTGGCACAGTAATGTCCGCAGCAGCAATGGTGGGATCTGAGCCCAACCAGGGCAGGCAAGTTGCTCCTCACACAATTGATGGTGGGTGCCCAATCTGAGTGGCACAGCCACCCCGTGCACCAGGTCAAAATGCCGCTAACTTAAATTTGGCCTGGCTGCCCCTCAATCATTTTGGGGTCCTTCTCAAACAGGGGGCCTCAGGCAAACTTCTCTTTTTACCCCACCCCACTCTAGGGGCCCTGCCCATTGATGTCAACAGGAAGTGATAACCCACAGATGCTTGAAGGACCAGGTTAACAAATGCTGATTTAAATGAGCAATGGGTAAATAATTCAATTGTAAAGTCAGCAGCCTGGTATTGTGCTGTAGTGATTACAATGCTCATTTGTAGCTTTGGAAGCAATGCTGAACTTTGTAGTTAGGTCTGTCTTATTGCAGCTTGGTTTTCTAGTTCTGTAATTTATACTTGCTAGTAATTTCCAGTCTAACAACTTGGAGAGTTGGTTAACATTGACATAATAACAAATTACACATAAGCAGAAATTGATATATCATATCATGATTTAGAGACTGTCAGAACATAGTTCAGGTGGTTTGCAATAACTTGTACTACCTCAAGATTAATTTATAACTTGGTAAGACATTCTAATACCTCTCCATTATTTTATGTAAGAGTATAAGCTAGAAGAGTTTCTAAGCATAGCCCAACAACAGTGTAGTGCATGGGGAAAACTTTCTCAAAGGGCTTTATTGTCCAAATGCTTAAAGCTGTTTCCAACAAAAGTTTTCAAATAAATGGAAAAGTGGCCTAGTCCAGGCTAAATATTCCACCCCAGTTTTGCCAACCTGGGACATTTGCTTTTTCTCAGACTTCTTGGTAGCATTGCCAACCCTCCCAGATTAGCTGGGAGTCTTCCGGAATTAGCACTGATCTCCCGGTAGCTATTCAAAGCAATCCGGGAGATTTTAATAGGCCTCTAGAAGTCCGGTCAATGGCACAGCAGAGCTAAGACAGGCTCCCTACCTACCCTGGCTCTGCACGGCTCCCAGAAGTGACTGGCACAGTCAGCCAGGGGCACTCTGTGTGCTGCCCCACCCTGAGCTCCGACTCTGCAGCTCCCATTGGCCAGGAACCATAGCCAGTGGGAGCTGCAGGGGCAGTACCTGCAGGCAGGGGTGTTGCACACAGCTACGTGGCCACACCTCCACGTAGGGTCCGCAGGGACATGCCGGCCGCTTCCGGGAGCCACCTGAGGTAAGCGCTGCCCTGCCAGAGACCACACTCCTCACCCCCTCCTGCATCCGAACTCCCTCCCAAAGCCCTGAGACCCCTCCTGCACACAAACTCCCTCCCAGAACCCGCACCTCCTCCTGCATCCCAACCCCATGCCCCAGCCCGGTGAAAGTGAGTGAGGGTAGGGGGATGGAGTGAGCGGGGGCATGGCCTCAGTGAAGAGGTGGGGCAGGTGCAGGGCAAGGGTGCTTCATAGAATCATAGAATCTCAGAGTTGGAAGGGACCTCAGGAGGTCATCTAGTCCAACCCCCTGCTCAAAGCAAGGCCAATCCCCACCTAAACCATCCCAGCCAGGGCTTTGTCAAGCCTGACCTTAAAAAGCTCTGAGGAAGGAGATTCCACCACTTCCCTAGGTAACCCATTCCAGTGCTTCACCACCCTCCTAATGAAATACTGTTTCCTAATATCCAACCTAGACCTCCCCCACTGCAACTTGAGACCATTACTCCTTGTTTTGTCATCTGATACCACTGAGAACAATCTAGATCCATCCTCTTTGGAACCCCCCCTTCAGGTAGTTGAAAGCAGCTATCAAATCCGCCCCACCCCCCATTCTTCTCTTCTGAAGACTAAATAATCCCAGTTCCCTCAGCCTCTCTTCATAAATCATGTGCTCCAGCCCCCTAATAATTTGTGTTGCCCTCCGATGGACTTGTTCCAATTTTTCCACATCCTTCTTGTAGTTTGAAGCCCAAAACTGGACATAGTACTCCAGATGAGGCTTCACCAATGCCGAATAGAGGGGAATGATCACGTCCCTTGATCTGCTGGCAATGCTCCTACTTATACAGCCCAAAATACCGTTAGCCTTCTTGGCAACAAGGGCACACTGCTGACTCATATCCAGCTTCTCGTCCATTGTAACCCCTAGAGCCTTTTCTGCAGAACTGCTGCCTAGCCACTTGGTCCCTAGTCTTGGGTTTGTGCAATTAGAAAGTTGGCAACCCTATTCCTTGGTAAGCTTGACATTCACTAATATCTGTCCCCACTCCCCAGATATTTTTTAAGTATGTGAACTTGTCCTGCATGCAAGTGATTTGTACATGTACATCCTGACATGCATACATATTGACTTAGGCACTCACACTTGGGGGGGTGAGGGTGTGTGTGTGGGGGGCAAATAAGATGAACATATTTGTGACCATGCCTGTCTGACTACCCTTGGAAACCTCCATTAAGTCAAAGTCACCCTGCTTTAGCTCTTTCCTTTGATGGGGCAATCAGTTAAGAACTCTCCCTCATTACCGTTTGTTGCGTGGTAAGTTAGTTCCGTGGGTGGTAAGGCCCCTTCACTCTGTCACAAAGATGCACACAACTTATTTCTCCAGCAAAGACAAAAATATTTCAGCTGTCCTTCCTGCCTCAAAAAAAAAAAAAAATCTTTGTGTAATTGTACAGAGGAACAAAATGTATATCAGTAATATAATTGCTACATGTAACTAGGGATGGAGAATACTTATGAAATTATGGGACAGAAGCAGCAGGACTCACGTTGTCAGAAAGGAATGTTGTAATTGTATATGCTGACCTGAGCTAAATAATTTCATATGTAAAATTAATAACGAGGACCTATAAATGTGTGATTATATATAAGCAGTAGGGCTGTCAAGCAATTAAAAAATTAATTGGGATTAATTGTGCTGTTAAAAACAATAACAGTATACCATTTATTTAAATATTTTGGATGTTTTCTACATTTTTAAATATATTGATTTCAATTACAACACGGAATACGAAGTGTACAGCACTCACTTCATAGTTATTTTTGAGTACAAATATTTGCACTGTAAAAAAAAATAGTATTTTTCAATTCGCCTAATACAAGTACTGTAGTTCAATCTGTTTATCATGAAAGGTGAACTTACAAATGTTGAATTTTTTTTGTTACATAACTGCACGCAAAAATGTAAAGCTTTAGAGCCTACAAGTCCACTCAGTCCTTCTTGTTCAGCCAATCGCTCAGACAAAGAAGTTTGTTTACATTCGCATGAGATAATGCTGCCCGCTTCTTGTTTATAATGTCACCTGAAAGCGAGAACAGTGTGCAGCATGCTTTCAGAAGTCTTAAAAGAGCAACACTCTGATGCAGAAACTACAGAACCTGAACCACCAAGAAGGAAAAGCAACTTTTCTGCTGGTGGCATCTGACTCAGATGATGAAAATGAACACGCATCTGTCCACACTGCTTTGGATCGTTATCGAGCAGAACCCAGCATCAGCATGGAAACATGTCCTCTGGAATGGTGGCTAAGGGGCATACGAGTGCTGGCTACAAAAGTCCCATGCGAATGCCTGTTCTCACTTTCAGATGACATTGTAAATAAGAAGCAGGCTGCTCCGTTCCCCTCCAGGAGCAGGTAAGCCGCTCGGCACTTCTCACCCTTGGGGAGCAAGGTCCAGGTGCCCTGGCTTCTCAGCTTCCCCCCATAACCTCCTGTTACTTCCCCGCCGGAAGCAGGGCAGCCATGAAGTTGACAAGTCTGCCCAGCTCCTGGCTGAGAATGGGTCCAAAGCCACCAAGGCTTCTCAGCTGGGAGTGGGTTCCGAAGCCGCCAAGGCTTCTTGCCCCAGCTCCCAGTTGGGAGTGGGGTCCATTCTCCCCCCGGCTTCCAGCCAGGAGCAGGGTCCAGCCCCCCCAGCTCACTAGGGAAGTGGGGGCAGCTGGGCTCTAGATCCCCATCTTTCTTGTCAATTTCAAGACTGTCAACAACCGCTGTAAGGGAGGCAGTGTCTACACAGACACTGGGTCGCCCTAACTACACTGACATAAGCCTTATGCCTCTCGTGGAGTTATGATGTTGGTGTATTAGGGCACTTACATTGGCAGGAAAAGACTGTAGTGTAGACACTGACATAATTAGGTTGACATAAGCTGCCTTATGTCAACCTACCTGTGTAGTGTAGACCAGCCCTAAGCGTCTGTTAAACAGTGCCTTAAAATTCCCTTTGCAGTTCTCATGCTCAGTTTCTGCTGGATTTTTTCCTCCGTTCACAAATTGCACAGAACATGTGTTCTAGTTCACTTAAAAAACGTTAATAAAAGAAACCACCCCCTGTAGCTATACAGATGATTCCCATTGGCATCTCTGAAGTACAGAGCAGGCCCTAGCAAGAACCAATAGAAATGAATTGGGGTTGTACACTGTCTTCGTTCTGCACATAGAACATAGAGTATCTTTACATAACAGGGAATCATTTTGGTGATTCCCAGCTTTCACAATGCAAGATTTTCTTCTCTCCAGCCCTGTGCATCTCAAGCAGTTCCATTCCTTAATTATTTTTCCCCCCCAGATCCCTAAATGGTTCCCTCAAGGATTGAACTTGCAACCCTGCATACGTTATTCTCACTTTAGTGTGTGTTCTCCATGCTATAAGGAAACATGCAAGTTTTGCTTTATAACTTTACAAATGTTTGCTCTAATCTTGTGAACCCAGACATGAGAATTGTCCTGTCCTGCCTATTAAGGAGGCCTATCAACCTTTAGATAGTTGAATACAGGACTGGCTATAGGTGTTGTCTTTGGTGTAAGATCTAGGGTACAAATTGACCTGGGGTAAGTGACTGGTCTCTTGGGACTGAAAGAGACCTGAATATTTTGTGATTTTTAGTGTAAGTGACCATTTAGCACTAAGTCCATGCGACACGATACCATGCAGTCTCCAGTCTAAGACTGTTATAGTGATTCATGAGTTCACATTTTTTACTGGGTTGGCGAAATCTAATTATAGAACATACCAGCAGTTTGGGGTGTCTGCCCTGAGTTGGGCACTCATGGTCATGAGCCACTCCAGACAGGGATCTCCCCATCACTGAAGATTTTTTAAAAAGAGGTTGGACAGGCACCTGTCAGGGATGCTCTAGGTTTACTTGGTTCTGCAGCTGTGCAGTAGGCTGGACTGGGCAATCTTTTGAGGTCCATTGTAGCCCTACATTTCTATGAAATATCATATATGGTAGAAAGCAACAGAGGGTCCTGTGGCACCTTTAAGACTAACAGAAGTATTGGGAGCATAAGCTTTCGTGGGTAAGAACCTCACTTCTTCAGATGCAAGACATATATGGTAGGATGAACTAGCATGCTTAACTTCAGCATCAGTACAGTGAAAAGGTGACAGTTCATAAATACTGCAAGTACACTTGCAGTAAATGAGAATAGCAAAACTGAAGATACCAAGTTCTGATACAATAATAATCTTCACAATTGTTCATCACCCAGTTGAGAATTTAAATGCATAAGAGTCATGAAATTTAAAGCTATGGTTCCTATAGCAACCATAACTCACTCGTAGCTATTAGGGCATATATTTAACAATGTATACATAGTAATGCAAAATACTATAGCTACTCAAGGTTATGGTTTGCTTGGGAAACATTAACTTTGAGTTCCCTGACTTTTGTGTTCATTAAAAGAACATTTATATTTGAGATTTTAATGTAACTTTGTGCCCTGGGTATACATTGGAATTGGAAAATAATCATATAAAGGGGAGAGAATAAGTGTGGTGTCCTTATTAGGTAAGCAATGCTTTTTTGGATTGATTCTTAGGGTAAAGTCACTGAAGTCAATGGGGCCAGAATTTCACTTGAGATGTGTTTGGTTTTTCTTGTGAAAAAAGTAAAATTTTTGGCAAAAAGATGACACCTCTCTCTGCCTCTCTCACACACAAGATGATGTAACCCTTCTCCCATGTGTTGTTAGCAGCAACAAGGGCCAAGGTCAAAGATCTTGAGGGTTCCTTTTAAATTTCACATTGGCTCAAGCTCCTGCCCAGAAACCTGGCAAAAAAACTAAATATGTCCCATGAGCATCCTTTTCAGGAAATACTCCCCTGCTAGCAAATACTGCACCTTCGTATAAAATGAGGAAAGACTTCATTAGTGAATAAGGGGACAAAGCATCAACTTGTGAAAACAACAACAATAGCCCAACAATATAGCTATACAAATACAAAGTCGAACTGCCGCCCCCACAGTAACTTGGGGAACCTGAGTTAAAGGACTACTGCCTGCCTGCTAGGGTGAATAATCAATAAGTAAGACTCTCTTTAACTCATCACTTATTCACTTATTCCTCGTTTTCACCACACTCACACTTTGGTGTCAGTGGGTAGCACAGTCCCAGAGTCCAGAGGTGCACTCAGGCAGCCTGTCTCGAGGGGAAATGCCACCCGGTCGTATCCTGAGGCTCCAATTCCCTAACTTAGCTACAGTGATTTCAGCGTTGTTGATGCTAGCAGGGGATCCCTCAATGGAATTCACTCAGCTCTGTTGCTGGGGCCTGCAACGTCTGCAAAGAGAGGCAGCTCCGAGGCTTCTCACTGCAAAGCCGCATATGCGCCATCACCTTTGTAAGTCTTCGGTGGAGGGGGTCAATAGCATATAGAATCCTTGTGATGAGTCCTGCCACAAGTCCTCCTCCCTCTCTTAACTCAGTCCCACCAATCCCAAGTTCATGTACAGCTCCGGTGTCTTCCCAAAGTGTCACCTGGGACAAAGCTTGTGCACATGTACCCACACTATCCCCAACTGATGTTCGGGAAGAGCTCCTTCCCTATGGAGCTTCTCTTGATTCTGGGTAAGTAGCTTATTTTATGAAGCAGCTCTTGGATGATCTTTCCTCTGAGCACCAATAAATGGTAGCCGAGAGCTCCCTTCCCTGGAGAGCTTCCCTTCCCTTCAGGCCACAGACCTCACACTCAAACCCAGTTTTCTATTGAAAAATAGTTGAGAAAAAAATTTCAGCCAGCCCCCAACATTTATATCTATTCTTTGTATTGCTTTGTGTGTGTATATATCCTGAAGGGGAAGTGTGTATTAACACTGTGTATACTAAGGTGACCAGACAGCAAGTGTGAAAAATCTGGACGGGGAGTGAGGGGGTTATAGGCACCTATATAAGACAAAGCCACAATCAGGATTGTCCCTATAAAATCAGGACATCTGGTCACCCTAGTGTATACACACACACACACACACACACACCGTATAGAGAAGACTTTTCCTTGACAATATTTCATTCTTCCCCAAGGCCAACTAGATGAAGGGGAGGAAAGAAAACAGAAGACTTTCCATTAAACATGGGTTGATCACAGGAGGAGAGCAAATTTGAATCTTCCAATTTGAACATAGGTTGGAAGGAGGCATAGATGCTGGAACTAGGGGTGCTGCCACACCCCCTGGCTTGAAGTGGTTTTCATCATATACAGGTGTTATAGTTTGGTTCAATGGCTCTCAGCACCCGCATTATACAATTTTTTTCCAGCACCCCTGGCAGGAGAAATGCTCAGTTTGAGCCAGTCGGCCTTGTGTTTTCAGCAGGGAAAGCTGCTATGCAAAGGGATAGCAGATGGTAGAGCTGAAAGTAGGTGCCTTAAATGCTTGGTTGGGTGCCAACATTTTGCCATTTAGTTGTCTCATGTCATTACAGTGTGTTATGTTGTGTAATTGCATCTGACAAGGCTAACTCAGCCTTCCCACCACAACGTTTTCTGAAATAGGACCCAATAACATCCTGATGAGGTGGTCATGAACTTCATATATGGAGTTTAAGCAGACATCAGGATGCCTGCCTCACACCTAAGCCCCAGCATGATCCACAAGCCAGGGGAAAATGGACCTTGCCCTGCCTAACTTGCCTGTGAGATCCAATCCAGCAGGCATGCTCAGAGCACACTTAACTCCACACAAAATGAGGTGGATGCCTCTCGTAGCCTTTGGCCAATTTGTTAAGGTATTTACCTGGGATGCAGGAGACCGCCAGTACAATTCCTCCTCTGCCTTCTGAGGGAAACAATTTGAACAGGGGATCCTCATCCCTCAGGTGAGTCCTCCAACCACTGGATTATAGGATATTCTGATGTGGGTTTTCAGTCTTTCTTGAGGAACCATAAACCCTAGCCTCCCACTTTTCAAGGGAGTGTCCTATAGAGTCACATTCTCTGACACAGTGACTAATTATTTATATAGAGTGGAACAGCTCCAACAGGAGATGTTGCGACACACCCTTCCCTACCCCCAAACACCAGAATATCCCACAGCTCAGTGGTTAGGAGACTCTCCTGATACGTGGGAAACCCCTGATCAAATCCTCTCCTGAACAGGCAGGGGGAAGGAGGAATTAAATGCGTCTTCTGCATCCTGGGTGAGTGCTCTAATCCCTGGGATACAGACTTAAGGAAGTTGCTGCCATCACCATTACCTTGTCCTTTGCCAGCATTCCTTGCAACACCACCTTAGGTGCCTAAGCCACCTGACTCCAGCAGAGGGGTTTCCAGCTGTGGATCACAAGCAGAGATAGGGCCCCTCTGCAGCCCAGATGTAGGTGTTTGCCTCCATGAGAGGGGTAGGACTATAGCTCTTCCTGTGGTTATCTCAGACTGCTCCCCACCTTGCAGACTAGCTTTTGTGGATCGTATTCTGTGATGGTGGTTACTACTCACCATTGGGACACTTCCTTTTGGCTCATGTGGGGATTAGCTCTTGATGCTCCCCCCTTCAGTTGCTTGCCCATGGTCTCTCTGGACTCAGGTTACTCCCTCTTCATGACTCTGTCCTTTGGCCAAGCATTGTAGTTCCCGCTGCTCCCCTTCCAGGGTATTGACATCTCACCAGACCAACTATCCAGATGCCACCTTCACCAGTCCTGCACCATTTCCCAGGGGCTGGTAGGGAACCTGGGCCCACCAGATACTTCAGGTCCCAGCCCCGGGACCCTATAATCAGCAGCCAAGGTCTATAGCGACTCTTGCTGATCTTTTCCTGGATTTCTTCCTACTCCGCTTTCCACAGGCTCTCTTCCTCACAACTCTTCTGGGTAAGCCCGAGTCCATCACAGACTGGATCCCAGGTCTTTTGCTCCCTCAGGAGTCCTCCTACCCACTGCTGAACCCAGAGAGCAACTACAGATTATCTCCCTGAAACCCTTTCCTGCTCTCAATTTCCTTGCTTTATAGCTGCTCAGCCTGCCCCTTTCCAGCTGGGATTCATCATCAGTTACCTTTATCCAGGGCCGGCTCCAGGCACCAGATGAGAAAGCACGTGCCTGGGGCAGTACAATGTAAGGGGTGGCATTCTGGCCAATCTTGGGGCGACACTTTTTTTTTTTTGCTTTGGCAGCCCGGTCCGCAGCTCCGGAGCCCCTGGCCAGCTCCCTGTGCTCAGCCAGTCCCAGCCCACCCATGCAGGGGCATGGACCCCAGCCTCGGGGGGCAGGAACTAGCGATCCCCGCTGCTCACCGTGCCGCCAGGCTCCCCGGGATGTGCCATTCCCCGCCGCCTGCACCAGCCTCCACCTCCCGCGCCACTCTGAGCCCGGCCCAGCCGAGCCGCCTTTAAAGGAGCGGGCTGAGTCAGCACCTCCTGCAGCCCCTAGGGGCTCTGCCTGCCCGGACAGGAGAGGCACTCCAAGGCCGGGGGGAGGGGGGAGTCCCTCTCACCCGTCTGCAAGACGCCGCCCTTCACCCCCCTGCGAGCCGCCTTGACCTCCCTCCACACGCTCCCTGCAGCTGCCGTGTTTTTTTTATTTTTATTTTTATTTTTTGTGCTTCGGCAGTCCGGCCGCGCCCCCCCCCACCTTTTTTTTTTTTTTGCTTGGGGCGGCAAAAAAGCTAGAGCCGGTCCTGCCTTTATCAACCTGATTCTCTCCCTGGTGTAGCCTATAAGGCTCTTCAGGGCTGGGGAGGGGGTGAACTATGCCAGTACACATTCTTAGATGCCTCTCTCCCCCCACGAACTGTATAGGGAGGCTAAGGGCCTAACCTTGGGTTTGTGGATTCCAGTGATTTTTAAAGGGCACCTTAAAAAAATAGTCAGGTGTTGCAACACCTATGAACCTTTGTGGACTTAGGCCTTACTTTTACAGATGGGGATAATACAACAGATAATTCCAAGATTGCTGAGGCTCACCCATTACTAAAAGTAATATTTGGGTATGGAAGAAAACCATGCATCCCATGAAGGTACAGCCATCTGTCTTTACCCTGTAGCATTCCTTTCTTCCATTTGCTTATCTAACTTTTTTACTCACAGATGCAGTGCCTATTCTACATATTAATGGACCAAAAGGATCAAAATTACTTTAGCATATTTATAATAGCACCATTTATGTGCTATTACCCTTGAAGACATGGAGGATATAAGAAAGCAAGGCCTCTGCTATAATTGGATCTAGCATCAAGGTTTAGATTATATGCAAAAGACTGGATGAAATGGCACATCAAGCTGTCATGACATGCCATGTCTGACAGTCATGTCACAGCATCACAACCCAGTAACAGCACCGAGACCACAGAATGTATAAACAACATGTTTCTTTTCATGTAGGGAAGTGGAGTTAACTAAGGAGCAAAATGCAGCCAAGAGGACTTTTTGCAACATTAAAATTGGTGTTTGTAGCTTTTGGGACAGAGGGGCGGCAGGGGGGAGGAGGGAATCAAGGTCTCAACATTCGGGATACGTGGCAAGCTAAAGTCAACTGAGTCTGGTTAGCCTTAGAGTAAATATAGATTTACCCAGCTGACTTCATCCAAGTTCTGTTGGTTGGCCAGAGAGTGAGTCTTAAAGCAGAAAAACAGATGAAGTTGTAAAACAAAATAAAAGGAAAACTCTAGTTAGTGATGGCAGCTCTGGCCCCATAAGAAAATAGTGTGATTTATTTCAAAGACAGATCAGAGGACTAGCTCCAGTGAAGTCTTATTCCAGCCTTAAGAGATCTTTTAAAATGTATAATATGCCAGATGGTAGGGCCACAACTGAGTTTTACAGGGTGCCATGATCACCAAGAAAGGGTTAAGCAGCTTGTGGTAGTTGCTAAGTAACAGCATCCATCCTCAGGGTAAATTCAGCTAGTTTGAGTTCTGATGAAGTAATGCTTGTAGGGGTGATATTCTGTGGAAAAGCATTGGCACATGGAGTTTCTCTAAAGCCTTAGCTGGAATATTCTAGCTTCAAGAAGAGTCTCTTCTGCTCAAGTAATTAAATCTAGCACATTAACAAAAAGCAAAATGTTGATCTAATTCATGTTCATATCTCTAAATACCAATAATCCAAACTACCCAGATCTTGCCCAAATTCTGCCCACTCAATTTCACATACCCAAGCACTCCTTGGGCACTTCATGCCTTTAATCCCACTCACCACTTTCAACTGTTTCCATTAGGAGAGCAAAGAAAAGAGGGAAAACCCCTCCCCCTCCTACATACGCTAGGAAATTTATTCAGCGAGGAATAGTGAGCCTACTTATTCATGTGAACATCAATGATACTGCCAAGAATGAACTTGAGTGGATTACTGCAGATGATGTGGCTCTGGGAAGAAGAATTAAAGTTTGTGGCACAAGTGATGTTCTCGTCCATCCTCCCTGTTGAAGGAAAAAGGCCCGGACAGGGATCATCAAATCGTGAAGGTAAATGAGTGCTTATTGAGGAGGTGTGTGCGAGAGGGTTTTGGAATCTTTGACAACAAGCTGATGATCCAGGAAAGAGGATTACTGTACTGGGATGGGCTCCATCTATCAAAATACTGGGAAGAACATCTTTGGACATCCTCTGGATAACCTGATAAGGAGAACTTTAAATTATAGCAGATGGTGACAAAAATCTGGCCATATTGTCTGTCATGACATTTGTGTATGTGTCTTTGATAAGCGGAAGTAAGTGAACACATTGGACCGCTCTGAGTTCGAGCAGGTTGATGTGAAGGCATGTCTCGGATGGTGACCATTTGCCTTGCACTGTGAGACCATTGGTTCTTGGTCCTTGACCTTCAAGATGCAATCTCCTTTCTCTAATGCTGGAATAATCATTGATAAAATGACCATCTTGAACTTGTGAGCCTTGATATATTTGTTGAGTGCTCTGAGGTCCAGTATGGGTCTCCAACCCCCTTTTTTCTTCAGTATCAGGAAGTAATGAGAGTAGAAGCCTTTGCTTCTTGGCTGTGTAGGCACTGCTCTACAGCTCCTATGCTGAGGAGATGGTTTATCTCCTGATGTAGCAGGCTCTCATTAGAAGGGTCACTGAAGAGGGACAGGGAAGGGTGGTGAAATGAATGTAGTACCCATCTCAGATGATCTCCGGCACCCATTTGTCAAATGTTATCTGTCCCAAGGTGCTGCGGAACAGGATGAGATCTCCAAATGGGATGGGTGATGTTTTCCAGCGTGAGATAACGATGAGGAGAATGTTCTATGGGCACGTCAACCAACTCATCAAAACTGCTTCTTTGAGGTGGAGGATGGAGAGGAAGTGGGCTGAGATCCCAACATTTTCCATCTGGGGATCCTGGGCTTCTTCCTCTGTGGTTCATATAATCTCTGTGATTAATATTGAGATGAGCGAGGCTTGAATGGTGGCTGAGGGTTATACTTTTTGTATCCAGGTGTATAGATCCCAAGGGATCAAAGAGTGGCCCTGGAATCTTTTAACGTGTGGAAGGAGGAGTCAGTCTTCTCAGAAAATAGCTTTGTCCCTTCAAAAGGGAGGTCCTCTACCATCATTTGGACCTCTTTTGGGAAGCTAGATAGATGAAGCCATCTCATCACAATGGCAGTTGAGCTCAGACATACCGCCACGTCAGCTGCATCAAGTGCAGACTGGAGAGATGTCTTAGTCACCAGTTGGCCTTCGTTGACGGAGGCCTAGAATTTCTCCTTATGAGAATCAGGAAGTTTCTCAATAAAAATCAAATTTTGTGTAGTTCTGATAGTCGTATTTTATGATTAAAGCTTGATAGTTTGCAATGCGGAACTGGAGGATAGCCGAGAAGGCTGATTTCCTGCCAAAAAGGTGCTTTCAGTCCCAGTCATAAGGAGTGAATTTAAACTAGTGTTGGTGGTCCTTTTAATTGACTGTATCCACAATGATTGAATTGGGAGATAAGTGGGAGAAAAGGAACTCCATGTCTTTCGCTGGCACATAATATTTCTCGTCAGCCCACTTGCATGTTGGTGGGACCGATGCGGGGTCTGCCATATGACCTTGGCAGGGTCCAGGAGTGCCTCATTAATAGAGAGGACCACTCTGGATGAGGTGGAATATGTAAAATGTCCACCAGCCTGTGGCGAGTCGGTCATCTCCTGTAGTGGTATTTGTAAAGCTTCAGCCACACACGCTATTGAGCCAGTTCCTAGGGACCAGCTCTTCTCTACCCAGTCCACCTCCAGGGGAAAGGGGCTACAAATGTGGTGATAAATCCAGAACACAGCTCTGTGATAAGGTCCCAGAAAGCAATTTAGAGCAGCCTCAAGTTGTTCTAAGTTGTGCTGTCTGCAATGATGCCCAAGTTGCTGATCTGGAAGATGGGAATTACTGGAGTGAAATAGCACTCTGTCCATGCCCCTTTCTCCTGGGCACACTTTTCATGTTGAGCTTGGAGGCAGGATCGACAAGAGGGGGGGGAAGCTGGTACAAATTACCGGGGCCCGGCGGTCTGGAAGGTGACCCGGGGCCCGGCTTCCCCTCCCTCTCATCAGCCCTGTTTAGCTGGTCCGCCCTTGCTGGGGGGGCCCGAAAAAATTTTTTCACTGGGGCCTGAACACACTCTCGGCAGCCCTGCTTGGAGGTGGGGGTTGACTCTATACCACCTGGAGATTCACCAACTAGTGGGTTAAATGCTAATTTTTGGTCCAGTTTGCACTGCCAGAATTAGGATTGGGGTGTGGCCCTTTCACTTTTAAATAGAGATATAGGGGTAAAAAGACAGAACTTATGCATTTCCTCTTCACTGTAAAAAAGCTAGAGCATTTGCCCCCCCACCCTGCAGGAATTCTATCCATATATGTGTGCTATTTAGGTTTTATCAGTCACTGCAGTATTAGTGGTGAACCTAATAAGAGCACATAAGACTTAAAACAAGAATCAATCATGTTCCTCCTTTCAATGCTGGCAGCCCATTACCATGACCAATAGTTTCCAAGGTATTTGAAGTTTCCACTTCCAGTCCCAGCCAAAATAATAGATCCTCAAGGAAAATAAAGAGCCACATCTTGAATCTCAAATTTTTAAAAAAAGGTCTAAAACCGTGGATCCTTGTTTTACAGGGTAAAAGGCATTCCAGTTTGATGGGAGCAAAGAGCAGCCCTGGCCCCCAGTTGTGTTCAGTATGGGGGCAAAGGATTACGTCATAAACAAGTGGTTCTCAACGTGCAGGCCACTTATGGCCAATCAGCAAACAGCTGCAGCCCATGGGACATCCTCAGGGCCATACAGGTAGTATATATATTGTGTGGATGAGGCCCACAATGATAAATAGTTTAAGAATCACTGACCTAAACATATTGATAGATATTCACATATAAAATTAGATAATGCATAGTTCAAACCATTACGTTTCAATGCATGCTAATGTACCATGAGTCGAACCAATTTAGTTATGTGATACTAGAAGACTTCTCTCCTATCCAGCACCTCATGCCAAAGAAGGATTATAGTAACAGCAATTTGTTTCAGATTTACTCTGTCAGGTCAGCTGCTGATAGGTTCAGACCACCCTAATCTGGAGGAGAAAATGAAGCTCTCTGTTGACAGAAGGGCAGTTTATTATTTTTCTAAAGCATTTCATTGTTTACTTTAAAACAATTAAGGTAAGCTGAAGTGACAGTAGTCAAACCCTGTATTTTTAAAGTATCTGACATAAGCTCTTGAGGTTCTGTTTCTTCCTCCCGCAAAAGATGTTTGTCTGAGATTAAAAATATATTATAAATACTAATTGAATCCACAGTGCACGTACTTGGGAATATATTTGGTTTCTCTCAACCAGTAAACAGTGATAATCTTGGGAGCTCTAATGAAATGGAATAGATTTCATTTTTGAATGAAAGACTTGAACGTAATATTTTTTCAACTACATATAAGTAATGAAGGTGCACTGAGTTAGTTTAGCTGTTTATACAGTACTTAGGGCTAAGATTTTCAGTTACCTAAGGAATTGAAATGCAGTTTCCATTAATTTTAATAGGAGCTAAGTATCCAAATCCCTTAGGCCCCTAGGATGAGATTTTTCAAAGATGCCTATGGCATGATCCAAAGTCCACCGAAGTCATTGGAGAGACTCCCATTGACTTAAATGGACTTGGGATCAGGCCTCTAGTCTCCCCTCAAAGCCTGCATGTTGTTCCATGGGGAGATAAGAGGAACTCAGCTTTAGGCTAAAATGTGTACCTTGAGTAATCAGACCTTTCTGGCTAACAGATATACTCTATATAAGAACTGGAATCTGGTATTTGTGCTTGCTGATCTATTTGAACTTTATTTTAACAAAGGAGCTTTGAGTTAGAAACACAGGATCAGGCCTAGTATCACAACAGAGTGGATGACTAAAGCCTTTATTTCACTGTTACCATGACAGATGGTGGTCACTCAAGCAGTGAATTGTTCTTCAACATCTTGGGGCCATAGTAGCTGACACAAACTCTCAAAAGCTGCCCCGCATGGTTGGATGCCTGGAGCAGCATGGAGCTCCACTGATGCAGGGGTAGGAGTCCACAGAGTGGTTTGCAGGATCAAAGCCCAGTATGTCTCCATAATTTCTATCAGGTAATCCAGAATTTCAATTTCTTTCTCAGAAACAATATAAAAATAGGTGTCAGTAAAATTTAACAAAAAAGAATATACAAGTTTACTGGTGATGAGAAGATCACTGGCCTCTCTTGGCTCAAGAAGAAACAGTTACCGTAAATTCAGTTGCACCCTTGGCAATGAAAGTTAGAGAAAATGACACAGATTATACCAGATGCTTCCTTAACACATCACATAGGATAATTTACTAGGCTTCTGCACCTTCTTAAGGAATGGTTAATCTTGCAACAAAGCAGTTACTTTGAAGTATACTGAATGCTTGACTTTTTTAAAGTCAGATTCCCAGGCTAGAAAGGACCTTGGTGTTCAGCATCTAGTCTGACCTCCTGTATAACACAGGCCATAGAACTTCCCTAAAACATAAAAATTGCCAGTGATGGAGAATCCACCATGACACTTAGTACATTGTTCCAATGGTTAATTACCTCAACTGTCAAGAACTTACACCTTATTTCCATTCTGAATTTGTGTAGCTTCAACCTCCAGCCATGGCATTATGCTATATACCTTTCTCTGCTAGATTGAAGAGCCATTATCAGAGTATTTGTTCCTCTTGTAGATAATTATAGACTAATCAAGTCACCCTTTAATCTTCTCTTTGTTCAGCCAAATAGATTGAGCTCTTTGAGTCTATCACTATAAAGGCATATTTTCCAATCCTTTATCATGCTTGAGGTTCTTCTCTGAATCCGCTCCAATTTATCAATATTCTCCTTGAATTGTGGATGCACCAGAACTGGGCACATCATTGCAACAATGGTCATACCAATGCCAAATAGAGGTAAAGTAATCTCTACTCCTATTTGAGAGTCCCATTTATGCAACCCCAAATCGCATTAGCTCTTTTGGCCATAGCATCTCACTGGGAGCTCATATTCATCTGATTATCCATCATAACCCCAAATCTTTTTCTGAAGCATTGCTTCCCAGGATAGAGTCCACCATGCTGTAGGTAGAGTTTACTTCTTTCCTAGATGTATACATTTAGCTACATGAAAATGCATATTGTTTGCTTGTGCCCTGTTTTCCAAGAGATCCAGATCACACTGAATTAATGATCTGTCCTCTTCATTATTTACCACTCCTCCAGTTTTGTCATCTGCAAACATCAGTGATGATTTTATGTTTTCTTCCAGGTCATTGATAAAATGTTAATTAGCACAGGGCCATGAAACATTATCAAGCAGGTATGTTGACCATGGGGTCACACAGGGATTGATTCCCCATTTACAATTGAGGTTTTGAGACCTATCATTTCACGAGTTTTTAATTCATTTAATGTGCCCCATGTGGGTCCCAAACTGAAAATCCAGGAGGTGAAACCACTAGAGTCTATGGGAAAACTCATTTCACTCTAGAGCTGAACTCCCCTGAATTTTAGGGAAGTATATATCAGGATCCCTGTTCACAACTGGTCCCTGTCTGTGCAATGGACCCGAACAAAAGCTCCCTAATCCAAACCTCAAAGTTAGATCCAAATTTCTCATCTCAATCCATCTCTATATATTACTGTAATAGACCCAGTCCCATTACTGAGGAGTGCCATGAACTCCAACACAAGTCAGTGGGAACTGTGGGTACTCAGAACCCAGGACCGAGCCCTTACTGCATAGAGTGTTCTTTTCTTTTGGCATCACTTTGCAGATGGATAAATTCTACCATGGCAAAATTGTAGATAAAGAATCTTTTTCTAAAGGACAACTGAATTCACACTGGAGGGTCCCCCCATTGTTGGAACACATTGCAAAGTAGTAAACTGAAGTCTTTCATACCTAGATCTCCTACACAGATTTTTTTCCCCATAGAAACAATTGAGACAGTACAGATGATACAATACTGTATATTGTTAAGACAAAAAAAGCTACAAACAATAAAACCAAATATTAATTGCACTTGAATTCAAAGCCAAATTTTGGATTTGACTCTATTTATTGGTGATTCTGGGAAAAGGTTTCAGAATAATCCCCAGTTAATGAAATCTTTGCTAGTCAATTTCCTTTGTCAACACTAATTTAATGTGAGAAGTGCTTATACCTGCTAGATTATCAAAACCTGCAAAGCTAATAGACTCAACTGGAATGTAAGAGACAAGGAGGATTTTCATAAAACCTTAATAAAAGGTTTTGGCCTAGAAGGGTGTAGGGTGATTCCTTTAAAAACAACTCTGCTATTACTATTCTCCAGTTTCCAAATAGTTTTCAGCCATGAAAACTGACAGCTATGCTGAAAAAATATATTAAAAAGTGTTTCTTGGGAATGTCATACAAATAAAAGAAGAATTCAATTGTAAAATCCCTAGCCAACCCAGGTCTGAGATTTAGATACTTCTGCTCTTTTGCAATGATTATAGAGCTTGGACACATGCCAAATCCCAAAAAAGCCAGTCAAAATTGTGCATGAGAGAAAGGTAACCTTGGCCTTTGATAGAAAAAGAAAGGCTAAAGCCTGGCTTAGTGCAATGAAGTACAGAGGCTCTTTTGCTAAAATGACAAAATTCCCCCCTGTGAGCTTATGTACAGTGAGTGACAGGACCATGACAGAAAAGAGGCCTAATCTGATCTAATTCCAGCAAACACATTCTATCCTGCCACAGAAGTAAGAGCAGGTGCAGCCGGCGTCCAGTGGGGCATGGATATCTGCATCAGAGGTATTTTAGCAAATCCACCTTTAATGAAGGAGCGAGCAGGTCACGTTTTCCTACACATTTTTGAGACACTTCTGTGCAGAAGGTGAAGCTGTTGATTTCATAATTGTTTCCTATTTCTCCTCAATGGCTGACAATCAAATACAAGGCTCTCATTGGTATTGTTAGTTACATTATTGAAAATGTTTCATCTTCGGGGAATTAAATGAAAAACACTCATGACACAAATTGCACATTTCTCTTTTCTACATTTTATATAACTGCATACATTTTTATGTTGTCAGTTAGTCCCAAATCCTGTCTTGTTTCCCTTCCCCGTGGGATACATTTTGTCCAATGCAACATACCTCAGACAACATTATAAACTGTGATTACAGCTTTTTTGGTTGCTCTCTGAGAATTCCCCTCTCCAAATTCCTGAACAAAATACACCCAGAAACACTATGATCTCAGAGAATCCTTCCCAGGTTTTACATGGAGTCCAGCACATGCTTAGACAGGATTTTGGGAATTTAGTTAGTGCTTCCATGTCTGAAGTGTGAACGTGTTTGTAATTACGTAGCTAATCATCAAGTCTCAGAACTTCGATTTAAGTAGCTTTCTAGTCAAGATGGATGAACACTTAAAATACCTTGAAATATGTGCATATATTTCAGACTTTTAAATAAACATTTTGACTGTCAACTTTTATGTTGACTTTCCACAAATATTCAACAAACGTGGGATATTTGTGAAAACAGAACATTAAGAAAATATTTAGGAAAGTAAATTCTGAAATCATAACACAAATATTTGCAGCAGAAACCTTATTCTCCTCATCCAATGATGGAACAGAAACATACCATGTATTGTGTACATCCAATCATACATTACAAAACAGTTAAAATTTTTGAATACTTACAGAAAACTACAGACCTAGAATTTTGTACAGTAACTACATTGGAGAAAATAAGAATTTGCTCATGGGCAATTCTCTAAAAAAAGTGGCAAAATCTGTGGGGGGGAAAATGATCCATTACAAACTAAGTCCCCAATTCTACTTCCCAGCAACCTTCCCATAACGTTATGTTTTGCCAAATGCGTCCCTGATGACTAGTAACAACTGCACTCTTTCTTGCCTCTTTTTCTTGGGGTTTCTGGCTGAATATCTCATGAAAGTGCTGACAGTGAAATCTATAAGATCGTGTATAGGGTCCCTAAAGGAAGTAAAAATACACTGCATTAAAACATACTGTAGGGAAAACTCTTACAATAGCATAGAATTAAAGAAATGTAGGACTGGAAGGGACCTTAGTAGGTCATGTAGTCCAGTCTCCTGCACTGAGGCAAGACTAAGTTTTATCTACCATCCCTGACAGGTGTTTCTTTAACGTGCTCTTAAAAACCTCCAATGACAGAGATTCCACAATCTCCACAGTTAATTTGTTCCAGTGTTTAACTACCCTTACACTTAGGAAGTTTTTCCTAATGCCTGGCTTAAATCTCCCTAGCTGTTATTTAAGCCCATTACTTTGTGTCCTGTCCTCACTGGATAAGGAGATCACACTCATCTTTATAACAACCTTGAACATACTTGAAGACTGTACGTCCCACCTCAGTCTTCTCTTCTCCAGACGAAACAAATGAAGTTTTTTCAATCTTTCCTCATAGGTCATGTTTGCTAGACCTTTAATCATTTTTGTTGGTCTCTTCTGGACTTTCTCTAAAATGTAGTGCCCAGAACTGGATACAATTCTCCAGCTGAGGCCCTATCAGTACGGAGTAGAGGGGAAGAATTACTGGTTTCTTGCTTACAACACTCCTGCTAATACATCCCAGAATATTGTTTG
Organism: Trachemys scripta elegans; assembly: GCF_013100865.1. Lineage (NCBI taxonomy): Eukaryota > Metazoa > Chordata > Testudines > Emydidae > Trachemys > Trachemys scripta. The sequence continues at coordinate 105,630,309 of NC_048300.1, forward strand.
CAACAGTATTACATTGTTGGCTCATATTTAGTTTGTGTTCCACTACAACCCCCCAAATCCTTTTCTGAAGTACTCCTTCCTAGGCAGTGATTTCTCATTTTGTACATATGCAATTGATTTTTCCTTCCTAAGTGAGGTACTTTGTATTTGTCCTTCTTGAATTTCATCCTATTTATTTCAGACCATTTCTCCAGTTTGTCAAGATCATTTTGAATTCTAATCCTGTCCCCTAAAGGATTTGCAACCCCTCCCAACTTGGTACCCTCCACAAACTTTAAGTGTACTCTCTACTCCGTTATCCAAATCACTTACAAAGATATTGAATAGAACTGGACCCAGGACAGATCTCTGTGGGACCCCACTTGATATGCCCTTTCAACTTAATTGTGAACCATTGATCACTACTACTTTTCCAACCAGTTGTGCACCTACTTTATAGTGCTTAAAGTATCAAAAATCAGACTGATTTTGATTATAGTGGCCAACTACCTTCACAGGGAGAAAATATTAAATGACTCTTTAATCTAGTGAAGAAGGGCACAACAAGAACCAAAGGATGAAAGCTGAAGCCAGACAAAATCAAACTAAAAATAAGGCACATTTTTAAACAGGGAGGGTGATTAATCCTGGGAGAAAACTACCAAGGGCAGTGGTGGATTCATCATCTCTCAGCATTCAGATTAAGACTGGATGCTGTGATGTTATACCCCATATCCTTCATAAAAATATTGTTATAACTATAACATAACTAAAATGTTTTATGCAAGATGGATCATGTGAGGTATTATTGGAAAGGTTATAATTTACTGAATGTGTTTATCCAATTTGTAGGCATGTATATTTCTGTATCTGAAGTTAGGAATATTGTCTATGTAACAACTACAACTGTGTGTGTACTTGGGGAAACGCCCACCAGACAGTAAGCAATCAGCTTTAATGGGCCATTAGGAAAAGACAATGAGTCTTCGAAGATGTGGATCACCCGTCTTCCCTGGAGTTCCTTCCTGTGGACATTGCAAATAAACCTTGTTTTGTGGTTGCTTTGACACTGCAAGGTCAGGTGCTTAGGTCACCTGGTACAAAATACCACCTTGGACACTGCTGGTATTTTTCCACTGTAAACAAAGGCATCCTACCATATATAAATTCTCTTTAAGGCTGGGAAGGAAGGCATTCAGGACTTTCCTCCATTGCCTGCCCAGGAAAGAAGACTGCTAAAAACACCTGAAGGGAAAGGCAGGGTTGAGTCCAGGTTGAGACAAGGCTCCAGTCTATAAAGAGCAATGACTGGAACTCTACGCTACAGAAACTCTGCAACTTGCCTAAAACAACACTAAGGGTGACAAATTACATTTACCTTTTGTAGTTAATAAACTTATTTCTTGTTCATTTCAAAACCCAGTTTGTGCAATTCATATCTGGGGAGGGGGCAAAAAGCTGTGCATCTCTCTCTCCACCTTGAGGGAGGGAGTGATTTTTATGAGCTTGCGCTGTGGAGATCTTTCTATATAGCACAAGACAATATTATTTTGGGTTTACGCCCCAAAGGAGGTGTGCACGTGAGAACTGGCCATTCTCCTAGCTAAGGCTTCCCACACAGAGCTGATTTCAGTCTGTCTCTGCAGGTAGGTGTGGCCTTACCTGTGTGTGTGCTGGAGAAGGCTTGAGAGTCTAGCACAGCAAAAACAGGGTGAAGAAACCCAGGCTGGTGGAAAAGGCGGGCTCAGTGAGACCCCAGCACAGCAGGTGGTGTCCCAGTAGGGGAGTCCAACTCAGCACAGATGCCTTTCTGGAAGATATGCTTTAGCCAAACATGTTATGGGATTCAAAACAGGACCAAGTGGATTAAATGTAATGGCCTGTGATATACAGGAGGTCAGACTAGATGATCTAATGGTTCCTTCTGGTCTTAAATGCCATGAATATATGAAGAGACGCTTTCCACAGTAAGTAGGAACAGGGATGCTGGAACAATTTGTATAGTGCAGGTGCTGAGAGCCATTGAACCAAACTGTAAACTCTGTATATGATGGAATCCACTTCAAGCCAGGGGTTCCAGAACCTAAGTGTAGGAGGTATTGTCAGGACACATGGGCAACTGGCTGTGGCTGGAATAGGGGCAGGGCCAGTTTAAATAGACTAAAAGTGGATGCTTTCACTAGGAACCTATACACCTGCCTTGGGGCTCACCTGGTTAGACCCTTAGGACTCGCAGGTAGTTACCTCAGATGACTCATAGAACTCTGCCATTGACTTCATATTAGAATGAAATCCTGGCCCCATTCAACTTATGTCATTGCTGCAGGTACAGTCCCTTACATGGCAACTATGTACATCTTATAGTAGTATAGAGGGCTATGCACTGGCCCTGTCACCCTTACAAAAGTGAGAGAATGCAGTATATAACAGCGGCCTTTCAGCAGAGCTGCTCATTGGCTTAGGTGCCATTTCATTGCTAGTCACAACCACGTCTCTTTGCAGTGTTCCATAAAAAACACAAGCAGTGTTGCCTTATTTAAAAAGTCATGCTCCTAAAGAGAAATAGAAACTAACATTACTTGTTATGAACACATTGAACAGTTTATGAATGACACTTGACTCCTTCATTCTGCACGGCTTTAGTTGTATGTAGTTATGAAAATATAACCAATTTTAATACACTGGCATCATTGCTTAGGCCACAGAGCATTGCTTCTAACCTGCATGTTAGCAAATGAAAGAAAACAGAAGGAGAAAAAGTCTTCTTGCCCTTATGAGGCAATGCTATTTCATATAATTATTTGTATTACAGTAGTGTCTATGAGCCCTAATCCTGGACCAGGACCCCATTGTGCTAGGTGGTGTATAAATAAAAAACAAAGATGATCCCTGTCCCACACAGCATATTGTCTAAGTATTGTCCTGGCATTTTCTCATACTTGTGATATGATCCTGGCATTTCGAGAGTCTACGTTTATGCTGGTTATAGTAATCTGGTACTTCCTAGTAGTATTCCTAAGTACCTGAGTTCTGTTCCAAACTCACAAAGCGTCTTGGTTTGTTTTCCCTTTCCCTATCTAAGAAACTAGTGGGGGGAGAGTGGAGGAGGAGAGAGAGAGAGAGATGCTCTTGGCTTTCTCGCTGAACACTAACATTTATTTTAATTTGCATTGTTTTAGCCCTTGGAGTTAAGTGTGTGACATATTTCTCAATACTATTTTAACATAATTGTCACAAGTAGAATATATATTTTAAATGTAATTGTTCTGTCTCCAGCCCACACAGGATATGAAATGAGGAAGTAAAAGATTGTTTCTTGCAGCAAACATTCTTTTTTTATATATTTATTTATTTATTTTAGGGCTGCCGATTAATCACATTAATCAGTTAATCACGCGAGTAACTAAAAAAAAAAATCATAATTAAAAAAATTAACCGCAATTAATCACAGTTTTAATCGCACTGTAATTTATTAAATATTTTGGATGTTTTTCTACATTTTCTAATATTTTTATTTCAGTTACAACACAGAATACAAAGTGTACACTGCTCACTTTATATCTATTTTTATTACAAATATTTGCACTGTAAAATGATAAACAAAAGAAATATAATTTTTCAATTCACCTCCAACAAGTAGTGTAGTGCAATCTCTTTACTGTGAAAGTACAACTTACAAATGGAGATTTTTTTTGTCACATAACTGCACTCAAAAACAAAACAATGCCGAACTTTAAAGCCTACAAGTCTACTCAGTCCCACTTCTTGTTTAGCAAATCGCTAAGACAAACAAGTTTGTTTACATTTATGGGAGATAATGCTTCCCACTTCTTATTTACAATGTCACCAGAAAGTGAGAAGAGGAATTTGCATGGGACTTTTGTAACCAGCATTGCAAGTAATTTACGTGCCAGATATGCTAAACATTCGTATGTCCCTTCATGCTTGGGCCAGCATTCCAGAGGACATGATTCCATGCTGATGATGCTCATGAAAAAATAATGTGTTAATTAAATTTGTGACCAAACTCCTTGGGGCAGAACTGTATGTCTCCGGCTCTATTTCCCCTTCATTCTGCCATATATTTCATGTTATAGCAGTCTTGGATGATGACCCAACACATGTTGTTCATTTTAAGAACATTTTCACTACAGATTTCACAAAACACAAAGAAGGTACCAATGTGAAATTTCTAAAGATTGCTATAGCACTTGACCCAAGCTTTAAGAATCTGAAGTGCCTTCCAAAATCTGAGTGGGACTAGGTGTGGAGCATGCTTTCAGAAGTCTTAAAAGAGCAACACTCCGATGCAGAAATTACAGAACTCGAACCACCAAAAAAGAAAATCAGCCTTCTGCTGGTGGCATCTGACTCAGATGATGAAAATGAAAATGCATAGGTCCGCACTGCTTTGGATTGTTATTGAACAGAATCCATCATCAGCATGGATGCAGGTCCTCTGGAATGGTGGTTGAAACATGAAGGCGTTGCCAGCACACAGTGCCCGAGGCAAAGCAACAGCGGGGTTCGTTGCCCGGTGTGCTTCGCGCCAATAAACACACCAGGGGGAGAAGCAAACAAAGTTTATTTGGGATCCCAAAGCGGTGCTAGGAGACAGGCACATCTCAGATCAAGCACACTAACAGGAACAGTTTTTCTTCTTTTATACATTTTGCAGTTAAGCCTCCCCCCCCCCCCCCCTTTCCCCTCTAGCCCTCCCTTTCTCCCCCCCATTCCTCCTTCTACCCCTCCCGTCCCTGGTAATAGTTACTAAGCAAATAACGATTACATTTAAGTAGTTAAGTCATTCTTGGCAGCTATAAGCCTAGCTTGTTAGTAACTTCTTTAAACCGTTATCTTGTCCTTTTTCCCTTCAGCCAGAAACATGCAGGCCTCATTATTACCGCTTGAGCAGGGGGTTGCACACAGATAACTGGTTGCTTACATATTCCAATTGCACCTGGCTTTTGAGGTTGATTAGAGTTTAAACATGGAAGGATAGAGTTTGGTTCACTTAGGCCTAGTGCAAGAAGGCTTCATTGACACTTAGTGGCCTTCCACCCTCCCGAGTTACCTAGGGGGAGGCCTAGTGATGTCAACAAAGGGACATATGACTCTTTAGCACATCTGGCATACAAATATCTTGCAACACCGGGTACAACAGTGCCATGTGAACGCCTGGTCTCACTTTCAGGTGACATAGTAAACAAGAAGTGGGCAGCATTATCTCTTGCAAATGTAAACAAACTTGTTTAAGTGACTGGCTGAACAAGAAATAGGACTGACTGTACTTGTAGGCGCTAAAGTTTTGCATTGTTTTATTTTTGAATGCAGTTTTTTTTATATACATAATTCTACATTTGTAAGTTCAACTTTCATGATAAAAAGATTGCACTATAGTACTTGTATTAGGTGAATTGAAAAATACTATTTCTTTTATTTTACAAAGCAAATATTTATAATCAAAATATAAAGTAAGCAGTGTGCTTTGTATTTCATGTTGTAATTGAAATCAATACATTTGAAAATGTAGAAAACATCCAAAAATATTTAAATAAATGGTATTCTATTATTGTTTAACAGCGCGATTAAACACACCAAGAGGTTTCCGCCATCCTGGAAAATATCTTGAGGCTTAACCTAGTACTCTGAGAAAGGTCTTACTGCAATGGATTAAAAAGTAGGCTTGGAAGGGTTAGATTTTAAAAATCAGTACACTTCATTTTCACCATACACACAAACTGAAACAATTTCCATCAAATATATTTCCATAGACATTTACCGATAATCAAAAAAATGTTTTCTTGAGAACTTACTTTAAGGATATTTACTTTGTATATTTTGACATGTGACACTGACAATTTGTTTGAGTGGTTGTAAAATTAATTTTGAATCTTGACATCTACCCTCATTTAATTGTCTACCCACCCCACCAATTTCCTCAACTGTGAAAATTTAGAATTGATAAAAATAAAAAGATGCTTAAAAACAATATTATCCATTCATTTTTTTAAAATAAAGTCATTCTGCCAAGCCTAATTACAACTAACACTGCCTGAGGGTTCTGATTCAGCAGCCCATATCTATTAACTTCTAGCAAAGCATAAGCTTAAGCATGTACTTGAGTACTCTGACAAATTCACCGCCCTGCACTTAAAGCAGTAAGGAGTTTGGCTGGCTAGCCGGGAAAAGAAGGCAATGCTTTCTGGCCTGGGGGAGGAGGGGAGACGTAAAACTGCTGGAACAGCAGTCAGCGTGGTAGATGACTCACCACCTAGGAATGAGGGGTTTTAAAAGGTCAGTCTGGGCCTGGCCTCTCCCCTCATCACTCGGAACAGGTTGGGCAGCTGGCACGGAGGCTCCCATGCATGGCTTGCTGCAGGACCACGTGGAAGCTAGCATGTGAAGCAGCATGGCTCCAGAAAAGCAGAAAACAGGATTGGGAAGCAGCATGGCTCCAGGGGCATGGAGAAGGGTGTGCTAGGGAAAACAGGGAGCTGTTACCTCCCAGCCCCAGAGACAGGGAAGGGCAGGCAGAGGCAAGTTACACAGAAAGGGGACAGCGGAAAGAAGGGGAACTAGCCTCCCTCTGCTCCAGGTACCTCCACCCACAGGCAGGCTGGAAGCTGCAATCGGGGAGGGTGAATTTGCAAGCGATGCTAGTCATAGTCAGCGTCTGAAACAACCAACGTGTATTGGGGGGGGAGTAGGGGAAGGAAGCAAGGGAATTTAACTGTTTCATGTACAGTAACTCCTCATTTAACATCGTCCTGCTTAACTTTGTTTCAATGTTACGTCCCTGCTCAATTAGGGAACATGCTCATTTAAAGTTGTGCAATACTCCCTTATAATGTCATTTGGCTGCCTGCTTGTAAGATTCTGTGGCAGAGCAGCGACTTTACAAGGGACCATCGCACAAGTTCCGCTTCTCCGCCTCCTCTCCCTCCCTCCCAGCGGTGCTTAGGACTTTCAGGGGGGAAGGGAGGGAGGGACGTGGTGTGCTCTGGAGAGGAGGTGTAGTGGGGGTGGGAAGAGGTGGGCCTGGAGTGGAGCGGGGACAGGAAGAGGCGGGCCTGGAGCATCCCGACAAAGTCCGAGCCTGTTCTTCTCCTGGGAAGCTGCTGCTGCAAAGGTGCGTCCTTGCCTGCAGCGGGCTGTGCCTGTGTGGGGTAAGCCAGGGGCACTTCCCAACCACAGTACAGTACATAATGCCATTTGTCTGCCCCCCAAAAATATCCTTGGAACCTAACCCCCTGCGTTTACATGAAATCTTATGGGAAAATTGGCTTCATTTAACATTGTTTCACTTAAAGTTGCATTTTTCAGGAACAGAACTACAACATAAAGTGAGGAGTTACTGTCCTAGCCATGCTGCAAGTGGATGTATGAGGCTGCAATTCTTTCTGGCTGTGAGCAGGTTGCTGCTCAGGTGCCTGTACCTTTGCTGGAAAGGGGACAAGCAGAGGCAGCAGCTGCAGCACAGGGCAGTCCCAGTGGAGACCAAGGGCTGGAAGGGGACCCAAGGCAGACAGTATTGCAGCAGGGGCAAGAGGGGCTCACAAGTATAGAGGCTGCTAATGCCCAGTGTGGTGTGTTAATAACCCAAGGCATAACCCAGGGCAGCCTCATGGACTGAGGAAGGGAAATGACTAAAGGGAAGCATCCACGCATGCAGGTGGGCAGGCTGTGTGGATTAATGGGGTAGTCAGCAGAGCTATGCAGCAGATAGTCAACCTCAGAAACAACTTCACTTTCTCCACAGCATTACAGCGCTTCCAAAAGGCACAAGGTCACTCATAACCAGGATGTTCTCTTCCACTGAACACAAGGGATGGCAGTAATGCTGATCCTAGGGGTGAGTGTGATCTAAACCACACAGAGATTGGGGGCCTGGGTGGTATCCAGCCTTCCAGCCTGGCAAGGGGTGGCAGTTGCAGGGGCCACTGCCAGGTGCAGAGACTGCGCTCAACCAATCACTGAAGGGAACAGGAGTCAGCCTATTGGGGTAGTGAATACTCTGGGCCTGGGAGTGATAGTAAATACTCTGGGCCCACCTTCAATGGGGGCACTGATGGTATTACACAGCTGCTGCATGCTAATTTGCATTTACTGCAGCAACTTCAGGCAGCTAGGTGTGCAGGATCTGGGAAACAGGGCAGCCCAGCATATGCTCAAGTTTGGGCAGCAGGACAAGGGCGGGACCCTGGCAAGGGTAGCAAAGCCCATGTTGGAAACACAGCCTCTGGGCACATGGGGACTCATTGTCCATCAGGGCAGGTAACCTCATGGGACAGAGTAGAGACTCCTGGGAGGTGGGGGGCTCTATGGGGGAGCAGGGCTCTGCAGAACTCCCTCCATGCAGTCCTGAGTACTGTTATGCCGGGGCGGCTGACCCGATGGGAGTTCACCTACTCAGTACAATTAAATATAAAATCCTGAGAGGCGAATACGTGGATATATTGTCCCTAGTGCACAGGGAGGTGTTAGCAGACAGTAAACATGGGCAAGGCAAGCAAAACAGCAAACTGCCCAAGAGGCCAAGGGTGCCTAGAACATGAGAAAATTGGGAGGCTGCCTTCCTCATCTATGCAGGTGTTATTAGTACAGGCCTACCCGGAGAGGAGCCCTGCCTTGGTTAAGTATACAAATATAATTAGGCAGGCACACATTATAGTTGGGGGGCATGTCCTGGTTTAATTATAATTAGCAGTTTCAATTAAGGGCAGCAACATAAACTGGGATAAGGTGGCATCACACACTGTGGTGGCACTGGATGACACCAAGGGCGCCAAAGGTTTGTTCATACCGCAACAAGCTTGGGAGGGGCCCCAGGCACGTTATAGTAGTTGCCGGGCATTTTATGATGATGGTTGTTTTTGCAACCCCTGTAGATACAGGCATGTTTGCGAGACGACTACTGCTGGCAATAATATTTTGACATGGCTATGCCCATGGGCTGTTCCATATCCTGTGCAACTTTTCAGAAATTCAGTACAATGTTGCAGCAGTGCAGTCAGTAGGACTAAACCAAGTAGTACATTATTTGCATAATTTTTTTTTATTTTGTTCGGTAATTGACACATTTCAGGCCCTAGCTAAATAGTTGAGGGAGGCCCTAGGGGAGGAGAAAACATAAGGCCCTTCCACTACATTGACCTACCTGAGTATTCAGCTGAACACCAGGGAGCATGTATCTCGGCTCCCTCAGGATAAACTTCAGGAGCTATCAGGGTTGCTCCAGAGAGCACTGGGGGCTAAAAAATCCTCAGACTGCAAGAACTGCAATCTATTCTGGGGCACCTGAACTTTGCTTGCAGGGTTGTTGCCCTGTTTTATGCCCAGCAGGCAGTGGCAATGGCTGGCATAGCCAGGCCACATCATTACATACCAGTCACTAGACACATGAAGGAACACTTGAGGCTGTGGAAAAGTTTTCTGAGTCGACTTAAGGGGGTATTATTGTGGAGGGAGCAATGATTATTACAAAGGGGGTTAAAAATCCACTCACATGCAGCAGGGGGTGCAGGTTTTGGGGTGTTTTATCAAGGCAAATGATGTGCACAAAATGGTCCACCGCCTGGACACAAAATGGGGTTGTGCATGACATGACCTTTTTGGAATTCTTCCCCATTTTAGTTGCGGTGGCTAATAAAAGGGTGTGCGTCTGGTGCAACAATCAACAGAGTCCTGGGGCACCTTTAAGACTAACAGATGTATTGGAGCATAAGCTTTTGTGGGTGAATGCCCACTTCGTGCCATGCATGGAATGAAGTGAGCATTCACCCACGAAAGCTTATGCTCCAATACATCTGTTAGTCTTAAAGGTGCCCCAGGACTCTCTGTTGATTGTTACAGATCCAGACTGACACGGCTACCCCTCTGATACTTGGTGCAACAATATGGCAGTGGTACAGGTTATCAATCACCAAACTTCCAGATCGCACAGGGTTATGAAGTTGGCAAGGGCGTTTGTTCTACAATACTTAACCTTCAACATATATCTTTCTTCCAAGTATGTGTCGGGCATGGATAACCGCATAGTGGATGCCTTGTCTCGTTTCCAGTTTGACAGATTTCGTGAGCTTGCAACAGGAGTGAGCAGTGAATCCGAGCACAGGCTATGGGCTCTCTGGAACCTCAGAATGTGATGTGGTCAGCGGAATGGAGATTTTTGGCTCCAGCTTACAAGTTATTTTGTTTTCTTTTAAGGAGTCTTGTCAATTCAAGAATCCAGAGAATGGGTTGCCTATGCGGCCCTCAGTGGAGGGTGGTTGTTGCAGTACTGGGTCAAGGACAATGCAGCGCTGGTGTCCCCTAATGATCACACATGGGACAATGGGTCCTTTATCCCCAGTAGGGCTGGTAGGCAAAAGGCCAGTTGGAGATGTCTGGGAACTCGGTTGGGTGTGGGGAGGAGGCAGCCAAGCTAATGGCTGGCATCTCCTTGTGGCGGATGTTCAGTGCAGGTACTCTATAAATTAAGGTATAAGAGTGTGGAAAAATGGCTCAGAAAAGGAATTAAGGAGTAGTGCTTGGTAATTGAGCAAGCCAGGGGCAATTGGGGACTGCCCTGATTGGTACAGCAGGGAGCCAATGCCCTCTCCCCCTTCATCATTATAGTCCACCTTAGCCCCTCTTACAAAGGGTGGTGGTCCCAGCCAGGGAATTGCTAGAGAGACCTGTATGAAAAGGGAGGGGGGGGGAAGCTGATGAAAGCCACCTCCCCCCCAGAATTGGCAAGGTCCCAGCAAGGGAATTGCTGGAGGGACCTGGATAAATGCAGGGGGGGCGGGGGGAGAAAAGAGAAGCTGTGGAAAAAAATTGGCTGGAATTGGTAAAGTCGTGGCCGGGACGCTGCTGGGGGGATATAAATTTTGCACCTGCACTGCATTTTATCCGCCGGGTTAATCCTAGACATCTGTCTAATAATAAAATTGCAGCCCGATTAAACCCATATCTAATGTCTCCTGTCATTCTTTTGACATAGCCAGACACTGGGATGAACTTAAGCATCTGCGTAGTTGAATAGGAGATTTGGTTAACACTATCATTGTTAGCAAAATTCTGTTTTTCACTTGACAATGTCTAAACAGCTGATGTGCTGTGAATTCTGCTTGTCAGATTGGCCCGTATTGTGTCATCATTCCCTTGTGCACCACACACATTTGTTGTATGCACCTCATCTTCCGCTTAGATTGGCGGACAGGAGCCATCTGTGTTGTGTGTTTGTACAGCACGTGGCCTAATGGCATCTGGATGTGTGTCTAGGACACTGCGATAATGCAAATAATAAAACACACTCCTGGGAAGCAGTAATACTAAATGATGGCAGGAGGTTATGTTGGACATCTATTCCAGCATGAGATTTAAAAAGCTAAATGGGTATATCTTGGCTCCTAGGTGACTAACAACTAGTTGTAGGTTAAACAAAGCTAAGAGAGAATAGTTATTCACAATGGAACGCATGGGTATAGCTAAGAATACAGTTAAGAATACAATCAGGAAAAAAGCTTCTTAAATGGTGTAACAGACTGTAAAAAAGTCTCCCAAGAAAGTAGTGGAGAGCTCTCTTGGGACTTTAAATACTACACTGGGCAAAACATTTGAAAGTTTATTATCACGAATTGGATTGGTAGGGATAGACCAAATAATGTAACAGCCCCCTATCCCCGAGCTGGTCAAATATTGGTTATAAATTTAACTCCTGTGGAGGGTTAGAAGTCATTTGTGAGCCACTCATCTTTTTCTTCAAGTGTATTAGTTATTCATAAAATATTCACCAAATAGTTCGGAGACTTTTTTCAGACTATGGGTTGTTTATGAACTGTTCACATGAACTATGAACAGCAAATAAAGAGCAGAAGAAATATGTAACTATTTTGTTAAAAACGTAAGACTAGGAAACTAGAAAAAAACAAATAAGATAAACTTAGTACAACTTTGCTGACACAAATTATTCATACATACGTTTATAAAACTTCCAGGATTCACAAACACCTCTGTACTCTTGAATAGCTAATAATATCACAATGAACCAAAGCAGTTTTAAATCACTTCTAATTTCTATCTTTCTATGATCCTGACTGGATGCAGAAGTAAAACATAATGCACATAGGAAGGAATATTCCTTCTGTCTGTTGCTGATTTGATTAAAAACTGCAAAGCTGTGAAAACCTATGCAAAATTTAGTTGACAATGGTAAAAACAAAACCCCCCACACCTTTAAAAACTAAAAATAAATAAATCTGGAATTCATCATGTCAGATGTTGAAACCACAGATTCACCCACAGTGTATAAGCAAATTCACCCTTTATAGAGAGCCAGCGTGAAGAGACAGTTACCGGTTTTCTAACTGGTGTTCTTTGAGATGTGTTGCTCATGTCCATTCCATTGTAGGTGTGTGCACGATCACCACATGCACTGGTGCCAGAAGTTTTTCCCTCAGCGGTATCCATAGGGGGACCGGCTCTGGTGCCCTCTGGAGTGGTGCCTATATGGTGCAATATAAGGGGTACCACCAGCTCCCTCCACCCTCAGATCCTTCTTGCTGGAAAATCCGACAGTGGGGAAGGAACGTGGGGTCATGGAATGGACAAGAGCAGGTAACTGTCTTCTCTTCGAATGCTTGCTCATATCCATTCAATTGTAGAGGACTCCCAAGCAGTGCCACCAAAAGTGGGCAGAAATTCATGGATGCATCGATTGCAAAACTGATCTGCCAAATCCAGTGTCATCTCTGGCCTGGTGGGTGATGGCGTAATGCATCATGAACGTGTGCACTCACAACCACTTGGAAGCCCTTCAGATGTCCTGGATGGGGATGTGAGCTAGGAAGGCCTCTGAGTATGCTTGTGCCCTGGTCGAGTGGGCCTTTAATATAGGCGGCGGCTTGGCTTGTGCCAGCTCATAACCAGACCGGATACAGGAGGTGATCCAGTTTGAGATCCTTTGGGAGGACACTGGTAGGGCTTTCATCCTGTCCACTGTCACAATGAAGAGTTGGGACAACTTGCGGAAGGACTTGGTGCACTTCAGGTAGAATGATAGGGTGCGCTGGACATCCAAGGTGTGGAGCCGCCTCTCCTCTGCGGTCAAGTGCGGCTTTGGACAGAGAACTGGGAGAAAGATATCCTGGTTAACATGGAAGTGGGACACCACCTTCGGCAGGAACGCTGAGTGGTGATGCAGATGGACCTTGTAGAAAGCCATATAATGAGGTTTCAAAGCAAGGGCTTTAATCACAGATACTTGTGTTGCCAAGGTAATGGCTACAAGAAAAACTATCTTCCATCACAGATGCAAAAGGGAGCAAGAGGCCCAGGGCTCAAAGGGAAGCCCCATGAGCCTCGAGAGGATGAGGTTGAGATCCCATTGCAAAAAAAAAATCGGGTCCTGGACGGGTGGTAAGAGCTGCTCTAGCCCTTTTAGGAACCGGATGGACACATCATGTGAGAACACCTATTTGCCCTGGACTTGCTGGTGGAAGGCCGATATGGCTGCTAAGCGCACCTTGATGGAGGAAAAGTGCGAGACCTTGCTGCTTAAGGTGGAGCAGGTAATTGAGAATGGACTGCACAGATGATCCTGTCGGGGAGATGCCATGCTCCTCTGCCCAGCAGGAGAACCACTTCCACTTTGCCAGGTAAGTCGCTGTGGTGGAGGCTTTCTGCTTTCCAAGAGGACTTGCTGTACCTGACTGGAGCAGGCCCTTTCCTCTGGGTTCAGCCACACTGCAACCAAGCAGTGAGGTGAAGGGAAGGAAGGTTTGGGTGCAGGAGCTATCTGTGGTCTTGTGAGAGGAGGTCCGGGTGGTTGGGCAGCAGCCACGGTGGGTGGGTGTGGGGGCAACTGCCAGATTCATGAGCATGCTGAACCCAATCATGGATTACTCTTGTCATGTCTCTTGATTTTTGCTATGACCCTGCTGAGGAGCAGAATCGGTGGGAATGCGTACATCATATCCCCTTCTCATAACAGAAGGAAGGCGTTAGAAAGGCAATCCCTGCCTAGGCCCTATAGGGATCAGTAATGCTGGTACTTCCTGTTCTGTCCGGTGGCGAACAGGTCCACTCGGAGCTTCCCACCTTTGGAAGAGCACAAGGACGATCTCTGGATGGAGGGACCATTCGTGGGGAGAGCAGTAGGATCCGCCAATGCAATCCGCATGCCAGGGAGGTCCAACACCTTGAGGTGGATGTCGTGCCGAGATATGCTCCCCAGCCAAGGTTGGAGGCATCCGATATCAGAGACACTGAGGGTCAGGGCCGGATTAACTCTCCTGTGGGCCCAGGGCTATTACTAAATACAAGTATTTTTCCTAATTTAAAACAAAATGATAATTATGGCTTTGAGGCTATTAACACTATACTAAACTTGTCTTTTAATTAACAAAGCCTTTCTGTGGTTACATTTCAGTCTTAAAAAATGTAGACTATAGGTTATTTTTAATTAACTTTACTTCTTATCTTAGAACAGCTGTTATATTAGTTTCTTTCTGTGAGGGAATTTGGGTGCAGGAGGGGGGTGCAGGAGGGGGCTCCAGGCTGGGGCAGAGTGCTGGGGTGCAGGAGGGGGTGTGAGCTGCAGGCTCCAGCCTGGAGGCACTTGCCATGGGCAGCTCCCAGCCGGCAGTGCAGTAGGGTTCAGGCAGGCTGCCTGTCTGCATTCTGGGGCCCCACACTGCTCCCAGAAGCAGCCGGCTGCTGGCACGTCTCTGCATGCCCCTTGGGGGCAGGGGGGACAGCGTGTTTCTGTGAGCTGCCCACGCCTGCAAGCACTGCCCCCCGCAGCTCCCATTGGCCAGTTCCCAGAGCCGCCTTCCCTCCCACCCCCGCCAGGGGCCATAGACATGCCAGCAGCCAGCTGCTTCCGGGAGCAGCATGGGGCCATGGCATGCAGGCAGCCTGTCTGAGCCCTGTTGCGCCGGGGCCCCGGACTGCAGCCCCTAAAGCCCATGTTAATCCAGCACTGCTGGGGGTTGTGGACTCTCGAATGGGACTCCTTCCAGGATCACTCTCGGGTCGGTCCACCACTGCAGGGAAGCAAGTACCTTCAGTGGAATTGTGATGACCTAGTCTAGATAGCGTCTGGATGGGGCATAGACTGTTGTCAGCCAGCATTGTAGGGGGTCGAACTCCTAGCCTCACATGGCGGATGACATAAGTACACGCTGCCATGGGGCCCCAACAGCCTGAGGCAAACCCGGGCTGTGGTGAGGGGATGCACTGATAAACTGTCAATGAGACTTACTGCCACGGACCAGGTTCGAGATGATCGCAATGCCCTGGCATGGTTGGAGTCGAGAACTGCGCCAATGAATTCTATTCTTTGTACCAGGACTAACTTTGATTTTTCCTAGTTTATTAACAGGCCCAGGGCACAGGCCGTCACCTGCAGGACTGAAACGTTGCGCTGGTCTTGAGACCTGGTGCGGCTCTTGATGAGCTAGTTGTTGAAGTATGGGTAAACCTGAATACCCTGATGCCTGAGGGAAGCAGCTACCGCTTCCATGCATTTGGTAAACACCCTAGGGGCTGTAGCCATGCCAAAGGGGAGCATCGCAAACTGGTAATGAGCGGGACCCACCATGAAACACAGGAATCGTCTGTGTCCTTGGAATATTGGTATGTGGAAGTACGAGTCTTCCAAATCGAGGGCAGTGTACCAGTCTCCCTGATCCAAGGAGACCACGTGGTACTTCAGCTTCTTAAGGTATTTATTGAGGTCTCGCAGGTCCAGGATGGTTCTCAGACTCCCTTTGGCTTTGGGGAATTAAAAAAGTACCAGAAATAAAATCCCTTGCCCCTGTACTCCTGAGGGACTTCTTCCACAGCCCCAACTTGCAGAAGGCCTTTTATCTCCTGCGTGAGCAGGTTCTCATGAGAAGGGTCCCTGAATAGGGATGAGGGGGGAGGGAGAAAGAGAAAAACTGGAGGGTATAACCCTGCACCATGGTGTTGAGGACCCAGCGATCCAAAAAAGATATAAAGAGGCCCAGGCAGGGAGGAAAGGGGACAGGCGGTTGGAGAAATGTGGGGAAGCAGGATCCGGGATACAGGCTGGTAGGTCGCCCTCGGGCACATCCTCAAAATGTACACTTACCACCCTATTGGTTGTTGGTGGAGCTTGACTGAGCAGAGGGTGCTGGCTGATGATCTTGCCGGTATCTGTAACCTCTGCCCTTTTTACAAGCAGGCTCTGACCTGGGTTGGCTCCCAGAGCCTTGGGGCTTTTGCAGCTTAAACCACTTTCTGGCTGGGCCCGGGGTGTAGATGCCCAGGGTCTGCAGTGTTGCCTGGAAGTCCTTTAGCCTGTGCAGTTGTGTGTCTGTCTGTTCAGCAAACAGAGCCTGGCTGCCAAACAGAAGATCCTGTATCGACTGTTGAATCTCCGTTGACAGACCAGATGAATGCAGCCAGGACGCCCTGCTCAGAGAGATGGCGGAGGCCATGGTTCTGGCTGCAGAGTCCACCATGTCTGAGGCTACGTGGAGGGTCGCTTTGGCTACTGCTTTGCCCTCTTCGAGGATCGCATGGAACTCCTTCTGGGGGTCCTCAGGCAGCAAATCCTCAAACTTGGCCATGGATTGCCACATGTTACAGTCGTAGCAGCCAAGCAGGGCCTGGGGTTGACCACCCACAACTGAAGTCTTGAGGACAATACGTTTTTCTTCCAAATAAATTGAGTCTGAGTCTTTGTTTTTTGGTGTCGCACCTTGTTGGCCTTGCTTTCCCATTCATTAATGGCCAACGCCACCAGGGAGCTTGGGGTAGGGTACGTGTAAAGGTATTCATGATCTTTAGCGGGCACATAGTATGTGTGTTCTGCCCTTTTGGAGATAGATAGGGGACAGCAACAAAGGCATCTGCCACAAGAATTGGGGATCTTTGCCACCACCTTGTGCAAGGGCAACACCATCCTGGCAGGTGCTGCTGAGCTGAGGACATTGAATAGGGAGTCCAAGGGTTCCTCCAGCTCCTCAGCATGAAGCCCCAAGTTCGAGGCGACCCTCTTTAGCAGCTCCTGATGGGCCTTAGCATCATCCTGCAGGACTGGATGAGGGGTCCTGTGATCATCATCAGGCGAGGAGGAGGAAGCAGGAAGCGGAGGACCTGCCACCTCTGATGGCTGTTCAACTGGTCCCTCCATGGGAGCTGTGTGAATCTGAGGGGTCTTTTCCCCAGTAACCGCTACATCTGGGGTGGGTGGGAGACCACGGCTGCCAGTTTATCCAAAGCCGACCTAAGCCCTTGCAAAGGCTGCGGAAACCCCCAGGGATTCCAAGGGTACCTGGGGCAGGCCACAGGCCCCAAGGCCACAACGCAATGGGCGGTGCCATTGGTAGAGTGGGCAAACCTGGCGCAGAACCTTGGCCCGCTGGCAGGGACTCCTGCTCGGTACCAGAGTCCAAAGAGGAGTGATCACGTCCAGGAGACCAGGACGGTGCTGACTGATCCTCCCAGTCATGATGGTGCCAATCCCGACGCTGTGACGGGGATCTTTCGGAGTGCGACGACTCCCTGCATCAAGCTTCAGGAGACAGATGGTGCTCAGCGGATCGGCGACAGTGGCCCGGTGATCAATGCCTTATGCTGGTTGATTGGTGTTAGTCTGTCGAGTGAGAGCGGGAGCAAGTCAGCCGCTGATACGGGGCAAGTCGGCCAGACCCGTGGCGAACCATACCAGGACGCCAGCAACCGGTAGCGAGGCTCTCAGGACCATCGGCTTGGGTCCCCGGAATAGTACCGGACACTAGGGCAGTGGCTAGGTCAATCCAGACATCAGGGCTGCAGGGACAGGCACGCCTCCAAGAGTCTGCGCCAAGTCACCAGCGATCTGCATCTCAAGGCCAGTGAGTGGTACCCTAAATCTAGTGGGGGATCCTTCAGGCTGGCCTCCCCATGTCCAAGGCCTGGTAGCTCCATGCGGGCAAGCGCTGATGGGACACTCCCTGAGCTGGGGAGCAGTGCTGCCCTGATGGGGACTGTTGAAAAGGTCCCAAGGCAGGTTTGCCCTTAGAACAGGGCACCGCCATGGCCAGTGTGGGTGGCACCAGTAGCAGTAGGATCAGGGCCGGCTCCAGCATTTCTGCTGCCCCAAGCAAAAAAAAAAAAAAAGGGCCGCGATCGGCGGCAGCAGTTCAGCGGCAGGTCCTTCGCTCCTAGAGGGAGTGAGGGACCTGCCGCCCCCGAATTGCCGCAGGTGCCACCCCAAGCACCTGCTTGTTAAGCTGATGCCTGGAGCCGGCCCTGGGTAGGATGTCCTGTGCCAGCTGCACAGCCTCTGGTGTTGATAGCATGTCCAGGGTGGTGGGTGCATCACTGGGTGGACTAATCTGCTTGACCTGAGCCGGGGCCTGACTCCTGCTCGAAGGTGAGGAGCTGCCCTTTTGGGTCTTAGCTCCCCTCCAGCCCTCTCTTTCCCTTGACAGGATGTAGGAGATTGTCCTCTCCTGGCCTTTCTTTGCCTCCTGGCCAGTGTCAGGGATGGGGATTGGCGCCAGTCCAAAGATGGCACTGGTAGAATGCTTAGCAACAATGCCGCGGTGCTGGGAGCAGAGTCCGACCTGGACAACTCTGGTGCCAATGCTAGTGCTGATTCTATAAAGAGTGCCTGGAGATATATATCCCACTCCTTTTTAGTCCGAGGTTTGAAACCCTTACAGATACGACACTTGTTGCTGATATGGGTGTCGCATCTCAGACAGCTACTATGGGGTTCGCTGATGGGCATTGGTTTTTTACAGCGATCACAGGGTTTGAAGCCTGGGGATCGGGGCATGTCCCATCCCTAGGCTAAGTCCCATTGGGGACTAACTACACTAAGGGAAACTACTAACAACTTTCAACTATTTACAGAGAAAAGATTGGAACAACAGATTGAGTATGAGAAGGCTTGCCAAAGCAAGAGGATATTCCAGCACCATCACTGGTGTTAAGAAGGAATTGAGGGTGGGGGGAGCCAGTGGCACCTCTTATACCGCACCATATAGGTACCACTCCAAAGGGCACCAGAGCCGGTCCCCTTCAGATACCGCTGAGGGAAAACCTTCCGGCACCAGTGCACGTGGTAAGCACACACACCTACAATGGAATAGATATGAGCAACACATCTCAAAGAAGTCTACAATCTGAATCGCCAGGATAGGGCTAAATTGGTGTAAAGGCCTTGTCTTGTTTTCTGCATGGGGGAGGGGGTGAATTTTACCTTGTGAAGAAGTATTTCCTTGTATTTTTTGTTTAAGTTTACCAGTTAAAGAAACAAAGCAAAATTTTGAAACAAGAGTATGTTGATAGATCAACTGCTTGCACTGGAATGAGTCAAATTTAACATGTGATACCAAAGAAGGTTAGATATGTTTCCTAATAAGGGGTGAGGGAATGAGCATTTTTTTTTTAAAAAGTAACCCATTCATCAAGATGAAAAACTAAACCACTTCCTTTTGGTGAGGGGAATGGGGCGGAGGGGGGGCGGAGGAGGAGAATAGCTACATCCCTTTCTCCTGATGTGTAAGTGTGTAAATAGTCTGTCATCACCTTGTTTAGATCTCAGATGTTAGAATGGTCTGTTACACACTAGGAAATTTTGTCCAGCCTCTCTCCTTTGTGCAGCTGTTAAGCATGGAATCAAGTCATCTTCCCCAGACTTAAATCAGGGAGCATGGTTTTAAAATAAGCCAGCAGTATTCCACAAAGCCATTACCTAAATCTGTTTGGAAGATACATACAGATTTCAAAAGGAGTTTCCATTGCACAGGGTTCAAAATGGACCTGAATTTTTGTGGGAGAGTTTCCATGTTTGTTTTTTTATTACCATTTTAAATCAAAGTTACTGAAATCTCATGTTTCCTTGCCAAAAGGTGATTTTAACATTTCAGTAACATTGAAATTAAATTAAGTTTTAGAGAAGTTGCAGAAGATTTCAGCAATTTAATATGAAAAAAAGTTTCAGTTTTGAAAGCAGCCATTTTCTAACTAAAAAACATTGCATGTGAAAAGTGTCAAAGCTGTAATATTAACCTTTGTATAAAGTAAAACAACAGGCAACCACTGGGACACCAAGCCGATAGCAGTATCAGTGCTGCAGGGAGCACTGGGGAGTTCACAGGGGGCAAAAGTTTCAATCTTGTACATTTCACAGCATTGCAGGAAAAGAACCCCAAGCTCCGTGGATAATTCCTGCCCTCACTGCAGCAGCCATACTGCCATTGGCTTGATGCCCCAGGAGTTGACCAGTAGTCACAATGGAGGAGACTGAAAGGAAGTTTAAAAAACAGTTCCCAAATGTATTAATTTCTACCTGATATCCACACTGAAAGGACCAGCCTAATGTATAGGGATCTAGTAGTAAGGTACTGCAATGCCACATATGGGATCTGAGTTTAGATCTTTAACTTGTCTCTTATTAGAAAGCCATCTTCCCTTACACCACGACTATGCAAACGGACATAGAGGTTAAAGTGTTACACAGAATCTTGTCAAAATATTGTTAAAGTGCAAAAGAAAAATCTCAGCTCAACCACATTTTCAGGGTCTAGTAGCAGATTATGTAAATGGAACATTGATATTTCAACCACAGAAAGTGCAAATATGGAATATTCTCCCATTGTATTGTCTTCTAATAGTGGCTTCTGGGAATACCCAGGGCTGGCTCCAGGTACCAGCCCAGCAAGCAGGTGCTTGGGGCGGCCAAGGGGAAGGGGCGGCATGTCGGGCTGTTCGGCAGCAATTCGGAGGCGGGTCCCTCTTGGAGGGAAGCACCTGCCACCGAATTACCGCCGAAGAAGAAGAAAGTGGCGCGATGGAGCTGCCGCCGGAGTGCCGCCGATCACAATTGCGATCGCTGATTCCCCGGCCCCCCCCTCCACTTGGGACAGCAAAAATCCTGGAGCCAGTCCTGGGAGCAAGTCCATATTGCTTGATTTGTCTGACCTAGAAATGGAAGAGGGCCAAGTGATGGTTCTGTTGAAAACAATACTGCAGGAGCTTGGTACAAACTGTAATATCCTATAGGGATTAATCCTGAGCATTCTAGGTTTATGGTCTGAGCTATTAAGATGCTGAGAATACTGAACAGTATGCCCGGACAGAGGAAATGTGCATTTAAATCTAAGTCATTGCTGATTTTTAATATATTTCTGTTACCAGAACAGTGACCCAAAGAAGCATTTTGAATTGGTAAAGCTACGGAGGGGGGGGCAGGAGAAAAATCAGGGCAAATTTAAAAAAAAAAAAAAAAAAAAAAACACACCACACACATTTGGAGCCTAAAAATGGAAACTTAAATGCTGACTGTAACATAGTCCCATCAAGAGAACGCTCAGACAATGGGAGCACAAGATAAGCATAACTTTGAACTGACCCACAAACGTCAGCCTCTAGAGAATATCTTCAAGCTTTAGACAGATTGTATTTCCCAATATAGGAAATCAAAGCCCTTCATGTCCTCCTCAAGTGAATGATTTGCTTTGGTCACAAGGCCAAGTGGCTCAATATTTCTAGCAAACATATTTAGAGCCTTACTTTTAGAGAATTTGTTCATATATTGGCCTTGTGAAGATGAGAGAAACCTGGCTTGCTGCAGTCAGTCAAAGTGTAAGCAGATCTGGTCAGGGACAAAGGAAGAGGCACATTAGCCAGGTTTTCTTTTGTCTTACCGAATTGTAAGACAAAATAACACTTACAGAGAGGGCCTTTAGCAATATACCTGAGTAAAGAGGTGCTAGTCACATTTAGAGGAATGGAAATAGCTGAACAGACTCAGAGTGTAATTTATAATTTATATTAGAGCAGCACCTAAATGTCCCAGCTGAGATCAGGGCCCTATTGAGTTAGGCGCTGTATATGCACATAGTAAGAGACAGTCCCTGCCCCAAGAGTTTACAGTTTAATTAGACAAGACAAAGGAAGCCTCAATCAATTAGACCCTTTAGCCAGGCCAGGAATTGAACCGCTGTTTTCTAAGTGCAGGTCTGGTGCCATAACCACAAGGCTGTGCTTCCTCTCTGGCCAAAGAATTATCACACTATTAGTAAACTGGATTTTATTTGCTGTTTGCCAATCCTTTTGCTCTTCTCCAGTCCCATGCAGTATCATCCTACAAGGATGACTACAGGTAACAGATGTGAGTAATATTCCCTGAAGTTCTAGGCAGAATTTCAAGATGGCCTTTCTGAACCTTATCTACCCTGCTTTAAAAGCCTTACTCTTTCCTAATTTAACCCTCAAACAGCAACATGCTTATCTGTCATTTAATGACAGTGCTTATAAGAAGATTAACCTTCCCCCATTTAATTATTTTGTGATGCTACTTTTAAAAAGTTTTAAAAATATATATATATATTCAGTATTATGGAGAGATTTTCCTACCTATAAGGAACAAACATGGTAAGTATGCATTGCCTGTAGCACATAAGGCCAGATTTTCAAAGATCTGTAGGCACCTAAAAATGCAGCTAGGTGCCCAGTGGGATTTTCAGAAGTGACTTCAAGGGGACTCAAGCACCTAGACAAGGGGAGTTAGGTGCCTAGGCATCTTTTGAAAAATTCCACTAGGTTCTATCTGCATCCTTAGGCTCCTAAAAATCTTTAAAAAAATATCTGACCCATGGTGCTGTCAGGGACAGCTTAGGTGCACAATGAGGTACATGCTGGTAGTAGAAACAGCAGCAGAAAGGGAAGAATTTCACTACAGCAGGAAAGCGAGGGGGGACATGTAGGCAAAAGATTGCCAGGAGTAGGCCCACTTTGCCAGCCCAAAAGCCAGAATGAAAGGAGCTGGTTGGCCAGCCAGCAGTCTCTTGCACATTTCCAATGACACCGAAGACAACAATCATAGCAAAGGTGATAGGGAGGGAGAAGGATCAGTGGGGGGTGGGGATTCCAATGAGTTTCTCATCACAAATGACTTGCACTTTGAGATTTTGTGCTCACATGAACCCCAAGCACAAGGAGAAATGAAGGGGTCTATGCCAATATGTTCACATGACAAAGATCAGGAGAAGGCTTTAAGCTTAATGGGATTAGTTATCCTTCTCCCTGTCATAGTGTTGGTTTGCATCAGTAGTCCAGCTAAGATAGGGAATATGGAGATACTAAAATACCCCCCTTTAATGTTGGTAGATAGGCAACCAAATGAATTCCTCTCTACTGCTTATGGCATCACCAATATATACACTTAGAGGTTTTAAGATTAAGAAGATGCCCAAGTCCTGCAGCAACAGACACAAAGATCAGATTCAGGACTAGCAGAAAGATTGGGAGAAGAATGATTTGACTAAAGGCCTGGGAGTCAGGATCTCCTGTCTTATTCCCCAGTCTAAAAAAGGGACTCCTGGTATCTTGAGCAAATCACTTAACCTCACCCTGTCTCAGCTTATCCATCTGTAAAATGGGAATGCTACATTAATACTTATGTTTATAATGTATCTTGAAAAGGAAAAAAGCACTAAGAATGCCAAGTAGCAACACTGTTAACTGTAGCAGCTCAGTAGGGCACTTGAGAAAACCATTTTTCACAAACAGCAACTTTTCTTAAAGCCATCTATTTCCCACTCTCAAATGCCAGCCTTAGGCAATTTCTTCCTGCTCAAGAGAGTGTGAGTAGGAGCAGCCATGTCTTTGAAGACTGTTCTAGGTTCCTACAGGCTGGACAGCAGTGAGTACAAATATATAACAATAATGAAGGGCCAAATCCTGCAGTCCTGCCCCAGGCAATACTTCTCACTGTATCAGACCCTCTTGCAAAACTGGAAGTGCCATAATGGATGAGACATGTGGTCCATCTCCTGAGATATCTAGTTTCTGATACTGTCAGGCACAGTATATTTCAGATCCCAGTCACTGTTAGCCTTCCTTCAAGTACTAGAATTTATACACCACGAATCACTGTTTAAAAAAATAAAAAATAAAAAGAAAGTTTGCACCACCTGATATCTACACTGTATAGTTGTTCGGGTTTCCCTCCCCCCCCCCTCCCCGCACTTAGCTGTCTAGAGCTTAGTTTTATCTTCAAGGCATTGGGAACATCCTATACTAATGTTCTCCAAGACTAAGTAAACTGTATCAATAATTAAAAAATGAATTAGCTCATTACTGTAACACACACGCCATCTCCTTATGACCACATGGACTAGAACGCATCAGGCCAAATTCTGCTGATAACGTACTCTGGGTTTTTATCTGAAATTCTCCCCTTATTCAAAGTTTACAAGTTCTTCCCCAAACGTTCAGAAGTCAAATATTTGTGTAACAAAGTATGTAAAACATATAATGGCTTCCCACAGCTTTACTCTGTAAAATATACTAACAGCCATAGAGAATTAGCTCCTTTGGGTTGAGTTCAGAATTTGACCCTTTTAAAATGGCTATCCTATATACACCTCTACTCCGATATGATGCTGTCCTTGGGAGCTAAAAAAATCTTACCGTGTTATAGGTGAAACCGTGTTATATTGAACTTGCTTTGATCCGCCGGAGCATGCAGCCCCGCCCCCCTGGAGCACTGCTTTACCGCATTATAGCTGAATTTGTGTTATATCAGGTCACGTTATATCAGAGTAGAGGGGTATATTTAGAAATGTCTCAACTGCTGAATGGAAAGACTAAAGTAATGGAAGCTAATCTAGATATAGCTCACTATATCCAAGATGACAATTTTGTCTTGACACTCCTGGAGCTAAAAACAGTGATTGACCAAGAGAAATGGACCTTGGGTAGTATGAAGTCTTCTCTTTAGAAAATTCAGTGTCACTAATGGCTGTTAGATGGAATTATACATCCAGATCTCAATCAATAAATGGTCAAGTTTACTAAATGGATTTTTGTGGGGCTTTGCCTTTTTTTTTTTTTTTTTTTAAAGGAACAAACATGTCAACATGTAAACGTTATCCCCACCCCTCACACAGTTTACATTTCTCAAAATTTCAGCCTGGAAATTGTGAAGTGTCTAAGCAAATCAATTCAGAGTCTCATTTATCTGCATTCAACATGCTATTTTATGTTTACAGCTGCAGAGAAATTGAATTCCTTCAACAGTATTATTTTAGTATAAATGAACAGGAAGACTTGACCAAAATTGATGATCCAATGGGTGTCGCCCTCTGACTGTACTGTATATGCACAGCTTTCTAGACTAATTTATTGGTTTGTCAGAAACTTCAGTCATTTTCATCAAGTTGAGTTTTACATTAAACATTCTTCCACTTAACTGGAAACATGCGGATACACTTGGGCAGCATCCATATTCCTGCTCAAATAAAAGGGGCACTTTGTTACAAGTTCAGCATACTTTGCTGTTAAGTTATATTTTGCTAGCAATTACAATTAAATATGAAGTTCACACTTAATAGCAAATATTGTAATCATGTGGGAATAATTCTCCTTCCACAAACATCCTGGTTGAGGGGGGGAACCCCACAGCTTCATGAAATAAACTGTCCTGCTGGTGAATAATCCAGGGATTTTAAAATAAGGTAGCAGCAAGATGGAAATTGTTTAAGAAGCTTATTTAACCCTCTCACCTGCTACTTCTAGCCCTCTTAGGGGGCACACCCCCAAGTGCAGACAGGCATGAGCAGAAGGGGTTGGCAAAGTGGCGCAATGTATTAGTGCTTGGTTTTTTTTTTTTTTTTTCCCAGTACTGTTGCAAGAAGTGACTGTGGATGGGTCGGAGATGCTTTGGTGTTCACCCAGACCTGGAAAGGACTGCACCAAAACCAGCCCTGTAACCTGGGATCTTCTGTGCTGTGCAGTTTTGGCTCCAAGCCCTGGTACTAGTAGCCTGCTGACAGCACAGACCTCACTCTGGCTTCTACAAGGCTGGTTACTCCTTGCAGGATGACACCAACAGCCCCTCCAGTCCTGAGTCTCCCTTGCAATTCTTAGCGCCTACTCTCACAAAACCTTATCAAGTTTCTCCTTTAAAGAGACAGTATACAGCACCAGTCTGTTAGTTTGTCTGATGATTTTACTCTTCAGTTTGAAACACTGCCCCGAGATGGTTGTGTAATAAAACAAATATCTGTTCTTTGTTAATAGATTTAGTCTTAAGTGATACCATGTAGAAGGAATTGAGCTAGAAATGGTTACAAACGTAAAAATATGCTTCTATGACTAAAATCTAGCTTAACAAACGTGTGCAAAAGGCTTTAAGTAATTTTCTCACCACAATTCTTCCAGCATGGCTGACCAGTTCCTAGCCAGGATCCACTCACAGCACAAAGCTATTGGTTTCTCTCATCAGGTGACGGATGCAAAATGGCACTCTCTCATACGCTCTCTCTCTGCACTTTTATCCCCAAAGTTTCTTTGTTTTCAGAGTCAGGAAGCCCTCCTGCTGGCTCAGTTTGCTGTGTCCACCAGGGAGCAGCAGGGCCAGCTCCAGGCACCAGCTTAAAAAGCAGGTGCTTGGGGGGGCCAAAGGAGAGGGGCAGCACCTATGGCAATTCAGGGGCGGCAGGTCCCTCACTCCCTCTAGGAGCGAAGGACCTGCCGCCGCCGAGCGCAATGTTTTTTTTTGCTTGGGGCAGCAGAAATGCTGGAGCCGGTACTGTCTTCTCTCCATCTATCCCCCATCAGGCTAGTTAAGTAGATATCTCCACTCCCCCTAGTCTGACAGTTTAACAAAACCATCCTTTTATGTAAATGTACATTTATGTAAATTGTCTCTTTGCTCTTTGGACACACATTCAAGCAGGCAGAACCACCTTCCTTTGTCTAGGGTGGGAGGACTTAAGTCCTACCTGCCAAACATTAACAACATATGAAAAATTACAAATGTGCTGGCAATATATCACCCTGTCACAGCTCCTCCTGCTGGCCATCCTGGGAATTAGCACTGCCTGTCAGTGCACCGCCTTCAGGTGGTGCCTCTTCCATCATCCTCACCCTGCAAAACTGCCTCACTCCAGGAACTGCAATGACCTCTTCATGATTCAGCCCTCCAGTTGTGTCACTATTCGTGTTTCTCCCTTCTGGGGTTACTCAGAGTCCTTCTATGCAAACAGTCCCAGGCAGTCTTCTCTGTGCTGTCCTGATGGGGCAACTTCCCTAGTGGCCAGTAGAGGAACCCAGGCCTGCCTGCCCACTACTCTGGGTTCCAGACCAGGGCCGGCGCTTCCACTAGGCGACCCTAGGGCGGCAGGATTTGGGGGGCAGCATTTTGCCACCCTCAGCAGAAATTTGGCGGCAGGGTGTCCTTCCGCTCTGGGTCTTCGGCGGAAATTCAGCGGTGGGTCCTTCACTTGCTCTGGCACCCGCCGCCGAAGTGCCCCGAAGAAGCGGAGTGGAAGGATCCCCGCCACTGAATGCTCAGAGGAGGAGCGCTGCCACCTAGGGTGGCAAAAACCCTGATGCCGCTCCCGCCAGGGACCTTCACTTCTGAAGTTCTAGGCTTTCTTCTCCTAGCCCTCACTGCTGCTTCCCTGAAGTGCTTCCTACTCTTCCTGTCCCACCACACACATCCCTTCCTCCCTGGGAGTACCAGCTCCACACCATCTCCCTCCTCTTTCTAGGGAGAGACGCCTGCCTGCCTGCCTGCCTGCAGTCTTTCCTACCAGGCATCTAGCTTTATACAGGCCCTGCCTGTTCCTGCACAGGTGAACCTGCTTCCAATTAGTTCCCTACTCCCTGGCTCCTCCTCCAGGTGCAGCCTGCCCCCCTTAACTGCTTCTAATCCTCTCTGGGGTGAACACCCCATCACACACCCATGATACTTTCACACACAATGATATTCTCCACTGTGTTACCAGTCCCTCCTCTTATAACTAAGAAGGTCCAGCTATCTTCACCTATCATTCAACCTAAGGCAGGCCCTATTTTCTCCACCAAGATAGGACTGCACCTGCGAAAGAGCCTCAAGGATAGGCCAATTCCATGCAAGGAAGCAACAATCCAAAGGTAAGGGGAAATGAGAAGACTAACACTTCATCAGCAGCTCAAAGAATCTGCACATGCTGGTGGTAGCAGCTGCTCATGATTGTGATTACAGTGCTTCTTTTAGGGTCTATCTCAAGTCTCCTCTAGAGCCTAACCTGCTGTTTGTAGGTGCCTCAGCCTGACTTCCTCGGTGTCTTCCCACTGATTAACTCCCCTTATTCCTCCCTTTTACTGAGTTCCCAACTCTACTTCAGTACTGCTCTCCCTGCTTCTCTCCCACAGCTGGGGTCAGTCTTTCTAAGTAGGCCCCATTACACACAGCTTGGGTGACTAATAAGCCCTTACTTTGCCAGCTCACGAGCGACTCTGAGGGATAGCTGCTAAGTCATGAGACCAGCTTGTCTCCCAGGGCCAGCCATCCCATGAAATATAGCTTTTATTTTTGTAACACTGAGTTATATCTATAGAAATCTACATTTTATGATCTTACCACCATGTTTGTGGCACCACACTTGGGAAATACCAAATTGTATGTTGTTCTGTCATGCTTCTCTTATAGCTCCTCCATACTGCCCTGTTGAACTCTTCCAGCCATCTTATTAATTGAATTCTTGTCCCTGAGTTCAAACAGACCCCTCACCACTTCCCCAGATCTTACTTGTTTTGCTTTTAGCATGCCATTCCTATGTGTCTATAGAGCTTTTATATAGCCTACAAACATGGTAGGGGCCATCTGTTTAAATTACAGATGGGTGAATCTGGTGGAGTTTGAAGTAGTGAAAACCTTTTGAACTATTTTGGGTGTTCTTCAAACTAATTCAAACTCACAGAAGCTTATTCCATATAAATTTAAATCCATGCTTTTTTCAAGGGTGAATTAATTTAAAAACAAAAGGAAGCCAGTTGTTGGGGGTTTGGTTTTGTTTCTTTTTAGCCTATGGGGAAACTGGTTCTCTGGACTAAGGGTGGAACCATCAAACAAAAAAACCCCTAAAGTTGCAAACTAGAGGCAAAGTGGCTGAGTGGATAGGGCACTAAACTGGTCTTGGCTCTGCCACTGATTGCTGTGAGACCTTGACCAAGTCATTTCACTTCTTTGTCCTCTGTTTTCCCTCACACCCTTTATGAGTCCCATCTATTTAGCTAATAAATTCTTTGGGGGCACGGACTGTCCCTTACTATGTGTACCTACGTTGCCTAGCACAATGGGGTCCCCCACTGAGATCAGGCTAATAGGCTGTACAGTAATAGAAATAAAATGGGTGTCCTAACTAGGGATATATATTTTAGTGTATGTGTTTTTTTCCTTTAGAATATTTCTTTCAGCTCCTTCAGTCTCCAGTTTTCACTTTCTGCTCCTTTTTTACTATACTTTTCCTCTCTTCCCACTCTCTGCTCCTTATTTCTCATCTCTTTTCATGAGAATACAAACACAACAACAGCCACACCCAAGTCGATTAGGCAGAACAAGGATCCTAAAAATCTCATCCCAGTAGTCCACACTCATGCACGTAGTCAAATTGACATCGGTGGGTCATAAATGACTCACATATGTAAACATTTGCAAATCCAGCCATAAGTTTGCCATCCTTAGTTTATTTAATGAAGATGCTGGAGGGTAGGGCTTCAGCATTCTTCTGAGGTTGGTTGGCTTCACTGCAGTACCCCTGGGATGAAGGACCACAGAAGAGCAGCGGAGGAGGCATCACAAGAACGAACCTCAAATATTGTTTTCTTTACAGGGCTCAGATCCAAGCCTCCTACATCCTGTAAGTTTGCTTTAAAAGGCACTAAGGAGTGAATTGAATCCTGCACTGAAAATTACTATCCAATTCAATGTTAAATTACTTCTGGTCTTTAAACAATTGTGTGACAACTACAAATTCTCAACTGTATATTTAATAGACTGTAATCTTTGACATGTGTTATAATGAATAGCACACAACTAAACAATGCATATAAGACTGTAATTTCATCTGGGAGTTTGTTGACATTAACAAACTACTCAGGTTATGCTGTTGTAGTTCATAATATCATTAGAGTAGCTCAGTAGATTACAGGCCTGTTATGTACAGTTGTAATATACATTATTCCACATGATGATTCTCTATATGAAAGGGAAGCTTTGAATTAAAAAATAATTTAGAAACCCTTACCAGTGTTCTGATACACCTAGGAGTATTAAATCTAAAAGAATATTAAACATCAAGTTTACTTATTTATGCAGCTGGTTTACTTTTTGAAGTTTCCTCAGCTTGGACAATGAAAATATACTAGTCAGGGTTTTTTTTATTTCCATAATGAGGGATTTAAACATTCCCCCATAAAGTTTTGTTAGCACAGGAGAACCAGAAAATGAAACTGACCCTAAAGAAGAACGAACTAGACAAGTCCAGTAATTTCATAGTCCAAACCGAGTTAAATATAAAAAAGCAAATTAACAGTGAAAACTACATATTTACAATTCTTTCAGTTTCAATAATCTAATGGTGATATCAGTGACACTGCTAGAGATTTGTTGAATACATCAGACTTTGCTCTTTAATTTGAAAATATTCAGCAGGCCAGATAGTAGATGCCTATATTTCCCTCAAAGTAAAATTTGTATTGACATATCTCCTCCTGTCCTCTTCTCAAGTATCTAGGGCACACAAGTGAGGGCTTCCATTCTCCTGCATTTTATTTCCAATTTACCTGCATGACTATGATTTTAAAACATTTTAGTTCAAACATTCTATTGCTAATGTGGCCTGCTTTTCTTATCACAATGCATCCCAAAGTGAAGGAGTTGTAATAAAGTCTGTACTTGTTAGGGTGGAAAAGAAATGCACCTAATAGCCATTCTATCACATTTATTTAAACGACTAGTAATTATTTGAATCACTGTTTGACAGATGAGTGGGGACACTAAAGTTGATGTCCTATTATTGGGTTTGGTCTGTGGGTTCTATAAAAAAAGGATGTTGTGTAACACCCTGTGTATTAAATTTCCAGATTTCATTTTTGCATTAAGTAAAGATTAGAAAGCTCTGGCAGAGAAGTTGCATGGACTAGTTATGGCAGAGCACATATGTAGAATGATATCAAATGGAATGCTGCTCCCTCTCACCAATGATTTTGCTTAGCTGTCATTCATCTAACATCAGAACACTGTCCTAGAGCAGATTTTAAATGACCCACCACTGCATCCAGCTGTTCTACCCATTTATTTACAATGATTCTTGCACACTAATGTGTGCTTTAGGAAAAACAAACTTTTACTGAACTAAGTTATTGTTTCATACTTCCACACTCTTGGCAGAATTATCTTAAGCTGTCCAACTGATTTAGTTCATTTTCCCCAGCCTCGTTTCATCTGCATGCATGGAGACTTCTGGTATGAGTTCAGTAAGAGGATTGCTTAACTTCCTTCCCCCACCAGAAATTCTGCTCCTAAGAGTGCAGGCATTTATCTGGGTGAGTTGTGTTTGGACAGAGTGGAATAAAGACATCTGATTTTATAAGGCTAGTGATGATTCGTACAAATCCATACTTCCAGATTAGATCTTTCCTTGCCCAAAGTCTGTTGGGAATTCGAGTTATATAAATGTGCACTTCTCATACCATAGGCAAGGACAGAGCATGAAACAGAATAGCACAATTATCACTTCTTCCCAAGATCTATTAAACTTATCAGGCTATAGGGACAAATAAACCCATTTGGTGTCATTTCAGACTCCAGCCTAGACTTAAGAGAGTGAATCTCAACTTTCCACAGAATAGAGAGTTCAATTTATGACTATTACTTCTGGAGAAGCTGTACACTTGGCCCTTGAATAATCCCCAGTAGTGTTGATGCTGGATCCATGCATGCTATGTAGTATATCCCCTGATCTTGCTGTATTTGAGCAATACTCAACACTAAAAAGACAAGCTGCACGTCCAATCAGGACACAATTTGCAGGATTAGCCATGAGAATAAGCATGGTTTAAAGTGAGAATTTATTTAGAGTCATTGGAAGAGATAAATATGGAAGCCCACTGTGCCATTTTTCATCACTTCTCTAACTGTAAACTGCACTTTAATGGAAGTTATACTGTCACAGGTATAAACAATAGAAAATCGTTGTCATTTGTAATAATGTTTTACTGCTGATTATTGAAAAATTACAGGAAAACCACTTAATAACTAAGTCATGTTTTAGTAATACTGTCAGCTTTGTGATTCATTTTTGAAAGTCTTTGATAGGGTGGCACCCAAGTGAGTAATTGCTCTCGCGTAAATGCTATTAAGATTCAGGCAGTTTGTCGCTGACATAAATGAAAGTCTAGAATCCCCACCCTCACAAAAAACTCAAAAAAATTAGATAAATATGGTACTGTTGGCAGAGAAGAGAAAAATGTAGAAAGATTAAGAAGTTACTTTGGCTTTAAAAGAAAGTATGTTTATTTTTTTTTTAAACTAAAAGACATTGGCTGTATTCTGGAATGAAGCCAATGTTCATAAAACTGTATCCAAACTACGGAACTATTCTACATAAGTGGGAATGAGGATAAGCTTCCAATAGCATCAGCAAGGGTGGGGAGATAGGAACCCTTTTTAGACTAATGTATTATACACATACATTAAAGGCAAAACAAAAACCTAGCAATCTGGTGGCTAGGGGCTCTGAACTGGGAGTCAGGGGACCTGGACTTTATTTCTGACTCTGCCACTGACCGAGGCAAGACATTTCACCTCTCACTGTCCATTTTCCCCTCCGACCCTTTGTCATCTGTCTTGTCTACTTAGATTGCTGGCTCTTTGCCATAGGGACTGCCCATTAGTATGTGTCTGTATAGCATCTAGTACAATGGGGCTCCAGTTGTAGTTACAGCATCTAGGTACTACTGTAATACAAATAATACATTAAAAGAACATTAAAGCTGCAAAGCAAATAGGCAAAACAAACAAAAAAAAGCCAATCAGGAAGTGATAACGTTAAGACTGAGCAATTCTAACTATATGTGGCTACATGCTGCCCGTGCAACATACAAGTCTTGGCAGTTTTCCTTTGCTTACATCACACTCCTCGAGTTTCAGGATGATTTTGGATCTTAGACCCAACGTGCAACTGAGAACCCTGCCAAGTTTAATTGATTTCCATTCAAAACCATTACTCAGCCCCATTTCAATCAAAAAAGTCCTAGGATTGTGAAAGTTTCAGCCAAGGTTTGCTTGAGTCTTGGCCAAGTGTCAGTGAAGTCTGAACATTTCATGGACCCTACCTAACTTTTATTTACCTGAAACCAGGCAAGGGTTGCCTGGTTGTGGATTTCATTATGAAAGCCTTACACTATTTCACTATCTATTGGTAGCTATAGCTACCATGGAGACAGGCACATGATTGGTTGACAGTATGGAAGATAAAGTCTTAACTCTTAGAATGCCGGTATCCATTCTAAATTATGTAGAGTCCTTTCACTGGCTTGTATGTACCCAATGTACACTATTGGTGATTTTTTCTAGAGGAAACATTTGTGGTTTTGCCTATATTACATGCTGCTGGGGTTAATAGTGACTCCAAGGCCTACTAGCTGTTTGTCCAAAGTTCTGATTCCTTATTATTAGGAAAATCTTGATTGTATTATACATATTTAGGAGTCTATTCTGTCATCAATATCCTCTCAGACCTTAAAAATATGCAGTAGAGCATCTTGGACTGGAGCAGATAGAAAAGAATCTGTTGTATGAGGATTTTCAGCTTTGACTTCTATGCTCCTATGACTAACTAATCTGTGCCTCTCTCAGTGGCAGAATGGACCCTTCAATTACTGATCACTTCCTCTATACAGACTACCTGCATCATCTTGCTTTAGAGGTAAGAGCAGTTACAATGCTGCTCACAGTTATGGGAAACCTAATTGTTTTTTGTTCACCTGACTTTCAGCCCATTTTGCGGGTAGGCTCAGTTTGCAGTTGCACAACCCCTGAGTTGAATTCTGAGTTTTGTGTTAAAGCAAAATTAAGACTCCGAACAACTTTTAGGTTGTGGGGATTGGGCTAAGGTGGACACTTAGTAACTTTGTACACTATTTTCAGGGCTGGACCTTGCCTCTGATTTCCTTCCCTGGTCATCGTCCCCCAAACTCCCCATGTACTACCCTGTTATAGAGCAGTTTGAAGGCTTTTAATTATTTTTTAAAAATCTTTTCTCAGTATAATTGTTTATAACATTGTCCGTAATGGTAGCTCATTTCTGTGCTCTAAAATTTGAAATAAAATCTGAAATAGAACTAGAGAAACTGTTGAGTTTCTAGTATCAGAGGGGTAGCCGTGTTTGTTGCTTTTAACAGATCCATACTAAGAGTGCTGTGGCACCTTATAGACTAACAGATGTATTGGAGCATAAGCTTTCGTGGGTGAATACCCACTTTGCATGTGACATGCGTCTGACAAATTGGGTATTCATCCACGAAAGCTTATGCTCCAATACATCTGTTAGTCTATAAGGTGCCACAGGACTCTTTGTTGTTGCGTTTCTGTAAGCTTTCCCCTAGACATCCCTACTTCAACATATTCTGGATCTTCTCTTACCAGTCTTCTACAGCCTCACTATGGGCAGTTGGCTGGTCTGTTCTGCCAACCCTGTACTTTGATATATGGGTTAGAGAAACAAAGTAGGCTCATGCCACACGCCCAGGTTCCCCATGATTTACAGAATGAGGGTTCTGTAACAAGTGCACCGTTGAAACTGACACTCAAGGGCACAGTCTGTCAGATGACCGGATACTGGTAAATACTTAGATATTCTGCAAGGTTTTTTTACTAAATATTGTGTAGTCAGCACACATTCCTAACATTATTATATTATAGCATCACCTACAGGCTATCTCCATGATCAGACCCACTGTATATACCCATGGCAAGAGACAGCCCATCTCCCAATTTGCTTGAGTCTAAAATAGACAGAACAAACAGTGGAAGAAAGGAAGTATCATCCAAGTGGCATAGTGGTTAAAAAAAAGTGAATAGACTAACCTCCACTGGCACCTTTTCCAGATGAGAAGTGTATAAGCACCATTTACCTGAGTTTACCTTCAACAATCCTCCTGGATTATCCCTCTTTGCAGATGAAGAACTGAGGAACAGAGAAGTTAAATGACTTGGTCCTCGGTCACATAGGATAATCAGTGGCCGAATAAGAAACTGAGCCCAGATGCAGTCTAGTGTATTAAATCACAAAACCATTCCTCCTCTCTTGAGATGTAGAAAGCCTTCATGGGAGGGGAAAATACATGCCAGAGAAACAAACAAAAACAAGTAGTATTAGAATGGACTCCTATGGGGAAATTAAAGTCTTGCATACACATAAACATTTGCCAGATGATGACAGAGCGGAATTCATAAGAACATACATAAGAACAGCCATACTGGGTCAGACCAAAGGTCCATCTAGCCCAATATCCTGTCTTCTGATAATGGCCAATGCCAGGTGCTCCAGAGGGAATGAACAGAGCAGATAATCATCAAGTGATCCAACCCCTGTTGCCCATTCCCAGCTTCTGGCAAACAGAGGCTAAGGACACCATCCCTGCCCCACCACTTTGAAAGATAAAAGCCTAAGAAATAGGATATTAAACACAATATTGAGATCATCCTAAGCACACCAAGTTTCTCAGCTATCACAAGTATCAATGATCAGTCTAAAACATCTGTAATGTATGTACTATCCAGTGAGCATAAAACAACTCCTACAAAGTCCATCCTAGACCCAGAGACTATAGAGTACCTGAGATAGGATAGATTGGAAAAAATACCTCACTTAATAAGGAAAACTTCCATAGCTAGCCCATCATAACAGCTCTAGCAGAACCACTGCCAAATGTTTAAACTGCACACCCTCTTCAATTTATCACACTATTATGTTAGTGAAAACACATTTTGGAGGTTGGAACAATAAGTCTGAACAAAGAGCTTAACACAGAACTGCTGCATATTTTCCTTTGGGAATTCAAGTGATAGTTATATAAAAACTTTAGTTGTAAAATATTCTAACTAAGAACACTGGACATAAACAAACATACATTTGTGATATGAATGAAAAAATAAATTATAGCAAAAACATTATACAAGAAATGGTTAGCAGAGGCAGCCTCCACAGAAAGGGTCTGGAGAGAACAAGCTGGGTCCTGGCAACCAGTTGAAAGGATAATCCCAGAAGTCTTGTAAACAGAGAGTCTATTTGTTTGGGACCCCAGCAAGGAACTGACCCAAAGCCAGATAAGAGATCATTGACATATTTGCCATGACTAGGTCATAAATAAGGTGGGAAGGGGGAGCATGTTTATGTATTTATTTTTATTTCTTTCAATTTGGTCCAGAAAAATAGTTTAAAGAGCACCTATCCTAGACTCTAGTGGCCACAGACAAATATTTTAAAATACAATTCTTCAGAATCAGAAATCCAGCAACACCCTTCCGATCCCAAGCCAACAATGACCAAACAGAAAAACAAACAAATACAAACCCCTGCCCCACTCGCCAGCCTCACAATTCTCCTCCTCCTCAAAAGCCTGGACAAAGGATGAACTTTGCTGTGAGCTAGAAAGGTCAACAGATTTAGGTTGTTTTAGATCAAAAGCAGAAGTGAGTTCCAAAGTACCAGCAACTCCCTCACTATTAAACCACAGAAGTACCAGCTCATGTTTCCCTGCCAATTGGAACTGAGGGAGAATCAGTTGTGGAGAGAGATGGTCTTTCGAGTAGGCAGCTCTTAAGTCATTCAGGGCTTTCTA
Source organism: Trachemys scripta elegans (assembly GCF_013100865.1). Lineage (NCBI taxonomy): Eukaryota > Metazoa > Chordata > Testudines > Emydidae > Trachemys > Trachemys scripta. Next base: position 105,666,921 of record NC_048300.1, read on the forward strand.
AAGTGCAAACAACACCTTAAACTCCACTTGGAAACCACCAGACAGCCTGTGAAGATCCTGGATCACTAGTGTAATATGCTGTTGCCTGCTCTATTAGTCAGGTATTATTTAGAGTTTCCAGTTTAACATTCTATGGTTTGGCAAGATTCATTTGTCTCTAGATCAGCTACAGTATTACAGTTAATGTGGGAGAGACACACTTACCTTTTGTATCTGCAGAGTTTTATTAGCACAATCAGCAGTACTGCAAACACTACAGTGTAGCAAAATAGACAGGGATAATACAAGCATCAGAACTTGCATACTCACACCATCCTTTGCTGGGGAGCCCATGGTAGGTAAGATGATACACAAGTGGACCTTGACTTAGCAGGTTCACCTGTCAGCACTTTATCTACACTTATTTATAAAATCCCTATACCTGACATAGAGTCATTTACTAGTTTGTTGCTTATGCCGAGTCTTTAGGCCTTAGTTAGTTTGGCTAAGCTATTGTCTTTACAGGCTTTAAGACTTGTAGGCATCTGCATTACTTCCTTAACCCACACTTATACCTTATTTAGCACATGCCCTCCCAGGGGGAGGGATAGCTCAGTGGTTTGAGCATTGACCTGCTAAATCCAGGGTTGTGAGTTCAGTCCTTGAGGGGGCCATTTAGGGATCTGGGGCAAAAATCTGTCTGGGGATTGGTCCTGCTTTGAGTCCTAGCTGACCTTCTGAGGTCCCTTCTAACCTTGATAGTCTATGATTCTATCTATAACAACATAGCTGGTTACATATGGTAAGATACTGCACTTAACAAGTGGGCCAACAAATTCTTCACCCCCTTCAGTTTCTGACCTGATTTAAGGGGTGGCCCCATGTAGAACACATTTGAGTAATTTAACCTTTAGATAATAAAGGCCTGATGAACAATAGGAAGGCATTCCTGGGCAAGTGCAGATGTAAAATAGCAATCCTGGGTGATATTAATCTGATCATCCATCAGTAGCTTGGAACCTAACCAATCTCCTAGACTGTGAACACGAGTAGCAAATGAGTAGGGCTGATTGAATAATTGATTTTTTGGTTCGGTGATTGAACAAAAAAAATGGTGTGAGTTGAAACCAAACATTTCAACAAATCAAAATGGTGGAATAACTTTGGTTTGGATCAGACAAAACCTTGAGTTCAAACTGAAACAAAACATCTCATTGCCAGACATTTTAAACTATTTTTAATGAAAGCAAAGGAAAGATTGGGTTAGATTTACAGAACTGGAGGAGGAGAAAGTGATGGGCACTCACCTGGGATGTGGGAGGTCCAGATTCAAATTCCCACAGTGGAACAGGGACTTGCATTCAGGTCTCCATCCTCCCAAGTAAGTGCCCTAATGTGCAATAGCTTTAATAGGAGACAATGAGAGCACTCCACCCCAGAATACCCAACAGTCTGGTGGGTAGGGCACTTACCTAGCAGCATAAAGACTTAGGTTCAAGTCTCTACTCCCAAGCATAAATTCAAAGCTGGGTCTCCCAGATGAGTGGACTAGAAAATATAATGATTACAGCACTACCTTCTCCTCCTCCAGTTTTGTGAATAGCACACAAATTCCCTTGTGACTCTAACGCTGGAAAAAAGATTGTCCAAAGCTATTTGGCACATCTATGTTAAATCTGCAAATAGCTTCCCTCCACCTGATACTTTATTTGCCAAAAAAAAAAGCAGTATTCGTCCAAAAAAATTCATCCAGCTCAACAAATAAACATCCACAAACATAGGGGTAGCTATAATCCTTATTATATCTTCCAGTTGCTTTCCCTGGCCCACCAACATATTCTCAGTCCTGGCCATATTCCATTTTATACAGCTAGCTATTATGTTTTGTCCAATCTTAGACAGACACTTGTCCATGAGGAAGGTCTTTATTTAAACCTGAACCAAGGCATCCTAGTTAGGCCTCTTGAATACCAAGGGATACAAGTGCTAGACCTCTATCTGTATGCATTTGTGCTTAAAGGGTCTAGATATCTATTTATATCTGTGGTAAGAGACAAGAGTTTCTAGGCCTCCACTTTGGCCTTTTTAATCTCCTCTGCACATACAAATGATTGAGAGGATTGCATCACCATCCAAGGAGAAAAAAAATCACAAATCTTCTTTGAACTCCATAAAATAGAATTTCAAATTGCCATTAAATCAGTGACTAAAAAACCTCCCCACATTTAAAATCTATTTTTATCATTGAGAAAATATACTAATGCTTCAAGCACTGATTGATTTGGCTAGTTTTCCAAAATAACCTGCAGAGAAGATGAAGGCTTTAAAGCTACCTGCTCTGTCAAGCTAAGTTTTGTCTTTTCCTTTTCTCCTCAAACACCACTGATGGATGTCGAAAAATATTTATGGATTCTCATGTAAATTCTTTGGCTGATAAATTTCATTTCACATCCCCTGGGTTAAGCAAAAAATAAAACACTGTATTGCGTTAGCCTTCACACATATGGAGATTGTATTACTTTACAGTGAAAATCCAGCAAGCTGTACATTACAGATTTTACCACAATCCTTTTGGTAGGAATGTTTCAAATATATTGCATATGTGTGAGTGCATTGTAAGCATATTGAACTGCTTTGAACACTGTAATACATCAGACACTTGGGGTGGTGAAAGAAACTTCACCTACACTGCTGCTTATCCTACATTTATACAGCCCTGTACATTCCAAAGGATCCCTAAATGCTTAATTTGAGACCTGGTGTTCTTCAGTCTTAACTCGTGTGTGTTCCGTGTCTAGCTAATATATAAAGGTGAGCTACAAAACAAATGACTGAATTATACAACCTCAGAAAAGTTTCAATTACTCAGTGCATCGGTACCAGTTTGCATTTCATTTCTCAAATTAAATACCTGAGTTAAAGAAAGCAGAAATCGCTATTTGTTCTGCGTGTTATTACTTGGGGGGAAAGCAGATTAAAAATGTCACAGCTGTACAGCAAAGCCCTTTGTTTTATATGCACAGCTTTCTGAATCCCATAAAAGTCTAAACATCTGATCCATTTACATTTTACAAGGGACAGGGCTACAACACTGGAAAATATGCGTAAAAATCTACAATTCAAAGGCATTAAACAGTTTCATTTCACATTTGTTTCCTATGTACCCATCTTGATGGAATCACAGCAGCAGGTGCTGCTATAACTCTAATCTCAATCAGTTTTCCCCCCTGCAGTCTTGCTCTGCTTTTTGTTTTGTTTTGTTTTGTTTTAGCTGTAGCAATGCTGCCATCTTCTGTTTAAACCGGGAAATATTGTTTTAAATGGACTACCCTTTAGCCTGGGTACAGAAGCAGATTTAGGACCACATTTGGGAGAGTCTAGAGATGAACACAATCTGTAGTCAGGCCACAGAATCCTTGAATGAGAAGGATCATCCCTCCATATGGGATGCACCAGCTATCCTTGCTTTTCCTACCAACAACAGCCTCCTTCACTATACAACCCTGATTCACTCCTAGAACTTGCCTTTGCACTGAATGAGGCAGAGGCCTTGTGGAAAAACTAGTATGTGATTATGTAATTAAAGACTGTATCATAATGCATATACACAATGGGTGTGAATTAAGGTTGCACAGGCAACCATAATTCTGGCATTTCCTAACTTTTGAGTGATTGACTTTTCAACCTTAATAATGTTTTTAACATAATTTCTTTGTGTGTAATTTCCTAGGTTTTCAAAAAAGTAACATGAAAAAACAGAAATTCTATTACATGACATCATAGTGACATGGTTTGTCATCAGGGAGGGAAACTTTAGATTCCCCCCCACAGAATTCTACCACTTGAGCTAATGGAGTCACTGATAGCAGTAGTAGGTTGTCATCCTCTATGTCAGGGATTGGCAACCTTTGGCACATGGCCCACCAGGGTAAGCACCTAGCGGGCCGGGCTGGTTTGTTTTCCTGCTGCAGCAGCAGGTTCAGCCAATCGCGGCTCCCACTGGCTGTGGTTCACCGCTCCAGGCCAATGGGGGGGGCGGGAAGCAGTGCGAGCCAAGGGATTGCAAAAGGTTGCCGATCCCTGCTCTATGTGGACCAGCACTGGATGTGGTAGGTAAATTTTGCCAGTGGGTTTCACAGATATGAAGAATGGTGAGAAGTAGAAGAATGGTGAGACTTAGGATTCCTGGGTTCAATTCCAGGTTTTGGAAGGGAGTATTGTCTATTGGTTAGATCCATCTTCCATTATGCCCTAGCCTACCTCTGCCCCCTTCTGTACCAATCCATGTCCTCTTCCCCTCCCTTCCTCTTCATAGCGCCTTTCCAATGCCCACTTCACTGTCTTACTGCTCCTATCCCTCCTCCATTGTTCCTACCCAACTGACCTTCCCCTGGCTCCAGTTCTCATCTCCCTCTGCACCTATTTACCCACCATCATCAGTCTGCTTCTCCTCTGCTGCTCCTCAGCCCCTCCCCACTCTCTGCTGCCCATCATTTCTCACACACCTGCATTCCTTCCTCTTCATCCTCCATGTTGCCTGGGCACCAGTAAGCGGAGCATTGACAGCACACAGTCTCTTTTCTCTCAGTTCCTTTTTCTTGCATTACAATAGTCTCTAGTTGCCATCAGTAGCAATAGCAGTGAAAGTCCTGCTCCGCCCCATAAACACTGGGATGGAGCCTGCTCACTTGCTCTGTAGAGATGGCATGTACTCAGTCCAGTTGGTGACCCAGGACTGACAGCTTGGAACATGCTCATTGCAGATGGAAGCTTTAGAGAATTTAGCTGCCAAACTAACAAATGCCTACTAAGCATGTATGAACTGTGATTTTTCAAAAGCTCATAACTTAGCCGAATTTGGATGGATTTTCATGGGCTTAACAAAGGGCACATCCCTGATGCATAGCAACCCCACTTCCAAATTTCAAATCTCTGCATGGAGGGAGGCCCTAGACCTTCTCAGCAAAAAGGTTGTAAGAATTTAACATGGGCACAAACGTATTTTTCCTAATCTAATTCTCAGAAAAAGATGTGGAAATCTGCACTTCTGCTGCCCAAGCTGTACTGGTTTAGTGCATACAGGACTTAAAGTCTCCAGAATTCTCAATTTAGTCCCTATTTTAAATACATTCACTAAATAATGAACACCACACACACACACACTCAGTATGTGCCAAACCCACATTGACATTAATAAGTGTTATGCATGCATAGGGAGAGAATGGCACAAACAGTGTGTGAGTGATTATGGACTGAGAAGAGACATTATCCAGTTTGCTTAGGAAAGCAAAAGCTCTACAGTGAATATTGCTTCCAGACTGCAATCTAGTGCATTTGTTTTATATGTACTAGTATTGCAATAGTAGTTGAGATTCTGTATGCACATACCCATTTTCTTTATGAGCTTTTAAATATCAGATTGTTTGTTGCCCTGGTGAAACAGAAACAATTGTGTTACCTCAATATTGGCCACGCAAGTCAAGGGCTGAAAAGGAAAATACACATCACAACCTGAATCTACACAGACATTTAAGTGTATGGGTATCTGAGGGTGTTTCATTTTTCATTTGGGGGCTCTACTTGCTCTACAAAATGTGACCTCTAGTCCCCAAAACACACACACTTCTAAAACTGGAATCATTTCAGAAATTTTTGCTTTCTTAAACCTGTCCTAGGCATCTGTATTATGTTATCCAACACTCCAGTTGCTAACAATACAATCAATATAAAAGGTCACTTAGGGTACATGGGTTTTTTACTCTGCCTCCACAATATGAAGCCTATTTTAATGTGGGATTAAACTTGCTTGCTACGGAAAACAAAATTTTAGAACCATTTGAAAAAAGCAAGCAAGCAAAAATGCAGCATAATTAGCATTATGCACATTTTAAGAGTAAGAAAAACATCAGATAAAATTTGCTTTAATAAAGGTCTGTCTACATGTCAGCATAATATATATATATTTTCTGCTGTTTTATAACTTGGCTGAAAAACTTTACTGGGCAGAAACTTGTCATGCAAGATCTTGGCCTAACTGCTTTATTTCAACATTTAAGAAAAACTGGGGGTGGGGGAAATAGCTTGTTTATTTCAGTTAAAGTAATGCCCGGCTGATCACACAATGTATTCTTGTAGTTTCATTACTCAAGTGTATAACACTGTAGTCTCTGATCCACAAAGGGTAAATTCATCCTTGTGTAACTCCATTAACCTCAGTAGAGTTACAGTAGGGATGAACTGGCCCAATATATTCCCAGATCAGTATTACATTTGCTGACCTGTGAACCTATCCAAATGTTTCAAACATCAGATCAGAAACACGAGACAAGGTTGTAAGTTTGTATTGATTTGTATCTAAATATTTTCTTTTCCTCTCATAGATACAGTATTATTTTTATATCTCCACTTTGCACCTACTAATCTAGAATGTCAGCAATGTGAAGTACCGTAGAGCCTTTAAAGGGTTTTTTTATAACAAGACAAGTAGGTACAAACTAAGTTTTTATATCAATTTGGACATTTAATACAATGCTTAGGTTAAGAAAAAAAGACAAGTACTCCACTTACATCAAAATGTATCCCTATGTTATACAATACTGTACTGTTTGCATATATCTCAGTAGAAATATTTTTAAAAGTACTTATATTTTAACAGCATAAAAATAGTTCTCTGATTTTGGATGAATTTTTTTAGGCTCCCATTGGTCAAAATGACTTTAAAATTATTTTTATTGGCTCATATAATGTAATGTGGCCCAGACACTTCTTGGAATTGAGGAAAAAATACAGTTAATAATATCTGAACACTAACTAGTATTTGCATAATAGCTTGTTCATGATCCCTTGCATTTTGCTTATGCATATTATCATTTGATTGTTTCATATTGCAGAGCAATAGCAAATGTAGTTTTAGGGCATGGCTCTGCAAAACCATACTCACATGAGTAATCTCAATGCACTAGGAAAAGGCTTAATGGTACTGTGTCCTTGTACAGTACACAGATGTTTTCATCAATCAAGGACATGTTAAAAAGTTTTCAACATAAACTTTTCACCTGACGATCTGTGGCAATACAGCCATAGTTGCTTTTCAAGTTAATGAAAAAGCCCATCATTTCCTTAATAAACCAAAGTAACAGTTACAAACTATTGGGAAGAAGCCTTGGGTAATTTATCCGGTTTTCAGAATAAAATAAATCAAACCACAATACTGTGCTCAGTTAACAATCCAGATCTGTTTTAATGCCCTCAAGCAAAGAAAAGCTTAAAAAACTCTGGACTGACAGAATGAGAACGCCTCTATAGCCCAGTGGTTAAGGCCCTCTTCTAGGAATACCAATACCTGTTCCATATCAGACACAGAGGATTTGAACCTCAATCTCGCACGTCCTAGTTTGGTGTGCTAAACCCTGGGCTATTGAGTACAATGCGGGAGAGAAAGCATCATCTCCCCCTTGTTTTTTGTGAGAAAAGAATGACCTGGTTTAGGCCCCTAACACTAGGAGAATCATAAGTCAGTCATACATCCCAAGTGGAGGAAGACAGCTCCTGTTAGGTGCCTATGTCATTTGTTGTTTCCTATTGCCTATCTTAGGTGGCTCCTGCTCAGATGGATCCCGCTCTTAGGTACCTAACTCTCCCCATGCATTGTACAGAGAGCTTGGATGCCTAACTCAGAGCTGTAGATTCCATGAGGCATCAGAGGACTGGGGACCTAAATGCTAGGAGTTACCAGAGACAGACAAAGTTGGAGAGGTAATATATTTTATTGGACCAACTTCTGTTGGTGCGAGAGACAAGCTTTCAAGCTACACAGAGCTCTACTTCAGATCACAATTACAATACCGTAATTACAGTTACAATTCTAAGTCCCTTTCGTGTATCTAGCCTTTTGAATCCTAAATGCTAGTGGATGCTGGTGACACCTTAAAATACATATGCAAAACTGATGTGAAAATGTGTGCTCAGAGATGTGTTACAGCAGTGGATGAAAAAAATATCATATTTTAATAAAAACTCTAAGTTCTTTGGTGCAGGGATCATCTTTCTGTTCAGTGTAATTATAGCATCTAGTCCAATAGGGCTCTGGTCTATGACTGGGGCTCCTAAGTGCTACTGCACAAATAAATAATAGAACTGGATAAACAGTCCTTGTGTTGAGGAGCCTTTATGGCTGAACTCAGGTTCTTATGTTTATTAACAACAGCAGGAATTAATTACAGTGTGTCAGCCTTAACTATAAATATATTTTACTTTTTTGACATTAGTGCACATCAGCCAATATCATACTTATTGTGTTTAATAATCCTGGAATACATTTTTTTTTCTCTTGGCAACCATGCAGAATAAATAATACTCTCCAAAGGAAAGGTTGGAGCCTGCATATGTGCTTGTACAGGATACCGATTTCTTGCTGACAGGACCTGATCCCCTGCCATTTGTGCTACTGCAAAATATATCAGCATATTATAGTGGGAAATCCTGATGTGAATGAGAAGAACTGGTCTTGTAACAATTTACTTTCCAAAGAGCAGTCAGGAATATAACTCTCACCAAGCATTATCAGCATTCAAACCCATCTCCTTCTTAATCAGGATCAACATGGAATGAAAGATCAACTCCATCACCCAGTCTCTAAGTGATTAAAAATGAACGGAAGTAGGACCATTAAGCGAAAGCTTGGGTTACAGATATAACCAAACATGAAATATCTGAAGTATAGGAAAATTCTGCTATTGCCAATGTAGTGAGGCGGAGTGGCCTCCCTCTAAACTGGAATGTGAGGGACAACTAAACTCCCCTGGCTGGGCGGAGCCAAATCCGTCCTGCCCCCCTCAGGGAAGTACCAGGGTGGGACAGGAAGTAGGAAAGGAGATGAGTGCTCTGGAGCTCAGTTGCTGCTGAGCCATGGGAGACAGCAGACATCTCATCTAGGGAGCAGACACCTCTGCAGGAGCCCAGCCCAGCCCCGGAGTGGACTGATGCCTTGCCATCAGGGGAGACAGATGAGGACCCCAAGGAACTGCCACTGGCCAAGTACCCCAAGGAGATGGAGGATCACTGGACCACTGGGCCCTACACCCAGATTCTGGTAAGAAGCAGCCCAGGGGAACCAGCCTCCAGTCCAGTTCTGCTACCTGAAGGTGAGTCAGCTTGTTTCGGGAGGATCCCCACTGACCCAGTGGCAGACCCATCCATCACTGTTAGGGCTCTGGGCTTGGACATGGTGGAGTAGGATGGGCCCGGGTCCCCCTACCTCCCTGTTGTCAACCCCACCCCTGGGGTTGTGACATATGCACCCCTAGGCCAGAAGGCCCATGTGTTGTGTGGGGGACTGGGTCCCAGACTGGCAGAAAAAGCCTTTCAAGGCCCTTAAGAAACCTGATGGTCATTTCATGAGAGAATACCGATCTGCCCTGGACATGGGAATGGAAAGCCAAAATGGCTGCCAGGTGCACATTGATTGAGGAGAAGGTCAGGCCTTGATGTTTCAAATGAAGCAGACAGTCCACAATGGACTGCAGAGAAGACTGGATAGGGGGACCCTCCGCTCTGACGCCCAGCAGGAGAAGAGCTTTAACTTCACCAGGTAAGTTGCTCTAGTGGAGGGTTTTCTACTTTCCAACAGAACGCGCTGGACTTGAGCAGAACAGGCCTGCTCTTCCAGGTTCAACCACACAGCATCCAAGCTGTGAGGTGGAGAGAGGCAAGGATTTGGTGCAGCAACCTCCCGTGATCCTGAGATAGCAGGTCTGGGTGGTTGGAAAGCATCCATGGAGCGCTGTTGCCAAGTCTATGAGCATGCTGAACCAGTGCTGGTGAGGCCAGGCTGGGGCGATCATGAGGACTTTGGCCCTGTCCTCCTTGACTTTCAGGAGGGTCCTGCTGATAAGCAGAATTGGTGGGAAGGAGTACATCAGGTTGCCTGCCCAAGACAGGAGAAAAGCATCGGAGAGTAATCTGCAGACGATCCCTTGAAGGGAGCAGAACTGATGGCACTTCCTGTTCTGCCTGGTGGCAAACAGGTCCACTTAAGGAGTTCCCCATCTCTGGAAGATCGTTTTGACAACCTCCGAGTGGAGGGACCACTCCTGGTGAGAAAAGAACGATCTGCTGAGGTGATCCACCAGCGTGTTTCAGACTCCAGGGAGATGGAGAGTCTTGATGTGTATGGTGTGCCTGATACAGAAGTCCCACAGTCGGAGGGCTTTTTGAGAGAGGGATGAGGATCATGCTCCTCCTTGTCTGTTCACATAGAACATGGAGGCCATATGTCCATCAACACCTGTACCACCTGATGGGATAGATGCAGAAGGAACCCTTCGCAAGCCAAATGAATGGCCCTGAGCTCCCTGATATTGATGTGCAATGCCAGCTCTTCCTGGGACTACAGCCCCATGGTCTTTCGTGATCCAAGGTGGGCTCCCCAGCCCAAGTTGCATGTGTCTGACACTAGCACCATTGTGGGTTTCGGTGTTGCAAGGGGTATGCGGTCAGATATATTTACCAGGTTGGCATGCTGAACAGCAGAATTGAGGACTCTGTCCAGGTGGTGTCCGGCTGGGGTAAACACCAATGCCACTGACCACCGTGGTGCTAGGGAGCGATGCCGCATAGACGGAGACTGTTGCACAGCCCTAGTGCCGGCTTCCCTCTAGAGATGAGTACGTCTTGACGTGGCGTCAGTGGTACCGGCAAAAACATGATGTCTTTTGCAGTCTGGAAGGCCGCCAACATGGATGGGACCTCCATGTGCCGGGGACCTCAGCCACTCCCCAGAGTGGCTAGTGGGTCCCAAGGAGGGCTGGATAGCCTATCCGGCGATGCAGGTACCTGGCTGGGCTGTGGAGACATGCTGCCCCGCATGGGCCTATGCTGTTCTCTGGACTTTCCCTTTTCAATACGGGATGTCGGGGAAGCCTTCTCTCGGTGTGCTTCCTCTGCTTCTTAGTAGGTACCGGGGACTGGGACTGGCGTCAGGAGGCCAGTGCCACACTTCACACCGATGCTGCTGTGCTCGGAGCGGAGTCTGATCTCGGCGGCTTGGAGACCAGCACAATGGCCAACTCCATGAGCAGCACTCTTAGTCTTATGTCCCACTCCTTTTTAGTTTAGGCTTGAAGCTCTTGCAGATGCAACACTTGTCGTGAACGTGGGTTTCCCCCAAACACTTCAAGCAGCTTTGATGAGGGTCGCTCATCAGCATAGGCTTTTTGCAGCGATCACAAGGCTTGAAGCCCAGGTATCGGGGCATGCCTGGTCCCTGGGCTAGGTTCCTTAGGGGACTATCTAACTTATCTACAGTACTATTACTAACTATTAAGAGACCAAAAGAACTACTTATCTAAGAACTATTTACACAATGAATGATAGGAAGAACCACTGGGTAAGAGCACTTGCCAAAGCAAGGAGATGTTCCAGCACCATCGCTAGCTGTAAGAAGGAACTGAGGGAGGGGGGAGCCAGCAGCGCACCTTCTACCGGTGCATATGCATGCCACTCCAGAGGGCACCAGAGCCGGTCCCCTACAGATACCACTGCGGGAAAAACTTCCGGCATTGGTGCATGTGGTGACCACACACACATCATGGAATGGACATGAGCAAGCACTTGAAGAAGAATAATTAGTGCAGATCAGAACATTTTTGACTAACTTTTTTTTTTTAAATGCTGTCTGGTAGAAGCTGAAACATTTCACAGACATATTTTCTGAGATCCAGGATCAAGACTGCACATCTCTTGAAGAGACTGCACACTTCAAGAGAGAGGGGAATTGAAAACCTGGGCTTTTCGATCTGAAAATGGACATTTAAACTGAATTCCTTTTCACAATTTTTTTTTAAAAGTTCTTGTTTTGGTCCAATGCAGAAAGAAAACAAATTTTGAAGCCTCAAAAGTTTTTGCAAAATGAAACTGTCAGTCTCCAGCTGACTCGAGTAATATTATTATTAAACTGATGGGTCATTTTATAAACTGTTCATGTCTAGGCAGATCTTTCTTTTTTTAAAACACATAAGTCATAAAGGGGTTTGGACCATGATAACTTCATTCAGATACCATTAAGTACTTACAAAGAAATTTAAATTTGCCCAACAAATTTATTCTTCCAGAATATGGCTATCCTTATTTGATTACCTTTCCCTGTCTGTTCATTTGACGAGCTACAGGCTGGTAAATAAGAGAAAGTTTGTTCTCCAGCTACCATTAAGCTCAATGAGCTGTATTATCCATACATTTACTAATACAAAGTATTTCATTAGTATGCCAAGTAGTGGATTAAATTCTATTCTAAATTATGGCAAAGAAACCCCACTGTGTACAATGAAGTTGTAACAGGGACATTTTTTTTAGCCCGTTGACTCAGTATGTATAAACATGTTCTCCAGTATGAATTTGGTCATAGTCCAGACACTGGTAGTCAGAGTAACTGCAATCTAATTTATTTCCCCTCAAAACCAGTTTGGGATTTTAGGAGCCTAAGTCTCAATTTTCAAAAGTGCTTAAGGACCAGATTTGGGGCAGAGAGGTACCTAGTGGGATTTTCAAAAATGCTAATGTGAGTTAGGTGCCAAGGCATTTTAAAAATCCCACTAAGGTGCCTCTCTGTATTGTTAAGCACTTAAAATCTTTAAAAATCTGGCCCCAAGTAACCAGTCTACCTGATATACTGTCCAGTTGTCTACTTCGCAACACACACAATTACAATTGGCATTCTTATGCCAAATCTGTGATTACAGGGGGACAAGATGTAGTTCTCTCTTTCCCTTAAAAATGTTCTCTCCAGAGTCACAAAAATCTGAAGCTGCACTGGTGCAAGATCCATTTTATACTGATCCCAAAAGAGTTTGTGCCATTACAACTTCATTGAAGTCATAACTGCAATGCAACTTTCTCTAATGTAAACAGGACCCGAGAAAATCCTGAGATAGGATCTATATTCTACATAGCCTCAATTTCATATCATTTCAAGTTTAAAAATTGCCAGCTATTCAACATTTGAAATCATAGAGAACAGGAACTTAAAGGTATAGTAAATATTTTACTATGCGTTTTAATTTGTGAACTGATAACATTTGATATGAAACTAATGACTTCCAACTAGTGTAGGTACATTCAAATAATTACAGGCCTCAAAACCCTCATTAGTCAGCCAGATTGCTTCCTGCCTTCAAGTATGACTACTTTAACATATCATAAACTGAGTCAGCAAATTTAAAATATACCTGGGGAAAAGGTTGTAAGTTAAAACAAAAGAAATCCAATAATGCTACAATATTTATGACCTTCCTGTGGAGTTTGTTGAGCTCTCCAGATTTTCATTAAAAAATAAGTTTCTACTTCTGAAAGCAGATAGTCCTTTAGGATCAAGACATGTTATCTCACTGAGTCTGCAGCCAGATAGCTGTGAACATCCATCTATTCTAGTAGAGATAATTTTGACCTCTTAAATACAAATAATGTAAATAATTTCACTTCAGACAATAACACTAGAAACACAAGTGTGGCTAGACAGACAAGACTTCTGTACAATAAGGATTTTAGGGAAGTCTCCCATTGTTACTCGTGGGGGTAGGGATCAGCACAACAACCAGTCTACCACTGCTACTAATGCTGCCACCTTTTCTAGTACTGTTGTGATAGCAACTGTGAGAGATTTCCCTAAAATCCCTAGTGTATTCACAGCAGTTGAAATTCTAGATTCATTGAAATCAATGACAAAATTCCCATTGGCTTCAATGGGCTAGGATTTTACCCAACCAGTTTTATTTGTTGTATTTCAGTGAAACAGATACTCCAAAGAATAAAGATGTAAAGTTTGAATATGTAAACCACCAAATATTTTTATAATTAAGAAGTCTACTATTCTCCTCACGCTGAAGATAACTGGCAAACATTTTTACAGTATAATGAGTTAAAATGTGTTGAACGAAGTAGAATTTTCTATTAAAATTTCAGTCAGGATGTTAGACTCTCATTTCCTGGATTATCAGTGGTTTAGAAATGTAAAAGCAATGTTCTTCCCTTTAGGACTCAGTTACAATTACAACTGCGCCACAGAACTTGGTTACAAAATTCCAATTTGCAATGCAGACTGAACTTTAGGAGTGTCCCTTAACAATATTACTGCCTTAGGCAACAATAAAGAGCAGTATTTATGCTCCCAATATAGTATTAAAAGAGGAATAAAAGAGAACAAAAACAAATGCTTTTAATTTGCTCCCAAAGATTTCAATTGCCCCATGTCAAAACTCAAAGCTGTAGTGCAGCAATTCTAGGTCCAGGAGAACCAGATGCTTCACTTTTGTATTATGTTATTCTACAAACATTTTGCTTCCTTACTATATTTATATTAAAAAAAATAACCTATCCAAGGCTCTAGACACCGCTACAAAACACCAACCTCTCCTATCCTATCCTATCCTATCCCTGACACCGCTGATTTCTCTCAAAGGCCCACCTCCACAGCCAAACACACACACACTCACACCACGTCTTGGGCTTTCCACCCTGTGACCTTTGACTCCCACATAGTTGCTCTTCCTGTCACAGGCCAAACACTCCAAGAAGACCCCACACTTTCCCTTGTAAAATTTCACTATCAACAAGGAAAGGGATTCACAACAAGGGTTTGTCTACTCATGAAAATTAATCCAGAATAAAGGGTGTGAATTGAAAGTGGATTAACTATTCCCAATTTTCTCCAGGCACTCTTATTTCAGAATGTCTTATTCTAAATTAGTTTGACTCACTTCCAAAGTGGATTAAGTTAATTCAGAATATAATACTTTTATTCCAGAAGAGGAGCATCTATACTCAGAATTAATCAATCAGGAATAGCTATTCTGGAAAAACTCCCCATGCAAAAGAGCCTGTATATAGGCTATGTATACACTACAGCAGAGGTTTTCAAACTGCAGTACATGGACCACCAGTGGTCCGCGAGCTCCATTCAGGTGGTCCGCAGATAGTTCCCTCTAAGGTGTGCACCTGGGCAGCCGCATAGAACACAGTGAAGGGCCACCCACTTAATTAATGGAGCTGCACAGGCGTGACTCCACTAATTAGGTACCTGGACCCTGGAGAAGATACACATGTAAGGTGAGGGCCTTGGGAGGAATAGGTGGTAGGGGGCAGTGGGGTGAGAAGAGGGGGTGGGGGGAATTTGGGATGTGCAGGGCTGCGGCTGCCAGAGAAAGAGGCGACTTTCCCCAGCTCCAGGGCTGCAGCTGCCAGGGAGAAACCCCCCTCCTTCCCAGCCCCAGCTCGGGGGCTGCCATGGTGGGGGAGGGAGGGCACATCCATCGCATTAGAAAGGTAAGACCACTGATATTAAAATATGTGTGCTTTTATTTGTAGAACAAAAAAGGGTTAATTATTATTAAGGTATTTTTTATATAGTGCTTTTATCCAAAGCACTTTACAATAGTTAGCTAACGGTACAAACATTTGGAAAGATCATTAAGTGGTCTGCCGAGATCCTCAGAAATTTTCAAGTGGTCCACGGAAAAAAAAGTTTGAGAACCACTGCACTACAGAGCTTATGCCAAAGTAGCCCTTTACTGATGACG
The DNA here is from genome assembly GCF_013100865.1 of Trachemys scripta elegans. NCBI lineage: Eukaryota > Metazoa > Chordata > Testudines > Emydidae > Trachemys > Trachemys scripta. Next base: position 105,682,469 of record NC_048300.1, read on the forward strand.
CAGAGTACATTGACTGAAGGAGTTTTTCTGCCAATGTAGCAACACCATCTCCCCACATGACTTTATCTATGCCTACAGAAAACACAGTTCTGTCAGCATAGCTGTGTCTACACTGGGGGTTTTGTCAGCCTAGCTATGTTGGTCATGGGTGTAGAGAGGTTTTCACATCCCTGCCAATATAACTTTTAAATGTAGACAGGGTGACCAGATGAGAGGAAGAAAATATTGGGACACATGGGGGGGGTGAAGTGCTGGCGGAGCAAAATAAAAAAAAAAAAAAAAAAAGCCGAGTGCTGCTGGCAGGACAAACACCTAAATATCAGGATGGTCCCGATTTTATCGGGACGTCTGGTCACCCTAAGTGTAGACCATAGTCACAGAGATGGGAAAAGTGGAGAAGATGCTGGAATCAGGAGAACAATCAGCACAGGTGTACACAGATGACAACCTCCTCTCCCTTCCCCACAACTAGTTAGCTACATTTGGCATAAATCAAAAAAAAGAGGAGTAATTGGAGTTTACACAAAGGAAAAAATGGGATTTACTGCTGTGAATTGTTTATCTATACAAAGACATTGGATAGAAATTTAAGAGAACTAGGGAGCAGACCTTTAAAAGAACGCATGAAAGAATATATTGAGCTATTTAGTTAATTGGTAGAATGGCCTTCCTGATGAAGTTGTGAAAGTATAAATAAGTGAAAATAAAAATTGGCCAACTCTATGAAATCTAATTAAATCAAAGGGGTATCAGTGCTGTTCTGGGTTGCTTTTTTGGAGATAGTCTCCCCCCCCCACACACACACACACAAGAAATTCTTTATGACTATGTTGTTCATACTCTTTTCCACCAGCTAGCTTCTTTTGTGGGGGGATATCATTTTTCCTTTTGTGCAGCACAAAAAAATTTAAAATGCATGTAAGCTCTTTGGGGCAGGGACCATTTTTGTGTGTTTGTATGGCAACCAGCACAACCAGTTCCTTATTCATGACCAGGGCTCCTAGGCAATATGGTGATACATATAATGAATAAGTCTATACATGAAAAATATAGAGAGAAAATTCAGCTATCACTCACAGACTTCAAATGTCGATGAGTGCCAAGTACTGTCCTCAGATGGAAGATTACTATGTGTCCTACCCTCCCCCTCCAATGTGCACTGTCTATTGTTAAGGTTGCCTAATTCTTCTCATTATGAGAGCCTATTTTCACTTGTTTGTAAGTTTCCCAAATTATAACTGCTTGGGCTGAAATTTTCCACACTGGATGTCAGCCTCAGGCTATTTTTTTTTTTTGAGAAGTTTCAGCTAATATGGTTTAACCATTTCTGAGAAAGAGTTTAAAGGAAATTATATTGCTTAGCCCCTCTGTCACAGGTCTCTGCCTTCTCGAGCCTGTGCCCTACATTGGCTGGTTCAATAAAGAGTCCCCATGCCTTCTTGGTGCTTCACCCTTGTCTTTATTTACAGTGCAACCATGTAGTCCCCCTTATTCCCCCAACAGCTATCCCCATTCAGACCCATCCCAGGGTCTAATCACCATGAGGTTCCCTGCTTTTGGTGAGGCAACAAAGAGGTAAGCCTCCTAGTCCATCCCAGGCTAGCCTCCTGACTCAGCTTTCTCCAGGGCTTTTATAGCCCTCTCCTTCCTCAGCCCAGCTGTCTCTACTTAGCTCAAGTCATTACTATGAGCCAGCCCTCATTAGGGCCTGCAGCTGAGCTCTCTGCTGGTTTCCCTACCAGAACGCAGGGCTTGGCCAGCATTTTGGTAGGGCATTCAAGAGGTTTTACCCCAGCCCTGCCACACCTTCTTAAAAAATTGTGACCATTTTGTTGAGATGCTCCAGCACGACCATGTTTTGGAGCAGAGACTTCAAATTTGACTTAAGTCACCCTGGTTTCTGGGATGTGTCTTTTGCAGTTCCCATGAAAAAATGCCCAAATTTGGCCACATTATGAGACTCTGAAGCACATGCTCAGTAGAGACTTCTTAGAATTTGGCAGCTAAATGCTCTGAAGATTCCATTCTGCCCTGAGCATACTGCATCCCATGACAGCTGGCACATGCTGCCTAGATTGCACATGCACTATTCCCAGAGAATGACTGCACATGCTCCAACCTGGAGCTGCAGGGACTGAGCAGAACTTCCCCTGCCACTGTTGCTCCCAGCTGTTGTGAGCTACTATGGTACAAACTGAGCAAGGAATATGTTTCTCCTGTGCTCTCAATGCTCCCACTGCTGATGCTGAGGCAGCATGAAGGAGGAAGCTGCCTGACTGTAACAGAGAGAGAACAAGACAGATCATGACAGCAGGAAAACTGAGGTAAAGAGTCTCATAGGAAAAACTGGGAGAAGCCAGGGAGAGAGGACAAGAGATAGGACTGTTCTACAGGCAGATTGGAGAGGAAGCAGGTCAGGCTTTCCTTGAAGCACAAATATGGACACAAGCATCTGTGACCACTACAGCACACTCTTCTTCAGAACCTCAGGTTTGATCTACATTTGTTAGATTGACATAGCTCTGCTGGTCAGTGTTTGAAAAAAAAAAAAAAAAAAAAAAACAGAAAAAAAACCCCCACTATCCTGACCATGTAGCTATGCTGCCCTAATCCACAGTGTAGATGCAGTTTGTCAGCAAGAGAATATTTCTGCCTGCACAACTTTGTTCAGGGTGTTCCTCCACCAATGGAAAAACCCCTTCCATCACTGTAGACTGCTATGCTATAGCTTCCATAGTGTAGACACAGCCTAAGATTTCTGAGTCTCAACATTCCTCTGTTGTCAGCAAATAGCTGTGAAATCCATTGGCAAAGCGCAGCTCATCTCCCTCTAATGCAGGTCCATGCAGAGGATGACAGCAGAGTGTCAGTCCATTAGCATGAGTGGCCAATGTTTGTGCTGAACATGTAAAGGTTCCAACACTGATTACCCATGTTGCTATCGCTAGGTTTCTATATGATGGTATTTATTCTTCGCATTGTTTTTTAAAAAGTTGAGAAATCACAGAAATGTTAAAAAAGAAAATTAAGGTTGCAAAGTCAAGCACTCAAAAGTTAGGAAATGCATCCATTGGGAATATGCATTATGTAGTCTTACATATTTTTTTTTCTGAAGAACCATGGCTCAGCAGGAACACAGGATGGTGCTCTGAGAATGAATCAGAATGGTGTAGTGAACAAAGCATAGGATCATGGGGAGGGGAAGGATGGTCTCTTGGTTAATAGCTAAATGACTACCCTGAAGAACTGGTTTCTTTCCTACCTCTGCCACAGCGTTCTCATGTGATGTTTGGAAAGTCACGTAAGCCAAACATTTTATGGGTTATCACTCATTATGAGATCATCATTCTGTGGATGTCTGACTTGAGACCCTGAGCTGATTTGCAGAAGTGCTGAAAACACATTACTGCTATTGAAATGAATGAGGTGTGCTTTGAACATATACAATGCTAAGTACTCTGGAAAAAGAGGTCAGTGGGATCTCCAATTGCGCACCCAAAATTAGTGGTCACTTTTGATCTTAACTCTTTCTGGCCTAGAATCACAGATTTAGATATTGCAACTCTCAGCATTGCACCACCTTTCAGGCACTTTACCACTTAGTGGAACTCACAGCCCAAGTTAGGTGCCAGACATTCTATACCAGTGGTTCTCAACCTGCAGCACAAACAGCACGCAGCTGCAGCCCATGTGACATCCTCAGGGCCATACAGGTAGTATTGGATGCAGCTCACATGTGCAGCCCACAATGGTAAATAGGTTGAGAATCACTGTTCTATACATTGCATAGGCATCTAAGAATAGGATCCACAAAAGCCAGTACTGAGCATGGAGTCATTTAAACCAGCCAATCAGAAATCCTGAGAAAGGTTGGGCACAAGCTCTACCCCTCTGTGGAAGCCTGCACAATCTCTGGGGCAGAGGAAGGCACCTATCTCTGGTTGGGATTCTTAGCAGTGAACCCTTTCCTGGAGTTAGGAGCCTATACTATCAGGATACTCATTTAAGATGTGGGAGAGCTGGGTCCAGTTATGTACTGTTCTCTGATGCAGAACAGGGATTTGAACCTGGGTCTCCCTCCTCAGGTGACATTTCTAATCACTGCACTATAATCATTCTCACCCTGGCTCAACCCATCTTTAATAATTCATCATACACAGCTTCACAAGAGAGGCCCTCCTCCCAATGCTAGAATACCCCATTGCTCAATGGCTGTCACTTCTGGAAGGTAGGAAGCCCAAGTTCAAATCTCTGCTCCACATCACATAGAAGGGGAAAATGAACTTGGGTTCACCCACACCACAGGCAAGGTGCCTAACCACTGAGCTAAAGGGAAGCCAGCCTCACACCCCTGCATCCATTTTGTGCAGGTTTAAACATGTTTTGAGCACACCTACTGGCTCAGGCTCTGCAAAGATAGGTAGGAGACAACCTAGTTTGGGGAGCCTACTTAGGCAATGATGTGCACCTTGGGCTATGGGTTGTGAACCACTGGTCTATCAGCACACAGCTGCAGCCCATTTTACATCCTCAGGACCATACAGATAGTACATATAGTGTGTGGATGCAACTCACATAACACAGAGCTGCATATGCAGCCCACAATAGGTTGAGAACCACCGATCTAGACTGAGGCAACAGAATGTATGCACACATGCAGAGGCTTAGATTTTAACTATGGAATCCCATGGGATTTTAGGCACCTTTTTCTGATTAGGCAGGAGCAGAGAGGGGTTTCAGGATCAGAGTAGCACCTATCCTCTTATGGATCTAGGTTTCTATGCTTAAATTCCCCATCTATAAAATAGGAATACCAGCTCACCTCAGAGGGTACATCTACAGTGCAAAAAACCCACAGCACTAAGTCTCAGAGCCTGGGTCAGCTGAGTTGGGTTGCAGGGCTAAAAATTGCAGTGTAGAAGTTCAGGCTTAGCCTGGACTCTTAGTCCCTCCCTCCCACATGGGTCAGTCCAATCAATATCGCAATTTTATAGCCCCACAAGCAGTCAGTTGACCTGGGCCAGCAGCAGCCATGCTACAGGTCTTTTATGAGTGTAGACATATCCACCAGGGGTGTGTGTGTGGTGTGAAGATTAATTTAGGTTTGTGAAGCACTCCTAACAGCAGAGTCCCACAGAAAAAAACTATTCGGAAATAATTCTGTAATCAGAGCAGGGTTTGAATGGTATTTGGTATGAAAGGCATAGTGCAATATCCAGCAATCACATAACAGAATTAAAAGAGCTGCTCATTCAAAATGCAATATCCATTCTGTGCAAGAAGGCCTAAATCCTGTGAAGAAAACTGGATATGCAAAGGCAGCAGAATTATGGTTGTACAGGCAACCATTTTTCTGGCATTTCCCAACTTTTGAATGCTCAGCTTTGCAACTGTAGTTGTGTATGTAATTCTATTTAGGTTGTTATACTAGCCCTTACAGATGCCTGAGAACCTTGATATATCTATTCCCATCAGTAGTCAAAAGACAGCAGGCTTCATTGATTAGGAAAGAGTAAAACCAACTTTGTTGCTGATAAAATTTTTGACACTTGACCAAGGCTCTTTCTTCTCTACAGTTTTGCACAGTAATAAATACTAAAATAGTTAGAGTGCATGTCTCCTACATAATCAAGCTTATAGATTTATTTTCAGACCACAACTCCAAGCAGTGGTGTGCACGTGGTAGGAGTATGCAAGTGATTTTGATTCAGAATACTTAACCAACCTGAACTAAAATTGAAAAAAAACTATTGCAAAAAGTTAGAGATAAATGGGCCTGAGAAGGTATGGACAAATATTAACAACCAGATTTATACTCTTTGGCTTGCACGTTTCTCATTTGATAAAATGTCCTATTTGGAATGCAAATATTTTCTATCAACTCTAAACAAGCCACAAACTAAGGCACTTCCCCATCTGGTGGTGGGAGGGCCTGCAGTAAATCCCCACTCTGGACAGTAGGTCTTCCCACTGTTTCTTTATCACTATTTTCAAGTTAGGCCTTGAAGTACTCCTCCTCCAAACAAAAAATATTCACAAACAAAATAAAGGGGGATACCTTTCCCTCCCCCACCTCAGGGGCATCATCCTGTTATGCACCCAAGGTGTCAGTCCTTCCTCTAAACAAGTATTCAGTTTTGGTTGTTTCCGTTGTAGGGAGGAGAGCAGCCTCTCATCCTAGAGATACCTGTCTTTCCTCCTCACCAGAGGAGGGATTTTTAGGTTTCAGGCAGCCCTTAATTGGATTCAGGTGTGCCTAATTGACCTGAGGCAACTCCTCCTCAGCTTACAGGAAAAGGGACCTTTATCATTCTAAGGCTAACATCCTCTCTTGCAGCTGTCCAGCTTTTGTCACAAGTTTTAATCACAATATCTAGTTGCCAAATTTGAAAATTGTAACTCCAATAGGAGACATTTTCACAGTATTATATAAAGGAAATCCACCTCACAATTAATTAGCATGAAGGTATCAGCTTGGTTCCTATAAATTCCCTCACAAGTCAGTCAGTGCATTCCCCACACTAACAAAAATGCAATCTAATTAGAACAGTGGCAGTTTAACATTTACTTTTCACAGGCATAAGCCACAGCCAGTACACAAAGTAGAGAAGAAGTATGGTCAAGAGGTCAAAATAATTTGAGCATTTCACTTATTATAATGGAACCTTACAAGGCTTACTTGTTTTGGTTCAGAGTGAAGTCAAAGCCAGAACTCATCAGAACATATCTAAACATAAGAAAGCAAAATCCAGAGCTCCCAAAGGTTGGGGTGAAATTTACTTATATTCAGCCCATTATAAAAACATATTTGAGCTGAATCTCTAATTCAAACCTGAATTTCCTTTAGGACTGTGTAGTTAAGTTTTCAAAAGATAGGAAAACACTTAAAATGTATCCAGTGTTAATTAAAAAGTATCAAAAAAACTAGTTTTAAAGAATTTTTGCTGCATCTCAGAAGATTTGGGTAACAATTCAGGCATCTTTCCTCACTTGTTTCAGTAGAGGGAGCCACATTTTCATCACAGATGCCGCAATACTGCAATAGAGGTTCTCAATCCCCCCCCAAAATGAAATTAGGCTCTCTACAATCGATAGCAAGAGTTTGCTTAATTAAGTGGATATAGTTGAATGAATGATAAATTACCCTCAAAAGACCTAAGATGAAAAGAGGGGTTAGAAATGTACTTTTTGAGCTTGAAAGATCATGATAGATGCCACCCATCAAAAACAGACAACTTAGTCAGGCTTGACAAAATTTATTTTTCATTCATTTCTTGCACTTGAAGTATTCTTCGATTACATCTTTGGCCTGAGATTCTTTGCCATAGTCCTATAATACAAAAAAGAGTAAATTAATGGACTACAGACATCTTTGGAAATTAATATATCTTTGTTCAGAGTAAGCTACAGGCTAAATTAATTACAATATATTTTTGTTTGGCTACGCTGGGGTAAACTTTAGTGGAAGATATTCAAATAGATTCAGCAGTTAGAAATACGGGCACACAAACTTTATTCTTCAAGTATGATGTACATGTATGTATATACTTGTTCATGTACACACCCTCATGTCAGCAGTAACAACCAGAAACTCTTGGTGTTCACTTTAGCCTCCTTAATATGCTAATAAGTTGCACACACCTCATCTACTTCCCACTGTTTGAAGAAACTAAGCTGTGCAGAAGTTGGGATAAAAGGTATCCAGTGATAAACATGTATACTAACTGCTAGATTCTTCCTTATATACACCACAGTATTTTTGAAAGACTGTTCCCATCCTTGACTCCCCTCAAACACACCAATAATCCCCTGTACTTTGACAAAAACAATGGTGTGTTCAAAAGCAGTGTGCTTCTACCATCTCTTTGTTGCGCTCCTTGAGCAACCACAAGTGGACTGCACTTTCCCAGATACTCTGCTACTCTTCCAAAATACCCTTCAATGTCCCTGCAATGTATCTGAGTGCCCGGAGACTTAAGGGAACCTAATGGTAAAATGTAGGCAAGCATACCTAATTGTTGTGATAACATGGAATCTGTGGGAAAGCTTTAACAGTCATAGGAAACCCATTTATTAAAATCCAGAACAATGACAGAAATATGAAAATAATCTGAGTAACCATTAGTGTTGTCCACTATGGAAGATATGTTGCCATTTTCAGGGACCTCAAGGACTAGCAAGTCTTTAAGGCTCGTACCATGGCTTTGTTATTGCCAGCACCATCCTAATGATTTCTGCAGAACATTTTCAAGTTAAGCAGACATAATTTACTGGCATTTAGTTATGTGTTAAAACAGAACCAGACCTCTTCCAATAAAGGGTAATATTAAATTTGTTTTAAGGCTAACACATTAATGTTTTCTATCAATCCTGTACTCAAATTTCTAGTTATGCATTATAAAATAATCAGCAACAAAACAAAAAATGTTAGACTGAGCTGGACTGGTAAAACTATTTGTTGCTAAAAATACCACTAAAGTTAAACTGATAAGAACAGGTACTACGCTTGAATGTTAACTCATGTATGCCTATTTTTTTCAATACAGGAAGCAATTTTTTTTCTGGAACAGAGAATTGGCACTGAATTTACAAAGTGAAAATATTTTTCTATTTAAAATCATATTCTAGGTTTATTACTTTTTTTTGGAAACTGAGGAAACAAATGGAAAAAACTTGTCATCTTACTTTGACAACCACACAACTGCAGCCCACTACTTTGCGGGGTTTTCCTTCTCTGTCGATTTTGCAGAGACCTACCCACTCACCCAGTTTCTTGTTGTCATCAACCTGTTAAAGACATTAGTATGTTAGAACTGCACTTTCCTTGGTGCAATCAGAATAAGATCAAAGCTGCTGTAGACTCAGAAACATTGGGTAACGTTTGTGGCTGCTTTCCTCACAAATATCAGTAGAGGGAGCCAAACTATCATCATTGTACAGCTCTAACAGGATTCTGAAGAATACAGCTCTAAATTTGTAACTGAAGTTTCAATACTCACTTTTATCAAGTTGATCTGGTGTTCTGCACAAAGGGCTTCAACCAACTTTACATACATGGGTTCGTCGCAGTTTGAAGCAAGAACACAAAGGTGGGCTTGGCGTCTAATATAAAGAACATTTATACACAAGTTACACAACAAGTTATTCCAAAGTCAATAGATTTTCATTAGTAATTAAGCCATGAACTAAAATACAATATTCAATGTCTATTTGCCTGCAATAAACCACTTTTTGTAAAACCTATCTGATCCCACCAATATGTTGAGATTCAGTTTACAAGAGAATAAACAACTTTTAATCAAGCTTTAGAAGGTTTTACTGCATCAATATCAGAGTTCATGGTTTAACTGACAGGAATCCACTTCAGTTTTGAAAACAATCTCAAAAACCATTGATTACATGGAACCGCTGCCCTTGATTTAATGTAGTGTAGTGTAGTTAGATCCCAGTATCTGCAAATGACTGCATATAGGCACACCTCCATATTACAGCAAGCAGTCAACTGCAAGAGTGAGGCCTTCACTGTGTAGTTCAAATGACAGTAATCCATTAGCACAACTAGGATTGTGAAGTAAAAATGTATGTCCACTAGTTATATTTGGCATTTAAATTATAAACTCTTCAAGGCAGGGATCTTGTCTGCCTGTTTGCACAGCAGCTATCATGACAGGACCTCAAGTTTAATTAGGGCCTCTGTACACTATTGCTATACATACTTTTTTGGATAGATTGAAGAGGAAGATGAGAGTAAGGGAGACCTGAAAGAAGGCAGTTACAGGAGCCCAGGCAAGGAAAAAAAACAAAAAAAAAACAAAACAAAAAAAACAGTGGCACAAGCCATGAATTTTATATCTTTACTTTATGCATTTTGACCATTAAGATGACTAGAGTTGTTTGAACTTTGTATGCAATTTTACCCCCCCTCCCACCCAGGGCAACTGGAATGGAGTTATTGTAGTTGTTCACAATCTCTCAAGTAAAAGTTCTATGAACAACATATTGGATAAAGGTGGGGGAGGGCACCACTGAAAGAGAATGGGATCTGACTGAGGATCCACCTGAATCATGGGCATGGGTTTGGCTCTGACTCTGATCTCTCCTGATCCCCCTCGTGCAAGAATTGGAATCAGGGGCATCAGTCATTACGCCCAGACCTGATTACAACCATGATGCTACTTCATCTATTCCATCCAGCACCACACATCTGATTATCTGAAGAGATGAATGCAGCTAAAAACAGGCTCTTAGTATTGTACTTAACACACTTTAAAATAATCCACCTATTAAATATCACTACTAACCGTGGTCCTGTGCTAATACCTCTCCATCCCCCACCCAGCCTACAACAAATAAAGTTTTACATATAGGCAGCTCAAAAAGCAATGTCTCTTTAGGCAATATAATTGTATTTCCTAAAGTATGTTTCAGGCAGTTGACTGTACATAGTCTAGGTCTTTTTCCTTTCTCACCCCTGTTTTTATATTATATTTCAGTCTATTTCCTTAAACTTACAGGTTTGTCAGACTACTTTTATCACTCATAAAAAGAGTGAAGGGGTATCCGACATTTTTGAGAGTCATCATTCAAACACTGTAGTTTTATTGGAGTTTTGAAAGTTATTATATACCTAAACCTAAAAAGGTTATTCACATATGCATCTCTATCTTACTTTGCCACTAAGTGTGTGCTCTGAGACCAACTCACATACCACATTTGGTAACAGATACATAATAAGTTTCAGCTTTATGTTCTGTTTTATAAGATTTTATTTGCAATATATTATACAGAAGTTCGTCGAATGAAACCAGAAAATAAATTAAAGGTTACCAAAAAACTGAAGACAAGTTTTCCCAAATAGACCTATTCTCAATGAGATCTTGAGAAGATTTTTATCCCCAGTTAAAGGCACACTATTAAGTTTAGTAGACCCCAAAGCTCATACGGTCTATAAACAACTCTATCAGCTCTCCAAAACAAGGGCCATACTAGTCAAACTACATTTAAAGTAGAGACTCAAGCAAACTACATGCAGACTAAGATTTCCTAAACTCCAATCATGTTGCGTGTGCTATCCCACAACTATTCATGAAAGCAATTTTTGCTTGGGTGCACTCAGTTACATGATGCAACTACATAACACAAGCACAGGAAACCCAGCATCTTGGGACCATAACCTGTAATTTGAGGATTTACAATTTTACATATGACGGAAGGACTGACAGTCTCCTCATTAGTGGGACCAGATTTCAAGTGGAAACCTTTTCATGCTAATATATATCCAAATACCTATACAAATCTGGTACTGCACCTACATTAACAAATATTTAAACAGATTTGCACATTACAATACATAGCCCCGAAATAAGACTTACTTGTCCAAGGCTTTGGCAGCTTCACGAATACCACGAGCTAAGCCATCGTGGATGAGTGCGGTCTTCAGCACTTCTTGCAGAGCGGTGTTAACATCCATTACACCTCCAGCAGCAATGCTAAACAATTGAACACAGACATAACTCCGCGCTCACCTGCCAGTCTCCCGCCTTAGGACCCCGGAGACTTTCCCTGCAAACACCGGGGCAATAACACACCGGAGGTGGGGTGCACAGGTCCACACAACCCTGCTGCAGCCCAGCCCGGCTCCCCCCGCTGCAGGTGAAGCCCCCGACCCGGAGATCCCGCCGCCCATTCCTCCCACCCGGCTCCGAACACGAGGGGAGGCCGCGCAGGCCTGGGCCGGGCCACGAGCGCTCAGCGCCCGGCGGAGCCACAGGCGGAAGCACGTGGCGCGCGGGGCCCGGCATCGGCCACGCGCCCCCCTCCCAGGGCGCCCGAGCGGAGCTACTGGGACCCGGCGCCCTTCCCCCCACCCCCAGTCTGCGCCCCCGGCCCCGGCCCCGGCTCTCACCCTTCCTCGGCCATGGTCGGTGGGGGTCGCTCCCGCCCGGGATTTGCTGAAACACAAGCGGCAGAACGAGAAGGTTAGTGGCGGTGGCGGACGCAGCCCCGCCCCCCGCAACCCCCCGCAGATGCCCCCGGGACGGGGGTTAAATTCGCGCCGCGGCCCGGTTCCCACTTACCCCGCAGCCTCTACGAGTCACCAGCGAAAGAGGGGGCGGGGCCCCGGCGGCGCCTTCTTAAGGGCGCGAGGACCCCGGCGCTGCCGCGCGCTCCCGGAAGAAGTGTCTTCGGAACTGCCTGATCCGCTGTCTGTCACCGACTCCCGTTCACAAGCGTTGCTGACGAAAAAAACCCGCCCCCGTCTCCTGTGGCTGTGACCCCTCCCCCCACAGAGCCGAGTGACGTGTTTCGGACAGAACTTTTTGCCACAGGAACATGCCGGGGCGGGTGGGAGCCTCTGGCGGAGCCAGGCCAAACCCCGCCGGTGGCGGGAACCCGCCTCGGAGAAGATGAGCCCGGCCCGTCCGAGGGTTCCCCCCAGCCCTGCTGGATTCAGCGCCGCTCTGCCTTTGCTCTCCTGCTTCCCTCGTGGGAGCGCAGTTGCCAGTTTTAACGCGGTAAATAAGCCCCCGACTTTCACAATAAGCCAGAAATGAAGCTAATCCCCTTTCAAAACAAGCCAGTCCCTAGGAAGTCCAACACACGCTGTGACTGGATCCCCCAGCGTGCAGGCTGGGACTGTGTTGGAACCGCTGTGCACACCCCTGATTCTCTCCCCTGCTTGCTGGGAGCTGATAAAAAAAACAAAAAAAAAAAACCCCAACAAGCTAAAAGCCAAAAACTAGGCAAAAGCAACTCAAGCCAATTAAGCCAAAACCATGCCCAATTTCTGTGTTTTTTTTCAACGGGTTTGGCATGTCTGCTTCTGGGATCTCCTGTGGGCCCAGCGCTCAGACTTCCCCTTTCCTTCTGCACAAAGCCCTGCAGTTTGTCAGTTCTCCCATGGGCCAGCAAACTGGAAGAAGATCAGTGATTCACACAGCTCAACTTCTCCCCCTTTGGAGATTTAGCAACAATTCTTAAATACACATTTGTATGTCAGAAACCGGATACATTTCAAAAACATGACAACTACCTAGGACCTACTATAAGAATTTCAGATATTCCCACATTAAAGGAATTGTTAACAAGATGCATTTAAACCGGAAACATCCCACACCTTGTGAATGTTACGTATCAGTATTCAGCATGTATATATATTCTTCTCCACTGTGTCTGAAAAGATTTCTGAAGTCTATGAATGTGTTCAGAAAAGAGTCAAAGTAAAATACACACACTGGGAAATTCTGAGAATGAAAAAGCACAGAAACAAATCCAAAAAACAGATGTTTGGGGGGTGGGGGAGGTAACAAAAGCTGGTAGCAACAGCTTTGTAACTAAAGAAACCAAAATTAGAATGCTCCGTCCTTTTTCTGCAATGTTTCCCTCTATCACCTTGCTAGTACCCACATCATTGGTGGCATTTTAGCCCACTCCTTTCCATCCAGGTTATCATGGGAGGCAACCAATAGTGGACCATGAGGTTTCTTACACCTCTGTACAGGGAACTATAGAATGACATATGCAATATATATTCTATCCAGTATCTGGATATCCTGGACGCCCCATCATCTCAGGCATTGGCACCCTAACATCAGGCTTGTCTGGTTATGTAGACTCTGTCCTAAGACCCTACGCTACCAGCACTCCCAGCTATCTTCGAGACACCACTGACTTCCTGAGGAAACTACAATCCATCGGTGATCTTCCAGAAAACACCATCCTGGCCACTATGGACGTAGAAGCCCTCTACACCAATATTCCACACAAAGATGGACTACAAGCTATCAGGAACAGTATCCCTGATAATGTCACAGCTAACCTGGTGGCTGAACTTTGTGATTTTGTCCTCACCCACAACTATTTCACATTTGGGGACAATATACACCTTCAAGTCAGCGGCACTGCTATGGGTACCCGCATGGCCCCACAATATGCCAACATTTTTATGGCTGACTTAGAACAACGCTTCCTTAGCTCTCGTCCCCTAACGCCCCTACTCTACTTGCGCTACATTGATGACATCTTCATCATCTGGACCCATGGAAAAGAAGCCCTTGAGGAATTTCACCATGATTTCAATAATTTCCATCCCACCATCAACCTCAGCCTAGATCAATCCACACAAGTGGTCCATTTCCTGTACACTACTGTGCTAATAAGCGATGGTCACATCAATACCACCCTATACCGGAAACCTACTGACCGCTACACTTACCTACATGCCTCCAGCTTCCATCCAGGACACACCACACGATCCATTGTCTACAGCCAAGCTCTAAGATATAACCGCATTTGCTCCAATCCCTCGGATAGAGACAAGCACCTACAAGATCTCTATCAAGCATTCTTAAAACTACAATACCCACCTGCTGAAGTGAAAAAACAGATTGACAGAGCCAAACGAGTACCCAGAAGTCACCTCCTACAAGACAGGCCCAACAAAGAAAATAACAGAACACCACTAGCTGTCACCTTCAGCCCCCAACTAAAACCTCTCCAGCGCATCATCAGAGATCTACAACCTATCCTGAAAGATGATCCTTTACTCTCACAGATCTTGGGAGACAGACCTGTCCTCACTTACAGACAACCCCCCAACCTAAAGCAAATACTCACCAGCAACCACACATCACTGAACAAAACCATTAACCCAGGAACCTATTCTTGTAACAAACCCCGATGCCAACTCTGTCCACATATCTATTCAAGTGACATCATCATAGGACCTAATCACATCAGCCATACCATCAGGGGCTCGTTCACCTGCACATCTACCAATGTGATATATGCCATCATGTGCCAGCAATGCCCCTCTGCCATGTACATTGGCCAAACCGGACAGTCTCTACGCAAAAGAATTAATGGACACAAATCTGACATCAGGAATCAAAATACTCAAAAACCAGTGGGAGAACACTTTAACCTGTCTGGTCATTCAGTGACAGACCTGCGGGTGGCTATATTACAACAGAAAAACTTCAAAAACAGACTCCAAAGAGAGACTGCAGAGCTAGAATTGATATGCAAACTAGACACAATCAACTCCGGTTTGAATAAGGACTGGGAATGGCTGAGCCATTACAAACATTGACTCCTGTTTGAATAAGGACTGGGAATGGCTGAGCCATTACAAACATTGACTCTATCTCCCCTTGTAAGTACTCTCACATCTATTATCAAACTGTCTGTACTGGCCTAGCTTGATTATCACTTCAAAAGTTTTTTTTTTTTCTCTTAATTAATTGGCCTCTCAGAGTTGGTAAGACAACTCCCACCTGTTTATGCTCTCTGTATGTGTGTATATATATATCTCCTCAATATATGTTCCATTCTATATGCATCCGAAGAAGTGGGCTGTAGTCCACGAAAGCTTATGCTCTAATAAATTTGTTAGTCTCTAAGGTGCCACAAGTACTCCTGTTCTTCTTTTTGCGGATACAGACTAACACGGTTGTTACTCTGAAATCAGCCAAAAAGGTATGTATTAGATCAAACAATGAAAATAATAGAAGAGCCAATGTATTATACATTTCTCCCCACCTTCATCTAGCTACATTATAAACTCTTTGTTGCAGACTCTCTCTTCTTATGTGTATGTCCAGCACCTACCATCCTGGAGCCCTGATCTTAGTTGGAGTCTCTAGGCTCTAAACAACAATTGTAATAATAAATAATGTGGAAGTATATGTGTTATTGCATGCTAGATGTGTACACATAAATATACGTGTGTATCTGCATGTAGGTGTGGGAATCAGTTTCTACAGATTTATTTTTATAGGTATCTGGACAGGTGTGCATTTCTGTGGTTGTGCTCTATGGATTTGTATTTGGGCTTCAAGAGTGGGCCTTTAATGGACCCATTGCAGCTGTGATAATATGTGGTCCTAATTCCACACATAAAATTACAATAACTTTAGTGAGCAAAAAACATGAAGCTGGTTACGAAAAATGGGAAGAGGGGAGGGAAAGAATCATGAAAACCTTTGTGAAATTTCATTTTTTTAAATTACCCTTTTTGACTAATTTGCTGCCAGCTCTAGTGTCCTGTAACAAATAAAACCTGAACTTAGCATAATACATTTGTCAAAACAATAAATTTGCCTGTTTGGGCCTTTCTGTGAAAATGAGCACTTGAAAGAGGGTGTAGGAGAGCAAGTGATGGAGGGAGGGGGGCAGCCCCCCACCTTCACTAGCAGGACCAAGTACTGATTTTGCCCCAGATCCCTAAATGGCCCCCTCAAGGATTGAACTCACAACCCTGGGTTTAGCAGGCTAATGCTCAAACCAGCCAGCATGACACAGGCTCAGGGAGTGATGGGGGGAAGGAAGCTCTGGGTTTAGGTTGGAAGATGCTTGCTGCAGATTTCAGCATAATGTACCATTCAGCTTCTGATACTGTGGGTCACAGATGGTGACATGATACCTCACACACGAATGACAGAAATCCATTAATAACCCCCTTTGCATCTGTAGTGCTACCACCCTCTACACCAATAGTGCTTAAGTATAAGACAGTACCCCTACTCCATACTAAATATCAGAGCCTGTGGACCAAAAAGATGGTCTCCTCTTCCAGTCTTCTGAGCACCCAAAACATCACCCCTAGAATACAGTTCTTGTTTCCTGGGCACAGAAAATACAGAAAACCTGTTACTGTCTGAACTGTGAAAATTCTGTGTGGTTTGGACAACTGTAGGTCATCCTCACTTACTATACCTCAGTATTCTCTTTGGATTTTGGATCCTCTCCTTCTCTGTCTGATTTCAAGAATCTCTTCTGTTCCTGAAGATGACCACATCTAAACCTGCTCCTCAACTAATGAGTCTGTTGTATGCAGAAGCTGCCTACCCATCCTGGCTGATTGGGTGTAACCAAAGAACCCAACTGCTGAGGGGGTTATGGGAATATACCTGTTATGGACTGTACATTACAGCTTACCACAGAATGGTATGCGAGTCTTAAATGAAAGCCATTGTCATACGGGTCATTAGTATTCTTGGGAGATATATGTCCAGACACTATGTAAGGAGTTATGTATATATACTGGAAATATATTTTACGGTCAGTATCAAGGTAGATTGACAAACAGGTTTCTGTCAAACAAAGAGATGTGTAGTCATCTATTTGGCTGTTGAAATATAAGTTAAGTATTGTCTCATTCACAGTGGGTCACCCCTCACACATCTAAACTGAATGCTGATGAAAGATTGTAAGAATTTCAGAAAGGAATTAACAGGTAGGGAAATCCAGTGGGGAAAGAAAACCTTATCTTGAGAAACACTTCAAAGGTTTGGTGGACTATGTTTGGGGAATAAAGAAGACACCCTGTCATCCTGTACTTAGGGAGTAAATGGACATTGTGTTTATATTTGTGAAAATGAGATCACAACTAGCCGTGGTTGAAATACTGCAGAGGACATTAGGGGTGAGGTAAACTACTTTAGACAGGAGGTTATCCTGGTAAGTTTAATTTCTAGAAAGCATGTTATGATTTTCTTTTATATGTAATCTTTTGTTTCCATTGTCTTACTCACTATCTCTCATATCTTTGATAATAAACTTGTCCTTGATTTCACTAAAAATTATCTAAGTATTGTGCTAATAAGCAAGATGATGATTCTGAGTTGAATAATACAAGTTGGTGAGTACACTGTAACCCTGGGGACAGCAGACCTGGTATTTCTGTGAGTGTTCAGTGGATGAGGGGCTGGACACTACCAGGGAACCCTTCCAAGGGGCTTGGTTCTGGGGTGCATCTATTGTTAACTTGCAAACAAAGTAAGGGATAGTAATGCTCAGCAGAGAGGCTTGGATGGCTAACAGACTGGTGGTGTCAAGGAGCTGACACCTGGCTAAGCACAAGCAAGTGCCTCTCTCACGCTTGAGGCAAGAGGGTAATGAAGTGACTCACTGTTCTGGATACCTCAAGCACCATCACACTGGGATTCCTATATAAAATTCCTATATAACAAATGTTCCTTTTCCAGTTTCTCTTTTTCCTACTCCCCATTTTTAATAGTCTCCCCCACATTACCAGTGCTCATGTCCCCATCTGTATTGTCCGACTCCTGGCTATCAATGGCTCCCGCTTCCTCACCTTGACCCCTTCCCAATCATGTATCAATAAAGGACCAAGTCAGTCCTTCCCTCAAAAGTAGAGAGGCTTTCATTCAAAATGGGGCTTTCATCAATCCTGCAGGATTGCTCAGAACTCTAACCCCCCTGGCTCAGGGAAGGAGGAAGGGTCTTTGAAAAGCTGGGAATGACATCTTTCCCTACTGTTCCAGACCTCTGGGCACTGCCTTCAAACATGTCCACTTTTCCTACATATATTGCATCTAATGCAATCCTTGTGGTCTCAATCTTGGGTGCATTAGAACCACTGCATGTGCACTTCCTCACCCCACAGCCCACACAAAAATGCTCTGTAGAGCCACAGGTAAAACAAGTGCATGGCTGCCTGGGATACCTACAGCTCAGAACTTAAATAAAATATACTGTGGAGATGTTGCAACCCTGGAAAAGTTCGATGGGGCTGTGATAAATTAAGGGGGGGGGAGAGGAGTAGCTCCCTTTTATGGACACCCAGCCAGCCAGTTAAAATCCCTCTTGGTAGCTGTTCTCTACTTGCTTTATCTGTAAAGGGTTATAAAGTCTGACTACATGCATAGGTAAAAGGAAGTGAGTGGGCACCTGGCCAAAAGAGTCAATGGGAAGGCTAGAATTTTTTATAATCAAAACAAGACTCTCCTTTTGTCTGTCTGTGGTTGTTCTCTCTGGAGAGAAGACACAGAGCAGCAATGCTGTAAGAAGCATGCGCCAGGTATGAAAAAATCATCAAATCATACCTAGAAACTACTCATTTGAAACCCCAGATATGTAAGTAGATCAGGAAATGTCTAGGAAGATGCAATTAAGTTTCTTTCTTTTATTTCTGTAAGGCTTGTGGACTCCTCTATGCTAACCCCAGGTGCTTTTGTTTTGCTTGTAACCTTTAAGATGGACCTCAAATAAGTTATTTTGATGCTTAATCCTTAAAATGGTTCTTTTTAAAATCTAGCAATAGTCTGAGTTTTTAGATGTATTTTCTTTCTTTTTTGTTTTTAATAAAATTTACCTTTTTTAAGAACAAGATTGGATTTTGTGTCCTAAGAGGTTTGTGCATATGTTGTTTAATTTCCTTTGTTTTCTTTCTCAGCTCTTCCCCAGAGGGGGGTGAAAGGGCTTGAGGGTACCCCACAGGAAGGAATTCCCAAGTGCTCCTTCCTGGGTTCAAAGGGTTGTTTTTTGATTTGTTTTGTTTTTTCGCATTTGCGTGGTGGCAGCATCTACCCATCCAAGGTCAGAGAGAGAAGCTGTAACCTTGGAAGTTTAATACAAGCCTAGAGTGGCCAGTATTAATTTTTAGAATCCTTGCATGCCCCCACATCTTCTACACTTGCAGTGCCATAGGGGGAATCAGCCTTGACGGGGGCCTATAATTCACCATTCAAACCCTAAATCAATCATCAGCTTTAACTGGAGGCTGTGCCACTTTAATGTAACATGGAATCCAGAGCAGAAGATCTGCTTCATGGATATTTTCATTGTGGAAGAAAGTAGTCACAGGTTTAATCAAGGTTGGGATAACAAAACAGTTACTCCCAATCCCTAATCCCCCTCCTCATTCCAAACTGCTCCCAGAAAAATCCACTAGACTATAAGAGTAAAAGCTGAAACAGAATTCTCTGCTGCCCGGCAGATGTAGCACAGCTTTCAGCTGTGCAAGAGGCAATCCTAACTCTTTGAACAGGAGTCCCAACAATAACATTTCTAATTGGACATTTGTCCCTGTCCCCTGTATACAGCGGTCAAATCATCTATCTCTGCTGAGGCATCCTAAGATAATTTTTCCATTATGAGGAATCTTGCCCAGAAGATCAATCCAGCCAGCTATGACTGCTGCTAGGATTTCTTCCTAGGTGGCCCCTAAGAAGACCCATGGCTGGAAACAGACACCTCAGATCCTTCCTTATTGTCACCATTCCTCAGTTTCTAACTCCCAACAGGTTTTTGTGTTCTCTCATCCCTGTGTTCTCTCATTAGCTCTGGGGTTTCCCTTTGTGTTGCTGGGATCCTCACGGTCAAGCAAAACAAAAAACCACCACTTCAGATTCTAAAAAAATGCCTCTTTTGGAGCACTTTTCCCTCTCGTCCACTCATAGCCTTAATAATCTCCTGAGTGGAGTAAAGCAAATGGAGCTCCTGCAACAGAGGAGACCCCAACACTACCCCCATCTCCACTCACAGGGGAAGAGGAAGCCACATGTGTGGCTGCTAAACTGCCCTTTACCTCTACATTTCTGATCAGCCTGACTGTGTTAAAGTTCCACTGTATCCCTGCCCCTTCTCTAAATCCCATGCAGAATTTAAAATGGCGGTCACGCCCTGCAAACCATCTGCAAGAGTAAGGGGACCTAATCCACACCATCCATAGCCAAAGCTCCTTCTGGCAGCTGATCCCCAACAGCAAGGAGCTTCAAAGCAAGCTCTCTTTCCATTTGAACATATACTCCTATTGCCAGTCTCTTCATCCTCCCCCTCTGTGCAGATCCAAGTCAGTTTCCCCAGCTACATGTACCTTTGGCCTGGGGACACAGGCACCACAGGCACCACAGGAATAAGGCTTATAACAGGGGTCGGCAACCTCTGGCACATGGCTCGCCAGGGTAAGCACCCTGGCGGGCTGGGCCAGTTTGTTTACCTACCGTGTCTGCTGGTTCAGCCAATCTCAGCTCCCACTGGACGCGGTTCACCGTCCCAGGCCAATGGGGGCTGTGGGAAGCAGCACGGGACAAAGAATGTGCTGGCCGCCACTTCCCGGCATCCCCATTGGCCAGGAGTGGGGAACCGTAGCCAGTGGGAGCTGTGCTCAGCCGAATCTGTGGACGTGGCAGGTAAACAAACTAGCCTGGCCCGCCAGGGTCTTACCCTGGCGAGCCGCGTGCCAGAGCTTGCCAAGCCCTGGCTTATAACATCAGCTGATAGCACCACATAGATCCACTGATCTGTTCACAGTGATTTCTGCATCAGTCTCCACACACACAGACGTTTATGCCATCCCATCAGAGAACCAGGGCCGGATTAACTTTTTGTGGGCCCGGCGCCAAACATATTTGTGGTACCCCATTGGGGAAATAGGGCATGTGATGGGGGGGTGGTCCGCAGAGTGAGGGGCCGGTTGGGGGCAATGAGACTCAGCGCAGCAGGAGTGGCCCCACTCAACCCAGCACAAGGGCACTATTTACAAACCCCAAACTGCTAGATGCACACTGGCCTGCCCAGCCCTGCGCTGCCAGCCTGCCCCTTCCACACTGCCCCCCTGCCCAGTGCCCTGCCCTTATGCCAGTACCCCCTCACCCAGAGACTTCTCCCACAGCTCCCTATGCCCAGCGCCCCCTGCCTAGAGACCCCTCCCGCTGACATCCCACCACAACTACACAGCACCCTGCACACCATACCCCCTGCCCAGCTCCCCCGTCCCACAGATCCACGATTGTCCAGCACCCCCTTCCCAGTCCCACCATCACAGCGCCCCATATTCCTGAGGGAATTCTGCATCAAATTCTGGGCATAATATTTTAAAATTCTATTTTTTTTTATAATAAATACATGTGGAAGCTCCACCATGGCAATGGGGAGCATAGGCCACTGGCTGCATGGAGGTGAGAAAATACCCTGCAGCCTTCCCCCTCCCCTGGGATAGGGACTTGGCAATGAGACTGAACCTGACCCTGACACAGCACAAGGGCCATGCCTGCCACAGAAACACCCTGGAGCCCTGCCCCTTTTGTACCAGGCACACCAGATATGAGCAGGGAGGCTCAGCCCTGCAGCAGGATCCAAGTGCAGAGGGACTTAGTGTGGAGGTATCCAGATGGGGGTAGTGTGGGGGGGAAGTCTGGGTGCAGGCAGCTCAGTGGGGGATCTGGATGCACAGGGAGGTGCCAGGTGCAGGGGCAATGGGAGTCTGCAGGGGGAACCAAGTGAAAGTGGTTGGTGCTCAGTGGGGGAGGTGCAGGGGAGGTGGGGTTGTTGTGCTTAAAGTATTGCACAGGATGTTTCAGGGGAATAAGGCAAACACCACATTCATTGTAATACATGCATCAATCAACACTGTATCATATGCATATGATCTATATTACACTCATGCACTCACATACACACACACAAACACACTCCATCTTGTTGTTGTTACCAGCTAGTTGCTCCCCTTAACTTCCAAGGGGATCCGCATGCTGGGCCCCCGTTTCCCCTATCCCAGGGATCAGTAACCTTTGGCATGTAGCCCACCAGGGAAAGCCCCCTGGTGGGCTGGGCTGGTTTGTTTACTTGCCGCGTCTGCAGGTTCGGCCGATTGCAGCTCCCACTGGCCGTGGTTTGCCGCTCCAAACCAATGGGGGCTGCGAGAAGCCACGGCCAGCACATCCCTCATCCTGCAGCCCCCCATTTGCGTAGAGCCGCGATCGGCCGAACCTGCAGATGCATCAGGTAAACAAACTGGCCTGGCCCACCAGGGGGCTTACCCGGGCAGGCCGCGGGCTGAAGGTTGCCGATCCCTGCCCTATCCCCTTCTCTTCCCCATCCCATGTCCCTTCCTTCCCCACTGCCTCTGTCCCCCTGCCCTGCCTGCCCCACCATGGGCACTCACTGTTGTACAAGGTGAAGGATGGCTCCCAGCACACAGAATGGAGCTCAACCAGCACTAGGACCCAGAAGGTGGTGTCCAGCTGCAAAGTCCGGGGAGCTGAGCAGTACCTTCTTTTTTCAGCCTGGCTGTGCAGCGCTGCAGTCACAGAGTTGGTATGCTCGTTCCACCCTCCTCCCCAAGGTCCCACCCCTGCCTCTTCTCTGCCTCCTCTCCCCAGGTGAGCATGCTGCAGCTGTGCTCACCCCCCACCCTCCTGCCGGCAAACAGCTGATCAGCAGGGAGGGGGAGGGTGGGAAGGAAGCAAGCTGTGAGAAGAGGCAGGGAAGGGGGAGCTTGGTGGCCCTACTGCAGCAGGAGCCTCAGTGCCAGGAGCACCAAGCTTCTGCCCCCCGCAGGAGAGAGCGGCGGTGGAGAAGAGTGGGCCTGGTCGGGGCCTCCCTGGAGTGTGGGCCCGGCTCCATGGAGCCATTGACTCCATGGTAAATCCGCTTCTGCAGAGAACTTGTGGGTAGGACAAAGCCTCCTTTCAGCCCCATTATCTGAGACTGCAGTCATCTTGGCAGAAAGAGGGCGTAAGAACTCTCCCTCTCTCTTTCTGTAGCTCAGAAAGACTGAGAACAGAGAGACTTTTGTTTTGGACTTTTAAGATTTGGGAATTCTGAACCATAGTCCTGAGGTAAGGGCCTTTAAATAGATTTCCAACTGCTCCTTTCATGGAGCTTAATTAAAAGGGAGACATACTTATGTTAATTAGTGTGCTTGGTTTCTCATTGCCCTGATCTGTGTAAGCACACTTGTTGACACCCGGGTAGGATAATGTAGGGTGAGGTGTACCTGCAGTACCACATCTGGCCATGAGGGAGGGCATTTGGTGGCCCACCCCTGTACATGAAAAGTGTCCATTACAATGTGCAATGAATATCAATAACAAAAAAGTACACAAATGAACAAGAGGAAAAAATGAGACTATCTTGAAGCTTTGTGAAATTTAAAGTTTTCAATTTGCGTCCTATAGCAGTTTCCTTTTGAGTTAAAAGAGAACCAACCTAGGCTGAAACCACTAAATTTCAGCAGGTCAGAAATACACATTAGACTACTCGCTGTTTTTTTTTATTGAAAACCTAAAACAGGTAACATCCATCCCTACCCACCCACCATGCCCAGATTCCTGTCTTCTTTGGATGTCTTCCAAAATTGTTCCTCACCTCCATTGTTCCTGCAAAGTGGGACAGCTGGCCTGCTGCCCTATTTGTGTCTTCACATGAGCAGAATAAGTTAGATCTGCTTCCCAATATACACCTGGAAACCTTTGGAAGAATGGGCAGTCTGTGTGGACCCTCTGTTCAGCAGCACATCAGGAGAGGGCCTCAAGATGGGATGAAATGCCCCAGTCTACACCACATGGAAGAAAAATCCAAAGCTTCTGTCTGAACCTTAGCCCAGAAAAGTATGAATTGCTCCTGTTCATCTGCAGGAGATGTTGACCCTAATGATGATGTTGTAAATCTCAATGCTAACTATTTAACTGCTGATCAAAGCATAAGCAAAAAAAGATCTACACATTCTACTGGAAATGACATCTCTTTTTGGCACCATGAATGATTGAAGCTTGAGTTATAGACAGTTCCTGTAGGTGTACCACCATAATGAGATCCAATGACTGGAACACGAAGCAAGAGAGGGTGCAACTTTTTAACAGTGAGGGTAATTAATCATTTGGAACAATTTATCTAGGGATGCAGTGAATTCTCCATCACTCAGAGACTTTATATCAAAACTGGATATCTTTCTAAAACATAGCTCAAACAGAAGTTATGGTCTTGATGTAGCAATTACTGGATAAGGTTCTGTGGCCTGTATTATGCAGGAAGTCAGACTAGATGATCATTATAGTCTTCGTCCTAAATTCTATAAATGTACTTTGCTACATGCTGCACACACACACACCCCTGTGCTGCTCCCACAGGTTTGTCTGTCGGCTTGGAACACTGAATGATAGAATAAACAAAGAACATTTACACTGATGTGATTCCAGTGATCAGGTGTCATGTCCCTGTTGCTGTGACGTTAAATTCGCAGCTGTTCTTTGTAACCCTTCACAAATTCTCAGGGTAGAAAAAAGGACAAATATGTACTAAAGCCGCTGATTTGCGGATTAAGCAAATATAGTGAAGCAGCATGTGCCTGTCAATGAAAAACTGGGAGGGAACGGTAGTATCAGCAGCTTCTCCCGTGCGGCTAATGATTGGGTTTAGGGTGGGCTGAGTATATTCACTAACAACATCTGAAGCTGCTGCCTTAAATCTGCTCTCCGCTGCGGTCAGGATCTCTTTCTTGTGCAAAACCGGGATAGACAGAGGGACGTTGGTTCTCTGGTAAAGCTACATTGGGTTGCGCTATTCAGGACCCCTCGCTATGGGCAGCCAGGAAGCAGAGACCCAGGAGACTTTGCAAACCCCAGGTGGGAGTAGTAGAGTTTTTCTTTCAGATCCTGCTCTCTTTAACCTTTTGGGTTGCGGATGTCTTCCCTACTACTCCACCCTTCCCTCCCGCCCAGGAAATAGGGTGACTACTTCACCCAAGCATTGTCCGAACGCTTCTGAAACCCCGGCTGACTTCTTTTGTTTAGATTAGTGGTTTGCGTTTGCTTAAGGTGGGACCTGATTTTTCTGACTAACTGCAACTTTGGGGGCAGAGGACCCGTTTTGTCTGCACTTTTTTTCCCTTTTGTTATTTTTGTAACTAAGCTCTGCAGATCACCCTCTGGCACTTCTTGCCTTTCATGTTTACATCTCACTGTTGAAATTGACCCATTTCCTCTTCTATTCTGGGGTAATGTGTTCAATTGGCTTTTTGTCTTTATGTGAAGTCTAGCTGAAGCTCAGCAGGAGCTTTTTGTCTGTTTATAAAGGCTATGAAGGGATGAACTTGAAAGTTTCTTGCTGGCTATTTAAAAACTCTGACCCTAATTGCGACCCCATCTAAATAATGGAAAGCCTGGCTAGTGGAGCCTGAAGCCAGACATGTTAAATAACTATCTTACTGCACCTTGGAAAAGGAGCAAAAGGGTATCTGATTTTTCTGGGAACTCTCTTCTGGCCTCAACCTCATTCTGGAGTGCAAAATATCAGGAACACTTAAAATATACACCTGGAGGAGTGGAGAGAAAGAAAGCAAGTAAATTTAAATAGTATCTATTGCAAACTTTCCTTGAAGGATACAAAGAGCTGGCAGATGACCTACACCTGTATCTTGAATGTTTCTTACATCTTTATTTGTAAGCTGATTGTTTCTGGGCTGTAAAACAAAGTGTATGTGAGGGATGAGGTGCAGACTTTTTATAGTACATTAATACTGCGTAGATAAAACACTGCAACGTTATATGTTAGCTGTCTGATCAGGCAGCCTCTACTTAGATGGTCAGTTCTCACTCCCACAAGTAATCCAATTCACTTCTGTGGGGCTATGTGTGAGTCGCAGTGGCAGATTCTTTTGTCATTGATGCTGCAAGCTGCTCACTGTGGAAAAACACTGGGAGACTCTCAGAAGTCAAAGGGACTCTGGGTGCAAGAGGCTATACAGATAGGGTTGTGGGGAGGGTTTCACTTAGGCTATGTCTACACTGCACTTTCCTCATTAAAACTTTTGTCTCTCAGAGGGGGAAAAAAACCTCGTTGGGGGGTGGTTTTATTTTGTCAAGAAGAGTGGCTACACTGCTTACCTTACAGCAGCACCGAGGCTTGTAAGCTGTGCAGTGTAGACATAGCCTTGTAAAATGGTGGGTTTTATTACTTTTAATGGCAGAACATCAATTACCTTTTCCTGACCCATAGGTTTAGGTTACTAATTCCGAATTCCTGGAGGGCACATCTTTTGTAAACAGACAGCTTGAAGTTGTGCCTAATACAAATGTCTTTAGTTCTAGAAAATGGCAGACCAGAAGTTCCCAGTGAAGAGTCAAGCAGATTTACCAGAGATCAGCTCTTCACAATGGCAGCAACAGCTTGTTTAAACTTCAGTTCAATGATTTGCTATTCAATCCTGGGGCCCTTTTTTCCAAGAGAGGTAAATCAATGTACAGCTCTGCAGACTATTATTCAAATTACCTGTGTATTTTGTAGAACTTAAAAAAAAAAAAAATCAGAAATAACTTTATAAAAAAAGTAATCAGATCATTTCTATTGCAGCATCACCCTTAGAGGCTACATATGAGCTCAGGCCCCTATTGTGCCAGGCACTGTAAGAGACCGTTCCTGTCCCAAAACACTTGCAGCCTATTTTAGATGAGGCAGACAAACTGTAGAGAGAGGTGAAGTGATTTGCCCAAGGTCTTGTAGCTGGTCAGTAGGAAAACCAGGAATAAAACCCAGGTCTCTTGACTCCATTCCAATGCCTTATCTTCTGGATCACTCTCTTCCCTCCCCTCCCCCATCCACTTATGACTTCCCCCTCAGTCTTTCCCAGGTTAAAGTTTGCCAGGCTGGCAGATAGGAAAACCACCTTTACTGTCATATTAAATTGAGCAAACTTGATGTGCAAGTTGAGAGAGAAAAATAAATGTATGTAGAGCCCCATGAAACTTCAGAGTAATCATTTTAGAGCAAATCCATTGCTCAGAGAGAGAGAGGGGCAGGCCCTGGTCAGTTGGACAGATCATCCCCACCTGGGGCAATGCCTACAAGAGAGGGCTAAGGGTTTTCTCCTGAAACATTCCAGTGTTCCACCCACCTGCTGCATGGAGTGATCTTCAAAGCTTGCCCCCAGATGCTGCATAGTCACCAGGATCTGTGAGAGGCTAGTGCTCTCTGTGCAGAGGCCTTGTACCTCTGTTCCAGTGCTGGAGTCACCGTGGTTCTCTTCCCCTCTGGCTGTGTAGCTCCAGTGGAAAGGAAAAGTAAAGTGACTGAACATATTACCTCTTCCCAGGTAATTTCTATAAGGCCAGAGGGGAGATGTTGTTGTCTTCCCCCTGCCCAGTCCACACCTCATCCTCTGCATGGATCCCAAATTCGCAGGGTGTCCTCTGTGGCATCCTGGGATATGTGGGTAGGGGAACCATGCTGTGGAGACAGCAGATTCCTTCATTTGCCCCTTTCTTGCAGAGGGGATGAGGTCTCTGCACATCAGGTTCCACCTGCGTATGAACTTGGGGAATGCGTTCTGTCCCTGGGTAAGGTCCTACTATCTGACCTGTAGTGCAAAACAGCAACTTAGAATTTCCATCCTTTACACCTGCTTCCACTTGGAATAGATGCCGCTTCTGCTCCCGACTACAGAAATACTGAATTGTGGTGCCAGGTGATTTTAAATTGCTGTAGAGTTACTGCTGAATCTCCCACTCCTTTTTTTTTTTTTAATGCTTTGACTGTACTGGCAGGTACAATGAAAGAAGGATAAAGATGTAAGACTTGAATAAAAGTATTTTACCTAATGCTATCATTTTCCTTTGTGTACTGAGGTCTTTTATGGACAAAAAAAAAAAGTCTGGCTGTCATGATGTTTCCTTTTACAGGCAGAGAAAAAGGGTGCCAGTGATACGGTTGTCGGACTGATTTTTGGATGCTTTGCTTTATCTAATTTCTTGACTTCTTTAATATTAGGCAATTATGTAAGTATGTTTACAGTTTTCAGTACTGACGTAATTATGGAATAGGACCTAACAACCTTACGCAGAGTGTGGTCCAGTTAAACCAATTTGACTGCTGACATATATAAGTTTGCTCTTTTAAGCAAGTGAAAAGATACATATTGGGTCAGACCAAAGGTCCATCTAGCCCAGTATCCTGTCTTCCAACAGTGGTCAATGCCAGGTGCTTCAGAGGGAATGAACAGAACAGGTAATCATCAAGTGATCCATCTGCTGTTGCCCATTCCCGGGTGTTTAGTGGTCAGGAAAAACTAATTATGTGCACTCTGAGACTCACTCCATACTCTAGTAAATGTATTTATGTTGTCTTCCTATCTTCCAATTGCTTTTACAGACATCCATGCTCTTCCTTTAATGAAAAGCCTGGACACCTGTAAATTCAGCTAGAAACAAGGAAGATGTTCAGCAGAATGAGACTAAGTTGCTCTGCTTACCATCAGCAAGTACTCTACAGATCACAGTAGAGAAGCTGCTCTTTTTTTTTAAAAGAAGGCAGGTTTTCTCTGACTGCACATTCAGCCAGCTGGGTTAGGAGCAATAGTCTGTGCGCTGTTTTTACAGCCCTGAGTTCTCAGAGGCAGACCTCCTGGGAGAAGAGGTCAAAACTAGGACTGTCAAGTGATTAAAAAAATTAATCGTGATTAATAGCACAATTAATCACACTATTAAACAACAATAGAATACCATTTAAATATTTTTGGATGTTTTCTACATTTTCAAGTATATTGATTTCAATTACAACACAGAATACCAAGTGTACAGTGCTCACTTTATATTTTGGATTACAAATATTTGCACTGTAAAAATCAAATCATATTTTTCAATTCACCTAATACAAGTACTATAGTGCAATTTCTTTATCACAAAAGTTGAACTTACAAATGTAGAATTATGTACAAAAAAATGCATGCAAAAACAAAACAATGTAAAATTTTAGAGCTTGCAAGTCCTCTCAGTCCACCTTCTTGTTCAGCCAATCGCTCAGACAAACAAGTTTGTTTACATTTGCAGGAGATAATGCTGCCCTCTTCTTATTTACAATGTCACCTGACAGTGAGAACAGGGGTTCTCACGGCACTGTTGTAGCCAGCGTTGCAAGATATTTATGTGCCAGATGCACTAAAGATTGATATGTCCCTTTATGCTTCAATCACTATTCCAGGGGACAAGTATCCATGCTGATGATGGGTTCTGCTCGATAACAATCCAAAGCAGTGTGGACTAACGCATGTTCATTTTCATTATCTGAGTCCGATGCCACCAGCAGAAGGTTAATTTCTTTTTTGGTGGTTCAGGTTCTGTAGTTTCCACATAAGAATGTTGCTCTTCTAAGACTTCTGTAAGCATGCGCCACACCTCATCCCTCTCAGATTTTAGAAGGCACTTCATATTCTTAATCCTTGGGTCAAGTGCTGTAGCTATCTTTAGAAATCTCACATTGGTACCCTCACTGCAGATTTGACAAAACTTAACGAAAGTGTTCTTAAAATGAACAAAATGTGCTGAGTCGTCACCCGAGACTGCTTTAACATTAAGTATGTGGCAGAAAACAGAGCAGGGGACATACAATCCTCCCTCAAGGAGTTCAGTCACAAATATAATTAATGTGGTGCGTGTTGTGTTTTTTTTTTTTTTTTACAAGTGTCATCAGTATGGAAGCATGTCCTCTGGAATGGTGGCCGAAGTATGAAGGGGCATATGAATGTTTAGCATATCTGGCATGAAAATACTTTGTAATGCCAGCTACAAAAGTGCCATGCACATAACTGTTTTCACTTTCGGTGACCTTGTAAATAGGGCAGCATTATCTCCCATAAATGTAAACAAGCTTGTTTGTCTGAGTGATTGGCTGAACAAGAAGTGGGACCGAGTGGACTTTTTTTGTTTGAGTGCAGTTATGTAACAAAATCTACATTTGTAAGTTGCACTTTCACGACAGATCACACTACAGTACTTGTATGAGGTGAATTGAAAAATACTATTTCTTTATCATTTTTACAGTGTAAATATTTGTAATAAATAATATACACTTTAATTTCAATTGCAGCACAGAATACAACATATATAAACATCCCATATATTTAATACATTTCAATTGGTCTTCTATTGTTTAACAGTGCAATTAAAAGTGTGATTAATTGCCATTATTTTTTAATCTCAATTAATTTGAGTTAACTGCAGTTAGTGGACAGCCCTAGTCAAAACTGTGGCCAGAATATGCTGTAATCAATCTCTTTTTGGAGTATCTTCTTTTAATTTCAATTTTGCCTGTCTTTTTGTGACTAGTACTCAAAGACTAGTACTAGCTACACTTTTTTTTTTAAGTGTGTTAAGAGTATATTGTCTTTTGCCCCCCCTTTTTTTTTTGGGGGGGGGAGGAGGAGGAATAGTACTTTTCAATGAGAGTGGCATTAGACATCTAGTGTTTCCAATGGGAAGTCCCTTCAATTTACAAGAAAAAGAATAAAAGCCCTTACCGGTAAAAAGTGGCTGCCAATAATGGCCCATACACCTGACTTTTTAAAGTGGTGCCACAGCAAAGGACCCTGCTTAAAGTGCTGCCCTTTTTGCCCATGACAGAATGATCTTTTCCCTGAATAATTAGCCTTTCACAGATCCTGTGTTTACTGCCTTCTGGAGCTTACATGCCCTGAGCTGCATACCCTGTTGTCTTGGGTTAGCTGCTAGTATGTTAGATAGATGAGCAAATGGAAACAGCCATTTTAATCAGCTCCCCATTGCCTACCTTAATAGCACCATTACTGCCTGCTATAGGCAATGCTGGATGTATGTGAGTCACTCTATCTAATCAATATAAGAATGCTGGTGCATTCTGCCACTGTACAGAGGCTACAGCAAATGGCAGTGAGAGAGTTAGCTCTACCAGTGACTTACTGTTGGGGAAAAGTAGGTTAAGTCACTTAACCATTTAGAATATTTTTAGGTTTGGTTACAAGCTAAATGTGGGGGGAGTCTGATTCTCTGCCTTTGTTCTGTCAATGACTTTTCTAGAGCGTGCACACAGTGTTTTGATTTCATAACAAAACTCCCCAAATAAATTTCCTTGATTAAAATTGGACTGGAAGTAATTAAAATGTAACATTTATTCTTCACCAATTGCAGCTTGTACAAATTGGAGCCAAATTCATGTTTGTGGCTGGGATGTTTGTCTCAGGATGTGTTACAATTCTGTTTGGGTGAGTGTTTTCTTGTTTCTAGTGTGCAATTTGCATTGTGTTCTAATCATATGGAAAAACAGATGGTCTTGCTGTTCAAACTCAGGGCTAGAAGTCAAAAGATCTCAGCTCTGTTTCTGACATTGGGCCGATGACTTAACTTCTTTGTCTTAGTTTTCCTTCTCTGTAAAGTGGGAATAATACTTACCTAACTCCGGGGGCTGAGACCCTCGGCTGGAAGATGCCATAAATGCAATTCGCTATTTAGTTATTGGAAAAACCTCAAGTAAGTATGGTAATAAGTACATAAACAATCTACCTCACAAAATGGGATTTTTAATTGTTTTAAATCAATTTGGAAATTGGAAACTTTGCCTGGCAACTGTAGGTTCTAAGGCACCAATTTGTGCAACATGTAGGCTTTATTTTTTAAAAGTGTCTATTTCACAATGCTGTGAAATCAAGTTCAGCTTTGTGGGGATGCTGCTTGGCAAAACTATGAAGAGCAACAGAGGAAGGCACTGGAGTTCTTCACAGGGGAGAAGGATGCTGTGTTTGGCCCTCTGCCCCCAAAGGGGGTGGGGGAGTTGGAGGAGGGCTAGAGATTTTCCCACCCCTTCCCAGAAGCAGGTGGGAGATGATAGAACTCGCCTTTTCCCATTCAGGCACTAGGGGTATGTCTACACTGCATTGTCAGCCTGAGTCTATAGGATCTGAGACTGCAGACTCTGTCTTTTGCATCCACACTGCATAGTGAACCTAGGCTTACAATTTCTGGACCTGGGTCTTGCAATCATGCTGACACATCCATACTGTGCTACACTGATCCCAGCCCAACATTATTCTTGGGGCATATTCCAGGCTTCCTAGTGCAGCCTCTAGCTGTAGCCATTCTAGGCCTTATTTCACTGTGTATTGTGGGAAAACTTGACTGTCCATCCTACGGCACTTGACTGGAAGTTGTCTCAGCCTGCCAACACATCCAGCTGAGCCATCTTTGGGTCTACACCCCCCAAGAACCAGAGCCACAAACATGGGTGAAGCACCATGGGAAGAACTGGTCTAGCTTGCACTTTCCCTCCCATGTCAGGAAATGGTAGAGTGTCCATGAGACGCTGGTGGATATTTCGATAGAGTGTGTGTTTGGTTTGTGTGGTGGGTTTTTTTTTTTTTTTTTTTTGGGGGGGGGGGGGGGGGGGGTCCTACTGGAGGCACCTCTCAGAGGGGAATACAGATGTAGCAAAGTCCAGCTGGTGGGTGCTGTTAATGATTCTTGCTATAGCTGCAGATTTTCCCCATATGTTGACTGGTGCTTCTGGAGCAGGGCCATGAGAACAGACTAATGGGATCAGATCATGTGGACTTGGGATGCCCAGCAGTGTCTCCAGAACTTTCACATGAAGAAGCAGATGTTTCTGGAGCTTTGTCAGCAGCTTGCCCTGACTCTTCAGCATCAGGACACATGCTCTGGACCAGCCTGGCTCCCTCACAAGGTTGCTATAGCCATCTGAAAGAAGCTCTATCCCTGTCTGCTACAGATCCATGGCTAACCAGTTTGGTGTTGGCAAATCAATGGTAGGAGCTGTGCTGGTGGATGTTTGTGTGGCAATTGGAACTGAGATTTACCCAAAGGTTAGTGGGCATAAACAAAGTCCCTGAAATAATTTTGAGAGAACGGACTTTCCAAACTGCACTGGGGCATGGATGGGACTTGTGTCCTTAGTTTTCTCTCCTCAAGGAGCACGAGTGCATAAATGACAAGTGATACAACTTGATCATTATGGAAGCCCTGGTTGACCACAGAGGCTAATTCATGGATGCCAATGTGGGCTGTTCTAGCAAAGTGCATGGTGCCAAGGTTTTCTGCAGAACAGGACTTTACCTTAATGGACAGGCTGGGACACTATTCCCACTGAATGAGGTGGTCCTAAATAGAGTAACTGTCCTCACTGTTGTTCTAGGGAACTCTATGTATCCCTTATGGTTTTTGAAACAGTACCCTGATCTCAGAAGGCCTGGCAAAAGAAAGTTAATTACACCTTCAGTAGCTGTAGAATGGTGGTTCAGTGTACGTTTGGCAGATTGAAATCCTGCTATGGCTGTTTACTGGCTCATTTGGATGCTAGTGTTATGCTGTCCACGTTATTGTGGCTTGCTGTGCTCTTCACAACATCTGCGAGCTGAGCCATTTCTTCAGGTGTGCACTCAGGCTTTTACTGGATTGCTAGACCAGTACACCTATCATAATGGAATCAGGATCCACATGCACCATGGAAATCAGGGATGCTTTGTGCAGCCACAATATGGGCTTGCCTCACACCATGGTTGAGGGGAATAGTAAGTGTGTGAATATATGCAAATAGTAATGTGAAATATCATCTGTGGTGTGATGGATCCCTTCACACTTCCATTACCACTGAGGGATTCTCAATGAATTTAAATGTATGGATGCAATGGAATATATGGTGTTCTTTACTGTATAAAATGGGCATGTGCCTCAGCCCACTGTTTTTTGGATTGCTGTTATGTAGTTCTTATTTAGTGAAGGTAATAAACAGCTATCATGATGCCACATTTTTGTGCAAACACAACACTTTAATTCTAGACATGGTTTTAATAAAAACAGACAATATTAAACTACTAGCCAGCCCAGCTGCCATCAAACTCCCAATACCGGGGGAGGAATTGCAAAAAACCGTGCGTGGTGCTCATTAAATCACTGCCAAAAAAATGAACAATTGTGACACTCATTGGTGGCTCACTGCTTTGTGTCAGTGACTCTTATCAGACCTGTCCAAGTCACTACACCTTACAGGTTGCTGTCATAGTATTTGTCTTTTTAAAGAAGATTGTGTGAGATGTCAAATAACAGCTTATACCGTACTGGTCATTCTACGCATTGTGAGATGCATCTGCAGATATTATTCTCAAGAAGTTGTATGTATAAAATATGTAACTATTCTGTTTTAAAATGTTACTAGACAGGGTTGATAAACTAGTTTCTCCCAGATAAAGGAATATTGACGTACCGATGTGCCTACATATCTGATGTAAAATTAAGCACTGTGAGAGCCAAAACACAATGGGAACAATATCTGCATGTAAGTCACCAGGAAAAGCCAGGTTGATTTTTGGGGGGAGGTGAGTAATTAGCATGAGAAGATGGGTTTACAATGCAGTGTAGACATACCCTAGAGATACTGGAGATTCTTATATATCAAATACATGCAAAAGCTGGAGCACCCAAGCAGGTCCTGGGACAGCTCCTTCCACAGCACCTGAGAGTGAAAGTGGAACTGAGCTTCTCATCAGGACACTGTCCCTGGACTCTGATGGAGGGGGGAGAGCCTGCATTGGCTGCTAGGTGTCTAAACTTTTCAAACTCTTTCTTTATGTGATAGGCAGGTAAGAGTTATTCCCCATTTAACAAAGGGCAAGTGACTTGCCCTGTGCTTTGACCGCTAGACCATATTGTTTAAAATTATCATTTTGGTTTGGTTTGTTTCATTTTGTTTTTGTTTCTTTGTTCTTTCAGTATGTTGGATAGAGCACCTGATGGACCAGTATTCATTGGTTTGTGTTTTCTGGTTAGAGCGATGGATGCCATAGGCTTTGCTGCAGCAGTGACAGCATCATTTTCTATTCTAGCAAAGGCTTTTCCCAATAATATAGCTACAGTAATGGTATGTACAGAACTATACATTATAGCCAAATGTCCAGAATAAGTGTTTTAATGACTCTCATATCTTTATGCATTTTTGTGTACCAGACAGCCACTGTAACCCTACAGCTCATGTCAGGTGTCTAATATAAGCTCCTCCAATTTAAAAAGCCTGACAAAAATCTCTAATTTGAATTAAAAAACGATATATGCCTGGATTGAATAAATGATTCAGGTGCAAAAAAAGTTATGCAGGTCCTGGAACAATGGAAGGAATAAAGATGTAAAACTGAGCTAATTCAGTAACACATACAGGACTGTTAAAATAATAAAAACCTTGATGTCTTTCTGAGGATTAGTTGAGGAGAGATTATTATTATTTTTTTTAATTATATTGTTGTTGTGATCCGTTTACCAGCCTTGTTTGAAACATGGGTAGGATATTGACAGACAATGTACAACTTGAAAGCATTTTAAAAATGCAACCACTTAATCTAGTCTTCATGGAAACTGAATTCCGTATGACATAACACAACAAAGGGAAATGTCTTGGCTTATCATATAGCTTTCTGCTTCAGGATCAATCTGCTTTAACTAGGCGCTTCAACAAGGAGTTAAACCATTACATCTGGGATTTTTTTTATTCTAAGGTTCCTCCATTCTAGTGGGGACTGTTGCAAAGTGCCCTATGCTGTTGTGTCTAGCTGCATTGGTGATGGCTTCACTAGGAGTAGACCCAAGGGAGGGCATGCTGACCCAGCTTTGCATGATACTAATGCTGTGCCCTTGCTTTAAAAACAGCAAGTCAGTAGCAAGAGGAGGAGGGATCAAAGAAGTGGATATGGCTGGAGACTTGGAGAAGGAATTGGTGCTGCTGTTCAATTAGATAGAAGTAATCATAATTTTTTGTGGGGGGTGGAGTGCGTGTGGGAGAACTAAATAAAAGTTTACTTTAAATCTTAAACCCTCCATCTCCTTATACCAGGCTCCAGTTCACAAAGGTACTTTAAAGGTGGACTTGCTGAACTGGGGCCCCTGTCACCTGTCAGTCTTGTTTCTCCATGAGAGATAACACTGAAGGGCAGACTTATCTCCGAAATCTGTGAAAATAACTAGTCATAGTTTGCTGTTAACACAGCAAAAATCTCAGAAGTAGACTACCACACAGACACTACAGCATTGTGACATAAAAAACAAAAACTGCCCTGCCCCCCCCCCTTCCCCAAGCAAATTAACTCAAAGGAGACCGAGTAGAGACACAAGTCTGATATACATTTAAGTTTTACCCATATTTTAATTATGGGTGGCATTTTTTTAACCAAAATAGTTATACTGGCAAAAGCCTTTGTGTAAACAGTAATACAGTATAAAGGTGATTTCTATCAGTGCAGTTTTTCTCCTTCCTGCATAGGAATAATGATGCTGGTGAAAGCACTACCCATATAGTGTAAGCAGTACATCTTTCTAGTGTAAACATACCCTTATGTGAGCTTTCTTGTCACTGTTCTATTACTTCCCAGTGGATATTATGGCTAACTACTTTTTCCTGAAGAGAGAGAGAGGAAGAAAATTTTTTTAGTCTAAGTATAGATTGATCCAACAATGTAACTGAAGGGTAGTCAATTATTTTTGTCAAAGTCCATTTTTTTTTTGGGGGGGGGGTTAAGGTATAGTCATGGTCCAGACTCCAGAGAAGAAAATAAATAATAAAAATATGATAGATAAATAGATTTTTGAGGTCCATTCAAAAGCATCTGATGGCCTGGGTGTGATCCGCAGTCCACCTATTGACTACCCCTGATGGGGACTAATAGTATTGTAAGAGGAGACTAAGTCCACATAGGTCCCCTTCATCCTATTTTTTGAGGTAGCCTCTGATAAAAGAAACCAAACTTAGTGGGTCAAACATACCCATTTTGTGACTTGATGGACTTCATTAGATAGATGCAGGGGCTGAACTTGACCAATTGTATATAGGTAAAAAAGTGCTTCAACTTGAGGCATTTTTCACCCAAGCCCCAAAGAAGTGACTTGATGATGATCATCTGCAATATGTTTACAAAATTGCATTCAAACCTGAAGGGGAGAACTTAGTATTTGGGAAATGTAGTCACTTCATTGCTGGCCTCTCTGCAGATGTACTGGGTATATGGAACAGGAATGGAAGTGTTTTGCCCCAGAAACTAGGTATGTTAGGCAGTACTTGAGTAGCTAATACCAAAATATAAGAACTATACTTGGTCCTGTCCTCTCTGTGCTGAAATAAGAGGATCAAATTGCTTTTACCTAGACAACTTTCCAGACTCCGTTTGCTGTCCTTGCATGTGAAAGTGGTTGTTGATGAATCTGATTTGTTCTAGCTCTTGATCAATGACCGAGCCTTGCTTCTATCTAGCCAACCTCCTCACACTGGATGCTCCTCATAGGAAGTGGTTTGTCTCCAGACTGTTGCTGAAGAATTCGGATGCACCCAAAAATTGATGTTTGTTCTCTCTCTCTCTCCTCTTTAGGGTAGTCTTGAAACATTTACAGGGCTTGGACTGGTGCTGGGCCCACCTATAGGTGGCTTTTTGTATCAGTCCTTTGGCTATGAAGTCCCTTTCAGAGTACTAGGATGCATAGTGCTGATCCTGGTGCCGCTGAACATGTACCTCTTACCAAAATACGGTAGGCTCTTTTTCTTCCACTTCCTTTGATTAATATTTCAAATTTGAGATGGATGGATAGATACATACTCCAGTAAAATATTTTAATTCTTCATGTGTGTAACTATCTGTATGAGATTCCAGAGCTGGATCAGGCATAAGAAATCTTATGGCAAAATTGCAACGGATTTTAATGTTGCAGGATCAGGTCCTTGCTGAACATAACTAAAAATCATGGATGCACATGGCTTGGAATGAAGCAAATATCTTCTGTCCATCCCTGTAAATGCTAGCTTCCTCTGTTGCATTGAAATGCAGTGAGACTTTTCTACATGTGTCTTAGTTTTGGGACTGGAAATGATCAGTTGTCTTTACTTAGTAGCATTTTGAGGCTAGTTGGAGTCTTATAGTACCAAGGACAAAGGGATTCCTATGTATTGTATTCCACACAGTGCAAGATCTAATTAACACATGGAAGAGAATCCAGCTGCATGCAGTACTTTTGAACTCTGATGCATTTTGGGGAGAAAAGGTAGCTAGAAAGTAACTGTCCATATAATGACAGGTTTCAGAGTAGCAGCCATGTTAGTCTGTATCCGCAAAAAGAACAGGAGTACTTGTGGCACCTTAGAGACAAGTAATCCTGTTCTTTGTCCATATAATATGAACAGCCTAATGTTAGAAGGTAGTCATCACCAGATTGCTGGAGGATAAAACTAATGGAACAGTTCAGATGTGATAACTTTGGAGGATAAGGACTGCATAGCTAAATATTTGAAGCTTTATAGAAAGCCCACAAGGGAGGAGATGGTAAAGTTTAAAAAATCACAGGAGAGGAAGCACCGCATATATAATAAGTGTGTATCCTGCTTGTTACCACTACATGGGATATGCTGGTTAACCATTTGTCTGTCTTCAAAAGATGTTTATAGCTTGGATATAAATACTCTGAATTATGCAGCTTTGGAATTCTGCTATGTGGAAATCATTCTACAATAGTCCTAGGTTTTGATCTTGTAGATAACGCATATCAGTAGCAGTCTCATAGTACACACACTGAGATTGTGCCCATATTGAAGTGTGTTCAGGAACGAGGCAATGGAATATAACTTAAAAATGAAAAGACTAGACAAGACACATTTCAAATGCCATTGTGATGAGTGCATATCCAAGGTGCAGGAAGCCTGATCAGGTAACTGCATGCACATGCTAATTGATTTGGTTTGACAATTGACAATCTTTTTTTGTTTTGGTAGCACGTGTCTGAACTAGGAATACCATGAAAAGGGAGAACTTCCACATGTGGTTTTATGATGTACAATGTGTTAACTTTTTTTCTGGCCATTAAAAGAAAATAACTATCTAGTTTGATCTTCTGTAATGGCAGATGATGTACTGTAGAGAGATGGCTGTATTTCATATTTTTGCCTAGTCACTTAATAGACAATAGCCCAATTACTTTAATTTAAGATGAAGGCATTAAGTAGGAAAATTTTAAGTTCTGCTTTCTTCATTTTTTTTTTCCCTCTGTCATTTGTCTAGCTTCCAATTTTGGAGGCTTTTTAAAAAAAAAAACTGATCTTATAACAATGTCCAACCATGAGCTGTAACACTCTAAATTTTGCTTCAATTTGTTTGAGATTCCCACTGCTTTGAAGATGGTTGTGAGAGAATACTGAATCTTGGAAATAAGAGTAGGTTATGAGCATATCAAATTAAACACAATCCATGCTACCAAAAGAACACAGTTTCTTTTCTTCTCTTAAAACAGATGCAGTCGCTACCAAGGAATCATTCTGGATGCTCATTACTCTGCCAAAAGTTGTATTTCTCTGTTTTACTAGATTTTCACTAAGTGCATGTTTAGGCTTTCTGGATCCCACTATGTCACTGTTTGTTTCAGAGAAGGTGAGTCAT
Organism: Trachemys scripta elegans; assembly: GCF_013100865.1. NCBI lineage: Eukaryota > Metazoa > Chordata > Testudines > Emydidae > Trachemys > Trachemys scripta. The sequence continues at coordinate 105,722,205 of NC_048300.1, forward strand.
CTTAATGTGCAAGAGATGGGTTAATGACTTCAGCAATATGGAGTACTTTAATCCAAATATTTTAAAATTAATGTCCTAATAAATTTTATTTTATCAAATGTGCTTGTCATCAGCATTAGCCAAGCTTAATACTGTATTGTTGACTTGCCATTCAGAGTAATTTGATTTCCGCAGTGCTGGGCACTAGTAGCTCCTATTAACTTCATTTGGAATTATGGGAACTCAACAGCTATGAAAATCCATCCCATGCTCTCTTTTAAAAATGTTTTTTTCCCCCCATTTTCCAGTTGCATAAGATCCTTCCCTAAGGTATTCAAATGGTGACTGCAACTCTCCCTTTCATGCACCCCGTCTATCAGATAAAATGAGTAAATGCTTTGTCTGTGGGATAATAGTCACTGTGACAGAACATTGTCCTAAGCAAAAGCATCTTATTTCGGGGTTAAGCTGTTTTGGCTCCACCTCTGCTTGTAACAACACAAAACACTTAAACTGTTTCAATAGTCTATTCTGAAGACACTATCTTGGCCTTGTCACTTATCCATTAAGATGGATAAGTGACACTTATTTGTATGCTTGCATGACATGCTGAAATAAAGTGCATACTAACAAAATCATTAGGTATGTATTAATGTTGTCATTGTGTTTCCCCATCAGGGAACTTGAAAACCAAGCTTAATTGCACCTTTGCCAAGTGCCAATTTTTTTCCTGATTCTTACCTACTTACTGTCTCTGGATAAGTATGAACAGATAATGCATGTGTGAATGGCAGGAGGGTTCATGTTCATGTGATTGGGTAAGATGAGTATTTACAGACTTAAAGGTTTCAATGGAAATAGCTGCAATCTTGGAATATTTGAATTGACTGAGCTCTTCAAATCTAGAATTGTGAATTGTTGATGCCATTGGGCTATAAAACTAGGGAAAGGCAAATGGCAAGTGAACAAAGCCTACTCTACAATATTCTAACTTCTCATTCTATTGTTTTTGCATCAGTGAGACCCCTTTCCTCTACCTCCCATACCCTGTTCTGAATCCCTCTTTATATCACAGAGACAAAGTGGGTGAGATGACCTTTTATGGGACCAACTTTTGTTTGGGGGAGGGTGGGGGAGGAGAGAGAAGCTTTTGAATTACACAAAGCTCTTCTCCAGGTCTGGGAAGTGTATTCAGAGTGTCATAGCTAAATACAAAGTGGAACAGGTTGTTTAGCATAAGAAGTTAATACATATTGTAAGGGAACATTCAAGGTGAAGTGGCCCATTAACATCCCTGCAGTCATAGGACAAAAAAGTGGAGTTAGTGGGTTACAGATGGTTGTAATAAGCCATAAATCCAGTGTCCTTTATTAAGACCTTGATTGTAGTGTCTAGCAGCATTATGAATTTAAGCTCCAGGCTCATCTTTTGAAGGTGTTGTGCATGTTTCCTTTGAGGAGGAGGTCTGAGAGGTCAGATATGGAGTGATGATTTTGTGAAAAGTTTTCACCCATATGTGATAGTGTTTTTGTCTTATCACTTTTCTGTGCAAGTTTATTTGACAGCATAGTGATTGTCTGGTTTCATAGTGATTGTCTGGTTGTTGGGGCATTGAGTGCACTGGATGAGGCAAACCACACATTGCAATAGGCATGTGTAGGACCCCTGGATCTTGAAAGGTGTATGTTGTTCCTTCTGTTGTTCTGGCAGGGTCTGGTGCCATTTTGAGTTGGTGGGCCCTAGTCTGTGGGGAGCTTGCTTCTGATGAGGAGCTTAGTGAGGTTGTGGGGGAGGGGATTGTTTCAAGGCCAGAAGAGAGGGTTCAGGAAATATTTTTTTCGGGATGTGGTCCCCATTGAGCATGGGTTGTAATTGTTTAATGATGCCCTATAAGGGTTCCAGTGTGGTGTGATAACTGACAAGTGGGGATATGCAATCAGAATTTTTGTTTTTCTGTAATGGAGCAAGCTCTCTCAGGCTATTAGGGAGGCCTGTTCTGTGATATAATCCACTCCTCTGGTGGACTGTCCTTATTTAGTGAAGGTGGTTTTAAGTGTGTTAAGGTATGTATCTCTGACTTACCACAGAATATGCTTTGAGGGGAATCTGATGGCCTGGCTGTAGGTAACCGATTTCTTGGTGTATCTGGGGTAGTTACTGGACCTGGGTAGGTAGGTATGGTGATCAACAGGTTTGTTGCATATAGCAGTCTGTCAGGTTTCTTCTGGAATATGTGAGGGGCAAGAGATGGTTCTTCAGTTTTTCTGAAGTCCTTTTGCAGAATTATTTAGCATATTTGAAGTTGTATATATTGGTCAGAGGGCTATAGATGATGAGCCCTCTGGGGATGATGTTTTGTTTCTTGCATTTACTCAGGAAGTAAATGTCGCTGTTTAAGTGTGGTTGTGTTGAGGAATTTCCATTTCAGTGGCAAAATTCAGTATCTTCCATTGTTGTTTGACTTGTTCCCAGGATATTAGAGAGACATAGTGGAAGAAGTAATAGCTTTTACTGGACCAACTTTTGTTTGGAGAAAGAGACCTACAACCCCAAATATGGTGTGCAGCTCTGCAGAAGGACTTCAGAAAAACTAAGAAACCATCTCTTGCATCTCCCATACTCCAGAAGAAATCACCTCATACAAGAAATTATCATGTACCCCCATATGATGGAAAGAAAAAAATCAAGAAACCTACCTGGAGATCATGCAAAAAACCTCAAATAACTTTTTAAAAACAAAAACTAACCACCGTCGGAACCAACTACAACTCCACAACCCACAGAACTTTGCCTCTGAGATGAACCATGGCAATAGGACCCGCCACATGAATGCTGCATGACAACTCAACATCATCAATTTATCAAGAGTACCCCTAATTGCAGTTGAATTATCTGTACTTTACAAGGGACCGAAATTCTGCCCCACCACAGACCCTGATACCATACTATCATGTAGAAAATTAGAATAACTTTCACGGACTCTTCCTCAAGTATTCTTTCACAACAATGACAACACCTCCCACAACTACCATGTCCCCTCCCACAGTCATAAGAAAAAAAAAATCATCTGACTGGACATCTGTTTCCTCTAAGCTGTGTGGTCACATTAAGTGTCGTGCAGGTATTCAGGGCTGTGGCGGGGAAGACATACTTCTCTCCCAGCCCTGGACCTGCTGCGGTGGGGAGAGGCACCTCTCCCTGCTGGCCCCAGCCTAGCCCTGCCCTGGACCTGCTGCGAATGGGGAAGAGGTGCCCCGGCCCCAACCCAGCCCAGTCCCAGACCTGCTGTGGCCAGGGGGGAGGGGGCGAGATGCCTATCCTGTGGTGCCAGCCCCGGAGCTGCCACAGCAAGGAGAGACCCCTCTTTCTCTCTTCTCTTCTTCTCACCCTCCCCCCCCCAGCCTAGGGAGAAAGAGAGAAAGTGCGCACGCGCACTGGGCGGGGGAGTCCTCTCTCCCTGCTGTAGTCCTGGGGCAGCCTGCACCCCAAACCCCTCGTCCCTGACCTCACCCCAGAACCCACCCCCCCAGCCAGATCCCTCACCCCTTGCATCCCAACCCTTTGTCCCAGTCCTGAGTCCCTTATCGCAGTCCCCACACCTCCAGCCAGATCCCCGAACCCCCGCATCCAAACCCCAGTCCTGAGCCCCCTCCCACACTCCAAACCCCTCGGCCCCATCCCCGCCACATGAATTTTGTTATGTGCACAATATGGAGGTGATGATGCACATAACAAAATTCATTCCACACGTGTGGAGAAAATTAGAGGGCACGCTGCTGGACACCCCAGAGTGGACAAAACCACACATTTGATTGCTTCAGGAAAAAAAATAGACTGTGAAATCCTTAACAAACAGCATATCCACGACAATCTTTCCCCTGCCAAGAGGACAGCTGTACAGTCCCTGAAATCCAACCACTAGATAATGATCAAACCTGCAGACAAAGGGAGTATTGTAATTCTCAACCATGATGACTACAACCATGAGGTCAGCTGACAACTTTCCAACACAATAATGAACTTAAAGAAGACCCCACACTACAATCCACCCAGGAATTTTAAAGATACTATCAAATCCTTCCTCAAACAACTCCAAGAGAAACTCTACAACTTCATCCTGCACAAAACTACCCCAGGGATCTTCTACATGCTTCTTGAGATATACAAACAATGGAACCCCGGCAGACCCATCATACCTAGCCATGGCACTCTTACTGAAGGAATATCTGGACTCATAGAAACTATCCTCAAACCACTCACCACGCAAAAGGTCCGCTTTATCCAGGACACATGAAACTTCCTGCAGAAACTCTGCAATATTAAGAAACTCCCTCAAACACCATCCTTGCCATCGTGAATGTCACTCCGCTATACCAACATTCTTCACAATGACCGCATCACTTCCTACCTCAAATATCTACAAGACAATGATCAATACTCAGATATCCACCCCAAACACATCACCAAACTCCTCCATTTCATCCTCACCCATAACAATTTCACATTCAATAACAAACAGTTTGTTCAAAGCATGGAAACAGTCATGGGTATTAGGATGGCTCCCCAATATGCGAACCTCTTCATAGGCCACCTTGAGGAAGAATTTCTGGACAAATGCACCATGACCTTTTCATCTTCTCGACAGATGACCTAAACTCCCTCAGATTTCCACCACAACTTCAACAAACCACCACCCATCTACTAAACTCTCTATAGAACACTCCCTCACCACCATCAACTTCCTGGAGACCACTATCAGCTTCAACAATGGATCCCTACAGAAAACTGTGTACAACTCACAGATCACCACACTTGACTTCACAGATCCAGTAACTTTCCCAAACACACCATGCCAGGCAATCAGATACCACAGAATATGCTTTGAGGAGAAAGTCCGGGATACATATCTTACTGCACTTAAAACTGCCTTCATCAAACAAGGACACTGCACCAGAGACGTTACATAGATTGCATCAGGGAACGGGCCACCCAAACACCCTGAAATAACTTTCTTCAATATGGAAATAAAACTGTCTCTGACTGCACAAACCTAGTTGTCACCTATCATCCCATACTGGAACCCATACAGGGTATCATTAAATAATTACAACCCATACTCTGTGGGGACCCTGTCCTGAAAGAAAGCTTTCCTGAATCCCCTCTTTTGGCCTTGAAACAACCCCTTACTTCTCCAAATTAATCATCAGAAGTAAGCTCCCCACAGACCAGAACCCGCCAGCTCCTGCCATAGCAGAAGCAAAACCTGAAGACACATCACTATAGCTACAATGATCAATACCCCCCACAACGCACCCTTCAAGATCCATGGGTCCTACACATGCCTATCACATGTGGTGTACCTCATCGAGTGCACTATATTCTCCAATAAATAACTAATAACCAGACCGTTATTATTCTCTCAGATAACTCACAAAGAAAAATGATGAAAGACAAAAACACCATCTCACTGGTGTTTGAACACTTTTCATGAAACAGTCACTTCATATCTGACCTCAGTCGTCCTCCTCAAAAGAAAACGGCACAACACTTTCAAAACACAAGCCTGGGAGCTTAAATTCATAACTTTGCTAGACACTAAAATCATGGTTTTAATAAAGTATAGGATTTATGGTTTATTACAACAATCTGTAACCCACTACCCCACCTTTTTTGTCCTATGAGCAGGGTGTTAATGAGCCACTTCACCTTAAATGGACCCTTAGCATATATGCTAACTACTTATGCTAAACAATCTGTTCCACATCTTGTATTTAGCTATGACAATTTGAGAACCCTTCCAAGACCAGTAAAAGAGCTCTGTATAGCTCAAAAGCTTGTCTTTTTCATCAACAGAAGTTGATTCAATAAAAGATATTACCTCACCCACCTTGTGTCTCTCATATCTTGGAACCAACATGGCTGCAACAACACTGCAAACAACAGAGGGGTTTTTTGTGACTTTTTATTTGTTTAAAAAAAAAATCATTAATTTTTTCCAGTTTAAAAGCCATCTTAAAGGGAAATCCTGCTGTAAAATAAATTAACCTAGTAGGAAGATACAAATGCTATAGTATTCTACTATTAACATAACTAAAAATTGGAGGAGATGTAAATACTAGAGCCACTTGTACTGTACTCTGAGATCTAGATTTCAAACACCCCAGATTCTGAGCTGTTAAAATGAAGCCTTTTGGATTGGGGACAAATCTGTCAATTTTTGAGATTAGATTTGAACCATGCATGTCTGTGGAGTATTGGAACCTGATGAATTGAAGAGATTTGGGGTAAGGGGTAACCCCAAAACTTCTACTGATACGCAAGTATTGAAAAATATATTTCATAAGGAAGTTAAAATTATTGGCTTCAGCCACTTAGCCTAAAATGTGATTCTTATAGAATTTTTTAAACTTTCTTTTCTTTTTTTTTTTTTTTTAACTTTATTTTACAGTTCAAATTACCGGCTGGTTATGTGGGTTTAGTATTTCTAGCGTTGGCACTCTCCTACTCCTTGTCTTCACCATTACTTGGGCTTCTAAGTGATAAAATGCCAGTGAGTAAAATCTCTTGTTGCTTGTATAGTGTCATATGTACATGACTAGCTTAAATATGCAAAGTAAAAAAGCAGAGAAGTCTCTTTTCTGAAGTCTTAGATCAAGACCCCAATTCTGCAAAGGGGTCCATCTGCCCAGGCCTTTACACCTGCACTGAGTCCCATTTTCTTCAAAGGATCTGAGGTTACATTAATATCACAAATGCACTTGTTCATTATCTTTACTGTTTCTACGTACATTATAGCTGATATACAGCTGGATTTTTAGATGGGCTAAATGCATGGTCGGCCTCTTAGATGTAAAGAATCACTGCTCCAGGTAGAGCTGGAATTGGGGGGGAGAGAGGGTGTGGGGTGGTGAACAAGCTGTCAGGATATCCCTCCCCCCCCCCCTTCAGGACAAATGTACTGGCCAGCCGTACCTTCACACTCTTAATGAAAAGCTCACTATAGGAATATATTTCAAATAAGCTTGGTATATGTGTGGGCTAGGAGGCTTTGGTGACACAGCCTTTTACCTTTGGAGATCTTTGTTCAAGTCTTATCTGATCACAAGGGCAAATGTCTATTTATTTTGACATAGTATGTGTCACTTTTGCCATTTACCAGTGACCACCAATTATGTAGCAAAAAGACAATAGGAAAAGCAGAGATATTGAATATCCAAAATTATGTTCATGGTCAACTCTGTATGGCAGCAAGCACTTGACAGTAGTGGGAGCCGTTAATGTCACATCAGCATCATGTGCAAACTTACATTTCAGCAGTATTTTTTTTTTCTTTTTTTAAGTCCTGAATCATCCTACTGGTGAAAACCAAGCTTTGGGCACCTGGTAGCAGAGTCTGCTTGCAATAGGGTCACAGTGACTTGAAATACCCTCATCTCCTGATTTGTCAGCTGAAAGCTTCCAGATACAATCCCCACAGTAGGCAGTACTTGCCAGGGAGTGGGCATGAGATAGGAAATGTACTGATCAGTGCCTCTCCCATACATCCACCTATGGAGCCTCAGTCAGAATGTAAAGGAGTTTTCCGCAGGGGCCACTTTTAAAAGCTTCATTGGGGGTTGAGGTCATCCAGTCAAACTCTTAAATTTGCCTCTGTTACCAGTCATATCTGCAGCATCTTCTTACACTGGGAGTAGGAGATACTGTGGTGCCATAACTAATGCTGAGTGGCAAATGTTAAGTGTAAGGACTCGTACTCTGTTGTGATGGGGAGAGAATATTAACTTTCTCTAGAAAATTATTGTTCTACATCCCACTTCCTGCTTTCACCCCCAAGAGGTTTGAGCTGCTTCTGAAGGACGGGAAATGCATCTGAATGAGTCACAAGTATCTTCCTTTTCCCTGGTGGGTTTGAAGTGTTCAGAAATACCTTAACCAAATTATTTTTGCGTATGTGCTAGTTTGGCAGATAAGAGTTTAGTTGAGTTTGAATTTCTTCAGACCTTTGATTTCTCTTTCACAGCACCTAAGGAAATGGTTGTTGGTCTTTGGAGGTTTACTGACAGCATTGTCCTTTTTCCTGTTAGGACCTGCTCCCATCTTGCACATTGAAAGGTACAGTTTACCACCTTTTATCTCCAACACTATCGAGTGAGCTTTCCCCATTAATTGGCATTCTGTCTAATTATTACCACTTTATGTAGTCATTCAATGCAAGAGGAGTTTATCTGCTGAGCTTTTGAAAAGAGATACTGTTTTCCTTGCTCAAGCAGCAGAACACAAATGTACCTCCAGATGGGAGCATCAGAATACTTACATACGGTTATAATTAAAAAATGACGACTAGAAAAAATAACTCATCTATACTGTCCTGCAGCCTTTGCCTCTTCAGAGTTGTACCTACTCACTTTAGTCTGTGTGTGGGGTGGAGAATAATAAAGGTTAGTTTTGTTATTACTGGTAGGTCCTCCAGGACCAACATGGCTGTGGGAGAGCAAAGTGATTTATTTTGTTAGTTCTTGGGATGCATAAGCAACTACAGCTATGTCTTCATGGGTGTGGGTAGAGGGGGGAGGAGGAGGGAACCCACTGAGAGCCATTTTGATGTCGTATCCAAGGGGAGACGGGTACTGTGTGGTGTGGTGTTTTTTACCTCAATGTAGGTAGGTGAGGTAAACGCTATAGCCCGCATTTGGTATTTACCTCAACTAATTACACTGAAATAAAAAAACTACGTTGCCGGTCTCTCCTTATATTTATGACATTGAAATGCCTCTCAATGGAAAATCATTGCGTGTCCCTTGTGCCCCCCCCCTAAAAAAAGTGAAGAAAGTCTGTGTTCCATTTGTCAAGCCACCTGTGCTACCCCCATTGTCTTCCAATGACATACTCTGTTACACCTGTGAAATGACCCTGATGGCAAGGGTTGCTAAGGTGTAGAGCTGGTTACATTTTTTTCCTAACTTTTGAAGAAGAACATAACCAATTTCAAACATTTTGGGAGGAGGAGTGAGTGGAGGAGAAACTTCGGGAATTAGTTTGTAGGGTTTTTTCACACCTCTATCTCTACACCGATGTAACTGTGGACTGCAGAATATTTAGTGTTATGAAACAAAGACCATATCTTGGATTTAACAACCCCAGGATAAATTTTCAGGGTCAGCAGTTGGTAAAACCATTCTCTGTTTATAAACTAAGCTCCCTGCATAAGGAAATCATTGACGCAACAGACATGGAATCACAGATTTTTTTTATTTTTCACAAAGTCCATTTTTCAAATTGGAGCTGCACTATTAAATCTCTTCTGTCAAAACATGCAGGGCTATTTACTGGATGGTTTAAAATGAATATTATAGCTAATGATGGTTTGAAGGGAAAACTAATCTCTGAACCATGGAGAACTGGTGTTACAATCCTAATTAACGAAAATAAAGTTTATTTTAAAGAAGTTTTACACCATTCCTTTCAATGCTCATTTTGCAGCAAACTCTGGATGTTTGTCCTAATGCTGGTTTTATATGGCTTTTCCTTTGGGATGACTGGTGTCCCACTGTTTCCTGAGATGCTCAGTTGTGCTTAGTAAGTAATTCCGTCTGTTTATATTATTACTAATACTTGGAAGCTCTGCAAACAATTTCCAGCCACCTTTTCATTCTCTGAGAGGGAGGGGTGGGGGACCTAATTAATTATTGATCTGAGGTGTTGAGTGAATCTTTTGAAAAGGTGACTTAGCCACTTGACAAGAGCCTTTCTTGCTTTTTATTTTTATTTTATTTATTTTAAAGTGAGCTGGGCTTCTACATCACTTAAGCACTTCTGAATTGTATCTATTGTTCAGGGGATGTGACAACCTCAATATGGTCATGTGGTCCAGCTGGTTTTGGTAGTTTGCATAGCAAGCCATAAGACTAATGTATATATTTTTAAGGGGACTTTTATTTCAGGTCATTGGAAGGGTTAATATCCAGCAAATACTGCTGTCTCTCTGGGAGACGCTACAGTAACAATTCTATCGGCAGGAGTCAGGATTACTTTAAAAGCAGTTTCCCATCTTCCATGCTGCTTGCCCATAGTGGGCTGAGGTCCTCTTGGTTGCATGTTTAGCCAACGTGTATTTCTCCTTGGAACCAAAGGCTTCCCCCTTTTTCAGACCCATCTCTCAGCTTTCCTTCTCCTATGCCCCATCACAAGACTGACTGTGTATGACATGCATATCCAGTTATCGCAGTCTCAAAGGTGATTATGCTGTAGTGATAGGAATCCTACTTAACATTGTCCTTATCTTCCTTCTCCTAGGGAGGTGGTGCCAGGTGGCTTAATAGACAAGACAAGGGGCAGAAAGTTGTAGATCCTCTGTACAGACAAACTTCTCTGTGCTATAGTAGATGCACTTGTGTGTATTTTTATGTAGTTCATATTTCCCTGGGGGTGGGGGACATTCCCCACCTCCCACAGGAATAGAGCACTTTAAAAAGAAAAATGTGCTTAGTGGAAATAACCTATCTGTCTTTCTCCAGTGAGAATGGATTCGAGCAGGGGTTAAGTGCATTAGGACTGGTGTCTGGGCTCTGTGGTGCAATGTGGTCACTTGGGTAGGTACACAGTCATGCTCTAAACTTCTGGTGTTTTGGTTGCTCTGTTACTATAATGTTGCTGGGCTGCTTAAGTATGTAGAAAAGCTGGCTTGCCCTTTAGCGCCCCCCCTCTTCCCCGCTCCCCCACTGGCCAAGTATGGCTCTTCAGTGTCCTACCTCAATAGTCTGTGCTCTCAGGACCCCTTAAGAATGCCACACAGTCCAAAGGTATAACATGAAATTCCCCTGCTGGGGTTCTACTTTATGAAGTCCAAAGATTTTTTTGAAATAAAGTCTCTTTTGCCCAGATTCAAAATAAAGCCTCCTTGGCCTGCAGTCTCTGTCCCCTCAGGTTCAGGGGTTGCATAGCCCTCTTTCTTGGGGAGGGAGTCTGTACTTCCAGACTCCCAGTAGCTTCCTTCAGGGACCCTTTCACCTGCTCCCTGTGTAATTTTCTCCCTTCTTTCCCTGTGTTGAAAGAGAGATCCATGGGAAGCCCTTCCCCATCTCCTGTTTCCCAGGTATCTCTTCTTAAGCCTGGTTGGGCAACAGGTAGTCAGTCACAGGTGCACTGGACCCTGCTCCCTCTTAAAGGGGCCAGTCTCCCAATGACAAATTGATAATGAAAAATCTCTTAACTTTTACCTCTGTCATTGTGTTAACCTTGGACCAAAGACTCATTACTAAACTGCTGCCAGGTGGGTATGTTCTGCAGTGATTCAAAATGGGCAGGAAAGGGATAGCAGGATGGAATCTGAACTAATCTTCCTTGAGATGGTGGTGTCTTTCACATCAAGAAATCATTGTTGGTGACTAAGTCTGGGTGAGCCTGCAGTTCCCCTGTGTGTGGTTACTTCTGGCTATCAAAACTCTTGGCGTGTGCTAGCTTAAAGACAGTGACACTGAACCTCCCAATAGTACAAGGAGGGACGCTTGTGCCTGAGATGAAGGATATAGTGACGTTCCCATCACTAGTCCCAGTTTCTACCCTCTGTCTCCCCCTCCGCTTTCCTGCCAATCGCCACCTTTCCCCCTTCATTGTCTGGGCAGTTTGATGTGTGGATAATTTGGCATTTTGAGGTAGGGGTGAGTGTGTGTTCAGGGCTAGCTCTAGATCAAATGGCACCCCAGGCAAGGAGTGCCTTTGGTACTCCTTCCCCCCACCCCCATTTGTTAAACTTTGAACAATTTTTTTTTTTTTTTTTTTTTTTTTTTTTTTTTTGCAGTTGTAGCCCATTTCATGACTTTAATGCACGATTTGCATGCATGATTTATCCGTCATACAAGACTATCAATTTGCATGCTAGGAGCAGTAATCTGCATTTATTCATACCATATATAAGAAAATAAAAAAAATCCCTCTAAGCTTATAGAAATGTCTTAAAATTAAGAATAACTGACTTGTTCTAACATCACAAAATTGAACTGTACACCGACATTGGGTGGAGCTGTATTAATTAGTGTCACAGTAGGTAACAGCCTTAGAATGTTAACCCTAGTCCTTTAGTTCAAAAGGTCGCTTTTCTTGCCTTTGCCCTCGTAAGCTGAAGCACAGTGTCAGAGATCCAAAGACAATGGCATCTTCAAGCAATGAAACAGCAAGCGATGTCAGTCTCTCATTGGCCATCATTAAGGCTAAGATTTAGTCATGGGTATTTTTAGTAAAAGTCATGGACAGGTGACAGGCAATAAATAAAAATTTATGGTCCAGGACTTTTTATTATATAAATACCCCTGAATAAAACTTAACAGTTCCTGAGGCTCCGGGTGCTGCGGCTCTGGGGGCCACCAGGACACCACTGCTGTCGGGGTCTGGGGACGGATGGCTAGCCTCTGCATTGGCTGTGGGGGCTGACTTCCGCCAGCCACCCCTGCTCAGAGTCCCTGGGGACCACTGTTCAAACACTCCCCGGGGCCTCTCCTGGGGACCACTGCTTGGGCACTCCCCGGGGCCAGCCACCCTGGAACTGCCTGAGCAGTGGCCTGTGCGGCTGGCTCCCAGGCCGCTCCAGCGGCACCAAGTGCTGCTGGCTGCAGGACACCCGAGCAGCTGTGTAAGGGAGTGGACACCCCCCATGGCACCTCCCTGCTGGTTGTCTGTGGGAATTAACTTGTCACAGGCTCCGGAGCACCCTCTGCAAGCTGGTGATCCACCTTACCTCAATCTGGCCCCTGTGTTCCTCCCAGGACCTGGTGCCCTGTTATCTGGGGTGCTGCTGCCTGGCAGTAACCCCACAGTTCTGGGTCTCCCCCCGCCCAGGGGAACCCCCACCCACTATCCCCACTTCACCTCAGTCTTGGCTACTGCCAGTCATCACTTAGCCCCCATTCACTGGGGCAGACTGCAGTGAATCAGCCACTCATCACAGGCAAAGGGGTTTGGACCTGCTGCCTCTGCCTACCTGTGGGCTGCCCCTTTGCACCCCCAGTACTCAGTTGGCCTTACCCTAGGCCTGCAGCCTGGGGATTTTCAGGCTGGAGCTCCCCAGCTCCTCTTGCCTTCCCCCAGTCCTGCTCCACCTTAGGTACCCAGGTACATTCCCTAGCAGCCAGGCCCTTCTCCCTCTAAAGGCAGAGAGTGTGTGTTTGCTTGAGCTCCAGGCTCAAGCCTTTATAGGGCCAGCTGGGCCCTGATTTGGGGTGTGGCCTCAGCTAAGCCTGCCTCCCACTCAGCCTGGGCTGTTTCCCCTGCCACAGCCATCTCAAAGGGCTGTTTTAAGCCCTTCCGGGCAGGAGTTGGTGGCCATCCTGCTACAAGCTGGCCCCGGGATCAGCTGCACCAGCCACTGCAGCTGCGAAAGTCACTGAGGTCACGGAAAGTCACGGAATTTGTGACTTCTGCAACCTCCATGACAAAAATCACAGCCTTAGCCATCATTGATCAGATATACGTTTTAATGAGCCTGAGCTTCAAAAAGGTGCTCTTACTACTTGAGACTGTGATTGGCAGCGTGAGCAGAATCCTCCAAGCTATCCACACATTAGGAAAAGTATCCTTCAGCTTTGCATCACGAATGAATTGGAGAACTTGGAGTGGAGAGTGCTTCCCATGTTGCAAAATGTGATGGATGTTGTCCAATTCAACATAGAGGTCTTTGTTCAGATGTCAACGATATTCTCCATGTGTCAGCTTCCAGTGAAGGTCTGTACAATTGTTCAAGTATTTTCCTGTCCACCAGCAGCTTACTAAGGGCATACAAAAAAACCCCAGGTCTTTTCATGGTACTTCATTTGTCCAAACCTTTCTTCGATGGACACTTGAGCAGCAGCGAGTGAGCAAAAAAACTCCCTCCTGAATTTTTCTTCCGAGCTTCCCATCACTCATCTCTCCCCTTGTAACCAAACTCTGTCTTCTTCCAATGAATATGAGTTTCCTTGAAGAAAGGCTCAACTCCTAAGTTTTCTGCCATTTCTTTGGCAGCAGTGATGACACCTTCAAATCCGTTGTCTCTGTAGGCCGCAATGAAATCAAGGCAGCTTCTAGTCAAAGTAGCAGCAGTTGCGATGTCCATTGACTGAGTTTTTAATGCTTTGCTTACAACATTTACTTGGGAACAGGATATCGTGTCAAAGCAAAATTGAGATCAGAAATTTGAAGTCCATGATCTGGTTGGCCAGGCTTTGCGCCTCACGTTGGATTCTGGCCTCGGCTTTACTTGACAGCTCCAGTTCCATCAGGGCATCATAAACCTCCGTCACTTGGTAGCTCACTGGCCTTATGCTGTCAATGTGGCTCTCCCAGTGAGTGTCACCTAGTGGCTTCATGGTCAGATTTGTCGTTATCCATGAGAATCTTCCACCTGATAGTTGATGCTGAAAACAGGATGTATATCCTTTGCAATACTCTGAAGAGAGATACTGATTCTAAAGATGATGATGCTGCCTCTGACAGAGCCAGATTTCATGGCTTGTGGCTGCCATGCCATCAGAAAGCTCTTGGATTCAGTGCCAGGATCCTTGCCTGGATGCCACTGTTTCTTCCCTTCATGTTCATGCTGTTGTCGTAGCCTTGGCCATGGCAATCCTGAAACTTTATTTTATTCTCATTCAAAACTTTCATAAACAGTTCTGTTAGGCTTTTTCCAGTTGAGTCATCCACAGACTGGAAACAGATAATGTTTCTTTACTCGGATACAGCCGCCTTCATCATTAACAAATCTTACTATAAATGACATCTTTTCATTGTGACAAATGTCCAGAGTGCAGTCCATTATTACAGCATAGTACTTCGCTTTGTCAAGCCACATCAATATGTTATCAAGTCCCTTCCAAGCCATAAGGCTGCCGTAATGGTCCATAGCTTCTTTACGAACTACTCGATGTAGGTGCTCACTCATGACGACATCATTGGAGCTCTACCAAACTGAGGAAATTACTGTTAAGTTGTTCACTGAACATATCGGACAAGCCCCAGAAAGCCAAATTATTCTTTGCAAGTAATTTGAGATCAGATGCTTGTGCACTTTCCTCCAATGCTGGGTTTCTACATTTAATAATGCATTAGTTTTCTCTGTGTCTGCATTTATTCAGCTTGAGTCTGGCCTTGACCTCCAACCATTTGGAGTAGGCTGTGAAATGGCCGGGAGACTTATGTTGCTTCAGAGCATCAGCTAAATTATACTGGTAATTGTACCTGGAAAGCAGAAGCAATGATTTGGCTTTGTCAAATATTTTGCAACAAAAATAGAATACTTTGGCTAGTTTACTCAAACACAACTGACAATGCCAATTCAGTTTCTCACCATTCTCGAGCACTCTTTCGCAGTGTGACTTTGAGATGATGTGTCACTTCTGCCCATTTACTGGAAACCTCATATCCTCAGTTTTGCCTGGCCCGTTCAAAATTGTACGATCAATAATGGCAGAGTTTAGGATTGCTGGTCATAAAACAGGATCTGATGTAACCATTTGTGGTGTGCAATTTTTCTCACTGCTGTTTGTCATCGTGCAAGGCTGATTCTTCATCATTTCTCTCCTTTTCATGTAAACCAGTTTTTTTTTCTTTCTTTCACATTACGCTCCTTTTCATGTGAGCCACATTCTTCTTCTTTGCTCTCTTTTATACCACAAGGAAAACTGGGTGATTCTCCATCACTTTCCTCACATTTCCATTTCTTATCTTCAGGTAAATCTGTTAATTCCTTAGTAATAGGACTTCCATCATTTACACTTTGCTCCTCAATTTTATTTGCACTGGGACGATCGCTACTACCTAAAGCCTGGTCTATATCGATCAGTTTCAGATATTTTTCCATCAAATTTACACCTTGATGCAAACTAGATTGCAATTGAGCTTTTTGCTTCCTATACTGAGCTTCTGAAGGCTTCTTTTGGGAGCATCTTTTACTTTCTATGGGGGAAAACAGACAGCATTGGGGAGAGCAAAAGTCTGTTCTGCAGTCTTAGAAAGTCATCAAACATTATGTGTTAAGCATGGCAAAAGAAGTAACAGTATTTCTTTTATATTGTTGCTTAGATAGGGGTTTGATAGATATCACTGGTCTCATTAAATATATCCTTTATTAGTCACTACTTACACTCTTCAAGTCTTAAAACACAAATACACTTTCACAATTGCACAATAAAACAAGCTTCACAATATCGCAGATGGATTCTCACGTCACTTCGTTTTTATACCTCACTGACTGACTGGTGACACATATCCTTACATATCCATGAGGGCATGGCTGACAACATTCTAGGCGGTTCAAAGGAAATGTAGCTCTCAAAGTCTGGAGGGTTCCACAAAATTCTAGAAAGGTCCAGAACATTCTCAAAGGTTAGTGAAAAATGAATCCACATGTGGAATACCTGAAACACTTTACTTCAAACATTCTATTTTCCCTTTTTGCCACTAACAAGAAAAACAGGACCCTGAGCCCAGTGTCCCAAGTCCAGCACCTCAAGTGGTTGCCTAGGTTACCTGCCCCTGAATCTGGCCCTGCGTCTATTTGGATAGAAGGGAGGGGTTCCAGAGTTTCTCACCCAGTTGCTGCCACCAAGTGAGTGGAAGTTGAGGACATGAGGTATGCCACAGCCAGTGCTCTGCCCACCCTGCTTGTGTTGATAGCAGCACACAGGCAACAGCAGCACAAACCATAGCTTTGGGCAGCATTTTCCAGGATGTTAGTCTGGCCTGCTTTATCATCCATATTGGCAGCTGATGGGATTTAATGGAACAAGAGTGGGATGCTCTCCACTGAGTGACTGAAATGCTGGCTGTCCTGCCTAGTGCAGGACAGTTGAGAGCAGTGCTGGGTATATGACAGC
This sequence comes from Trachemys scripta elegans, assembly GCF_013100865.1. Taxonomy (NCBI): domain Eukaryota; kingdom Metazoa; phylum Chordata; order Testudines; family Emydidae; genus Trachemys; species Trachemys scripta. The sequence continues at coordinate 105,739,025 of NC_048300.1, forward strand.
AGCCTGGTGGATGTAGTAAAGAGATATGTACAGTCCTCTCCTGTTACTAAATCCGTCTTTAGATCTTGTAAAAAGCTACTTCAGTTTACACAAAATGAATTGTGAACAAACAATAATGTTGTGCTACTGCATGAGAATGATGCTGTACTGTGCTTTTCAAAAAAGCTGAGCATGCACTATTCACATGGAAATCAATGGAGCTTTCAAGGTGTTCAACACCTCAGAAAACCAGGCCCCTATATAAGTAGTCTAACTTTGAACACAAGGCCCCACTCCTGCATTGAATTCTAGCACAGACCTGGGCACGGTCCCATTTGAATCAGTGGGACTATGCATGGGCACAGAAGTCAACAGGACACAAGTCTGAAAACGTAAGTTAGTTTATATTCTGCGTAGCTTCTCCCCTCACACCCCACTTCACAAAACCTCAGTTTGGTGCATGGACTACACTGACAGACCCTGTGTCAAACCGCTCTAGCATGGGACTACTCCATAGATGTCTGCCAGCTGATGTGCCATCTGTACATAAGTTATAGATCTGAAACCTCTTGTCTAGGGTGACCAGATGGCAAGTGTGAAAAATCGGGACGTGGGTGGGGGGTAATAGGCACCTATATAAGAAAAAGCCCCAAATATCAGGACTGTCCCTATAAAATTGGGACATCTGATCACCCTACTCTTGTCTCCACGTATTGCGATAAAGAATCTCTTAGCTGTGGATGTTGTAATCTCTTCTCTTTGAGGTACCCATACTACTTCTCTTTGATATTTTTAGAGGTTTTGTAGGACCAACATTAGGTGGATTCCTAAATGAGAGGCTGGGGTTTGAATGGGCTGCCGCCATACAAGGAGGATGGGCGTTATTAAGTGTAAGTAAAGCTAGTATTCTTGCTTGTTGCTTTTATTGCAGACTGCGACTGTAAAATATTACACAACTATTACAACTATAATAATTGGTGGCCGTTTCTTTAAAGGGACTAGCTATTGGAATATTCTATATCCTAGAGGCCTCACGAAGAAGAAGGTAATGTGGGACTTTAATTCTTTACATCCATTTCCAACCAGATTTAAAAGGTTTTCATTAAGGAAAACACAAAATCAGCTTAGTAATGAAAGAGACTTTAAACACTTCTGGGGGCACAGACTACACCTGCATTTGTTTGGGTTTTTTGTTTGTTTTTTGTTAAATAATGCTAACATTATGTATTCAAAAAGTATCCAGAAGTTCTGTCACACACATTTCCTTTCCTTCTTTTCCTTTCCCTTCCCCTCCACTCACAGATCCAGCCTACAGATTCCTCCAGGCACAAATGAAGAAAGAGTTCACCTTTTGGCTAGTGAGACGTAGCCAGAAATATTTTTGGATCACTGTTCATTTTTTTATAGTTAACTTAGTGACGAGAAGAGTGGACCACACACACACACACACACACACACACACACGCGCAATACTGCATAATTCTAGAGCTGGGGGTGGGGGAAATCTTCCCATAATGCACAATGAATTGTGGTTTATTTGTAACTGCAATATAATTCTCCAGGGCTGTTCTGATACTTGGATATTAAATGTCGAATGCCTTTCTTTTGGATGTTCCTGCCGTGCATTAGTTGAACTGGTAAATATCAGATGTCAGCCGGCTTATCTGTGTTCACTGTACAGCGTTCTGAAGAGCGGTTTTGCCCAATGTGAAAGAATTTTATTTCAGAATGTTCTCCTTTTTGTACTTGTATCTGCTGGAGACTATTCCAGATAGTCAGTCTGTTACACATTAGAAAAAAAATATGGTTGTATTTTCCTTTTTTAAAGGGAAGTTAGTGGTTAAAAATATAATAACTGATAATATAAGATGTTCAAAGGGAATTTTGAAATAGTGAAGCAGTGAGCGTAATGCTTTGTTAAATAAAACCAATTAACTTCTTTTTAAATTCTGTGAATTTCTTTAGCCAAATGAGATTAAAAGTGAGGGTGGAAAGGAAGTCCACAATCTCCCTTGTCATCCTAATAAACGCAGGAGTTGGGCCTGTTTAGACCAGGACTGAATTTGGCTCCTGATGGAGTTGGGTGGACTTAGGGTCTGTATTATTAGTGGATGCCAGTTGGGCCACTTACCTCTTCAATTATAGCAGAGTTTATTTCTTCAATATATAAAAAATACATGAAAGATTCCCATCTCAAAAAGCTCTGAGCACTCTGCCATCACGGTAAAGCACCATAGCTTGTATCAGGAGCACCCAGTGAGCCTCACCTCTTTAGAGTGCTGCTGGCTGCTCTCATGATAAACCCCACCCCTACCACACTCTTCCGCAAAGTCTTGGAGAAACAGGCTCTGAAGGCAATTAGGGGTGAGAGGAGAGGGAGCCCCAAACTCAAGGGGCTGCTGTTAAGATTGACCTGCCAGCAGCATTTTTGCATTTTGTATACCAAGAGGATTTTAAGCACTTTGGCTGATCACAACTGTTGCAATATTGAACTGGGACAGGTGGCCCTTTCTCTTGGCTAAGGATTTTGGTATTATAGAAGCTGTGGAGGTTTCCTGTCTCTTTAGGAGAGATTTTGGCACACTTACTTGAGAAGAGTGGTTTTGGTGGTTCTCTAGCTTCTACCCTGAGGACTTCTAGTGACGTGGACACACATGATCTCTGGAGTGGCACCTTTGTAGCCTTAGACTCCCTGTCCCAAGCTGTACTATCAACATGCAGCAATAACTAAAGCATTTTTCATCTTGGTTTGAATATTGCTTTGTAGTCGAGAGGGTGCCAAATAGCTACTTGTATTATCTTGTTTCTTGGTAAGGAACCTCTCACTAGAGCTTTTCAACAGAATGAATTTTTTCCAATATGTTGTAATATTCTATGGAACAGAAATTCCAAGTTTGACCAGCTTTGCTTCTTCCCACGTAGTTCCTATTTATGCCTTACTCTCCCTATGGGAAGGGTGGGGGAGCTCTCTCCATCTGCTCCAATGCAGTGCTCTCTGCCTCCCTTCAAAGGCACACTTGCAGTGATTCCCCATTCAGAGCTGGCTCCAGGCACCAGCTTACCAAGCAGGTGCTTGGAGCGGCCACTTCGGAGAGAGGCGGCACGTCCAGCTGTTCGGCGGCAATTCGGCGGATGGTCCCTCACTCCTGCTCGGAGCAAAGGACCTCCAGCCGAATTGCCGCCGCAGATCATGATAGCGGCTTTTTTTTGTTTTGTTTGTTTTTTGGCTGCTTGGGGCGGCCAAAACCCTGGAGCCGGCCCTGTCCCCATTGTGCATGCCAGACTATGAATCACACCAAATCTCTGGTTTATGTAGTTTGGGATCTGGGGTAGCTCAAATCCCTTGCATGTCTTTGCAAGAATTTGAGGGGGAGGTACCAAGATTGAAGTCAGCAGAAGCTGAATCCCAAGTTGAATCTAAATGCTAGAAGATGATTGTAGGATGGTGGATTGTGGGGCCAGTGGCAGGTTGGTCAGCTGGCTCATTATAATGAAACCAGTGATACCTTGTTTTCAGTATTATCTACTGGATCACCACAGAAAATTAGGATGTTTTTGTTCACCATTGCTCTGGCTGCTTAAGCATACTCTCTCTCACGCCCTTCTCTGACCACTTGCCCGTGATAACCCTGTTTGATAGGCCATCAGGTCTCTTTCTCCATCTTGGCATCATATAGCTCTTCCTGTTTCTAGGTGCCCATCGCAAACAATGATTTTTCAACCTAAATGTTCTGAATGAAACACTTTGGTGCAGGACAACTCATATCTGTACACAGAAATTTTTGTAGAGGCTGTGGGTATAATTTTAAAACCCACCAGTTGCTTCCAAAACTTGACTTAATTTTCCAGCCCAGATATGCTTGCACGAGACAGCTCTTCACAGTACACTGAGAAGCTTGGCTGAAAGGATGTTGGATTTTTGAGATTTGTAATTTTCATCTTTGCTTCCCCTAGGCAGTAAAGCTTGGCCAATGTACATGGCAGAGGGGCATTGCTGGCACATGGCATATATCACATTGGTAGATGTGCAGGTGAACAAGCCTCTGATGGTGTGGCTGATGTGGTTAGGTACTATGATTGTTTCCTTTGAATAGATATGTGGACAGAGTTGGCTGCAGGGTTTGGTTCTCGGGTTGGTGTTTTTGTTGTGTGGTGTGTAGCTGCTGGTGAGTATTTGCTTCAAGTTGGGGGGCTGTCTATAAGTGAGGACTGGCCTGTCTCCCAAGATCTATGAGAGTGAGGGATTGTCCTTCAGGATAGGTTGTAGATCCTTGATGATGCACTGGAGAGGTTTTAGTTGGGGGCTGTAGATGATGGCTAGTGGTGTTCTGTTACTTTCTTTGTTGGGCTTGTCTTGTAATAGGTGACTTCTCAGTACCCTTCTGGCTCTGTCAGTCTGTTCCTTCACTTCACCAGGTCTAACATCAAATTACCTTGTGTTGCAATATTTGTACATAAAATATCTTGCTATTCATAAAACTATATCAGGCAGTGGTTATATGAAGCCTTGCATTTAGGTACAAAATATTTGCAAATGTATGGAAGAAGCTTAAACTATCTTAAGGATTTGAGAAACAACAAAGGGTTTACACCTTTGGGTGTAAAACATAGATTGGAAGTAACCAGTATCATCTTTAAAATATTTCCCACCATAAAAGTTCTCCAAGTTTAAAGAATGAAGATTTTAGTATACTTACAAAGAAATAAATTTCAGTAAAGATACTTCTAGAATTCTTTGTGTAGGTATAGGGCCACTTCTAGAATTCTTTTTCTTGGTATAGGCCCACTTTAGCTTTATTGCTCTGATGACAATATGCAGTTCTGGATACCCTGATATACTGACTGGAATGGAAAACTGAAGATTAGTTTGAATGTTGAAACTGAGTATTTTTGGTGGCTTTTAGAGCTGTCAAGAGATTAAAAAAAATTAACTGCAAGATTAAACAACAATAGAATCCCATTTATTTAAACTTTTTTGGATGTTTTCTACATTTTCAAATATATTGATTTCAATTACAACACAGAATACAAAGTGTACAGTGCTCACTTTATATTTTTGATTACAAGTATTTGCACTGTAAAAAAAAATAGAAATAGTATTTTTCAATTAACCTAATACTAGTAATGTAGTGCAATCTCTTTATCATGAAAGTTGAACTTACAAATGTAGAATTATGTACAAAAAAACTGCATTCAAAAACAAAACAATCTAAAATTTTAGAGCCTGCAAGTCCACTCAGACCTACTTCTTGTTAAGCCAATCGCTCAGACAAACAAGTTTGTTTACATTTGCAGGAGATAATACTGCCCGGTTCTTGTTTCCAATATCACTTGACTGTGTGAACAGGCGTTTTCAAGATATTGCCAGAATTGCAAGATATTTACATGCCACATGCGCTAAAGATTCATCTGTCCCTTCATGGTTCAACCACCATTCCAGGGGACATGCATCCATGCTGATGACAGGTTCTGCTCGATAAGAATCCAAAGCAGTGCAGACCGACAAATGTTTATTTTCATTATCTGAGTCGGATGCTACCAGCACAAAGTTGATTTTCTTTTTTGGTGGTTCGGGTTCTGTAGTTTCCACATTGAAGTGTTGCTCTTTTAAAACGTCTGAAAGCATGCTCTGCACCTCATCCCTCAGATTTTTGGAAGGCACTTAAGATTCTTAAACCTTGGGACCAATAGTGTAGCTGTAGCTATCTTTAGAAATCTCACATTCGTACCTTCTTTGTGTTTTGTCAAATCTGCAGTGAAAGTGTTCTTAAAATGAACATGTGCTGGGTCAGCATCCGAGACTGCTATAACATTAAATATATGGCAGAATGTAGGTAAAACAGAGCAGGGGACATACAATTCTCCCCCAAGGAGTTCAGTCACAAATTTTACTAATGGGGTGTGTGGGTGGGTAGGTGTTTTTAACAAGCGTCATTAGCATGGAAGCATGTCCTCTAGAACGGTGGCCAAAGCATGAAGGGGCATATGAACATTGAGCATATCTGGCATATGAATACCTTGCAATGCTGACTACAAAAGTGCCATGCAAATACCTGTTCTCGCTTTCTAGTGACATGGTAAAGAAGAGGGCAGCATTAGCTCCTGTAAATGTAAACAAACTTGCTTGTCTTAGCGATTGGCTGAACAAGAAGTAGGACTGTGGGGACGTGTAGGCTCTGAAGTTTTACATTGCCTTTTGAGTGCAGTTATATAACACAAACATCGACTTTGTAAGTTAGTTTCACAACAGAGGTTGCACTATAGTACTTGTATGAGGTGAATTGAAAAATACTATATCATTTTTACAGAGCAAATATTTGTAATATATACTTTGATTTAAATTACAACATAGAATTGTGTGTGTGTGTATAAAATGTAGAAAAACATCCAAAATATTTAACTAAAACAAAATTAATCGCAATTAATCAGTTTTAATTGCACTGTTAAACAATAGAATACTAATTAACGTTATTAATCACATGAGTGAACTATGATTAATCAACAGCCCTAGTGGCTTTATTAATACAAAACTACTTTGTTGCCCAGAATGGGCAGCTAAAGGTTAGTTTGGCCTGTTTTTTTCATAAGTATTATGTTGCTCTCAGTTAGCTGTAGTGTATGTATCCTTTTCATTCTCTGTACTACTTTGGAGCAGTGTTTTCTGGGTGGTTTTAGTAATAAAGCTATTTATTATCTGGAATGGCCAGTGAAAGCTCGGTTTGCATGGGTTTTTCATTAGTATTAGATTCTCACCTATTTTGTATAATTTTGGTCATCTGTCCAACTTTAGAACCTAATGTTCTGGGGCTTTTTTTGGTCTTAAAATGGTTCTGGGCCCAAACAGGTTAACCAGATCTCTTTACTGAAATATTGTTCTCAAGGCTGTCTAACTGTATTAGCTACAATATTTTTAAAATCGGTTTTATTTATTAAAATGTTGTTCCTAGGTGTTCCAGCTTTCAGCTTTTATCTCCTGCCGTTAAATCCTATTTGGTTTACTCATGCAAACGATCCTACTTCCTTAAATACACTGATCTAAGGCAGAAGAATTTAGTATAAAGTAACAAGTAAAGTAAAGTAACAAGGTAAAGAGTAACTAGATCCTGCTATAATTTCCCCCTACTTGTTTTTCTACTGGGATGGCTAGCTAGCTGTGAGTGAATTCACACTATTGGCTCTGCCATAGACTTGCTGTTTCTAAATCAGCACTGCAGTGTTTCTGCAGCTTTTGCCCAGTGACTTCTATGTCAACAAAAAGGTAATTAAAATGGCACAACATTACTTGTGCAGGCCTTTTGTCCTTTATGGTGTATAGGGTTACCATATTTTGAGTGTCCAAAAAGAGGACACTCCACAGGGCCCTGGGCCTGCCCCCAACCCCGCCCATGCCCCAACTCCACCCCTTCCCAAAAGTCTCTGCCCCCTCCCCTGCTTCCCGCAAACATTTGATTCGTGGGAAGCCTGAAGCAGGCAGTAGGTAAGCTGGGGGGGTGGGGGAGGAGGTGCGGCCCAGTCTGCTCCCCTTCTCTCCCCCCTCCCCCCCCAACCGAGCGGCTCCCTCCGGCGGCTGGCCCCAGCCCGGCTCGGCTCGGGCCCTGGGGTGCCGGCCCAGCACCCCCGGCCCCGCCCAGCACTGCCGGCCCCGCACCCCCAGGCCAGCCCCCGGCCGAGCACCTCCCTATTTTCCCTGACCTGTTCGGCTTTTTGGGATTTCCCCACCTGGACGGGGATTTGAGGCCCAAAAAGCCAGACATGTCTAGGAAAATCCGGACGTATGGTAACCCTATGGTGTAAGACTTTCTAGATGTGGTAACTGTGTTGCACAATGTGGACTTCCTGTAACAGAATCCCTTGATTAAATAGGTAATGGAGGTTTCCAAAGTGAGGCAATCAGTTTTCTGATTTAGTCCCCTAGCCTTGCCTGCTCTTGCGGTCATTTTGAGCAACTCCCAAGCTTCAAACATGGTCTATTCCCAGCCTTATGTTTACACTGCAGCTTTTATTCTGTCTGTCCTTAAGGCCTGTGCCTTGGACAGCTACATTGCAGCAGTATACAAGCACTTGATTATATTGTCAGAGGACCCCAAAATATCTGTTTCTCCTGAAGATGCTTTGATGCTGATGAATAAAAATATGGCTGTGTTGAAAGGGGCCATCAGAACAGCAGCCCTGCAGGTACTGTCATTGGCTATTCTGTACTTAGATGTATTTATTTAGGTGGAGACTTTTTTTGTTTTAGCCTGTCTTGTCAGGGTGCATGTATCATTGTGCCTCCTGAAGATGGTATTTACAGCTGGGTCTTCATGAGGGAAACAGTTTACTCCTATCTTGAAGACATCCCAGATCCACAGGTGAACTGGATTCCACGTAGAGACCCTGAAAGATAGTCTTTGCTACTAAAAGGGGCAATGGTCTGGTGGGAAAGGGGTAAAAAAAATCTCTATTTGGCAGTGAAGACCAATAACTTCATAGTGGTTGTATTGCTCTAAAAAGTTTAGGCTAATAATGAACATGTAATATTTTAAGTCTCTTGTGACTAGTTGCTTTCATGATTACGTGTGGGGGGGAAAATCAAACAAAGTATAGTCTAATTAAATAAAATGGAGTAACTAATGTACTTGTTGGTCCGAAGCTTATTTGAAACAAAATATAAGGGCTCTGCTTTTTCAATGAGTTCTATGTAGGTTCTATGGCAAAACCAGGGCCTAAGAAATATTCACTATTACAATGCAGGAAACCTGCTCAAAGGGTAAAATAAATAGGATTATTATTAATTTATCATTTGTTTTTATTTGAACTCTAATTGAGTGAGTTATTACAATAATCATCTTTATTCAGTGCTAGTAATACATTTTTGGTAACTAGGTAAAAGTCAAAAGTCCAATAAGTGTAAACTGGCATTCCTTGTTATCAGGTTGTAACAGATTCTGTGATGTCACAGTGTAATTTATGTAGTGCAAATATGAAATAGAAATATTTAAGATGAGGGAGTAGCTTCATTCTAATAGATATTAGGTTGCATTTAAGGGGAAATAGTTCCAATAACTTTATAAATCTTAGGCCTTGGCTACACTTACCAGCTAGTTCGACGGCTGGAAATCGAAGTTCTGGGTTCGACTTATCGCGTCTAGTCTGGACGCGATAAGTCGAACCCGGAAGTGCTTGCCGTCGACTGCGGTACTCCAGCTCGGCGAGAGGAGTACCGCGGAGTCGACGGGGGAGCCTGCCTGCCGCGTGTGGACCAAGGTAAGTTCGAACTAAGGTACTTCGACTTCAGCTACGTTATTCACGTAGCTGAAGTTGCGTACCTTAGTTCGAATTGGGGCGGGTAGTGTAGACCAAGCCTTAGTGTTAAAACAATAACCGTTTAAAAAAAAACTACTGAACAAACAAACCCATAAGAAAAAATATCAAAGTTGAACTTGAAAGACTTCAAAGGAGGACTTTCACACCTTCTAATTTCAAATCCTTGCTTTTTAAGCCATTCCTGTCTTTGTCCCATTGCACAGGTTACTAGAATTGGGAAAGGATGATAAAGAAAAGGAAGCTGTCAAATTGTTTTGTTATTATAGCACTTGAAGTCCCACAAACACATGAGAATTGTGCGTTCTGTATTGGAAATGGTCACTAGAACTGCATTGAGCTCTGCAAGATCCATGCTTCTTCCAGAGATATGGCGGAGACTAAAAAGCAGAGCACAGGACTATGGGAGTTATAAAAACAACGCAAAAATTATGGGATGGAACAAGCATTATGGGATGGAGGAAATGGTGTAGGCCGCTATTTGAGGAGCCACTGAACTCTTATCAGAGGCATTCTGCTTAGATGGACCTCTATGTACTAGACACTGACTTTCAAGGACTATAGATCCCATGGTGGGGGTCCTCTGGAACTGGACTGGGCTTCCCGCCTCAAACTGAGAGTTGCTGCTCCTTTTTGGGGTTTAGGCAAAGAAAAGCTGTGATGGAGCCCTTTTGTTGAATTGCAGGGGTTAAAGATACGCGACCAGGGTTAAGACTGAGCTACTGTTGACAACATGCTAGTACTGGGCCCCAGCTCACAGACTTTCTTCCCAGCTAGGCATTAAGAGCAGAAGCTGGAGATTGTTGGTTGCATAGAAGAACTAAATTTGACGCTCAGATGATTTGAGGAAAGAGTGAGTTGCCCTGAGGCCATGCTCTGTGTTGAAGATGCAGTGTTAAGGCTATGTGGCTACATTTAAGTCTAAGAAGAAAAGAGGGAGGGATTCATTGTATGATCAGATTCACAGGCTATTGCTCTGATACAACCATCTATATTACTAGCTATTACTGTGCAATCTAAACTGATCACAGTTCAAAATCACCTCACTCCTTTATTTCAACTGGATCGCCTTTGCCAGATTTACAGAGCACTGGCCTGAACTCCAGCACGCCAATGCACGAAAGAGAGCCCAGGACTATAAACTTAAGGGAGACTCTGCACTCAGGAATGGGGTGGATCTGTGTATAATGCTAAGATGTTTGTTGGTTAGGTTTATGTTGCTGTTGAAATCTGCAGCCATTAGCTAAACTATAGAAGTGCTACCGCCTGACCTCTTAAAGTTAAAATAATTAATCCTGCTTTAATCTACTGCATTTGCCATTGTATGTTGCTCTGATAACTTTTAAATAAAATTTTCTATTTTGGGTGTTTATTGCCTGTATAAATATTTATTCTTTTTGTTCCTGGAGACAACTGAGGCATATCTGTAGGGGTGTACAGTATGTGTTTCTCTGGAGGCACCACCAACTATAAATATTCATATGAGTAAGAGGACTTCTGCAGAGGGGTGATTAGAGGATTTCCACCCAATTCCCCATCTCAGCTGGGACCCCCCTTGAATCTCCATTATCCTTAATGACATAAGGCACCCAGGCAACAGGTGTGAGTTGCCTGCTCCTGAGTAACCTAGGAAGGTAAAGAGGCTTGTGAACTTGACTCCTAGTTCCTAGGAATCTATGGGCGAATCATTAGTATCCCACAAAGCATTGTGAAAATGTCGCATAAGGCATTGCACCAAATGGTGACACAGGACACACTGGGATACCTCTCTATAGTGCACCACTTTTTCCATAGCCACTGCTGCTCTTGGTTGGTATTTGCAGGGCCATTGCAAGCAGCCAAGCATGCATACATCCAAGGGATCTACAAATGTTGGCAGTACATCAGTGAAACTTAGCCTTAGTTTCCTATGTCTACTATACCATCTGTAAAATGAGGAAGATAATGCTACATCACAGCAGTGTAGAAATGATTAATTTTGGCTTATAAAGTGCTAACATTCACCAAAATGCACCCAAAACCTCTAACAACTTGGCAATCCATTGACTCCCAAATTCCCAGCTTATTTTGACAAATGACTCTTGAAAACATTTTTAAACGTTGATAACTACACCGATCCCAGCACAAGTGGAAGATTCGCCTCTGCCTTGGATCATAAAATGAGTCATTTGGAGGCCCACCAAAGCATCATGTTGTGTAAAAATGTTTCTAAAATCTTTGGGCTGGCCCTGTTCAAAGAGATGTGATCACAATGGACAGGAAACAGTAATGTCTCTTGAAGGAAGGGCCAAAAATATTTCACATGCTTGTAAAAATGTACAGTGAGGAATGAGTATTCCCAGGGTGTTTTGTCCATGAGATTATATATACTTAGAGCAAATTGTTGGTGTTTGTTGTGTTTTCATGTTAGCGGACATGAAAATTAAACGTATGCAGACTTTTTTCAATATTATAATCTGAGTGAAATCTTGTTATGGGTTAAGCTAAAGCCTCATTTAAGATTTGATTGGTGTGAAGGCACCCTTCAGTTAACGTAACTGTAAGGAAAAGCCCCCACCTAAAACAAAAGGAATATTTGAACCTGCCCAGGAGCTTTTGCAGAAGTGTGTGTGTGTGTGAGTGAGAGAGAGAAAGAAATTGGCAGAACAGAGGATCGGTGCAAGCCACATGAACAGCCAGAAGGAGCTGCTGCAAGTCTGGTGTCTGATCTTGGAAGAAGTTTGTGGGTCAGGGAGAAGGTTGAAAAGTATGGTTTGTTTTGATGCTGTGAGCAAAGAAGCGGTTTCCTGTTTGATTCCTTCTGTGTTCAGAGACACAGGACTTTGGACTTTCTTTGGAAATTATCAAAACTGTATCAAAGAAACACCTGACTATCTCCAATTTCTACTCCTAACCAGAATCATCCACTAGACCCTAATTTTTTGGCTAGCTGTTTGAATCAAAATAGGTTCAGAGTGGGATCCAGTTTCCAAGGAGTGAGATTGTGAACTAGTATAACTGTTGAACCAAGTTGAAGCAAATGATGGCAGCACTCACAGAAATTAAAGATGGCCAAAATGAATTAAAGCAAGACCTAAAACAAGATCTGGAGGTTTCCCAGAAAAGCCTCAGAGGGACTTGCGGGCTGAGCTGAAATCCCTGTTGGAGCAGCAATTAAAGTGCTTGGACAGACTGGGAAACACAACTGCAACACACTCAGGCTGGAATAGTAGAATGGATGGCCACCAACAAGAAGTTTTTACCAAGAAATAGTGGTGACCAAACCAGGCTTTAGCCAATTTGGAACCTGCTAACCTAGAAGAGTTGAAGCAAGGACTTAAGGAGCTGAAAATTTAGATCCTGAAGGAAATCAAAGGATCACAGACCACAGGGGAAGGCAGCCACCAGGATGAGGACTTATTCAACTCCTTTGGCTGGCTCAAGACTTGATCCTTACAATAGCTTTTTACCCCATTTGTAACCCACAAAGGCCCAGAGGGGAGAGATTGGGTTGTGTCAGCTTGAATAAGGCAAGAGCTATCTCTGAGGGAAGAACTCCTGGGAGGCTTATTTGGCTCAATTAGACATTGTAGCTCAAATTGATGGCTGGAAGGGACTGAAAGGGGGATTACGAGCAGCCAACTTAGGTGACCTGTCATGGCATTCTTGAATGCAAGCCAGACCAAGGAAGGGTTGTATCACCATCTGACCTGTAACACCCTGCTGCTGTAGCTCCCAGCCTGGGATGCTCACAACAACACAAGCATGCTCACAACTAGCCTTCAAGGATGTAGATATCCTAAGTGTCTGGGTGCTAGACAGCCCTGGTTTAGCAGCTCCGACTTCAGTAGCCTGTCTACAACCCCACTGCCCCACTCTGGCTTCCACCAGCCTTGCTTACAACTAGCAAAATGACCTCCACACACTCCTAGTCCCAAATTTCCCCAAGCTGTGTGCCCTGAAGCATCCACTCCTCATTTGGACTACTCAGAGAAATAAGTTTCTTTGCTTGTTTAAAGCGACAAAAGCATGTTGCAGCTTATTAAATAACTGGTGTAAATATGCCCTTCCCTACAACCACAGTACTGAGTTGGTTTATAATAACCATAAAACACATTGATTAACGATAGGACATAAGTTAAGTGATGCCAAGTAAAAGATATAAAAGTGGAGATGGTTATAAGCAAATAAAAGTGAAAACATGCATCTTAAAATCTAAAACTTAATCTAGCGAGGTGCAAACCTTGTTCAAGATGGCTTTTTTTTTCCCCTCAGGACCTTGCACAGCAGTACAAGCTGCTGGCTTCCCTTCCCTAGGTGGAAGATCTTTGACTGAGCAGATTTCTCACCTACATTCAGTTTCCGGAGACTTCAACCAGCGAGGGGGTTGAAGTACCCATCTTTCTCAGCTTGCAAGAGCTCTGGCCTGTTAAGTTTGTCTAGTGATGGATGCATAAATGGCTCTGTCTTTGCTAACAGAATGTTGGGAATCATTAAGAAAGGGATAGCTAATACGACAGAAAATATATTGCCCCTATATAAATCCATAGTATGCCCACATCTTGAATACTGTGTGCAGATGTGGTCATCCTATCTCAAAAAAGATATATTGGAATTGGAAAAGGTTCAGAAAAGAGCAACAACAATGATTGGGGTATGAAACCGCTTCTATCCAAGGAGAGATTAATTAGACTGGGACTTTTCAGCTTGGAAAAGAGACGTCTAAGGAGGGGTATGATTGAGGTCTATAAAATCATGACTGGTGTGGAGAAATTAAATAAGGATGTGTTATTTACTTCTTCACATAACACAAGAACTAGGGGTCAGCAAACAAAATTAATAGGCAGCAAGTTTAAAACAAAAGGAAGTATTTCTTGACACAATGCACAGTCAACCAGTGGAACTCCTTGCCAGAGGATGTTGTGAAGGTAAGACTATAAAAGGGGTTTTTTTTTAACTAGATAATATCATGGAGGATAGGTGCATCAATGGCTATTGGCAGGGATGGTGTCCCTAGCTTTTGTTTGCCAGAAGCCGGGAATAGGCAACAGGGGATTGATCATTTCAGTGATTACCTGTTCTGTTCATTCCCTCTGGGGCACCTGGCATTGGTTGCTGTTGAAAGACAGCATACTGGGCTACATGGACCTTTGGTCTGACCCAGTGTGGTTGTTCTGATGTTCTTATCTCTCTAAGTTCAATGACTTTATTTCAAGAGACAGGATGGTCTCATTGTTCTTCCCTTCCTATAGGCTTCCCATCCTCCTGTATGTAAATAAGGCTTCCATTGTTTTAATTCCACCATGCATAATTTACATATGACAGGTAAATAACTAATGTTCCCTGCTGTCTGGGAGAGACCTGTCTCCCTCTGTTTAGACACAGACTGTAACATCTAAAATTAATGAATATTCATGATTCCCAATAGAGTTAATACATCCATTTTACAATGCTATTAATCACTAGTGTGCCATAGGCTTCCATAAAGCCTCATTCCAATACTTTTATAATACACTAATATAGTATACAATCAGCTGATTATCACTTGAGTTCAGTTCTCTCTTCTCCCCCACCCCACCCCACCTGCATTTTATAGGCCAGTAAATCTTTGAAATGTATTTTTTGAAAAGCAAAACCCAGACCAAGCTTCTCTATCCTGCTGGGATGTGGATCCCATGCTGTCTCTTCCCCCACTTGTTAGATTGATTTGATTACCTTACCTTATGTAAATGGTCCTTCATTGTCTCTGCCTGATGACTGGGTTGGTCAGAAGAGGAAATGCTCATTCCTTTGTCTAGGGCAGACCTGTCTACCAACTCCCCCTGACCTGAGTGGTTTAAACACATTTTAGTCGTCATTCTCATAAAAACCAAAACGCTTAATACGTACCACGTATATACATAATGCAAGAATATTAATGATCAGTGAGTTATTAGTTTTCCAGTGACCTATTACATGATACCTTTTAGATACAGATTATATAACCACACTGAATTAAGGTACACTGAATTGGTCAAGCCAGCTAAAACTCATTACTTGATACCAATGAACCTCTGGCTCTAGGTTTCTCTTAGGGTCACATCTTCCCCCTTACAAAGCTGCAGGAGAATTAGCCAATGACTGAACTGGAAGCAGCAGGTCAGAACTGTCTTACCTGATCAGGGCATCTGCTACCATATTTTTTCACCTTTATATAGAAGAAACCTATTTTTGTCACCTTTTGTCAGTTTACAGTCTCCAGGACATAATATCAGACAATCTATAATTTCATCTACAGATATCAGAGGGGTAGCTGTGTTGGTCTGAATCTGTAAAGAGCAACAGAGGGTCCTGTGGCACCTTTAAGACTAACAGAAGTATTGGGAGCATAAGCTTTCGTGGGTAAGGGCTTATGCTCCCAATACTTCTGTTAGTCTTAAAGGTGCCACAGGACCCTCTGTTGCTCTTTACAGATTCAGACCAACACAGCTACCCCTCTGATATCTGTAGATGAAATTATAGATTGTCTGATATTATGTCCTGGAGACTGTAAACTGACAAAAGGTGACAAAAATAGGTTTCTTCTATATAAAGGTGAAAAAATATGGTAGCAGATGCCCTGATCAGGTAAGACAGTTCTGACCTGCTGCTTCCAGTTCAGTCATTGGCTAATTCTCCTGCAGCTTTGTAAGGGGGAAGATGTGACCCTAAGAGAAACCTAGAGCCAGAGGTTCATTGGTATCAAGTAATGAGTTTTAGCTGGCTTGACCAATTCAGTGTACCTTAATTCAGTGTGGTTATATAATCTGTATCTAAANTTACTGAAATGTTTAACTCTGTAGATAAAGAGCAACAGAGGGTCCTGTGGCACCTTTAAGACTAACAGAAGTATTGGGAGCATAAGCTTTCGTGGGTAAGGGCTTATGCTCCCAATACTTCTGTTAGTCTTAAAGGTGCCACAGGACCCTCTGTTGCTCTTCATCTACAGAGTTAAACATTTCAGTAACATTGATGACAAGTGTGGGGTTAGCTTTCAAATGATATACTACCTGTCACCTTTTAGATAAATATCATGACACCAGTGTGTGAGGTGTAGTGAGTATGTCAGGCCTGACAAGAATTGCTGAGACAGAGTAGTGAATCCCAAATGAGCCTGTATGTCACAGTGACCCAGCTCTGATTTTGCTACACATCAAAGAGGTTTAAAGTTGAAATATTATATAGGAGGTGGGAGAAACCACTGCACAAAGGATACAAGAAATGTAAAGAAGAAAGTGAGCTTTGGAATAAACAGTTAATATCAGGAGCTTTCACTAAGACTTTACTGAAAAAGAGGACACAACACGATTGTTTAAATGAATTTGTGCTTGCTCTTTATTTCACTGGACAACCGCTGTTAATTACAGAGGGACCTATTGACGACGTTGTGTGGCAATACTGTCCAGCAGCAAAAACCCTTCCTAATGCAGACAACTTCACTCGTAAGTATCTGAAAAAAAAAAAAGATGTTTTAGTATCTAAACAGATGGAATGAATTGATAGAACTGTGACGTTTAGTTTTTTTTTTTTTTTTTTTTTTGACTAGTCTCCTGATGCTTTGGACTGTCTGACTCTTGGCCTTTTTTTATTATTTCAAAGAGAATAAACCTGCATTGTTTTGTGTTGATGTGATGTTCACCCCCCCCCCCTCTGCTGATGTCAATTATTGCTGCATTGACAAAATGGCTATGTTTGAAATGTACCATGTAATTTGGGAAAATGTGGCCACAACTAACAGATTCTGCTTCCTACATGGCTAAGTTTGCACAGGAGATTAAACTCCATCAGAAACCAGAGTTGCTACATATTACCTGTCTTGCTCATCTAACAAATGTTGTGTTGTCAGCAGCTACTGCTACAAAAGAAATGAAAGACGTGAAATCTTACATCACTGGATTGGGGGCCATTTTCAAGCATGCGAACAAGCTGAAGGCTTTGTTTTACACAGTGCAAGACAAGTGTAGAGCTGACTGCTGATTACCTAGCCTAGTAGTTCTACATGGGTGGATGAGCTTGCCCTTCGCTGTCCGTCATGTAAATGATGTGTGGGTGGTGCTAATGCATATTCTAGATCACCCAGAGTTGTTTAGTTCTAAAGCAGAAACTCTGAATAGACTGGCCAATAACCAAAATGACTGCTAGATTTTGTTCACCAAGGTAATGTTCATTGTTGAAAACTTGGAATCACTGTGTGACACCCAGAAAACACTTGAGTTTTCTCTGACTACTGCCAACAGGTTTTCCAATACTGACATTTACCGGATCCTGACAACCAAAATCTCAGTTGAATTGAGTACAAAAGCTGAAGAAGAAACATACAGCGAGAGAACCTGCTGTATCCGAAAATCCTTCGGACTCTGGAACACGAGAAAAGCCAAAAAAAGTGTTCAAAACCTTCAACACAATGCTCTGCAAGAAATGGGAGATGACTGTGACCTGTAATCTGAACACCAAAGTGTTTGTTGCTGTTTGGAATGTCATCCAGGCGTAGCACCACTTTCTCAAGGTGAATTTTTTGCAGCAGACTTCTACTATTATGCCAGAGTGTTTCAACCGTTTGCCCCTAAAGATGAAATTCCAAATCTGAAAGGGGAATTTACTACTTACAAATATACCTAACCCTGACAATGTGAAACTGGATGTGTTGGCTTTTTGGAACAGTCATCAAGACATACTTCTCAACTTCAGCCAAGTGGAAAAGAAAGCACCCTGTATCTATTGCTGCAGAACATTTATTTTCAAAGTTGGACTACCTTCAAGACCGCAAGCTCAACATGAGTGAGGACACCCTGAAGAAAATTACATGAGTATACACAAACCAGAATTTCTGGAAAAACAACTGTGAAAGACACAGATACCTTTGTAAATTTAAAAAGTTTCAATTATACTATAGTAAAATATGGTGTATATTCTGAAAGTCCTTTCTTTCTTTCATCCTGGTGTTAGTTTTCCAAAAAAAACCACCTGAAAAATAAAATCTGAAAACACGGAATACTAGTTATGATCTTAAAACTGCTGGACATCTGGGGTTGCAAATATCTTACCCAAGCTAAGGGAGAACTTCTATTGGGTAAAATGCAGGCAGGTTATAGAAAATTGGTGCAGGAAATGTGATGCTTGTATTGCAAAGAAGGGTCCCCCTAAAACTGGGAGAGCCCCTTTGCAGCAGTATCTTGTGAGGGCAGCAATAGTGAGCATTGCCATTGCCATTTTTGGGCTCTTGCCTGATTCAGAGACTAGCAATCAATAATTGCTAGTAGCTATGGACAACTTCACAAAATGGCCGAGACAGTAGCAGGGGCCCTCGTGAATGAATCCTTCACTCTATTTGGAGCCCTGGGTGAGTTAAAGGAGATACTTTGAATCCAAAGTGCTTCAACAGGTCTGTGAGCTTCTAGGGATCCATAAAACTCACCATCCTAACAGACCCAAAGTCTGATGGGATGGTAGAAAGGTTCACTAGGACTTCGGGAGTTCAGTTGGCTACTTTGTGGAACAGAATCAAAGGAATTGGGACCAGGGTATCCCATTCCTTTGGGCTGCTTATCGAACAGCTGTCAATGAGTTCAAAGTGTGTAGCACTCATGGTTGGGTATGAGCTAAGGACCCAGCAAACCTCTTGTATGGAGTTCCTGAAGAGGAACAAAGATCTGGACTATGTAGAAACCCTACAATCCCAAACTGAAAAAAATAATCACTTTTGCTAGGAAAAATTTGAAGATCGCCTCTGACAAAATGGAAAGGTTCTATGATGTAAGGTCATGTGGGGAAACTTTTAAGATGGAACCTGGTCTTGTTCCATAATCCTACAAGAGCCAAGGGTAGGAGCCCTAAACTGGATAAACAGTGGGAGGGACCCTGTACAGTAGTGTCCTACACACAAAGTAGTGTAAAGGAACAGTTGTGTCCCAGGATGAAACCCAAAGTTATCCATAAAAACCATCTAAAGAGGTATCGGGGGACAGGATATCAGCATGACTGCCCCCTGAAACTGAGAATGTATGTGTAGAAGTTGAGGTTGAGAAAGTTGTGAGGGGGCTGTCCTAGCCAGCCAGTTCCACAGAAACAAATAACACACCTTAAGAACATTCTGTAAGGAAGTCCAGGTAGAGAAAAGTCCCAAGAGATTTGGGTGGGAATAAAATTCTTTTGAGTGGGGGATGTGAAACAAGCCTGACAGAAACACGCTGTACATACTTGTAGATAGTTAACCCAATATAATTTTTCATTTGTTAAATTGTTTTTCTTTCTGTTTGGGTCATATAAAGTGTCACCATTTTAAACACCATCAGGCTGATGGGTGGCGTTCTAACAGAGGGCATGGTTATACTGAGAGATATGGTGACTGCCTGAATCACAAACCTTTGAGACTGGATATGAATGTACCCTTCAATTAGAGTAAGGATAAGTTAATCACAAGCCAAAAGGGGTTGTGAACCTGCCTGGGAGTTTTGGGCTTAGTGGTAGGAGAGGCTTTGCTGAGTATTGATTAAATAAAGGTGCCTGGGTGTAGGCAGAAAAGAGAGGTCAAAGCCACACAGAGAACCTGAACAAGCAACTGGAAGCATAGTGTAGGGCCCTGGAAGAAAACTTAGAAAAGTTTTTGGGTTGGGAGACAGGCTGAAAAGAGCCATGAGTGAAAGACGCTGTTTCCTGCTATTTGATTCTTTCTGCGTTCAGAGAGATACAGATGTGTACATCTTTGTAAATGAACAAAACTGCATAAAAAAAAAATCCCTATCACCAATTTTTCCTCCTAACAAACAATTTACTAATTTTTGGCTAGCCGCTAAGGTTAAAAGGAGTGACAGTATTTATAAAGAGCCTGGGGCATCAAGGCATGAGTTTGACATACCATGTGATTTGGATCCTGAACCAGAGGGTGACTTTTGAAAAGTTGCTGTGGGCATAATAAAAGCAAGAAAGCCCCTTTGTGGTCTCTTCTGCCCTCCCACCCCCACCCCGCCCCTGTTTAGGCCTGAAAGGGAATAAAAGATTGTGGTTATTCATCTTGTCACATGTCAGTGTCAAGTGCCAATCCCAAAATACAATTTATAAATATTTGTAACAGTTTTGATCATTTTCCTTTTTAATGATAGAGTCCACATGCTAGTGTAGTGAATCCATATTTTCTATAACAGTACATGCTTAACTTCTTAAAGTTATATATCAGCATAGAAAGTTCATAGCCAATTCTACCAGCTGACTGACTTTTTAGAATTACTAAAAAGGGTCCATAATGGGAGCAGATGGTTGACTCTTGTGAGCTGCCTACAAACCCTGTGTGGGTAGTGCTCAGGGTAGTTTCTAGGAACTGCAGGTTCGATTCTTCTCTGACCTATGCTGGTTTTACGTGAGTAACTCCATGGGCTTCAGGGGAATTAATCCTGATTTCTCAGAAAAAGTGAGAAGAGAATCAGGTCCTAAAAGTGGAGGATGGATGCAAAGAAGCTGTTGTCTGAGAAAGATCACTAGACTGAGGTGGGCAAGAAATGGGAAGAGGGCTGAATTGTAGTCATGAAGGGCCTTTTGATGTAAGGAAGCTACAGCTATAAGGGTGGCAGTGATGGTTTATAGAAAGTGTTCATCTCCCTGAACAGATTGTTTTGATTGTTCCTCTCTGCCTTAAAAATGGAGGCTTGGTTTACTGTTTCTTCCTTTCACAGCTCTAATCCGTCTCTGTGCAGCTTTTCCTTATTTGTGCCTCTTGCTTCACCTACAACAACATTCTATCCTTGTCCCTCTGCTGAACTGAGGATCACCATCACTGCCTCTTCCCATGTTGTTGTCATGTGGTTGTTGGAGGGGCAGCTTCAGCAACAGAGTTTTTGTTCTTGTATTTTGCTTTGCTGGAGGCAGATATGCAGAGGAACCTTCTAAACTCAGTTTTAGGCTGCTCCAATTCTGTAGGAGGAATGCGATCAGGGGAAAATAATATCACTGCTCAGTCACGGTGTGCGGCATGTGATAGGCTATCCAAATACATAGCTGCAGGGAGGATGTTGACTTTTTTGTTCTTTGACTAGGAAAGGATTTTAAAGTTTCTTAATCTCACTATAAGAAAATCATTCTATTCTGTCATATGATGTTAAGGTTGCCAACTTTCTAATTGCACAAAACTGAACACCCCTTCCCTGCCTCTTCTCTGAGACCATGCACCTGCTTGCTCCATCCCCCCTCCCTCTGTCACCTTGCTCTTCCCAGTGAGGTGACAAAATTTGCAGAGGATACAAAACTACTCAAGATAGTTAAGTCCCAGGCAGACTGTGAAGAGCTACAAAGGGATCTCACAAAACTGGGTGACTGGGCAAAATAATGGCAGATGAAATTCAGTGTTGATAAATGCAAAGTAATGCACATTGGAAAACATAATCCCAACTATACATATAAAATGATGGGGTCTAAATTAGCTCTTACCATGCAAGAAAGATCTTGAGTGGTAACACCACCCTCAGCAAGTTTGCAGATGACACTAAACTGGGATGAGTGGTAGATATGCTGGAGGATAGGAATAGCATACAGAGGGACCTAGACAAATTAAAGGATTGGGCAAGAAGAAATCTGAGATTCAACATGCACAAGTGCAGAGTCCTGCACTTAGGACAGAAGAATCCCATGCACTGCTACAGACCAGGAACTGAGTGGCTAGGCAGCAGTTCTGCAGAAAAGGACCTAGGGGTTACAGTGGACAAGAAGCTGGATATGAGTCAGTGTGCCCTTGTTGCCAAGAAGCCTAAAAGCATTTTGAGCTGTATAAGTAGGAGCATTGCCAGCAGATCGAGGGACGTGATCATTCCCCCCGTTCGGCATTGGTGAGGCCTCATCTGGAGTACTGTGTCCAGTTTTGGGCCCCACACTACAAGGAGGATGTGGAAAAATTTTAATGAGTCCATTGGAGGGTAACAAAAATGATTAGCGGGCTGGAGCACATGATTTATGAGGAGAGGCTGAGGGAACAGGGATTATTTAGTCTGCAGAAGAGAAGAATGAGGGGGGATTTGATAGCTGCTTTCAACTACCTGAAAGGGGGTTCCAAAGAAGATGGATCTAGACTGTTCTCAGTGGTAGCAGATGACAGAGCAAGGAGTAATGGTCTCAAGTTGCAGTGGGGGAGGCTTAGGTTGGATATTAGGAAACATTATTTCACTAGGAGGGTGGTGAAGCACTGGAATGGGTTACGTAGGGAGGTGGTGGAATCTCCTTCCATAGAGGTTTTTAAAGTCAGGCTTGACAAAACCCTGGCTGGAATGATTTAGTTGGGGATTGGTCCTGCTTTGAACAGGGGGTTGAATTAGATGACCTCCTGAGGTCCCTTCCAGCCATGATATTCTATGATCTTGGAGACATTGGATAGTTCTCTGAAAACATCTACTCAATGTGCAGTGGCAGTTAAAAAAGCGAACAGAATTTTGGGACAAAGGGAAAGGGATAGATAAGAAGACAGAAAATATCATAATGCCTCTATATAAATCCATGGTACGCCCACATTTTGAATACTGGGTGAAGATGTGGTCACCCCATCTCAAAGATATATTGGAAATGGTTCAGAAAAGCCCAACAAAAATGATTGGGGTATGGAACACCTTCCATATGAGGAAAAATTAATAACACTGGGACTTTTCAGCTTGGTAAAGAGACGACTGGGGGGGGGGGGAATATGCTAGAGGGCTATAAAATCATGACTTGTGTGGAGAGAGTAAATAAGGAAGTGTTATTTACTCCTTCTCATAACACAAGAACTAGGGGTCAGCAAATGAAATTAATAGGCAACAAGTTTAAAACAAAAGGAAGTATTTCTTCACACAATGCACAGTCAACCAGTGGAACTCCTTGCCAGAGGATATTGTGAAGGCCAAGACTATAATAGGGTTAAAAAAAAAAACTAGATAAGCTCATGGGGGATAGGTCTATCAATGGCTATTGGCTAGGATGGGCAGGAATGCTGTCCCTGCGCTCTGTTTGCCAGAAGCTGGGAATGGGCGACAGGATGGCTCACTTGACTATTACTTGTTCTATTCATTCCCTCTGGGGCACCTGGCATTGGCACTGTCAGAAGACAGGATACTGGGCTAGATGGACCATAAGTCTGACCCAGTCTGGTTGTTCTTAGGTTCTTATCTATTTAATATTTATTGTGGCAAGTGGATGTTCTTGCTTGAAATCTCACCCTCACTCACTTTCACCGGGCTGGGCAGGGGATTGGGATGTAAGCTCTGGGGTGGGGCCAGGGATGAAGGGTTTGGGATGTGGGAGAGGGCTCCGGGCTGGGGCAGGGAGTTACGGTGTGGGGGGTGAAGACTCTGGCTGGGGGTGGGGCTGGGGATGAGGGGTTTAGAGTGCAGGTGGGGCTCTGGGCTGGGGCCAAGGGATTTGGAGTGTGTGTGTGGGGGGTGGGCTCTGGGTTGAGGATGGGGATTTGGAGTGAAGGTGGGGGCTCAGGGCTGGGGATTGGGGTGCCGGGTCCCAGTGGCGCTTACCGCGGTTCCCAGGCCTCTTGCTCTTCTTAAGCATCCTGTAGGTTTTCTAGAGCAAGGGCTAGAGAGTCTGAGGGTATTTTGCAAATTGGTTACAAAGTCCAAAATGTTAGTTCCTAGAGAAGATGTAACTCCTTCCCATTGCTGCTTCACCAACTATAATGGCCCTGTAGTGGGGCAGCTGAATCCACTCCCACAGAAGAGGGGTTAAAAGGCAACCCTGGAGAGGGCTGCAGCAGGGAAAGGCTAGGATGATTGGGGGAGGAGCCACATCTGGGGCCATGCCCCAATCAGGCCACAGCTGGCCCTACAAAAGGGCTGTGAGCCAGGAGCTCAAACACAGATTCTTTCCAGCTTCTGAGAGAGGAGGACTGGGCTGGCTGGGAGTTGAGAAGGGTACCTGAGGTGGAGCAGTGCTGGGGAAGAGCAGAGGGAGTTAGGGAGCTCTAGCCTGGTAAAACCCCAGGCTGCAGGCCTTGCTAAAAGGCCAAAAAGGTAGTGGGGCTGGAAAGTGCCAGGAAGTTAGTTCCTGACTCTGTAAGGATGTCGGTGGGCCAACCTACCCTGGCAAAAATGTCTGCCAATGCCCGGCTCATGCTTTTAGTCCTGGTGTTGCTTAGAGCTACCGTTTAAGAGATGTGGCCTCAGCGCCACCATATACTGCTCTGTAGGGATGTTGTACCCAAAGCAGGCCCTTTCAAATTTTTCTAAGAAGGCCTCTGTATCATCACCTCCCTTGTATGTGGGGAATTTCTTGGAACGGGGAGCGGTACCTGGAGGAGGACTACTGGGGCTACCTCATTGACCCAGCTTAGCCCTTTCCAGCTCTAAGCGTTTCAGCTCTATCTCCACTTCTAAGCGAAGTCCATTCCTTTTGGGGGAATCTCAGGTCCCCCAACCCCTCCCTGAATTTGTCATGGAGCTGGATGTCTGGGCTTGATCTGGGTCTGTCTTCTCCGTGGTGTGCTGCTTTGGGAAGACTGCGGTCAGGCACCAAAACCCTAAAGCAACCAACCTCATGCACAGGACTGCCCTACTCTAGCCTAGCTATTTCATTGCCACATAGCTTGAAAAGAAACTGAAAAAACCTTACTTGTTGGACTCCCTGGCTTTGCAGGCTGAACTCTTTGTGTGCCTGTTCCCCCTCAGGCAGCAAAGAAAAGAAAGAAAGTGGGGGGGAGAAACCAACTCCCTAGCTTTGCAGGCTACCAAAAGGAAAAATGTGTTCTTCTAAAATCTTGGTCTGTGCTTCTGGTTCAAAATGATCCCACCACTCTGCCACCATGTCAGAGCTGATTCCCCACTCTGGCACTTCAAGTGCAGAAGGTGGGGGCCCGCAAGAACTCTAAAATTTAATACTTGCCACTCCAGGCTTGTATTAAACTCCCAAGGTTACAGCTTCTCTGACCTTGGATTGATAGATGTTGCCACCACCCAAGTGCAGAACCCCTCAGAGACCAGGAAGGCGCACTTGGGAATTCCTTCCTGTGGGGTATCCTTAAGCTCTTTCATCCCCCTTCCAGGGAAGAGCTGAGAAGGGGGGGAGGGGGAAGGGAAGAAATCAGCTGTTGCCATCAGCTAATTAAAAAAGTGCACAAACCTCTTAAGACAAATCCAATTCTGTTCTTAAAGGTAAATTTTATTAAAAATAAAAGAAAGAAAATACATCTGAGAACTCAGGATATTGCTAGATTTTTAAAGAGCAAATACAAGGATTAAGCACCAAGAATAGCCTTCTTGAGGTCCATCTTAAAGGGTACAAACAAAACTAAAGCACCTGGGGTTAGCATAAAGGAATCCACAAGCCATAAAGAATTGAGAGAAACCTAATTGCGTCTTCCTAGACATTTCCAAATCTATTTTCATATCTGGGGTTTCAAATGAGTAGTTTCTAGGTATGATACTAATGATTTTTCATACCTGGCCCAAGCTTCTTACAACATAACTGCTGTCCTGTCCCCCTCTCCCCAGGAGAACCACAACAGACAGACAAAGGGGAAGATTTTTCCTCAATTTTAAAAAGTTCTAGCCTTCCCATTGGCTCTTTTGGTCAGGTGCCCACTCATTTCCTTTATCTATGCATAGCAATGAGATTTTTAAACCATTTACAGGTAAAGCAAGTAGAGAACAGCAACTAAGAGGGATTTTATAGCTAACTGGCTGGCTGTCTGTAAAAGGGAACTATCCCCTCCCCCTTCATTTATCACACATGCACATCACTGATGTGCCATATTGTTACAGGAAGTGGTAGGAAAAAAGATCTTAACCAACCAGAGAATGTTGGAATGGCACAGTGAATTACACACAACTTGTTGTAGGAGTTGATAATATCCTGCCAGACTTTCAATTATTGACCTGAAAGTGGACCTGTGATGTGTTTATTTTCTTATGCACTTTATTTGACTGGTTAATAGCACCAGAATATAGCAGAAATGTGTTTATGCACGCAGACTGGTTCTATTTAGCAGTATATAGAGCAGATTGGATGGTCTCCTCATCTCAGATTATAAAATGACATCTGACCACCTGCAAGCTCACAAATGCCTTATCTATATGAGAAAAGTTGCACTAGTGTAACTAAACTGATTTAGCACTGATTTAGTTATTGGTGCAAACCCCATAAATTACTGACATTCTAAATTTAATGTAAGTAAGGTTTAATCCAGGGGGTTGCACTGGTAAAACTGGATGAATTATAAATTGATTTAGTTACTCAGACATAGATGAATGCAGAGTTTCTATTTGATTATGAGGGACAATATGGATGCTAACAATGAGGTGGCAGGCTGGCTGCAGTTAAGACCAGGCAACATGAACCTGGCACTTTTTGTTTATGCTGACCACATTGCCTTGTCGAATGGCTGGAGCAAAGAATGTGGGAGAAGTCGGTTGCAGAGTTTGTGGTACATACTCAGTAGTTGCATCCCATAGGAAGAACAAAGAGTTGGATGACCAGCTAGCTCAGTTATTCTGACAAGATTGAGTGGGTTTGTCCACACATGGTGGAAAGCAAGCCATGTTTAAACTGTGTGTTTGGCTGAAAACAGACTATGAATTGGTTATAAACATAGCAAAATTGCTGTGTAGACAAACCCCCAGCTTCACACCTTCAAGTCAGTAGGCGTAATAGATTTTTTTTCCTACTGTCAGTTTCATAGGAATCATGTATAAGAATGTTACCACAAATTTACCACAGAATCTCCCGTATGGTAAATTCTCTACTTTGGTGTGCATTTAATACAAATACTGTAGCTTTATTTATTGGAAACAATTGCTCACTACAACTGATTAAATACTGGATAATCAAAAACATGATTCAAATGTTGGAACAATCACATTTATATTTTAATATATTTAATCGGTCCCCCAAGTTAACACCTTTTCAAATCACAAAATTACAAACATACTGTGAAGGCGTGTACTGCCCCTTTAAGGACCAGTCTGGCGCTCATAGAAAGAGTAGTCTGAGTGCAATGAAAATTCCCTGTTCTGCCTTAGTGACCTATTTAAACAGGAAGAGGAACCTGAGTCAGGGGGCAGAGACTAGATGTTGCACTACTAGGAAGAGGTGTTGATGTCTCTCCAACTTCCTGAGGGCTGGTCTGATCAGACCTGGAGACTCTTGTTTTGGGCTTTTAAGGTTTGGGAGTTCTGAACCTTAATCCTGAGGTAAGGGCCTTTTAAACTGTTTTCCAAGTGTTCCTTTCATGGGGCTTAATTTAAAAGGGGGACATACTTATGTTAATTAGGGTGTTCTGAGCAAGCACGCTTGTTGGCACCTAAGTAGGATAAAGTTGGATGAGGTGTACCTGCAGTACCGCACCTGGACATGAGGCAAGGCATTCTGTGGCTCACCTTGCTACGGTGACGTAGTACTGTTCCCTTGGGAGCCCCCTTCTGTCAAGACGGGTCATGGAGGACATCCTAGAAGCAACAGCAAGCAGATAATGATGGAAACCACCAGGTTCAGGAGGCACCATTCAACTCCTGCAAGAAGCACAGCTGGCAGAGCAGGAGTGGAACCGACAGCTCCAGCTAGAAATGGCCCTATTTATCCAGCGGACTGCTGGATTAGGGACCAGCCTGGATGACATCTACCAGAGACCCATTTTGACCAGTTATGATGACCCGGAGGCCTATTTGACAGTGTTTGAGTGGATTGCTACTACCATCAGCTGGGAGAGAAATTCCTGGGCAGTGCTACTGGTCCCTCTACCAATGGTGAGATGTAAGCAGCTTCCAGGATAAAACCAAATCATATAAGGCACTGAAGACATCTGTAATGGACCAGGTTGGCCTCTCCCGAGAAGCATATTGACCGAGGTTTCAGGCAGAACCCTTTCCTATGTATATCCACCCACGTGTGATAGTCCAGTGACTCCAGGATCTGGCTTCTCATTGACTACATAAGAATGGCTGTACCGGGTCAGACCAAAGGTCCATCTAGCCCAGTATCATGTCTACTGACAGTGGCCAATGCCAGGTGCCCCAGAGGGAGTGGACCAACAGGCAATGATCAAGTGATCTCTCTCCTGCCATCCATCTCCATCCTCTGACAAACAGAGGCTAGGGACATCATTCCTTACCCATCTTGGCTAATAGCCATTAATGGACTCAACCACCATGAATTTATCCAGTTCTCTTTTAAATGCTGTTATAGTCCTACCCTTCACAATCTCTTCAGGTAAGGAGTTCCACAAGTTGACTGTGCGCTGCGTGAAGAAGAACTTCCTTGTATTTGTTTTAAACCTGCTGCCTATTAAGCATTAGAAACCAAGAGTATGAGGAACTAATGTACTGGTATTGCTTAAGGACAATACTGTCTGTCCTCCCAGACCCAAGCTTCTATCACAGCTGGGAGGATAAGCAGATATTGCTTGAGGACAATGTCTGTTAGTTCTCCCATGATCTTGATCTCTGGTGCCAGGATCCAAAGGTGCAGGTCTAGAACCTGAGCCTGAGGGCACCCTGGATCTCTGACATTCCTTTGTTGCCCCCATGGGAGACGAACGCAGCAAAATCTTGCCAATCCACAGGAAGTCCTATCAGCACAACCAAGGCCTGCGGCTGCCTGATTGGCTTGCTTTTGCTGCTTAAGCCAGGAAGTGACCTCACTGGGCTGTCCAAGCAACTGTGCAGACTACCTGCTGCTGCCACATTGGACCCTGCTCTTGCCTGCCTACTGCAATCCACATCCAACCCTGTTTCTGATTCTTGCTGTGCTCCTGGTTCTTGCCTTGCCCCTGCCCTCACTCCTCGCTCCCACCGTGCTTCTGCTTCAAGCCTGATCCTTGCCTCTCCTCTGGTTCCTGCCCTTAGGCCTTGCTCCTGACCACTGCCTACCATTCCTGGCTCTGACTTCTGCCCCTGGCTCAATTCTTGGCTGTGGCATTTGGTATCTGACCCTGGCTTTGATTCTTGGTTCTGACTCTGGCTGTACCCCACCTCTGGTATTTGGCAGCTGACTGTTTGACCCCCCCCACTTCTGTTCACTGATACAGATGCCTGCTTTGCCCACTAGACCTGACTGCTGCTCTGACCACCAGGCCAGACCACCTAAGTCTTGGTTCTTAACAAGTTACTTGGAACCAAGTGGAACCAATACCCCCTATGTAGTATTGGAATGGAGTAGGTGGGCTTGCCACTTTCTAATGGTCTTCCCTTAGCACTAGAATCACAGTAACAAGTTAATCAACTCTGGACCAAGAATTTTAGCATTATGACCCAAGTGACTCAGGTGGTAGCAGTCGTTCCTTGAACAACTTGCTCTCTTCCCGAGACAAGTGGGCATGCTCCAGGCTCCTGGAGGACCTTCCTCATCCGAGCTGGTTCCTGCAGTCTCCCTACCTGAATACTTCGGTGATCACCAGAAGTTTCAGGAATTTTGGAACCAGTTTTTTGCTTTTCTTACTTAATCTTCACACATATCCCGTGGACCAGGAGAAGGTAGTACTGGTGGTAAGCCTACTTTCGGGTAAAGCCCAGTCCAACACTTCCCCTCTCTTGGAGCAGGGCAGCCCTGTTTTGACCAACTGGGATGCTTTCTTACAAGCCTTCTCTGCTATATTTGACAACCTGCATTGAGTTCATACTGCTGAAGTGGCATTGTGGAATCTTTGGCAAGGATGGTGACCCATCTCCACACACAAGTCACTCACTTTCAGTGAGATTGGCATAAAGAAACAGATACTATATCAATCTCTAGTCCCCTTCCTAATTCTAAACTGCTCCCAAAGAACTTGAAGCAAATGCTGATATCGATTCTCTGCTGCCTGGCAGATATCATACCTTTCAGGTCAGTCAACATCTTGCTGGAAAACTGAGATCGGTATCTTAAACAAAGCCTTGAACCAAAACTGGCTAGATTAAGTTTTAGACTTTTAGATGCATGTTGTCACTCTTATTTGCCTTGTAACCATTTCCAACTTCATTTCTTATCCTTAATTCACTTAAAACCCTATCTTATTTTGTTAATAAACTTGTTTTATATTTTAATCTAAACCAATCCAGTGCTTTGTTTAAATTGAACCATTTGGTAATGCCAATTAAGGTATCAAACAGTTGACTATTACCTCTGTGTAGAGCAACAAACCTTTAATATCTGAACTGTCCAGGAGAGGGCAATGTAGAACACACCTTTTTGGCAAAATTCAGGACTGGAAGTGAGTTGGGATCACTCTGCAACATAGCCACTCTATGAACTTCATACCCTCATATCTCAATGTCTGTATTTTAACCCATCAACCTTTTACCCCCAATCGGGGATATTGCAGATTATGTATTCCTTATGCCATGCGATCTTAAACCAAACTTTGCACCCTCAATAATATTCCCTGATAACCAGAAACTTCTATGCGCAAACTCTGTTCACTTTTTTTTTTTTAACATCATCTTAACAAAAGCTGGTGAAAGCCAGTGGGAGACTGGTGTGTTGCTGGCAGGCTGCTGGGGTCAGAGCTGCCCGACCAGAGTTGCAGCTATACACTGACACTCAGGGTACATCTACACTACAGGGGGGAGTCGATTTAAGATACGCAAATTCAGCTACGTGAATAGCGTAGCTGAATTCGACATATCGCAGCCGACTTACCCCGCTGTGAGGACGGCGGCAAAATCGACTTCTGCGGCTTTCTGTCGACGGCGCTTACTCCCACCTCCGCTGGTGGAGTAAGAGCGTCGATTCGGGGATTGATTGTCGCGTCCTGACGGGACGCGATAAATCGATCCCTGAGAGGTCGATTTCTACCCGCCGATTCAGGCGGGTAGTGTAGACCTAGCCTCAGAGTGTATTCTGCATGCTGGTAGGCTGTTTGTGAGGTTGGGAGCTATGACAGCAAAGCATTGTGAGGCACTCAAGATTGCGGGGCAGGAGGTGACAACCCCTTCCTGGTCTGGATTGCACCTGGGAATGTGACAGACCCCACTTCAGAATTTAAACAAATGCCTCTTTTGGAGCACTTTCCCCTCTGGTCCACTCATACTCTACTCAAGAGCTTATTAAGGGTAACACAAATGGAGCTCCAACAGAAGCAACCCCAGTACTACCCCCATCCAAGTTGTAGGATTATAGATCAGAGGGGAAAGGGGACCCTCAGGTGTGGCTGCTAAACTGCCTTTTTGCTCTACATTTCTGATGCAGCCTGACTGTGGCGAAGCTCCACTGTACTCTGGCCTCCTTGAGACCCCATTTTCCAAGGTCATGCCCTGCAAACTATTGCCTGAATAAGAGGACCTAGTCCCATACCCAGGGCTCCTTTTGGCAGCTGCTTCCCAGCAGCATGGAGCTGCAAAGGAAGCTCTCTTTCCATTTGAACATAAACTCCTATTGCCTGTCCCGTCACTCCCCGCACTGCAGATCCCAGGTCACCTTTGGCCCAGGCCCTCCACCCCCCTCAAGAACATGGCTCATAACATTAGCTGATAGTATCACAGGATTCACTGGTCTGTGCACAGTAACCTCTGCATCAGTCTCCAAACTGCCTCTTCCAGAATCATGTCCAGAAAACTTATGGGAGTGTAGCCAATTAGTTAACTTTATCATCCATTTATCATTGTATTATGTGATATGTCAGTTTATATGCTATTTCATATATAATCAGTGTATGCTAAATAGATTTAAGTTGTAGGATTATAGAAGTATAGGAGTGATACGTATGAAATTCAGTGTTGATAAATGCAAAGTAATGCACATTGGAAAACATAATCCCAACTATACATATGAAATGATGGAGTCTAAATTAGCTGTTACTACTCAAGAAAGATCTTTGAGTCATTGTGGATAGTTCTCTGAAAACATCCACTCAATGTGTAGCAGCAGTCAAAAAAGCGAACACAATGTTGGGCATCATTAAGAAAGGGATAGATAAGACAAAATATCGTATTGCCTCTATATAAATCCATTGTACACCGACATCTTGAATACTGTGTGCAGATGTGGTCACCCCATCTCAAAAAGGGTATATTGGAATTGGAAAAAGTTTCAGAAAAGGGCAACAAAAATGATTAGGGTTATGGAACAGCTTCCGTATGAAGAGAGATTAATAAGACAGACTTTTCAGCTTGGAAAAGAGGCCACAAAAGGGGGATGTGAGAGAGGTCTATAAAATCATGACTGGCGTGAAGAAAGTAAATAAGGAAGTGTTATTTACTCCTTCTCATAACACAAGAACTAGGGGATACCAAATTAAATTAATAGGCAGCAGGTTTAAAACAAACAAAAGGAAGCATTTCTTCATGCAATGCGCATAGGCAACCTGTGGAACTCCTTGCCAGAGGATATTGTGAAGGCCAAGATTATAAGTGTCCAAAGAAGAACTAAATAAATTAATGGAGGAATAGGTCCATCAATGGCTATATGTTTGCCAGAAGCTGGGAATGGGCGACAGGGCATGGATCACTTCATGGTTACTATTCTGTTCATTCCCTCTGGGGCACCTGGATTGGCCACTGTTGGAATACAGGATACGGAGCTAGATGGACCTTTGGTCTTACCCAGTATGGCTGTTCTTATGTGATGAGTGTGTGTTAGGTATATAAGTAACCCATGGATGAAATGCAATGCCTACAGATGGAGACCTTTAAGATTTTAGCTTAGCCATACTAGGCCATAGATTTAAGAATGCTTAATATGAGTGAGTAACATAGGAATAATCCCATGCCTGTAAGGTCACAGGCTTACTGCATAAGATGTGCTAATAGGTGAGGTTACAGAAAAATACATTGCAAAAACTGCAAATGTATTGTCTGAGACCACAAGACACCTGATTGTAACTTCTTAAAATGTCTGTCCTGACTGCAAGATACAAGGCATGCATAAATGCTATTGAGAATAAGAGGAACTATGAACAGCCTATGAAAAACAGGGCACCCCTGGGATTCATGCATTGTGAAAGTACAGATAAGGGACAGAAGGCTGACACCTTCATGCATATGCATAAGGTGTTAGGCGTGGTCAGAATTACAATTACAGAATTACCCTGGCTGGGTAAGAATGGGAAGATCCAAGGGATGACCCCACAGGAAACCCTAGCAGGAACCATCCCTCTGGCAATGATCATCTATTGAGAGGTCCATCAGATGCTAGAATATCACTGAGGATGTGAGTATGACTACAATTATAATTATTGCATAGATTTTTATAGGATTTCCATATGCATGGGTAGTTGTCACTTTACTGCTAAATTACATTTATGTCATGGAAGTCATGGACTCTGACATCCAGAGACCTCTGTGACATTCTTTGCTTCAGCCCCAGGGGCTGCGGGACTCTAGAGCTGGCAGCCAGTAGGGTCCTAGCAGAGTTCCAGTGACAGGTGATAGTAGTGACAAGTGATGGGTGGGCTCCTTGCAAGGTTCCAGCAACAGGTGACCGACTCCTGAGGGGGCCCTCCTTAGCATTCCAGTGATGGGCAACAGCCTTGTGCGGGGAGGGTACAGGGGGACAGGCTGAGCGGCTGGGGGTGTCCCGTTTTCTCTTCATGAAATATGGTCACTCTGCAGCTCCCAGCTGCTGTGGGTGGAGTGGGGAACCCCACAGCTCCAAGCCACCACAGTGGTGGGGGAAACCATGGAGCCACAGCAGCAAAAGTTACAGTTTCAGTGAATTTATGTTTATTGCCTGTGACATGTCCATGACTTTTACTAAAAATAACCAATACAAAAATCTTAGCCTTACTTATTGCTTTAATAACACCTATAGTACAGATAAGTCTTTGTACTTGTGATTGTGTCTGTAGTCATTATCCTTGGACTTCATGTGTTCCTGGAGCCATTAAATTTGAGAGAAGCATCAGAGGCAATTTCATTCTGAGCTTGAAACTGTAGCAACCAGAGCTGAACCCAACGTGGTGTAATATACAACATCACCAAATTCACTTTAAATAAAATAAAAGGCTACAAGAGGAAGAAAAAGCCTCCTTCAGCTGCGCCATCTATGACTGCAGCCATCTTCACAGGAAGAAGTAAGAACTATTTTATCTCTGGCTCCCTGACCAGATAGACTTTTGTTTTGGACTTTTAAGTTTTGGGAGTTCTGAATCTGGGTCCTGAGGTAAGAGCCTTTAACCAGTTTTCTAGGTGAGTGCAGTTCTGGTTGCCCCATCTCAGAGAAGATATATTAGAATTGGAAAAGCTGTAGAGAAGGGCAACAAAAATTATGGGTATGGAACAGCTTCCACATGAGGAGAAATTAAAAAGACTGGGGCTCATTTTAGAAAAGAGAGGACTAAGTGGGGATATGATAGAGGTCTACAAAATCATGACTTGTGTAGAGAAAGTGAATAAGGAAGTGTTATTTACCCTTTCACATAACACATGGGACTCTATTGAGCAGGGATCACCTAATTAAATTAATAGGCAGGATGTTTAAAACACCCATAAGGAAGTACTTCCTCACACAACACACAGTCAATCTGTGGAACTGGTTGCCATGGGATGCTGTAAAGACCAAACATATAAGTGGGTTAAAAAAGAATTACGTAATTTCATGGAGGATAGGTCCATCAATGGCTATTAGCCAAGATGGTCAGAGTGCATCCCCATGCTCTGGAGTTACCTAAACCTCCAACTGCCAGAAACTAGGCCTGTACAACTGGGGATGGATCACTCCAAATTGCCCTGTTCTGTTCATTACCTCTGAAGCATCTGGCACAGGTCACTGTTGGAAGACAGGATACTGGGTTGGATGGCCCATTGGTCTGACTCAGTATGGATGTTTTTATGTTACTTTCTCCATTCATGGGGCTTCATTAAGAGGGAGACAGACCTGTGTTAGTGTTTTGGTTTTTCATTAGTCTGATCTGAACAAGCACACTTGTTGATACCAAGGTAAGAAAGTAGGGTGAGGTGCATCTGCAATAGCACACCTGGCTACAAGGGAGTGCATAGGGTGATCTACCCCTGTATACATACTGTGACAAAGTTCCTCCTCTATCTTGGTGGGTCCTGTGCTTTTTGGCAGATTTTCTTGCTTCAGAGATTCACCATGTGAGTTGGGGAACAGCCCAGAGACCTTCTCCTCTGGAAGAACCCACAGTCCAGGTCAATTGGGAGGTTTGGGGGGAACCCAGGCCCTCCCTCTACTCTGGGTTCCAGCCCAGGGCCCTGTGGACTGCAGCTGTCTATAGTGCCTCCTGTAACAGCTGCATGACAGCTACAACTCCCTGGGCTACTTCCCCATGGCCTCCTCCAAACACCTTTCTTATTCTCACCACAGGACCTTCCTCTTCATGTCTGATAACGCTTGTGCTCCTCAGTCCTCCAGCAGCTCCTTGCATCTCTTGCTCCCAGCTCTTCACACTCACACCACAAACTGGTGTGAGCTCCTTTTTAAAACCCAGGTGCCCTGATTAGCCTGCCTTAATTGATTCTAGCAGCTTCTTCTTAATTGGCTCCAGGTGTCCTAATTAGCCAGCCTGCCTTAACTGGTTCTAGCAGGTTCCTGATTACTCTAGTGCAGACCCTGCTCTGGTCACTCAGGGAACAAAAAACTACTCCTCCAGTGACCAGTATATTTGCCCTCTACCAGACTCCTGTACCCCACTGGTCTGGGTCAGTCACAATACATAAAAAGTTTCCATCACAATGTGCAGTGAATGATAGAAAAAAATCTACACACAAACGCAAATGAACAAATAAGAGGGAAAAATAAGACTGGTCACTCTGACAGTATTGGTTTACCATGTTATGTCGTATTTACTTCCTGTTTAACAGTTACTCTTTTGACTATACTGTGTGTGTCTGTTATTCCTTGGGAGTATCCAACTATTTGGCAAATAACTCAAATTCTAACCACAGGGTAACTTTTCCTTCCAAGCTGCCTTGCTGATCTTGCCAGGAAGGAGAGAGGGGAGTGGAGGCCCTGCCAATTAATGTTATATGGGAAGAGAATAAGGAAGTTAACTCCTGCTGCGCTGGAGGCAGGATTCAGATAAACCCAGGCCTGTCTATCAAAATCCATAAGGAGATTGGCATTAAAGGAGGTAACCAGGTGCATAGGAGTGCTACATAGGTAACACCTCAGCATCCATCAGTACCCACCCAACATGCCCAGGTTCCTCTCATCTTTGGATGTCTTCTAAAATTCTTCCTCACTGCCATTGTTTTTGCAGAGGGAGCCAGCTGGCCTATTGCCTCATTTGTGTTTTCATGTGAGCTGAATAACTTAGGATCTGCTTTTCAAAATACTGCTGGAAACTTTTGGAAGACTAGGCAGCCTGTGTGACCCCTCTGTTTAGCAGTAGATCAGAAGAGGGGTTCAAGACTGGGCATAAGGTGCTCTATATTCCACCGCATAGAAGAAAAATCCAGACCTTCTACCCAATTCTTGGCCCAGAGAGTATGAACTGCTATTGTTTATCTTAATGGGAAGTTGACTCTGAAACCTAATGATGACAATGTTAACTTCAATGTTAACCACTTCACTGCTGATTAAAGCATACAGCAAAAAAGAGGTAGAATCATAGTTTGGAGCTATACACAGTCTACTGAAAATGACATTTTTTTCTCAGCATTGTGAATGGGTAAACCCAGGGTTCTGGAACAATATATATAGAAGGGGTGCTAAGAGACATTGAACCAGACTGTAAACCCTGTATATCAGTGGTTCTCAAAACCAGTCCGCTGCTTGTTCAGGGAAAGCCCCTGGCAGGCCAGGCCGGTTTGTTTACCTGCCGTGTCTGCAGGTTCAGTCGATCGCGGCTCCCACTGGCCGCGGTTTGCCACTCCAGGCCAAAGGGGTCTGCGGGAAGTGGCGCAGGCTGAGGGATGTGCTGGCTGCCCTTCCCCATTGGCCTGGAGTGGCGAACCGTGGCCAGTGGGAGCCGCGATCGGCCAAGCCTGCGGACATGGCAGGTAAACAAACTGGCCCGGCCCGCCAGGGGCTTCCCCTGAACAAGCGGTGGACCGGCTTTGAGAACCACTGCTGTATATGATGGAAACCACTACAAGCCAGGGAGTGTGGCAGCACCCCTACTTCTAACACCTGTGGGTAAAGTTTGACTTATAGGCAGCTTTTTTAAGTGCATCACCAGTTATATTTTTCCATTATGACCCTAAGTTCCAGCTCACTGAAATGTCTAAACCTCAGAGAACCTTTTTGTGAACATAGGCTGAAGTTTGTTGCTGGTTTGCCTTTTCTTCATCATCATCATCATGTTCCTATTACGCCTCTGGCGTTTATGGCAGTGACTAAGCTCCTCCACTCCTGTTTGTTTCTGACAAGTCTTTCAATGGATCCCCAGGTTTTTCAGCTGGGCTTCATAGCTCTTCACCATGTTGTTTTCGGGTGGCCTCATTTTCGCTTGCCTTCAGGTGTCCATCTTATTGCTACTCTGGTGATGGAATCAGTTTCCATCCGAAGCATGTGACTGATCCATCTCTAATGCCTCCTGGCAATGATGGTGCTCAGATCCTCTGGCTGCAGTGTGTCAATAGATCTTGGTTTGAGATTGTTCTGGGACAAAAGATATGGAGGATTTTTCTGAGGCAGGCTGTATGGAATGAAGACAGTTTGGACATGTCATACTTTTTCATTCCCCAGCATTCTGCACTATAAAGTAGTGTTGAAAGTATGCAGCTCTGATAAATCTTAAGTTTGGTTTTGGTGTTGTATTTAAGCTCCTGCAGATGTTCCTGGCTTTATTGATTTTGTTCTGGATGTCCTGGCTTGTTCCACCATCCTGGCTTATGGTGCTGCTCAAGTACAGTTTGTGAATGTTTCTACATTGGTGAGAACATAATCCTCTATCCGTACTGGTGATAGTGTGGCAATATTAAAGGTCATAATATGTCTCTTATTGCAGTTGGTTTTCAGTCCAATTTGCTGGCTGAATTGTTGAGTCAAGTTGTTTTTTCTTTATATGGTGTTAGGTATAAGATAGAATGACATCATCTGCGAAGTTCAGGTCTTCAAGGGATGAGAAGAGTGTCCATTTAATGCCTCTTGGCAGGTCTTCTGTTGTACACCGCATTACCCAGTTGATGGCAATGTTGAAGAGGATTGCAAACATGACACACCCCTGATGTACTCCTGTTTTGACTTCAAAAACTTTACTGAGAGAGAATTATACATCTAGTAAAGGACTTGCTGCTGAAAGGTATTGCCATTATTATCTCCTACCAGCAACTCAGGTCCAGAGGGCTTTTTGCTATAGGAATTTTTCAGGGGGCTGGCAGGCAGCAGCAGCATATGGGTATGGCTTAGTGTTGGGATACTTCTTTGTAATCTTAAAGAGAAAAAAGGGGGCAGGGGAAGCATAATGAGAGCTAATGGCTGGAAGCTGAAACTAGAGAAGATACCTTCCCTGGTAAAAAAAAATTGTAATTAACCATTATAACTATTTATCTCCATCACTTAGTCTTTAAATCAGAATTGGATATCTTGCTAAAATATATGCTATAGCTCAAATGGAAGTTATGGTCTTGATGCAGAAATTTAGGGCTTCAATTCTTATAGACTATTTCCCAGAGGCCTCCCATAAAAACTGCAGGGGGCTTAAACATATTTACAGGTGCTGGCTCTGGACAGCTCCAGCTGAATTTAAGTCCTGCAGAAATTACCAGGTGAAGTTCTGTGGCCTGTGTTATGCAGAAGGTTAGAGCAGACCATCATGATAGTCCTTCAGGTTATAAACTCTATGAATCTTGTGTAATGGTCACTCCTACTTTTACATGCTGCGCAGGCGCACCCCCAGCCCAGCTCCCACAGGTTTGTCTGTCAGCTTGGAGCACTGAATGATAGAATAACCACAGAACATTTACACTGATAAAAGAACAGGAGAACTTGTGGCACTTTGGAGACTAACATCTTCATCATCTAGGAAGAAGTATGGCAGAAAGGGATCTAGGGGTTATAGTGGACCACAAGCTAAATATGAGTTAACAGTGTGATGCTGTTGCAAAAAAAGCAAACATGATTCTGGGATGCATTAACAGGTGTGTTGTGAGCAAGACACGAGATGTCATTCTTCCTCTCTACTCTGCGCTGGTTAGGCCTCAACTGGAGTATTGTGTCCAGTTCTGGGCACCGCATTTCAAGAAAGATGTGGAGAAATTGGAGAGGGTCCAGAGAGAGCAACAAGAATGATTAAAGGTCTAGAGAACATGACTTATGAAGGAAGGCTGAAAGAATTGGGTTTGTTTAGTTTGGAAAAGAGAAGACTGAGAGGTGACATGATAGCAGTTTTCTGGTATCCAAAAGGGTGTCATAAGGAGGTGGGAGAAAACTTGTTCATCTTAGCCTCTAAGGATAGAACAAGAAGTAATGGGCTTAAACTGCAGCAAGAGAGGTTGGACATTAGGAAAAAGTTCCTAACTGTCAGGGTGGTTAAACACTGGAATAAATTGCCTAGGGAGGTTGTGGAATCTCCATCTCTGGAGATATTTAAGAGTAGGTTAGATAAATGTCTATCAGGGATGGTCTAGACAGTATTTGGTCCTGCCATGAGGGCAGGGGACTGGACTCGATGACCTCTCGAGGTCCCTTCCAGTCCTAGAGTCTATGAATCTGGACCCATGGAAAAGAAGCCCTCGAGGAATTCCACCATGATTTTAACAATTTCCCTCCCACCATCAACCTCAGCCTAGACCAATCCACACAAGTGGTCCATTTCCTAGACACTACTGTGCTAATAAGTGATGGTCACATAAACACCACCCTATACCAGAAACCTACTGATCGCTATACTTACCTACATGCCTCCAGCTTCCATCCAGGACACATCACAATATCCATTGTCTACAGCCAAGCTCTAAGATACAACCACATTTGCTCCAATCCCTCAGACAGAGACAAACACCTACAAGATCTCTATCAAGCATTCTTAAAACTACAATACCCACCTGCTGAAGTGAAAAAACAGATTGACAGAGTCAGAAGAGTACCCAGAAGTCACCTACTACAGGACAGGCCCAACAAAGAAAATAACAGAACACCACTAGCCGTTACCTTCAGCCCCCAACTAAAACCTCTCCAGCGCATCTTCAAAGATCTACAACCTATCCTGAAAGATGATCCCTCACTCTCTCAGATCTTGGGAGACAGGCCAGTCCTCGCTTACAGACAGCCCCACAACCTGAAGCAAATACTTACTCACCAGCAACCGCACACCATACAACATAAACACTAAACCAGGAACCTATCCTTGTAACAAAGCCCGATGCCAACTCTGTCCACATATCTATTCAAATAACACCATCATAGGACCTAATCACATCAGCCACGCCATCAAGGGCTCGTTCACCTACACATCTACCAACGTGATATATTCCATCATGTGCCAGCAATGCCCCTCTGCCGTATACATTGGCCAAACCCAACAGTCTCTATGCAAAAGAATAAATGGACACAAATCTGACCTCAGGAATCATAACATTCAAAAACCAGTGGGAGAACCACTTCAACCTCTCTAACCACTCAGTGACAAACTTGAAGGTGGCAATTTTGCAAGAAAAAAACTTCAAAAACAGACTCCAAAGAGAGACTGCTGAACTTGAATTAATATGCAAATTAGATACAATTAACTTAGATTTGAACAGAGACTGGGAATGGTTGGGTCATTACACTAATTGAATCTATTTCCCCATGTTAAAATATCCTCACACCTTCTATGGGTCATCTAGATTATCAGTTCAAAGGTTTTTCTCTCTCTCCTGCTGATGATAGCTCATCTCAATTGATTGGCCTCTTACAGTTGGTATGGCTACTCCCACCTTTTCATGTTCTCTGTATGTATAAATATCTTCTTTCTGTGTGTTCCATTCTATGCATCCGATGAAGTGGGCTGTAGCCCACGAAAGCTTATGCTCAAATAAATTTGTTAAGGTACGTCTATACCCAGCCGCTAGTTCGGCGGCTGGCAATCGAACTTCTGGGTTCGACTTATCGCGTCTTGTCTGGACGTGATAAGTCGAACCCGGAAGTGCTCGCCGTCGACTGCGGTACTCCAGCTGGACGAGAGGAGTACCGCGGAGTCGACGGGGGAGCCTGCCTGCCGCGTGTGGACCGAGGTAAGATCGAACTAAGGTACTTCGAACTTCAGCTATGTTATTCATGTAGCTGAAGTTGCGTACCTTAGTTCGATTTGGGGGGTTAGTGTAGACCAAGCCTTAGTCTCTAAGGTGCCACAAGTACTCCTGTTCTTTTTGTGGATACAGACTAACACGGCTACTACTCTGAAACCTGTCATTTACACCAATGTGATTCCAGCGATCAGGTGTCATGTCCCTGTTGCTGTGACGTTAACTTCGCAGCTGTTCTTTGTAACCCTTCACAAATTCTCAGGGTAGAAAAAGGACCAATATGTCCTAATGCCTTTGATTTGCGGATTAAACAATTATGGTGAAGCAGCATGTGTCTGTCAATGGAAAAACTGGGAGGGAACGGTAGTATCAGCTGCTTCTCCCGTGCGGCTAATGAGAGGGCTTAATGTGAGTGGAGCATGCTCAATAATAACCGAAGCTGCTGCTCTAACCAGGCTCCTCCTCCTTCCAATCTTTTTCCTCTCTCCATGGAAAATACCGGGATAGACAGAGGGACGTACTAGTCTGAAGCTACATTAGGCTGCGGTATCCAGGACCCCTCGCTATGGGCAGCCAGGAAGCAGAGACCCAGGAGGCTTTGCAAACCCCAGGTGGGAGTAAGAGGTTTTTTTGTACTTTCGGATTCTGCTCTCTTTAACCTTCTTTAGTGTGTCCGCGGTGTTGTTTTCTCCGCTTCCCTCCGCCCCCAAGGCAATTTGGCAATCGCTTAGCTCACCCAAGCAGTCTCCAAATCCTTTCGAGACTCCGGGCTGGCTCCTTTTTGGTTCGTTCAGTTGTGGGGTTGTGTTTGCTGTTGAAAGAGTTTTCGTGATCACTGCAACTTGGGAGGGAGAGGATGGCCCCCGGAATATTTTATTTTCCTGTTATTGTTCTGCCACTAAATTGCACATCAGAAGAACTTAAAACTATCGTACTAAGATCACTGGCACGTCTTGCCGTTCACGTGTCAACCTCTCGCTGTGGAAATTAACCCATAGCATTCTGTTCTGGGGTAATGCGTTCAATTAGCTATTTCTTTTTATGGGACAGCTAACTGAAGCGCAACGGAAACTTGGTTTGTTTAGTAAAGGTTTATACAACGATAATATCAAAAGGTTCTTGCTGGCTATTTAAAAACTCTCTGAAGCTAATTGCGACCCTAGCCAAATAATGGGAAGTCTTACTAGTGGGGCCTGAAGCCAAACCTGTTAAGTAACCATCCTAATGCACTTTGGTTAAAGAACATTTTTTTCCCCTGGTAACCATTTCTGGCCTCAACCTCACCCTGGAATGCAGCAGGAGACCTCTCCCTCTGCCCACTCCTTTGTCTTTATATAAAAATTACTTTACCAAGTATGTAGCAAACAGGAACGTTCAGGTCTTAATCCTTGTGCCCTGGGACCATGGCAATAGAGAACAGTAAATTTAAATACTATCTATTACAAAATTTTCTTTGAAGGATACAAAGAGCTGGCAGGTGGCCTACACCTGTATTTTTAAAGTCTCTTACATCTTTATTTGTAAACTGATTGATTGTTTCTGGGTCTCTGGGCTGTTAAAAAAAAAAGTGTATGTGAGGGGTCAGGTGCAGACTTTTTATGGCACATTTAATGATCATTAATACTGTGTAGACAAAAGACTACAACTTTATTTGCTAGAAGCTGTCAGTTCACTTAAAGGTGCCCTGGGGTCTGATCAGGCACCTAGTACTCAGGTGGGTAGTACATAGTCCCACAAATAATCCAATTCACTTCAATGGAGCTATGTGTGAGTCAGGGCCACAGTGTCAGATCCTTTTGTCATTGATGCTGCAAGCTGCTCAGTGTGGAAAGACACTGGGACTCTTAGAAATCAAAGGGACTCTGGGTGCAAGGGGCTGGCTATCTGTACAGATTAGCTTGCAGGGTTGGGGGATCTTCACTTATGGTAC
This sequence comes from Trachemys scripta elegans, assembly GCF_013100865.1. Taxonomy (NCBI): domain Eukaryota; kingdom Metazoa; phylum Chordata; order Testudines; family Emydidae; genus Trachemys; species Trachemys scripta. The sequence goes on from NC_048300.1 coordinate 105,782,225, forward strand.
AGTAATATATTGAGAAAATGATGAGTTTAGGGCTCTTAATGGCAGAACATCAATTACCTTTTCCTGAACCATAGGTTTAGGTTACTAATTCCTGGAGGGCCCATCTCTTGTAAACAGACAGCTTGAAATTGTGTCCCAGTTTATCAGAGCTTAATACAAATATTTTTAGTTCTAGAAAATGGCAGACCAGAAGTTCCCCGTGAAGAGTCAAGTAGGTTTACCAGAGATCAGCTCTTCGCAATGGTAGCAACAGCTTGTTTGAACTTCAGTTCAATGATTTGCTATTCAATCCTGGGACCCTTTTTTCCAAGAGAGGTAAATTAATGTACAGCTCTGCAGACTATTATTCAGATGTTTAAAAAAAATGAGAAGTAATTTTTAAAAACCGATAATTTATATTGCGGCATCACCCCTAGAGGCTACATGTGAGCTCAAGCTCCTATTGTGCCAGGCGCTGTAAGAGACCGTTCCTGTCACAAAGCACTTGCAGCCTATTTTAGATGAGGCAGACAAACTGTAGAGAGAGGTGAAGTGATTTGCCCAACCTCATGTAGCAGGTCCGTAGGAGAACCAGGAATAAAACCCAGGTCTCTTGACTTCTATTCCAGTGCCCTATCCACTAGATCACTCTTTTTTTTTTTTTTTTTTCTCCCCTGCCACCCCCAACCCATCCACTTATGTCTTCCTCCTCAGCCTTTCCCAGGCAAACATTTGCCAGGCTGGCAGATAGGAAAACCATCTTTACTGTCACATTAAATTGAATAAGATGAGGAAAAAATGCATGTAGAGCCCCATGACACTTCAGAGTAATCCTTTTAGAACAAATCCATTGGGGAGAGGGGGGAGAGAGAGAGGCCTTGAACATTCTAGCGTTCTACCCACCTGCCACATGGAGTGATCTTCAAAGCTTGCCACCAGATTCTGCATAGTCACCAGGATCTGTGAGAGGCCAGCGCTCTTTGCACAGAGGCCTTGTTCCAATGCTGGAGTCACCCTGAGCTCCACTGGCAGTGCAGCTCCAGTGGAAAGGAAAATTGCAGTGACCGAACATATTACCTCTTCCCAAGTAATTTCTAGAAGGCCAGTGGGGAGATGTTGTCATCTTTCCCCCTGCCCAGTCCACACTCCCTCCCCTGCATGGATCCCAAACTTGCAGGGTGTCCTCTGTGGCAACCTGGGGTACGGGGGTAGAGGAACCATGCTGTGGAGACAGATTCCTTCATTTGCCCCTTCCTTGCAGGGGGATGAGGTCTGTGCACACCAGGTTCCACCTGCATACGGATTGGGGAATGCGTTCTGTCTTTGAGTAAGGTCCTACTAGCTGACCTGTAGTGCAACACAGCAACTTAGAATTTCCATCCTTCACACCTGCTTCCACTTGGAATAGATGCTGCTTCTGCTCCTGACTACAGAAATACTGAATTGTGGTGCACGGTGATTTTAAATTGCTGTAGAATTACTGCTGAATCTCCCACTCCTCTTTAAAAGAGAAAATGCTTTATGACCATACTGGCAAGTACGATGGAAGACTTGATTAGAAAGTATTTTAACCTAATGCTAACATGGTGTATGGTGGTTTGTTTTGTTGTTTTTTGTTTTGTCCATGTTCTAAATCTGGCTGTCTTGGTGTTTCCTTTTACAGGCAGAGAAAAAGGGTGCCAGTGATACAGTTGTTGGACTGATTTTTGGATGCTTTGCTTTATTCAATTTCTTGACTTCTTTAATATTAGGCAATTATGTAAGTATCTTTAAAGTTTTCAGTAATGACTTAATTATGGAATAGGACCTAACAACCTCACTTAGAGCCTCTTCCAGACAAATCTGGTTATGACTTCTAGTGCTCATAGGCTTGCTTTTTTAAGCAGAGGAAAAGAGATGGTGGCTAGGGAAAGCTAACTTACGCACTCTGAGACTCACTCCATCTTTTAGTAAATGTGGTTAGGTTGTCTTCCTATAATTCATTTGCTTTTACGAACATCCAACATCCTCTTGGTAACAAAGAGCCCGGACACCTGTAAGTTCAACTAGAAACAAAGAAGACATCCAGCAGCGTGAGATTGAGTTGCTCTACTGACCTTCAGCAAGTGCTCCACAGACCCCAGGAGAAACTGCTTTTCTAAGAGAAGGCACATTTCTCTCTGACTGAACATTCAGACTGTTGATTTTGAAGCAATAGAAGTTGTGTGCTGTTTTTTTTAAAATAATGGGATGTTGCAGGCAGAGCTCCAGCAAGAAGGGGTCAAACACTCAACCAGAACACACTCTGATCAAAGCTCTCCTTTCCATTCTTTTTGGAGTACCCTTTTTTAAATTGCACTTTTGCCGGGCTTTTGGCTAATAGTACCTAAAGCTCTGAGAAATGTCAATTTTGGAAGAATGAATGGGGCACTTCCTTAGGCACTCTCTGCATTGACTGCAGTCAGACCTACCAGTGGAGATGGAGGTAAATCATTCAAGGAAAACATTTTAAGGCTAGAGAATATCTTCTAGATTCCTACCCTAAATGTGGCTATTAAATATAATTCTTAAGCCTGTGTACAGCTTTAAGGCCACATCTGGACTTTTTTAGGATTTTAAGATTAACTTTTCTCCCCTCACTTATCCGAAGAAAAGTCCTCTAGTCTTTTCAAGGAAAGTGGAGTTAGACCTCTAGTATCTCCCAAGGAACTGTTCCCTCTAACTAGATCTCCCGACCTTCACAAAAAAAGGACTCTTACAACAGACCACTGATATAGGGGACGGAAAAGGGGGACACCCTACTGTCTTCTTACCACTGATATCCTGTCTAGCATATTTACCTTATTGCACTTGTTAACTCCTTCTGCTCAAACTGTGGCAAGTTCTAAGGGTACGTCCAGATTACCCGCTGGATCGGCAGGTAGCGATCGATCTATTGGGGATCGATATATTGCGTCTCGTCTAGACGTGATTTATCGATCCCCGAACGCACTCCCGTTGACTCCAGAACTCCACCAGGGCGAGTGGTGGAAGCGGAGTCGATTGGGGGGGAAGCCGCAGCCATCGATCCCGCACCATGAGGACAGGAGGGAAGTCGAAATAAGATACGTCTACTTCAGCTACGCTATTCCCGTAGCTGAAGTTGCGTATCTTACATCGACACCCCCCCCCCCCCCGCCCAGTGTAGACCAGGCCTAAGTTTACCTTATTCCTTGCTCCCCTCCATCAGTCTACATCCACCACCCTTTTCTTCCTGTGTTTCATATTTTCTCTCTCTCCGCTACCTGCCCCCCCCCCCCCCACATGTTAGACTCCACCTGGTGTGTTAACACAGAACTGAAGATATTCCTCCTGCTGAGCCAGGAGGCTGCCTCAGAGCTACGTGTGGCTGGAGCTGTAGTTTTTGTGTATCTTGGCAGAAGTCGGGAGTACATATGACTGCTTACCTTTCTCCTGTGAAGTAGGTGGGAGCTGTGGAGAAGTTGAGGCCTCCACTGGAGTTGCTGCCGTGTGAAACACATAATTCATTACTAATGCAATAGACAAGTAGGTAGCCCATAGAAATGATTGGACATCTCAGGGTTTCACTGAAAGCAGGACAAACCACTGGCTTAAGTAAAACATGCTGCAGTACAGAGACTTTCTCTAGCCCTGAACAATCCAAAGAAACTGAAATGTGTGCTCATGCTAAGGGAGGGTGTAGAATGCAATAAGAAGCCCCACAGACTTACTGTTGAAGGTGACCTCGCCATAGGCTGTGCCCCCAGTCATCCATTTCCTAGCTGGTAGAGTCAAGTGAAAGCAGGCCATGCTATCTTGCCTCTGGCATTTCTGAGAATAGGGAGAAGTGAAGCGCGTTCCCTACTTCAGATGGTTACAAGTTTCTTTTAAACTGGCTTCCATGACAGAATGATCTTTTCCCTGAATAATTAGCCTTCCACAGATCCTGTGTTTATTGCCTTCTGGTACTTATGCCCTGAGCTGCATACCCTGTTGTCTTGAGTTAGCTGCTAGTCTGTTAGATAGATGAGCAAATGGAAACCTCTGTTTTTTTTTGTCAGCTCCCCAGCGGCTACCTTAATAGCACCATTATTGCCTGCTATAGGCAATGCTGGATGTATGCAAGTCACTCCATCTAATCTATCTATGAATGCTGGTGCATTCTGCCACTGTACAGAGGCTACAGCAAATGGTAGTGAGAGTAAGCGCTACCAGTGACTTACCGTTGGGAAAAGTAGGTTAAGTCACTTAACCATTTAGAATATTTTTAGGTTTGATTACGAGCTGGCGGGGGGGGGGGGGGGGAGGTTTTGATTTTCTTCCCTTTTTTTGTTAGTGAATTTTTTTTTTTTTTTTTTTCCTAGAGCGTGCGTACAGTGTTTTTGATTTCATAACAAAACTCCCCAAATAAGTTTCCTTCATAAAAGCAGACTTGAAGTAATTAAAATGTAATATTTATTCTTCACCAATTGCAGCTTGTACAAATTGGAGCCAAATTCATGTTTGTGGCTGGGATGTTTGTCTCGGGATGTGTTACAATTCTGTTTGGGTGAGTGTGTTTTCTTGCATCTTATTTCTAGTGTGCAATTTGCATTGTGTTCTAATCATATGAAAAACAGATGGTCTTGCTGTTTAAACTCAGAGCTAGGAGTCAAAAGACCTCAGCTCTGTTTCTGACCTTGTGTTGGTGACCTAACCTCTTTGCCTTAGTTTTCCTTCTCTGTAAAGTGTGACTAATACTTGCCTAACTCATGGAGCTATAAGGTTTGTTTAGTACTCTGAGATCCTTGGCTGGAAGATACCATAAATGTAATTTGCTATTATAGTTATTGGGGAAAAACCTCAAGTAAGTATGTTAATAAGTGCATACAAAATCTAGCTCACAAAATGGGATTTTTAATTGTTTTAAATCCACTTGGAAATCAGAAGCTTTGCCTGGCAAGCATAGGGGCTAAGGAACTAACTTGTGCAACATGTAGGTTTTATTTTTAAAAAAGTGTCTAGTCCCCATTGGGCAGCTGTGAAATCAAGTCTGCTTTGTTGGGATGCTTCTTGGCAAAACTATGAGGAGCAACAGACGAAGGCACTGGAGTTCTTCACAGGGGAGAAGGACCCTGTGCTAGCCACCTGTCTCCCCCCCTGCCTCCAAAGGACAGGGGAAGCTGGAGGAGGGCTAGAGACAGTTTCCCTCCTTCCCAGCAATAGGTTGTAGAAGATAAAACTCTCCTTTTCCCTTTCGGGCAGTAGGGGTATGTCTACACTGCATTGTCCGCCTGGGACTGTGGAACCCAAGTTTCCAGACTTGGTATTTCTGAGCCTGTACTTTTGCATACACACTGCATAGTGAACATGGACTTACAATTTCTGGACCTGGGTCTCACAATCCTGCTGTACTGCGCTACACAGACCCAAGTCAAAACTTCTGATTCTGGGGGCATATACCAGGCCTCTTAGTGAACTATCTAGCTGAAGGAATTTCCCTACGCCCCCTGAATTTCCCCATCACCCCTGCCCCCCAGTGGTCAACTTGTTACATGCAGTGTTGCCAATTTAATTGTTGGTTGGAAATTTGAATTGAAATTGAAATATTAATACACCCTTTAAAAGCATATACAGCATATGATAAAATACTTGTACCTGAAAAAAGCATAATAGGTTTGAAAAGTATGAACAAAGACTAGCTTCCTCACACAGCTGTGTGTGGTGGTGGGTGTTTTTTTTTTTTTTTTTTTTTATGATCATGTCGGCACATTGAATTTATTAGGTTAGCTAACATCCCCAAAACAAAAGTATGGCTTGTAAGCAAGGTCTCAATGAGCTCTTCCCTGACAGCTAGTGATGAGCTGGGGATAGGAGGAGAAGGCTTCAGAACCAGCCTGTATTTACATGAACACACCTACTCTGCCTAGGTATCCAGCAGACAGGGCTGTGTTGCCCAAGTGATCAGTGTTGGCTGATGTTGGGTTACAAATCACTTTTTAGTATTGAATGTGGGGGTAACGAAATGTTCTCCTTATTGTATGAGGAAAGGTCAGCAAAACTATACTTAGCCTGTCTTGATTTGGTGGGGTGGGGGGGTCACCCTCAAGGAACTGCACTCACTAAGCAGGGGGTTTGGATGTTAGACCCCAGTGACGAGAGAGAGAGAGGGTGGGGATAGGTGTTTTGCTTGGTGTGGGCTCTGCCGAAGAGTCACAAGCACTATTTGACCTGTCCCTCTCCCCAGTTTAAAGATAGCGTTGATTAGGCTCCACGATAGAGAGTCGTGGTGTGTGTTATGTGGTTTTTTCTTTTTAATGACCATTAGAGTTGAAATCCCTGATAATCAGGTCTAAGTGCTTAGACCTGCTGCAGGACAGTGTTTATGTGGAAGAGACTGCCCAGTCTGCACTAGCAGTGAGGTTCCCCCACTGAGAGCTGAAATCACTAGGAGCTGGTGGAACTTCAAGAGACCAACTCGCAGAGCTCACAGTGGCAGATAGCAGCAGAAGGTAACAGTGCAGGGCCAGTGGTGAGTTAACAGTGGCACAACTAACAGTGCCCAGAGTGAGAGGCTGGAGGAATGAGAGAGTGCCTCTCCTGCCACGTGAAAGCACCTCTGAATTCAAGGACAACTATGAATCAGGTGCAGTGGAGGGAGAAGGGAGGGGAAAATTACAGGAACATTTCTTTGTTGCACTATGTTTTGCTCCAGAATGCTAGATTTGTGACTGGGAAACTTAACTATATGTTTCCTAGTAGCCAAGATTTTTAAAATGCATTATTTTCCAAAGTTGTTACCTCCCATTGTCTCTATCTGGAGAAGCCGTTATCTTGGAGTTTCTGTGTTAAACATTTTTTACTTTTTTACATAAGAATGGCCACACTGGGCCAGACCAATGGTCCATCTAACCCAGTACTCCATCTGCTGACAGTGGCCAATGCCAGGTGCTTCAGATGGAATGAACAGAACAGGTAATCATCAAGTGACCCATCCCTTGTTCACTCCCAACTTCTGGTGAACAATGGCTAGGGACACTCAGAGCATAGTGTTGCCTTCCTGCCCATTCTGGCTAATAGCTATTGATGGACCTATCCTCCATAAACTTATCTAGTTCTTTTTTGAGCCATGTTATAGTTTTGGCCTTCACAACATTCCCTGGCAACAAGTTCCATGGGTTGTCTGTGTTGTGAGAGGAAGTACTTCTTTTGTTTTAAACCTGCTGACTATTAATTTCATTGGGTGACCCCTGGATTTTGTGTTATGTGATGGAGTAAATAACATTTCCTTATTCACCTTTTTCCCCACCAGTCAAGATTTTTATGGGCCTCTATCATATCCCCCCTTAATCGTCTCTTTTCCAACCTGAAAAGCCCCATCTTTTTAATCGCTCTTCATATGGAAAGCTATTCCATAGCTCTAATCATTTTTGTTGCCCTTCTATGTACCTTTTCTAATTCCAATATATCTTTGAGATGGTGCGACCAAATCTGCACCATGGTATTCAAGACATGGGTGTCTCATGGATTTATATAGTAAATGTGGAGGAGCTTGTTTTGCCAGGCTGATCAGCAAAGCCAATGCTGACAAACTACATGAAAAGGCTACAACACACCAAGTCCTTGGACTGCATCGACATGAAGAAAGCCTTCAAATGCTATCACTGTCAAAGTCAACTTTAGAAGTACTTGATGAGGCTGTTAATGTGGGAGAGACAACAGTTTATGCACACAAACATAGCTGTTGCATCATACCTTCTATTTAAGCAAGAGATACCACACACTACAAACTGGAGGCCAATGTTAAGTGCATTGTCACTAGTTTAATCCTGAAGTTGGATACTGGTTCTTGGTTCCAAAAAAAATTTGGCAAATGCTTACTATCTTTCTGCAAGGTTTCAGAGTAGCAGCCGTGTTAGTCTGTATCCGCAAAAGGAACAGGAGTACTTGTGGCACCTTAGAGACTAACAAATTTATTAGAGCATAAGCTTTTGTGGACTACAGCCCACTTCTTCGGATGCATATAGAGTGAAACATATATAGAGGAGATGTATATACACACATACAGAGAGCATGAACAGGTGGGAGTTGTCTTACCAACTCTGAGAGGCCAATTAAGTAAGAGAAAAAAACTTTTGAAGTGATAATCAAGATAGCCCAGTACAGACACTTTGATAAGAAGTGTGAGAATACTTACAAGGGGAGATGGATTCAATGTTTGTAATGGCTCAGCCATTCCCATTCCTTATTCAATCCTGAGTTGATTGTATCTAGTTTGCATATCAATTCCAGCTCAGCAGTCTCTCGTTGGAGTCTGTTTTTGAAGTTTTTCTGTTGTAAGATAGCCACCCGCAGGTCTGTCATGGAATGACCAGACAGGTTAAAGTGTTCTCCCACTGGTTTTTGAGTATTTTGATTCCTGATGTCAGATTTGTGTCCATTAATTCTTTTGCGGAGAGACTGTCCGGTTTGGCCAATGTACATGGCAGAGGGGCATTGCTGGCACATGATGGCATATATCACATTGGTAGATGTGCAGGTGAACAAGCCCCTGATGGTATGACTGATGTGATTAGGTCCTATGATGATGTCACTTGAATAGATGTGTGGACAGAGTTGGCATCGGGCTTTGTTACAAGGATAGGTTCCTGGGTCAGTGTTTTTGTTCAGTGATGTGTGGTTGCTGGTGAGTATTTGCTTTAGGTTGGGGGGTTGTCTGTAAGTGAGGACAGATCTGTCTCCCAATAATCTGTGAGAGTGAGGGATCATCTTTCAGGATACCTTGTAGATCTTTGAGGATGCGCTGGAGAGGTTTTAGTTTGGGGGCTGAAGGTGACAGCTAGTGGTGTTCTGTTATTTTCTTTGTTGGGCCTGTCCTGTAGGAGGTGACTTCTGGGTACTCTTCTGGCTCTGTCAATCTGTTTTTTCACTTCAGCAGGTGGGTATTGTAGTTTTAAGAATGCTTGATAGAGATCTTGTAGGTGCTTGTCTCTATCCGAGGGATTGGAGCAAATGCGGTTATATCTTAGAGCTTGGCTGTAGACAATGGATCGTGTGGTGTGTCCTGGATGGAAGCTGGAGGCATGTAGGTAAGTGTAGCAGTCAGTAGGCTTCCGGTATAGGGTGGTATTTATGTGACCATCACTTATTAGCACAGTAGTGTCCAGGAAATGGACTGCTTGTGTGGATTGATCTAGGCTGAGGTTGATGGTGGGATGGAAATTATTGAAATCATGGTGGAATTCCTCAAGGGCTTCTTTTCCATGGGTCCAGATGAAGATGTCATCAATGTAGCGCAAGTAGAGTAGGGGCGTTAGGGGACGAGAGCTAAGGAAGCGTTGTTCTAAGTCAGCCATAAAAATGTTGGCATACTGTGGGGCCATGTGGGTACCCATAGCAGTGCCGCTGACTTGAAGGTATATATTGTCCCCAAATGTGAAATTGTGACTTTGTCCTCACCCTCAACTAAGTTCAGCCACCAGGTTAGCTGTGACATTATCCGGGATACTGTTCCTGATAGCTTGTAGTCCATCTTTCTGCAAGAAATTCAACTGACTGGTTAGACCAGGGGTGGGCAAACTTTTTTGGCCTGAGGGCCACATGTGGGTGGGGAAATCGAATGTAGGGCTGGGGGTGTGGTGTGCAGGAAGGGGCTCAGGGCAAAGGGTTGGGGTGCAGGAGAGGGTGCAGGAGAGGCTTAGGGCAGGGGGTTGGAGTGTGGGAGGGTGCAGCAGGGGCTCAGGGAAGGGGGTTGGGGCTCAGGGTGCAGGCTGGGCCAACCTGGAGCAGTTCTGGGGTGGCAATGGTGCTAAGACTGGCTCCCTGCCTGCCCTGGCCCTGTGCCGCTCCTGGAAGCGGCTGGCACCATGTCCCTGCAGCCCCTGGGGGCAGGGGGACAGAGGGCTCTACATGCTGCCCTAGCCTGTGGATACCTCCCCTGAAGCTCCCATTGGCTGCGGTTCCCTGTTGTGGGGGACGATGCCAGCAGGCAAGGGCAGCACATGGAGCCCTCTTCCCTCCCTCCCTCCCCCAGGGGCTGCAGGGACATGTTGCCAGCCGCTTCTGGGAGTGGCACGGGGCCTGTGGCGCCATGGGGGTGGCAATCCCGCGGGCTGGATCCAAAGCTCTGACTGGCCGGATGCAGCCCGCAGGCTGTAGTTTGCCCACCTCTGGATTAGACACATGGGGTTCAAAAGTGAAAGACTAAGGACTTCAATAACTCAGACATAGGTTAGGGGTTTTGTTACAGGAGTGGGTGGGTGAGATTCTCTGGCCTGCATTGTGCAGGAAGTCAGACTAGATGAGCATAATGGTCCCTTCTGACTTTGAGTCTGAGTTTAAAAAATGAAGAACTCTCTCACTACATTCAAACAACTTGTGTACATGGCTGATGAATTCACTGATGCAAATGGGCATTAAGTATTAAGTCATTGTGTACGTTGATGTCAGTGGTAGGTCAATAGATGCATTTCTAGATGTTCAGGTTATAGAAGACACATCAGCTGCATCTGTGACGATCTGCATCTTAGAGTTAAATTCTTGTAAATTGAACCCCAAACAGATGGTTGCTTGTGCATTTGATGGAGCTGCAAACTTCTCTGGAGACATAGTGGAGTACAAGCTTTGCTTAGAGAAAAGTATAACCCTAATCTCTCCTATGCACACTACAGAGGCCATCTACTCCAAGCACTAGTACCAGTTGTAGAATCTTCAAAAGACATTTAAAAAGCCATAAATTTAATGTCTTCTTTATACTTTTGCGTTTTTTTTTTTTTTTTTTTTTAAAAGTCCAGAAAGACTGACTGTCTTGGGAAAAATAAATACACTGGGACTGAGATTCAAATTAGTCCAATCGGGGAATACCCGCTGGCTTTCTCATCAATGACTTCTGGCTGTTGTCTTAAAATTACTGCAACGGTTATTACCGGCTTTGGAAAGTATCTAGCAAGATAGGACAGATCTAAATGGCGAGGCTGGTGGACTACTTTTTGCTACTATGTTCAGAGAAGACTATCGCCATTCTCTCTTTTGTAAGTCTACTATTGAAATCACTTGGGTCATTAAATAATGCCATCTGGGCATCTGCTACAACAATAGTAGACCTTTGTCCAGCAATAGAAGCTACATTTGGATCAATAAGAGTGATACATTGATAACATACTGGAAGAAGCAAAGACTTCATTCCAGAAGTTGACTAATGAAGGCACTTGTATTGAATCCTTAAGTGAAGAGGACAAGATGTGTTTAAACCAGCTGAAAAAGTATACAGACTTGATTCTTACAAATCTACAACAGCTACTTCTGGATTGTCCTCAGCCTCTACGTAGCTTTTTACAGATGCCTGTCTTATAAAACACTGACAGTTGAATGGAGTGGGGCACTACCAGAAATGGGGCTGCCATGTGATCAGGACAGAATAGAGAATTTGAACCTAGAGTGGAATATCATAAGATGAATGAATGAAGATTTAACTTCAACTTCTTTATCATCGCTAGTGGCTTGACCCAATCTTTGTGCTATGTTTCCTGGGATGAAAAAAGTAGGAATTCATCTCTTGCTACTCCCAGTCACAACAGCTACAGTTGAATGATTTTTTTTCCTTCATTGAATAGAAATTTTGTGTTCTGAAAGAAGTCGCCTTCTATCTGATCATGTGAATGAACTAATGAGCATATCAACAGAAGGACTGGACCTGTGAGAGTCCACCAAAGGTGAACTTCTCAAATGCACTGCATTTATTCATTAACAGAGTTGTGAAAACTTACAACAAGAAATCAAGAAGGATGTAGATGTAGTGCTTCATACAAGGTTTGAGTAGCCAATTTTTAATTGACTTTTTTTTTTTTTAAAACATGAGTTAAATCTAATAAAATGGTCACGAAATATTTTGCAATTTTTACTATGATGCCATACAACCCACCATCATCGGCCCTCACCCACCCTGTAAATTCAAACACTTCCTCTCCTTCCCCCCCATTTCAATTCCTGGGGAAAACACTAGTTGTAGCCACTCTAGGCCTTAGTTCATGGAGTATCAAAACTTGACTGTCCATTCCATGGCACTTGACCAGAAGTTGTCTCAGCCTGCCAACACACGCAGTGGAGCCATCTTTGGGTCTACACACTCCTAGCAACTGGAGCCACCAAGATGAATGAAGCGCCTTTGGAAGAACTTGTCAAGTTTGCACTTTCACACCATGAGCAGAGCATCTATGAGACACTGGTGGACATCTTGGCAGCCATTTTTGTCCTACCAGAGGGACTTATAAAAAACAGATGTAGCAGATCCCAACTGGTGACCATTGCTCATGACTCTTGCTATAGCCACAGATTTCCCCATATGTAGATTATGCTCATGGCCCTGCTCCAGAAGCATCAGACTGGTGGGATTACATCATCATGCAGACCTAGGATGCCCAGCAGTGGCTCCAGAACTTTCACATGAAGCAGATGATGTATCTGGAGCTTTGTGAACAGCTTGTCTTGACCCTGCAGTGTCCGGATGCATACATGAGGGAGGCCATGCCAGTCCAGAAGCAGGTTCCTATAGCCATCTGGTAGCTGGCTATCCCTGACTGCTATAGGTCTATAGCTATCCAGTTTTGTGTTTGTGTTTGCCTCACAAACTGCTGCCATCAGAACTGTTTATATGCCCATTAACCTTTGAATAAATCAAAGTCCCTGAAATAATTGCTGCTGTTGAGAAAATGGGCTTTTCAAAACTGTGCTGTGGGCATAGATGGCACTTGTGCCTTTAATTAGCCCTCCTCAAGGAGCATTTTGAACGCACAAACCACAAAGAATTCTGCTCCGTTACTGTGCAGTACCTGGTTGAACACAATGACCAATTGATGGACTCTAACATGGGCTGTACTGGCAAAGTGTGTAATGCCAGGGTTTTCCATAGATTGGGACTTTTTCTTCATAGACAGTCTGGGACACTCTTCCCACAAAGTGATGTTATAAATGGGTAACTGTTCCCACTGGGGGACCCTGTGTTGTATCCTCTTTTGCCATGACATTTAAAACCATACCCTGATGTCAGAGGGTCTGGCAAAAGAAGGCTAATTACACTCTCAGTAGCTTTAGACTGTGTAGTTGAATGTGTTTGGTGGATTGAAATCCTGTTGGTGCTCTTTGCAGAACCATATGAATGCCGAAGTTATCAATATTATTGTGACCTGCTGCATTCTGCATAATGTCTGTGAGGACTAAGTTGAGCCATTCCAACAGCAGTGGACTCAGGATCCTGCTGGATTCCTTGACTGGTACACAGACCCCAAAAGTGCACCTGTCCTAACTGGAGCAGGATCCCTATATGCAATGGAAATCAGGGATGGTTTTTTGTGACCACATTGTGGGCTTGCACAGCCCCAACGATGAGGGTGAATAACTCATGTGTGAATGTAAGTGCATCCCAATATAAACAGTGAGCGAAATACTATCTGTTGGGAGATGGGTTCTATTCACACATCCCACCAGACGTGGTGGTTCTTATGAATTTGAACTTATGGATGCAGTGGAATATAGTGTTGTGCATTTTTTATCTTTATTGTATAAAATAGGCATGTGTTTTAACCAACTGTTTGTGGATCGCCACGTAGGTCAGCTTTAGTAAAGATAATAAACCGTTCTCATGACTCTACATCTGTATGGAAATAAAATCACTTTATTTCTAGACATGCATCTAATAATGGACTACATATAAAACACTCCAAGCTCTCTTTCACTAATTCTGAGTGGCCTGTGTCCCTCTGCTCTTTAGCCCTTCTAGTATGTGCTGCGTGCACTGGCCCCTGCTGCACCAGAGTGGAGGAGTGAACAGGGTACACTTGTCCTCTCCACGTAATGTTTATTCCTTGTGGCATGGGCCACCAACCACAGAATTGTGCAGTTCTCTGGCATGGGAACACTGCACCATGGAGGGGACTCATGGAATGGGGCTGGAACAGGAGGGGCTGGAGTTGGAGGCTGCAGTCTCACCGTCATGGACACAAGCAGTCTCTCAACCAGTTACTTCTATTTTTCTCTATCAAGTGCAGTTTGGCAGTGCAATTTCTGGAACACAATCTCTCCTCACTCCGGTGCGGCGTCTTTTTGTCTGAACCTGGCCATTGGTATTGAAGTTGCTGACTGGCCTTATTCAGGATGTCCATCATTCTTTATGTACTTGTTTCATTGACCGATAGGAGTGTGTGCCCCCTCCACAAGACTCATGGTTGGGTATGGTAGCCCTGCAGAGGTGGAAGGGCATGCCAAGCCAAATGAAAGAACACCTTATTGTCTGACTAATTAAAAAAATAGTTTGACTTCATCTGGAATCTCAAGATCAAAAAATGATACTCTGGCTTTATTATAGTCGGATAACATTCAGTTCTCAGACACTGCTGAGAGCTGAGTAGAAAGCAGTGTCACATTACGACAAAGTCCAATTTAAATTATAAAATTAACAGACCATTTTCCCCTTATGGGGTGTGGGGGAGGAGACAGTTTACCATGGCTTACTCTGCCTGGTTTTATAATCCTCTTAGGCTGTCCACTTTCTATAGGACATACCTTTGACATTCAGGAATTGCCAGAGGTGTTATCTTGTCTTTCAAGGTACTGGGGGCAAGCCAGCTGTGTATGCTAAAGAGCTTTTAGGCTTATCGTGACTGACCAGCAATCTACAAGAGGAGGGGTCTAGTGATCTACAGAGGAGCCCTATTTAATAAGCCTTTCCCCTGAAATGTTACCACCCATTTGGAGTTCCTGCTTCAGGAAAGTTTGCAATCCTCAGCAAATGGGATTGGGTGAAAATTCATGGGCAAATCAACAGGATGCTGTTATCCTGCAGGTGTATTGCAGCCCCCCTGGAAAGTGCCCTGCGTTTGGACAGAGACCCTGGTGCAGCTTGGACTTACAATACAGACTCTATGGACTACATACTGGACAACTTGGACTCCTAATACATCATCCATGGAGGGTATAGAGACCCCAGGGACAGGCCAGACTTATTATAGGATATACATCACCTAAATAACACCCCCCCCACACCCCGTTCCCCTAGGATCATACTTGTGTAACATGGGACTTCAAAGTGTCCCCCTCTCCACCGCATTTCTGGACTCCTAATATGGCAGCCATGGACTACATACAACTTCCCCCAGTGTATTTCAGACTGTTAATATGGCACCAATGGATTATATACCCCCATTATAGTAATTGGATACGCAGCTCATCCTGGTCTGATTTGTATGGTGTGAACATAAGAACGGCCGTACTGGGTCAGACCAAAGGTCCATCTAGCCCAGTATCCTTTCTACCGACAGTTGCCAATGCCAGGTGCCCCAGAGGGAGTGAACCTAACAGGTAATGATCAAGTGATCTCTCTCCTGCCATCCATCTCCACCCTCTCTGACAAACAGAGTCTAGGGACACCATTCCTTACCCATCGTGGCTAATAGCCATTAATGGATTTAACCTCCATGAATTTATCCAGTTCTCTTTTAAATGCTGTTATAGTCCTAGCGTTCACAACCTCCTCAGGTAAGGAGTTTCACAAGTTGACTGTGCACTGTGTGAAGAAGAACTTCCTTTTATTTGTTTTAAACCTGCTGCCTATTAATTTCATTTGGTGACCCCTAGTTCTTGTATTATGGGAATAAGTAAATAACTTTTCCTTATCTACCTTCTCCACATCACTCATAATTGTATATACCTCTATCATATCCCCCCTTAGTCTCCTCTTTTCCAAGCTGAAAAGTCCTAGCCTCTTTAATCTAGCCTCACATGGGACCCTCTCCAAACCCCTAATCATTTTAGTTGCCCTTCTCTGAACCTTTTCTAGTGTCCGTATATCTTTTTTTGAGATGGAGACCACATCTGTACGCAATATTCAAGATGAGAGCGTACCATCGATTTATATAAGGGCAATAATATATTCTCTGTCTTATTCTCTATCCCCTTTTTAATGATTCCTAACATCCTGTTTGCTTTTTTGACCGCCTCTGCACACTGCGTGGACATCTTCAGAGAACTATCCATGATGACTCCAAGATCTTTTTCCAGATTTGTCGTAGCTAAATTAGCCCCCATCATATTGTATGTATAGTTGGGGTTATTTTTTCCAATGTGCATTACTTTACATTTAGCCACATTAAATTTCATTTGCCATTTTGTTGCCCAATCACTTAGTTTTGTGAGATCTTTTTGAAGTTCTTCACAGGCTGCTTTGGTCTTAACTATCTTAAGCAGTTTAGTATCATCTGCAAACTTTGCCACCTCACTTTTTACCCTTTTCTCCAGATCATTTATGAATAAGTTGAATAGGATTGGTCCTAGGACTGACCCTTGGGGGACACCACTTGTTACCCCTCTCCATTCTGAGAATTTACCATTTATTCCTACCCTTTGTTCCCTGTCTTTTAACCAGTTCTCAATCCATGAAAGGACCTTCCATCTTATCCCATGACAACTTAATATACATAAGAGCCTTTGGTGAGGGACCTTGTCAAAGGCTTTCTGGAAATCTAAGTACACTATGTCCACTGGATCCCCCTTTTCCACATGTTTGTTGACCCCTTCAAAGAACTCTAATAGATTAGTAAGACACAATTTCCCTTTAGAAAAACCATGTTGACTTTTGCCCAACAATTTATGTTCTTCTATGTGTCTGACAATTTTATTCTTTACTATTGTTTCAACTAATTTGCCCGGTACCGATGTTAGACGTACCGGTCTGTAATTGCTGGGATCACCTCTAGAGCCCTTTTTAAATATTGGCGTTACATTAGCTATCTTCCAGTCATTGGGTACAGAAGCCGATTTAAAGGACAGGTTACAAACACTAGTTAATAGTTCTGCAATTTCACATTTGATTTCTTTCAGAAATCTTGGGTGGATGCCATCTGGTCCCGGTGACTTGTTACTGTTAAGTTTATCAATTAATTCCAAAACCTCCTCTCATGACACTTTAATCTGTGACAGTTCCTCAGATTTGTCACCTACAAAAGCCGGCTCAGGTTTGGGAATCTCCCTAACATCCTCAGCCGTGACGACTGAAGCAAAGAATTCGTTTAGTTTCTCCGTAATAACTTTATCATCTTTAAGCGCTCCTTTTCTATCTCTATCATCGAGGGGCCCCACTGGTTGTTTAGCAGGCTTCCTGCTTCGGATGTACTTAAAAAACATTTTGCTATTACCTTTCGAGTTTTTGGCTAGATGTTCTTCAAACTCCTCTTTGGCTTTTCTGATTACATTTTTATACTTAATTTGGCAGTGGTTATGCTCCTTTCTATTTACCTCACTAGGATTTGACTTCCACTTTTTAAAGGAAGTCTTTTTATCTCTTACTGCTTCTTTTACATGGTTGTTAAGCCACGGTGGCTCTTTTTTTTATTTTTTTACTGTGTTTCTTAATTTGGAGTATACATTTAAGTTGGGCCTCTATTATGGTGTCTTTAAAAAGCGCCCATGCAGCTTGCAGGGATTTCACTTTAGTCACTGTACCTTTTAATTTCTGTTTAACTAACCCCCTCATTTTTGCATAGTTTCCCTTTCTGAAATTAAATGCCATAGTGTTGGGCTGTTGAGATATTCTTCCTACCACAGGGATGTTAAATGTTATTATTTTATGCTCACTATTTCCAAGCGGTCCTGTTATTATTACCTCTTGGACCAGCTCCTTGCTCCACTCAGGTCTAAATCTAGAGTTGCCTCTTCCCTTGTGGGTTCCCATACCAGCTGCTCCAAGAAGCAATCATTTAAAGTATCAAGAAATTTTGTCTCTGCATTTCATCCGGAGGTGACATGTACCCAGTCAATATGGGGATAATTGAAATCCACCACTATTATTGGGTTCTTTATTTTGATAGCCTCTCTAATTTCCCTTTGCATTTCATCATCACTATGATTGTCCTGGTCAGGTGGTCAATAATAGATCCCTAATGTTATATTCTTATTAGAGCATGAAATTACTATCCATAGAGATTCTATGGAACATGTGGATTCACTTAAGATTTTTACTTCATTTGATTCTACATTTTCTTTCACATATAGTGCCACTCCCCTCCCTCACCCCCCGCACGACCTTTTCTGTCCTTCCGATATATTTTTGTACCCCGGAATGATTGTGTCCCATTGATTGTCCTCAGTCCACCAGGTTTTTGTGATGCCTATTATATCAATATCCTCCTTTATCACGAGGCACTCTAGTTCACCCATCTTATTATTTAGACTTCTAGCATTTGTGTATAAGCACTTTAAAAACTTGTCACTGTTTGTCTGCCCTTTTCTGATGTGTCAGATTCTTTGTGAATGTTTCTCGTCTGATCTGGCCCTTACATTATCCTCTTCCATCCTCTGTTCCTGACTATAACCTAGAAAATCTCTATCAATAGACTCTCCTCTAAGAGAAGTCTCTGTCCGATCCACATGCTCCTCTGCAGCAGTCGGCTTTCCCCCATCTCCTAGTTTCAAAACTGCTCTACGACCTTTTTAATGTTTAGTGCCAGCAGTCTGGTTCCACTTTGGTTTAGGTGGAGCCCATCTCTCCTGTATAGGCTCCCCCATCCCAAAAGTTTCCCCAGTTCTTAATGAATCTAAACCCCTCCTCTCTACACCATCGTCTCATCCACGCAGTGAGACTCTGAAGCTCTGCCTGCCTTCCTGGCCCTACATGTGGAACTGGGAGCATTTCTGAGAATGCCACCATAGAGGTCCTGGATTTCAGTCTCTTCCCTAGCAGCCTAAATTTGGTCTCCAGGATGTATCTCCTACCCTGTCCTATGTCACTGGTACCTACATGTACCACGACCACCGACTCCTCCCCAGCACTACACATAAGTCTGTCTAGATGCCTCGAGAGATCTGCAACCTTCGCACCAGGCAGGCAAGTCACCATACGGTTCTCCCGGTCATCACAAACCCAGCTATCTATGTTTCTAATTATCAAATCTCCCATTACTAACACCCAGGGCCAGCTCTGGCTTTCTGGCCGCCCCAAACAAAAACAAACAAACAAAAACCGCAGCAGCCAGAACAGCAAAGCAAAGGGAGGGGGGGAAAAACCCTCTGATGTGGCCAGAGCCAGGGTGCAGGGGCATTCCCTGCCTTGCAGATGTGCCCCGGCTAGCGGGGGGGGAAGTGGAGGGAGAGAGAGAAGGGGGGCAGCCAGGGCTTCAGCGGGGCGCTGCCACGTGGCCCCTCCCACCGTGCCTTCTGCCGGGAGGGCTCTGGTCGGCTGGGAGGGAAGGACATGGGCTGCCCTGCCGGGCTTGCAGCAGGGCGCTCCCATCCTCCACGCCGCCACCCCCTACAGGGCAGCCGGAACGGGGGGGGAGGGAAGAGCGGCCATGCCGCCCTAGGATTAGGTGGAATGCCATCTCCTACAAGCTGCCGCCCCAAGCACCAGCTTGCTCGGCTGGTTCCTGGAGCCGGCGCTGCTAACATCCACCTTTTCCTAGTAACTGGAGTTCCCTGCCCCAGAGAGGTAACCTCAGTGCGAGAGGATACCCCAACACCATCTGGAAGGAGGGTCCCAACTATGGGAAGGTTTCCCTCTGCTCCCGTAGACTGCTCTGCTTCCCTGGGCCTTTCATCCTCCTCAACAGCGCAGGGGCTGTCTGACTGGAGGTGGGACAATTCTACAGTGTCCCGGAAAGCCTCATCAACATACCTCTCTGCCTCCCTTAGCTCCTCTAGTTCTGCCACCCTGGCCTCCAAAGCCCATACACAGTCTCTGAGAGCCAGGAGCTCCTTGCACCGCTTGCACACATACGCCACTAGCCCACAGGGCAGGTAATCATACATGCCGCACTCAGTGCAATAAACTGGATAGCCCCCACTCTGCTGCTGGGTGTCTGCCTGCATTGTCTTCTAGTTAATGAAGGGGTTGTTTAAAGCAAGAAGTTTGGATTGTAGTTTAATTTATAGGTTTTACAGCAAAAACAACAGCAAGGGGCCCTTGCCCCCTTCCCGCTCCTCTTCCAAACTCCCTTGCGAAATTCCCTGTTAGCAGCCCCCATTTGCAAAGCTCCCTGGTCGCTTGCGCACTGCTTTATAAAGCCCTGGCCTGCTTGATAGCCCCGCCCATTGAGTAAGGCTCAGCCAATTAACAGAGGCTTCTAGCTTTCAAACCTTCCTTTGAAGCTCACAGCTTCCAACTGCCAGCCACAGCACACGGTCCTTCAAACAAACAAACACATGGAAAACACAAGCTCAGCACACAGCGAGTAACCCCCAAACACAAACAAACACACACTACAGACTGCCATTTACCCCAAGGGTGTTGTATTTGCTCCTCCTTCACCTGGAGAACTCCCTTGCGAAACCCCGTTAGCAGCCCCAGAAAAGTCTATGTGTAAGGCTTTTAATTTTAACATACCCACACATCTTTGTGACAGCATCATTATCAAGTAAAAATTGAATCATAACTGCTTGTGTAATGTTTGTCTTCGCTTCCCAGTATTCATTTTGAATTCCAGGTGGTGGGGTGACACAATGGTTCTGGCAGGCCTTCCACCATTATATATATATGCTGCTACCCCTGGCTTGTTGTAATAATTTTCATTGGGGCATAAGCTGAAAATCTATCCCATCCATATACTAATAACAAAGATGGGGTCAGAAACTTACCAGGCTCTGACACTACTACTACCTTCTCTGCTTTTGCTGCTGCGGGGTGTTCCTCTGGGCTATCCTCAAACGGCATCTCTGAATGTGCTGTGTCTGCTCTGGTAGCAAAGCCTCTTCAGGGACCCATTGTAAGTACCAGAGAGTCACTTCCTGAACTTGATCCAGTGGATGCTGGCTCTCCTTTGATGCTGTCTGAGAGTTGGGGGTTATAAGGATGCCATCCCTGTTAAGTAGATTGTCATGCAACACCATGGGCTCAGTGGTCAGCTCAGCACCCTTTACCCTGCCAAAGGCCTCGTAGAAGAGGCAGGGAGTTCCCAGAGGTGGGCTGTCATCTCTGACTTTGCAGTGGCTGGTCTTGAGCTGATTGAGTCTCTCTCTGCATTGACCAGACGTCTGGTGGATCCCCAACGCCGCACACTTCTGAACATTTCCTGGGACAAGTGATCATTTCTGGTACTCTTGCTGAAGGTAGACATCTTGTTTGCTCGGCTGGTGCCTGGAACCGTATCTTGTTCGCCTCACACCAGAGATTAACCAGAATCTGGCTGTGTTCCCATGGCCACCTAGCAGTGCACATAGTGTGGGGCTTGCTGTGATAAATGAGCCCACAAATTTACCCTAATTGTGAGTTTTAACTGTAAAAAGTGAGTGTAAATTCATATGATGTCACGGTAACCTGTTCTAACAAATGTAACGAGTGCAAGAGAACCAGACAGACAAGCTCAATTAGCCTAAACCACAAAGGCCACGTTGATATAATTCAAAGACTGTTGAAATTATTCTTGGCTTATGAACAGGAGATGTGAAGTTAATATAACAAAATTGGTATTTCAGATATTAGGCCTAATTGGTGAACAAAATAATAAGAGTAGAGGCTAGTCCACCCATCACTCTTTTTGGGGTCCTTAAATTTTTTTTTTTGTGTGTGTGTGTGTGGGGGGAAAGTCTGAAACAACAAAAATACAGACAAAGAATAGACAGACGCTATTGCAGTGAGCTTCACCATCGTAGCTGCCCCCCCATAATCTCCTAGAGCCCTTGGCCTTCCTGATCCTGAGAGGTGTCCTGACTAGAATGGGCCTGAGAGAGGGGGATCCAGGTGACATTGCTATCCCTGCCAGCTCTAGCTGAATTCCAAACGCCACTTGGGATGACTTTTATACCATCTTTGATACCATTGACGAGACTGTCAAACAAGGGGTCTTTTTCTTCTAAAATTGGACTTCAGCAGCAGCAATGAGGAAATCTCCAGCCCATATCAGCTCATTGCTGCTGTTTGAAGTCCAATTTTAGAAGAAAAAGACCCCTTGTTTGACAGTCTCGTCAATGGTATCAAAGACAGCAATAACTGTCCTTTAGGGGGAAAAGAGAAGAAGTTAGGTAAGAAGGGCTGGAGATTTCCTAACTTCTTCTCTTTTCCCCCAAAAGGACAGTTATTGCTGTCTTTAATACCATCAAAGAGACTGTCAAACATGTAGTTTTTTTTGTTTTTTCTTCTGAAAACTCTCTGCAGGGAAAGGGGACAAGGGATGTTGTTAAAACGAAAGCTGTATTTAATACTTTACATTTCAAATGCTTTAACTGTTTTTCCTTTTCTGTATCTTTAACAAAAGGTTAAAAGGATATTTAATGATGTGTTTAGCCTCCTTAGAACCATAGCAAAGTCTTTGTATCCCAAGTCCCGAACCTTGTTTTATGCTATTTAATTGTTAAACAATGACGGTGTTATGCTAACACCTTTGACCCATTTATTCCATGTATATTAATACAACCGGCTGCTTCTTGTTGCTGGGCATAGTGAACACAGGAGATAGTTGAACCCAGTTCAACGGTCAGCATGGAAAGGAAGGATTGCTTCCAATGCCTGGGAACTGAGTGGGTAGTTTCAGACGTGAAGGTCTGAGAGAAACAGGTCCAGAGGATAATGGTATAGTGGTGACAGACTCTTTGGTCACAAGCTAGGGGACCAGGATTGAGCTGTATCCATGCTGCCAAAAGACAAGGCTTGGACCTGAGTCACAGCAGGGCTTGGGCTTACTCGTATACCCCACCACACACAGCGCCCCCCTTGGTGGGTCCTAAAACCCAGGTCCTGAGAGCTTACTGACTCAAGTCAGAATATTTTTGTGTGGATGGTACAGAAGAATGGAGTAAGGACTCAAGCCTGGGTCTGAGACTGGGTTTATAATGCAGTTAGACATACGCAGAGATATTGGAGCTTCTAATATATCAAATATATACTAGTCATAAGCACATACAAAAAACCTGGAGTCCCTAAGCAAGGTCCAGAGACAGCACCTTTCACAGCAACTGGGAATAAAAGTGGTGAGCTTCTTAGCATTGGCTGCTAGGTGTCTAAACTTGTCAAACTCTTTCTTTATATGATGTTATACATATGTGATAGGTAGGTAAGAGAGATTCCCATTTCACAGAAGGCAAGAGACTTGCCCTGTGCTTTGACCACTGGACCATGCTGTCTCTAGAAGACGTCAGGAGTTTACCTTACAGTTGTATTTTAAGGATTTTGGTTTTTATTTTGTTAAATTTCATTTATTTCCTTGTTCTTTCAGTTTGTTGGACAAAGCACCCGATGGACCAGTATTCATTGGTTTGTGTTTTCTGGTTAGAGCGATGGATGCCATAGGCTTTGCTGCAGCAGTGACAGCTTCATTTTCTATTCTTGCAAAGGCTTTTCCCAATAATATAGCTACAGTAATGGTATGTACAGAACTACACATTATAGCCAAATGTCCAGAATAAGTGTTTTAATGACTCTCGTACATCTTTATGCATTTTGTGTACCAAAGAGCCACTGTAACCCTACAGCTGGCATCAAGTGTCTACCATATGCTCCTCCAGTTTAAAAAAATAAATAAATCTCTAATTTAAATTAAAATGCTAAATGCCTAAAGGAATAAACATGATTCAGGTGCAACAAAAGTTATGCAGGTCCTGGGACAATGGAAGGAATGAGGATGTAAAACTGAGCTCAGTCAGTAACTTATGCAGGAGTGTAAGAAAATAAAAAGTCTTTATGACTTTCTGAGGATTAGTTGAGGAGGGATTTTTAATATATTCTTGTTGTGATCCATTTGCTAGTGTTGTTTGAAACATGGGTGGGATACTGACAGACAATGTACAACTTGAAAGCTTTTTAAAAATGCAACCACTTAATCTAGTCTTCATGAAAATTGAATTCCATTATGACATGGCATATGCCATATGACAGAACATGACAAAGGGAAATGGCCTGGCTTGTCATACAGCTTTCTGCTTAAGAATCAATCTGTTTAACCAGAGACTTCAGTGAAGAGTTAAACCATCACAGCTGGGCTTTTTTCTTCTAAGGTTCATCAATTCTAGTGGGACTGTTACAAAGTGCCCTATGCTGTTGTGTCCAGCTGCATTGGTGATGGTTTCACTAGGAATAGACAGAAGGGAGGGAGTGCTGACCAAATTCTGCATGATACTAATGCTGTGCCCTAGCTTTAAAAACAGCAAGCCAGTAGCAATGGAAGGAGGTATCTAAGAAGTGGATATGGCTGGAGACTTGGAGTAGGAACTGGTGCTGCTGTTTAATTAGATAGAAGTAATATTTTTTGTTTTGTTTGGGGAAGTGGGGGAGAGCTGAAGCGCAGGGGAGGATGGAGGGCTAAATAAAAGTTTAATTGGGGGGGAAAAACATTTTGACAAGATCAAATCCTCCATTTCCCTATGCAAGGCCCCAGGTCATGAAGGTACTTAAAGATGGACTTGTTGAACTTGGGTCTCTGGCACCTGTCAATCTTGTTCCTCCATGAGAGATAACAGAATGGCATATGTGATGTCTGTGAAAAATAACTAGAATCATCGTTTCCTGTGCTAGCAGCTAGAATCACAGAAGTAGACTGCCACACAGACATTATAGCATTGTGACATAAAAAACAAAACAAAAGACCCCCCCCATTAAACAAATTAACTCAAAAGAGATCAAGGGGGGGGACTTAAGTCTGGTATGCATTTAAGTTTTACCAGTATTTTAATTATGAGTAGCTTTTTTACATCAAAAAATAGTTATACTAGTAAAAGCCCTCATGTGGACACAGGTATACTAGTATAAAGGTGAGTTCTACCAGTGTAGTTATTCTCTTTCCTGCATAGGAATAACTATACTGGTGAAAGCACTGCCCGTATAGTGCAAGCAGTACATCTTTCTAGTGTAGACATACCCTTATGTGAGCTTTCTTGTCACTGTTCTATCACTTCCCAGTGGATATTATGGCTAAATACTCTTTTTCAGGAAAAATCCATGCTCTAAATATAAGCTGATCAAATGATGTAACATATGTTGGCAATGGGGACTAATGGTACTATAACAGGAGGAGATGAAGTCCATGTAGGTCCCCCTTCATCCTGTTCTTTGAGGTTGCATCCGATAAAAGAAACCAAACTTAATGGGGCAAACATATCTCTGTTGTAGCTTGATAGACTTCATTAGATAGTTGAAGGGGCTAAACTTGACCAATTGTATGTAGGTAGAAAAGTTATTTAATTTAAGGCATCTTTCACCCAAGCCCCAAAGAGGTGACTTAATGATGATTCATTGCAATATGCTTACTAAGTTCTCCCCTTCAGGTTCTAATGTAATTTTGTATTTGGGAAATGTAGTCACTTCATTGCTGGCCTCTTTGCAGATGTATTGGGTATATGGAACAGCATTGGAGATGTTCTGCCCCAGGAACTGAGTACATTAGGCATCATGTGAGTGGCTAAGACTGAGAAAGTAAGCAGTACATTAGGTCTTCCTCTTAAAAGCTCACTTAGCTTTTAACCAGACAACTTTTCAGTCTCCCTTTGCTGTCCTTGCATGTAAAGATTTTGGTTTATGGTTATGATTTGTTCTAGCTCTTGATCAATGACCTACTAATGATCTACTAACCTTTGTTCTCTTTCTCTCCTCCTCCCCCTTTGCTCCCTCCCCCCTTAGGGCAGTCTTGAAATTTTTACAGGGCTTGGACTAGTGCTGGGCCCACCTATAGGTGGCTTTTTGTATCAGTCCTTTGGCTATGAAGTCCCTTTCATAGTGCTAGGATGCTTAGTGCTGATCCTGGTGCCTCTGAACATGTACCTCTTACCAAAATACGGTAGGCTCCTTTCCTTCCACTTCCTTTGTTCAATATTTCAAATTTGAGATGGATGGATAGATACATACTCACTCTAGTAAAACCCTTTAATTTCTCATGTATGTAGCTATCCTTATGAGATCCCTGGAGCTGGATCAAGCACAAGAAGTCTGTGGCAAAACTGCAATTGATTTTAATGGTGCAGGATCAGGTCCTTGTTGAACATAACTAAAAATCATGCATGCACGTGGCTTGGAATGAATCTCATCTCTTGTGTCCATCCCTGTAAACACTAGCTTTCTCTGTTGCATTGAAATGAAGTGAGATTTTTCTACATGATGTGTCTCTTTGGGACTTTTAAACAATAAGTTGTCTTAGGGTACGTCTACACAGAAAAACAAACAAACCCGACAGCAGTGAGTCTCAGAGCCTGGATCAACTGTGACTTGGGCTTGCGCTACTGGGCTAAAAATAGCAGTGTCGATGTTCCCGCTTAGGCTGGAGACTGGCTCTGAAGGGTCTCAGAGCCCCCACTCCTGCCTGAGCAGGAATGTCTACACTGCTATTTTTAGCCAAGTAGCACGAGTCCAAGTAGCTGACCCAGTCTCTGAGACTCGCCGTTGTGGGTCTTTTTGCAGCGTAGATATACCTTTTGTCTCACCATGCTATTGAGCAAGTTGGAGGCTTACAGTACCGAGGACAAAGGGATTCCTATGTATTGCATTCCACGATGCAAGATATATTTCACATGTGGAAGAGAATCCATCTGCATGCAGTTCTTTGAAGTCTCATGTTGTGATTGCATTTCATTAGATCAAGTTTGGATGGCCCAGTTTTGGGGAGAAAAAGGTATCTGTTGATCTAGCATAAACAGCCTCTGTTAAAAGATAGTCGTCATATTGCTGGAGGGTGAAACTAATAGAAGAGTACAGGTGTGATTTAACATTGGAGGATGAGAGGAACTGCATGGCTAAAGACTCTAATCTTTTTAGGAAGCCCAAAAGGGAGAGGATGACAATTATAACAAATCATTGGAGAGGAAGTACCACCTATATATATGAGTCTGTATCCTGCTTACTACTGTTAGATGAGATATGCTGGTTAACCATTTGTCTGTCTTCGGAAGATGTTTATAGCTTGGATGAAAATACTCTGAATTATGCAGCTTTGGAATTCTGCAATGTGGAAGTCCATTGTACAAAGAGCTGTAGGCTCTGATCTTGTAGATGATAATTGCATGCAAATAGCAGTCTCGTTGTACGCACAATGAGACCATACACCTATTGAAGTGTGTGCAGGATCAGGCCCATGGAGCATAATTTAGAAATGTAAAACATCACAATGGCACCTGAAAAGTGGTTATATTTCTTATATTTGTCTATTCTATCATCTTAGTCACTCAATAAGCATTTGCCCAATTACTTTGTTCTAAACTGAAGGTATTAAGTAGGAAAATTTAAGTTCCAATTGCTTTCTTCATTTGTCTAGTTTCCAAGCTGGAGGCTTAAAAGTAAATAAATCTGATCTTGTAACAATGTCTAAGGATGACCTGTAACATTCTAAATTTTGCTTCAATTTGTGTATGAGATGACTACCTTCAAAGCAGTGGGAGAGAGAGAACACTGAATCTTGGAAGCAAGAAAGTGGGTTATAAGCGTATTGGATTAAACACAACCCATGTACCAAAGAACACAGTTTCTTTTCTTTTTTTAAAACAGATGCAGTCGCTACCAAGGAATCATTCTGGATGCTCATTACTCTGCCAAAAGTTGTATTTCTCTGTTTTACTATATTTTCACTAAGTGCGTGTTTAGGCTTTCTGGATCCCACTATGTCACTGTTCGTTTCAGAGAAGGTGAGTCATCTTAATGTGCAAGAGATGGGTTAATGACTTCAGCAATATGGAGTACTTTAATCCAAATATTTTAAAATCAATGTTCTAATAAATCTTA
Organism: Trachemys scripta elegans; assembly: GCF_013100865.1. Lineage (NCBI taxonomy): Eukaryota > Metazoa > Chordata > Testudines > Emydidae > Trachemys > Trachemys scripta. Next base: position 105,809,835 of record NC_048300.1, read on the forward strand.
TTCTATCAAATGTGCTTATTGTCCGTGTTATATGAGCCTGATATTGTATTGCTGATTCTTACCCATTTCCTGTCTCTGGCTAGGTATGTACAGATAATGCATGTGCATGTCAGGGGGTTCACTTGCATGTCATTGGGTAAGAAGAGTATTTTCAGACTTTGCAGTAGCTGCCAGTCTGGAATATTTGAATTAACTGAGCTCTTTAAATCTAAATTTGTGAATTGTTGATGGCATTGTAGCATTGGCCTATAAAACTAGGGAAAGTCAAATAGCAAGTGAACAAAGCTCACGCTACAACAATCTAACTTACATAAGAATGGCCATATTGGGTCAGACCAAAAGTCCATCTAGTCCACTATCCTGTCTTCTGACAGGGGTCAATGCCAGGTGCCCCAGAAGGAATGAACAGAACAGATAATCATCAAGTGATCCATGCCCTGTCGCCCATTCCCAGCTTCTGGCAAACAGAGGCTAGGGACACCATCCCTGCCCATCCTGGCTAATAGATGTTGATGGACCTATCCTTCATGAGTTTATCCAGTTCTTTTTTGAACTCTGTCATAGTCTTGGCCTTCAGAACATCCTCTGGCAAAGTGTTCCACAGGTTGACAGTGCATTGTGTGAAGAAATACTTCCTTTTGTTTGTTTTTAAACCTGCTGCCTATTAATTTCATTTGGTGACCTCTAGTTCTGGTGTTGTTTACTCCTTCTCATAACACTTCCTTATTTACTTTCTCCATACCAATCATGATTTTATAAACCTCTATCATATCCCCCCCCTTAGTCATCTCTTTTCCAAGCTGAAAAGTCCTCATCTTATTAATCACTCCTTACATGGAAGCTGTTCCATACCCCTAATCATTTCTGTTGCCCTCAGAATGCTTCTCATTCTGTTTCAACTGCAGTGAGACTCCTTTCCTCTCTTCTTTCCATTCACTGTGCTGAATATCTTTTCATCTGACTGTTTAGAAAAATCAAATCTTGGGCTTTTAAATTGCGGGGGTGGGGGAGGGGCGGGGGAGAAGTATTTTTAAGGCAAGTTATGCTGTAAAATAAATGCACCAAATAGGAAGCTATAAATACTATAGAATTCTACTCACTGTTAACAAAACTAAAAATCGGAGCTGTAAATACAAGAGTTACTTAATACCAAACACCCCAGATTAAGTTTCAGCATTCTGGATTGGGGGGCAAATCTGTTTCCTTTTGAGATTAGACTTGAACTGTGTATATCAGTGGAGTGATGGAACTTGATGAACTGAAGATATGTGGGATAGGGGCGGGAACTGAAAATCTACAGCTGATATCCCAAGTATTGAAAAATATACTTCACACAAAAATAAGAAAAAAAAATATTGACTTCAGCCACTTAACTTAAAATGTAGTGATAATGGAATACTTTGCTAATTCCATGCTTTTGTGAAATTTTATTTTACAGTTCAAATTACCAGCTGGTTATGTGGGGTTAGTATTCCTAGGTTTGGCACTCTCCTACTCCCTGTCTTCACCATTGCTTGGGTTTCTAAGTGATAAAATGCCAGTAAGTACAATCTCTAATTGCTTGTATAATGTCCTATGTTCATGGCTAATTTAAATATGCAAAGTAAAAAAAACAGAAGTCTCTGTTCTGAAGTCATAGACCCAGACCCCCATTCTTCACAGGCCCTTACACCTGCACTAAGTCCCATTTTCTTCAAGTCAATAGAACTCTAAAAGGGCCCACCTGCATGTATCCCTTTGAAGGACTGGGTGCTACAATAAGTCCATAAATAGATACACACACTTGTTCATTATGTTTACTGTATGTATGTATGTATGTTGCTGGTATAGAGCAGGATTTTAGGTGGGCAAATACCTCTGACTCACTACTTCAAGTAGAGCTGGTGGCAGGAGATTATGGGGCAGTGACCAAACTATCATGAAGTTGTCTTTTTCCTATCAGAAAAATGTTTTGGCCCATTGTATCTTCACATTCTTAGTAACAGTCTAACTATATGAATATATTTCAAATGAGCTCAGGATATGTGGATGGTGTAGGAGATTTTGGTGACACAGCTTTTTATCTTTGGAGATCCTTATCCAAGCCTTATGTGATCACAAGTGAAAATGTGTCCACTGTTTTTTTGATGTAGTGCATATCACTTTTCTACTACTTTTGGCTGTCACTAATTGGCTGAGGAAAATTGGAAAAGCAGAGGCGTATGTCCAAAATGAGGGTGCATTGTCAACTTTCCTTAACAGCAGTGAGAGCCATTAATCTCACATCAGAATCATATGTACACTCTTACTTGTTTTGTTTTGTTTATGCTGCAGAAAAGTAGGACTTGGATCATTCTGCTAGTGGAACCCAAACTTTGGGCCCCTGGTAGCAGAATCTGCTTCGAATGGGGGCACAGTGGCTTGAGATGCCTTCGCCTCCTGAAAGCCTCCTGATACTATCTGCATAGTATGGAGCAGTTGCCACCGAGTGGGCATGACCTAGGAAGTGTACTGATCACTGTTTCTCCATGCATCTCCTCTGGCAGAGGTCCTGTGGAGCCCCAGTTATAATGTAAAACAGCTTTCCCCAGGGGCCACTTCTAACAGCTGATTTTAGGGTATCTGAGGCAGTCAAGCTAAACTCTAAATTCACCTCTGGTACTTGTCATAACTACAGCATCTTTTTACACTTGGAATAGGCAATACTGTGACACCATAACTAATGTTGAGTTTAATGACCTGTACTGTGATATGATGGGGAGAGAATATTAACTTTCTCCAGACAGTTATTCTAAATCCCTCTCTCCACTTCACCGTGTGAGATGCTTCTGAAGGAAGGGAAATGCATCTGAATGAGTCTCAAGTATCTTCCTTTCCTTGGTGGGTTTGAGGTGTCCAGAAATACCTTAAACACATTATTTTTGCGTTTGTGCTAGTTTGACAGATAAGAGTTTGGTTGAGTTTGGATTTCTTCAGACCATTGATTTCTCTTTCACAGCACCTAAGGAAATGGTTGTTGGTCTTTGGGGGCTTACTGACCGCACTGTCCTTTTTCCTGTTAGGACCTGCTCCCATCTTGCACATTGAAAGGTACAGTTTACCACCTTTTATCTCTATCTAATACTTGTCAACTGAGCCTTTTCAGAGTTGTATCTACTTACTTTAGTCTGTGTGTGGGGTGGAGAATAATAAAGGTTAGTTTTCTTATTACTGGTAAGTCCTCCAGGACCAACATAGCTGTGGGAGAGCAAAGTGAATTATTTTGTGGCTTATGCATCCCAAGAACTAACTACGGCTATGTCTTCACAGGGTGGGGGGAGGGAATCCCATTGAGAGAGCCATCTTGATGTAATATCCAAAGGGAGACAGGTAATGTATTTTTTTATCTCAATGTAGCTATGTGAGGTAAATGCTATAGCCTGTGTTTGCTGTTTACCTCAACTAGCTACGGTGAGGTAAAAAACTACAGTGCCTGTCTCTCTGTGGATATTTATGACATTGAAATGCCTCTCAATAGAAAATAATTGCCAAAAAATGTGAAGACAGTCTGCATTCTTTTTGTAAAGCCACCTGTCCTACCCCTGTTTTCTTCAAATGATATACTCCGTTACATTTGTGAAATGACACTGATGGCAAGGGTTGCTAAGGTATAGAACCTTCTTTTTCTAACTTTTGAAGAAGAACATAACCATTTTCAAACATTTGTGGGAGGAGGGGTGGGTGGAGGAAAAACTTCAGGAAACTAACTTGGGGCTTGTCGCCACTTACTGGGGGATTGACGTGTGGCGATTGATCCACCGGGTTGTTGATCTAGAGGGTCTAGTGAAGACCGGTTAAATCGACAACCAATTGCTCTCCCGTCGACTCCGGTACTCCACCGGAACGAGAAGCATAAGTCAATGGAAGAGTTTCTCCTGTTGACCCAGCGTGGTGTAGACACCGCAATAAGTCGACTTAAGGTATGTCAATTCCAACTATGTTATTCATGTAGCTGGAGTTGCGTAACTTAGGTTGACTTAGCCCTGTACTGTAGACCTGCACGCATAGGGTTTTTTCCCTTTTCTATATCTACACTGGTGTAACTTGAACTTAACAATCCCAGAATGAATTTGCAGGGTCAGCAGTTGGTAAAACCATTCTCTGTATATTTCCTTGCATAAGGAAATCTTTGATGCAATGAACATGGAATCACAGAATTCTTTATTTTTTCACAAAGTCCATTTTTCAGACTGGAGCTGCACTATTAAAAAATCTCTTCTGTCGAAACGTAGAATGATTTACTAGGTAATTTTAAAATGAATATTACAGCTAATGATGCTTTGAAGGGAAAACTAGTCTCTGAATCATGGAGAGCCGGTATAACAGTCCTAAATAAAGCTTTATTGGAAAGGAATGGTGTAAAACTTCTTTAAATGCTTATTTTGCAGCACACTCTGGATGTTTGTCCTAATGCTGGTTTTGACTGGCTTTTCCCTTGGGATGTCTGGTATCCCACTGTTCCCTGAGATGCTGCATTGTGCTTAGTAAGTAATCCTGTCTATCACAACTTTAATTACTACTACTACTTAGAAGCTGGTCAAACAATTTTCAACTACTATTTCATTCTTTGATGGGGGGAGAGTAATTAATTGTTGATCTGAGTCTGAAATGTTGGGTAAAACTTTCAAAAGAGCCAAAGTCACTTTTTCAAGTGTCCTTTCTTTCTTTTTGCTTCTCTTTTTCTTTTTTTAAAGAGAGATCTGGGCTTCTACATCACCTAAGCACTTCTGAATTTTACTTATTGGTAAGGGGGTCTGATGACCTCATTAAAGTCATGAGGTCCAGCTGGTTTTGGTGGTTTGCATAGCAAGCCACAAGACTGATGTGTATATATCTATTAAAGTGACTTTATTTCAGCTCACTGGAAAGGTTAATATCCTGCAAATATAATTAGCTTTCTGGGAGACCCTACAGCAACAGTTCTATCAGCAGGATTCAGGATTACTTTAAATACAGTTTCCCATCACTCATGCTGCTTGGCCATAGTGGGCTGAGATCCTCTTGGTTCCATGTTTAGCCAAAGTGCATTTCTCCTTGGAATCCTTTTTCAGACCCATCTGTCAGCTTTCCTTCTCCTATGCCCCACAAGACTGACTGTGTATGACAGAGAAATCCAGTTATCGCACTGCCAATGGTGATGACACTGTAGTGCTGGGAATTCCACTTAGCATTGTCCTTCTCTTCCTTCTCCCAGGGAGGTGGTGCCAGGTGGCTTAATAGGCAAGACAAGGGGCAGAAAGCTGTGGATCCTCTTTGCAGAGAGGCTTCTCTGTGCTGGATGCACTTGTGTGCGCGTTAATGTATTTCCCAGTCAGGGAGCACTTTAAAAGGCAAGCTGTGTACCTAGTGGAAATAACCTGTCTGTCTTTCTCCAGTGAGAATGGATTCGAGGAGGGGTTAAGTGTGTTGGGACTGGTGTCTGGGCTCTTCAGTGCAATGTGGTCACTTGGGTAGGTACACAGTGAGTGTCTATAAACTTCTTGTATTTCGGTCATAAAGTTGCTGGGCTGCTTAAGTGTGTAAAAGGGCCTGCTTGCTCTGTAATGCCCTCTACTGGCTAAATATGGCTCTCCAATATCCTGCCTCAGTTTCCTCAGCTCTCAGGACCCCTTCAGAATGCCACATTTGGGCAGCATTTACCAGGATTTGAGTCTGTCCCACTTTATCGTCAGTATTGGCAGCTGATGGGATTCTCTCTTCTAAGTGACTGAAATGCTGGCTTTCCTGCTTAGTGCTGGACAGTTGAGAACAATGCTGGGAGTTCATCAACAGCCTGGTGGACGTAGTACAAATACGTGCAGTTCAAGGTCACTCACACCAGTCCTCTCCTGTTACTAAATGCGTCTTTAAGTTGTGTAAATTGAAGCAGCTTTTTAAAATGGTCTCTGCTTCACAGTTCTATTATGGGCCTCACGGCATGGGTGGGTTACAAACCACTGACAAGAACTAGGCTGCTGGTGTTTTGTGACTAGTGTTGGCTACACAAATGATAACTGTTTCAGTGCTACAGTGTACTTCCCCCATCTGTTTGTATCTATCTGTTCTCTCAGCTTACATTTACATTTTAAGCTGTTGGCAGTGGCATTGGAACACTTTGTACAGTGGGGGTGTTGAGAGCCATTGAACAAAACTCTAAACCCGGTATATAATGGAAACCATTTCAAGCTCAGAGGTGCAGCCATGCTGCCAGCACCCCTAGTTCCAGCACCCCTGAGTCTTTGGTGCAGAGACCATCTGTCAAGGGGGCCTAACACAGTGGGCCTGGACCTCTAGGCACTACATCAATACAAATAATAAAAAATATTAATGTGTTGACTCAATCTTGGACAGTGAAACCACACGGAGTTACCTCCCTTTCTGTTTTCCATTAACTTCACAAGAAGTGAAGTCAATTGTAAACAGACAGGAATGTGTGCTACTGCATGAGAATGACACTGCACCGTACTTTCAGTACTGTTCTATTCACATTGAAGTCAATGACCCTTGTAAGATGCTCAGCACCCCAGAAAACTGGACACCTGTATAAGTAGGCTAATTTTAAACACAAGGCCCCACTCCTGCATTGAGTTCTAGCACAGGCCTGTGCATGGTCCCATTGAAATCGGTGGGACTCTGCATGAGCTCAGGAGTCAATGGGCCCCAAGTTTGAAAACAGGCTTGTTTTTATTTTGAGGCTTTTTTTCCCCCTCCACTAAATCTGAGTTTGGTGCATGGACTACAGTGACAGAGTCCCTGTGTCAGTCACCTCCTGTACCGGGGCAACCTGTGCCATCTGTACATTAGCTATAGATCTGAAACCTCTTGTCTCAACAGTATTGTAATAAAAAATCTGTGACCTTTGTAATCTCTTCTTTGAGGTACCCATACTACTTCTCTTTGATATATTTAGAGCTTTTGTAGGACCAACATTAGGTGGATACCTAAATGAGAGGCTGGGGTTTGAATGGGCTGCCGCCATACAAGGAGGATGGGCGTTCTTAAGTGTAAGTAAAGCTAGTATTCTTGCTTGTTGCTTTTATTACAGACTGCAACTGTAAAATATTACACAAATATTACAACTGTAATAATTGATGGCCGTTTCTTTAAAGGGGCTAGCTATTGGAATATTCTATATCATAGAGGCTTTACGAAGAAGAAGGAGGTACTGTGAGACTTTTATTTACATCCATTTCAAACCAGGTTTTAAAGATTTTCATTAAGAAAAATACAGATTTTTTTTTCAACCATACTTCTGTTTTTTCACATTATCAGCTTTGTAATTAAAGAGACTTGAAACATTTCTGGGGGCAAAGATGTACTTTCTTCTGTTTTGGGGTGTTTTTGTTGTTGTTGTTGGTTTTTGTTAAATAATGCTAGCATTATGTATGCAAAAGTATCCAGAAGCTCTATCAAACTGTTTCCTTTTTCCTTCCTTGCCTTCTCGAACAGATCCAATTTGCAGATCCCTCTGGGCACAAATGAAGAAAGAGCTCACCTATTGGCTAGTGAGACATAGCCAGGAATACTTCTGGATCAACATTCTTCTTTTTTGTTTTTGATTTTTTAGTTAACTTAGTGATGAGAAGAGTGGACTTAACATCCAAACAGTGTTGCATAATTCTAGAGCTGGGGGAGCCACTTCCCATAATGCATAACACATTGTGGATTATTTGTAATGGCAACATATTGCCACATTGCTGTCCTGATGCCCTATTTAAATACTGCATGCCTTTCTTTTGGATGTTCCTGCTGTGGATTGGTTGAACTGGTAAATCAGATGTCAGCCTACTTATCTGTGTTCACAGTACAGTGCACTGAAGAGAGATTTTGCACAATGTGAAAGAATTGTTTCAGAATGTTCTGTTCTTGTACTTGAATCTGCTGGGGACTATCCCAGACTGTCTGTCACTACCGTGTTTTATTGTAATGTGCATTTTCCTTTTTAAAAAAGGAAAAGAATGGTTAAAATATCATATCTGATAACATTAGATGTTCAAAGGGAATTTGAAATAGTGAAACAGTGAGTGTAATACTCTGTTAAATAAAACCAGGTAACTTCTTATTTCTAAATTCTGTGAATTTCTTTAGCCAAATGAGATTACAAGTGAGGGTGGAAAAGAAGTCAGCCATCTCCCATGTCCGCCTATTAAACATAGGAGTGGGAAGAAAAGGCAAATATTGGAGAATGGGAGAGCTGAATTTATATTCAGTAAGTACAGCATTGCACCTGTTTAGAGAAGGACTGAATTTGACCCATGATGGAAAGGGAATTGGGTAGAATTAGAGTCTGTATTTCTACTGGATGTGTAGCCCATAAGGCTAGCTTTAGTATTTATTTTATTCAGTAGTAATGGAAGGAATCTACAGGTCTGTATCCTATAAGACATTGGCTTCAGCAGTTAACTTAAGGCTTGAGGTCTATGAACTTAAGCCATTTATCTGTGCCAAATGGTCATCCCTAAGTTTTGGGGAACTGAGAATAGTGTAGAAGGGGGAAGTTTGTCCACAACAATACCAACCAACCACAGGAACATGAGCTAACATCAGCTTGTGGTCAAGTATCAGAGGGGTAGCCGTGTTAGTCTGAATCTGTTAAAAGCAACAGAGGGTCCTGTGGCACCTTTAAGACTAACAGAAGTATTGGAGCATAAGCTTTCGCTCCAATACTTCTGTTAGTCTTAAAGGTGCCACAGGACCCTTTGTTGCTTTTATCAGCTTGTGGATATCTTAGGATGGGAACATCTGCAGATGTCTGAATACAAGAGTGCCATGGCAATGAATTGATGTATATGATAGGTTGAGATCATTAATATACTAACCTATAGGAGAAAGACAGCCCAACATTAGTAGGGTGAGGAGATACAAATAAGGAAGAGGGGAGAAACTTCTGCTGAATATGCATGAGACATAGTGGTGTCAGCTAACATAAAAGTATCCCAGTCAGTGGGCAGGTGGAGAGAGATCTGTTCAGATGTACATTCTGTATTATCTCTGTCTACATTGCTGGGTTAAAGTATTTGTGACTTTGCTAAATGTATTCAACTATTGTAAATACAGAAGGGTTCCTAAAGTGTGAGTGTTGCAACTCTGCACATCGGGGTTCTCAACTAAACAATAATCTTAATAATACTGGACCTGATCTTGGGACAAGAACCTGTCAAACCTCAGAGTGGTTCAACCTCAGTGTGTGAATTGGGAATTCTTAAGTAATCCATATAATTAATATACAATTCATAGATCAGGCTACAGGTGCAAGTTGGGCCACTTACCTCTGCAACTATAGCAGAGTTTATTTCTTCAGTATATAAAAAGTACATACAAGATTCCCATCTCAAAAAGCTCTGAGTTTATAATCCAGAACATCCATTCAGCCTCACCCCTTCAGAGCAGCCAGCAGCATTCTAATGATAAATCCCACCCATACTGTAGCCTTCCCTAAATCCTGGAGGAACAGAGGGGCTTGGAAGGCAAGTAGGAGTGGGGGGAGTCAGTGCCAAACTCGAGCTTGACCTGCCAACAGCATTTTTGCCGTATATCAAGAGGATTTCAAGCACCAGCTGACCACAACTGTGGTCATTTCTTTGAAAAGAAGAAGAAAAAAAAGGGGGGGGTTGGGTGGTGGGGGAGGGAAGGAGGTTGGTGTATCCGTGCAGGGCTCTACCTATAAAATTTATATCCATGTCCGATCCGCAAACATTGTCCACAGCTATAAAGCGGATATCCACAGATTTGCAGGGTGCTATGTATAGGCCCATTTTAGCTTTAGATTTATTGCTCTGCTAACACAACCCTGCATTCCTTTCACAGTTAGGCTTATTCCTACAAGCTTTAACATGGTTTATCTCCTTGATAGATGCAGAAACCTGGAATTTCTTTGATTAGCTTTAAACATTGTTTAATATAATTAGCTAAATATGTATATTATATTTCTGAGCATCCTTCCTATAACACTTTTGTAGCTATATCTTAATACTCAGTAAAGGTGCAAATAGGTTTGAAATAACTTTAAAAATAAGTTACTGTGATGGCTTTGCTCTACTCACTGCAGATAGGGTTACTCCTCCTGGAGGTTCTGGGGAATACCTCACTGGCTCAACACCCCTTCCTGCGGTTGCTCGCTGTCCCTCCACCTCTCTCTTTGTCTGCAGCCCCTCTCTTGCCCCAGGAGGTGCTGCAGCCTCTTCATGACTCAGCTCTCCAGCCAAATCACTCAGTGTTCCCCCTGCCATCCAGGGTTTTACCCAAAGTCCTTCTGCACAAAAAGGCCCAGGCAGTCTTCTCCAGCACTGCCCTGATGGTGCCACTTCCCCAGTGGTGGGTACAGGAACCTGGGGCCACCCTCTACTCTGAGTTCCAGTCCAGGGACCCTCAACCCAAGCATTTCTGGGCTTTCTTCTCACAGCTCTTACTGCTTCTTTCCTAGACTGCTTCCTACAACTCCTGGTTTTTCTCCTTGCCCTGAATGTACCAGTTCCAGACCCTCTTCCCAGGGAGTGACTGCCGTTTCCCAGCAGCAGCTCATCTGTTACCAGCTTCCTGGCTTTAGAGGCCCACTGTTCCTACACAGTGGAACCTGCTTGCAATCAATTCCCTGCTCCCTGGCTCTTCTTCTAGATGCAGCTTATGGAGTTAATAGGCCTGCCTGTCAACCTTAACCCCTTCCAGTCCTGTGTGGGATGGACACCCTATCACAGTTATAGTAATTTTATTAATATCATATTTTGTATCAATATTGAGGTCTTTCTCCCACAAATGTCATCTTGAGGTTTCTTTTAGAACAGGAAACTGGAATTTTACTTGTTCCATTTTAGAAAGAAAATTTTTCTGAAACGTCAGAATTTTGTGTGGAACAGGAGTTCATGTTTATAGGTACATCTACTAGTCAGACTTAGAGCGGTGTTATAGACCATCCAAGCATTCTGCAGGATGAGGGCCTTACCTTGTAAAATCTTCAGAACAGAAGCTTAATCATGTTAACTTTGTGCACCCAGGTAGTCCCACTAATTTCATCTAGACTACACAGCTGCATTAAAGAGGAAGGGTGGTCCAATGGTTAAGGTGCGAAGGTGCTAGGTTGGCACTCTGGAGATCCAGGTTCAATTCTCTGCCCTGTTAGAAAATTTATTTTGATTAAAAACAAAAAATCCACAAAACAATTTAGATTGTAGCACATAACCTGTTCCCTACAAAAATGGTTCCAGCAGTAAAAGAGGCTACCACTACTCCTCTCTATCTGCTACTGACAACAAGAATAACAACACAAATAGGCTAATAGTAATAACATAATGTTTTATTGCACAGAAGTTTGTATAGTATTAAAAGTTGGTAATGACCATTATATAGGCCTAAGCATTATTTTTATTCTCCCTTCACTTCAGGAATATGCAGTTCTGGATATTTTTAATCCATAATGAACCAGAATGAGTAGTTAAAGACTGGTTCGGTTGGGTTTTTTCCAGCAGTATTATGTTATTCTCACTTAGTTGTATTATATGCAATATTTTTGTTCTCTGTGCTACTTTGGAACTGAATATTCTGTTATATTAATAATTAACTCTTTTTTATTGCCTGGAACAGGCAGCTAAAGGTCAGTTTGGACTGTTTTTTCATAGTATGTTCTCTCTGTTATATTACATGTATCATCCTTTGTGCCACTTTAGAACAGAGCATCTGGGCAGTTTTAGTAATAAAGCTATTTATTGCCTGTAATGGCAAGTTAAAGCTCAGTTTGGCTGGGTTGTTCATTTGTACTACGTTATTCTCACTTATTTGTATGATTCTGGCTGGCTGTCCAACTTTGGAACTGACTGTTCTTGGGCATTTTAAAAATGACTCTGGACCAGAACAGGTTAATGACAGTGTGCTATTAACTGGTTCTCATTACTAAAATATTCTCAAGGTTGTCTGACTGGATCTGTTAATTTTAAAATCAGTTTTATTTATTAAAATGCCATAATGGGCTGTTCAGCGTTTACCCCCCCCATGAAATCCTGTTTGGTTTACTCGTGCAAACAGTTCTACGCAGTTAAATAAATTATTTGTGTGATTTAAGGCAGAAGGGTTTAGCCCAGCATGTGTAAGTAACTGGATCCTGCTGTGATTTCACCCTACTTGGTTTTTCTACTGAGCTGGCTAGCCTTGAATTCACACCATCGTCTCTGCCATAGACATGCAGTGTTTCTAAATCAGCAGTGCTGTCTTTCTGCAGCTTTTTCACAGTGACTTCTATGGCAACTAAACGGTAACTAAAATGGCACAGCATTACTTTTGCAGGTCTTTTGTCCTTTATGGCAAAAACAACAAGGAGTCCGGTGGCACCTTAAAGACTAACAGATTTATTTGGGCATAAGCTTTCGTGGGTAAAAAACCCACTTCTTCAGATGTCCTTTATGGTATAAGACTTTCTAGGTGTGGTAACTGTGTTGCACAATGTGGACTTCCTGTAACAGATTCTCTTGATTAAATAGGTGATGGAGGTTTCCAAAGTGAGGCAATCAGTTTTCTGATTTAATCCTCTAGACTTGCCTGGACTTGCAGTCATTTGAGCAACTAACAAGCTTCAAACATGGTCTATTCCCAGCCTCATGTTTACGCTACAATTTTTGCTTTGTCTGTCCTTAAGGCCTGTGCTTTGGACAGCTACATTGCAGCAGTGTATGAGCACTCAGTTATATTGTCAGAGGACACCAAAATACCTGTTTCTCCTGAAGATGCTTTGATGCTGATGAACAAAAATATGGATGTTTTGGAAGGGGCCATCAAAGCAGCAGCCCTGCAGGTACTGTCATTGGCTATTCTGTACTGAGATGTATTTATTTAGGTGGAGACTTATTTAATTTAGTCTGTTTTGCCAGGGTGCACGTATTATTGTGACTCCTGAAGATGGTATTTATGGCTGGGTTTTCACAAGAGAAACCATTTACCCCTATCTTGAGGACATCCCAGATCCACAGGTGAACTGGATTCCATGTACTGACCCTGACAGGTATTGTCTTTGCTACTAAAAGGGGCAGTGGGTGGTAGGGGAGAGGCAAAAATCTCCATTCAGAGGTGGCGATGAGTGACTTCATAGGGGCTTGTGTAGCCTAATCACAAGAACGTACTATCTGACAAGTTTTTCATGATTGATTGATTGTTTTTTCCCCATAAAGTATAATCTAATTACAGTTTCTCAGTTTCATTTAATGTACTTGTTGGGTTCAATGCTTCTTTGAAAGAAAAACACGAAATGCAATTTATAAGGGTTCTGCTTTTTCAATGAGCTCTATGTTGGTGCTGGGACATGATCAGGGCCTAAGTAATGTTCACTACTGAAATGGGGGAAGCCTGCTCCAAGGTTTAAAAAATAAATCCTATAATCCTGTGTTTTTATCTGAACCCCAATTGAGCAATGAGACATGACATAGTGATCTTTCTTTAGTGCTTGAACATATTTTTGGTGATTTAAGTAAAAGTCAAAATCCAGTCAATGTTCACTGGTAACCCTTGCTATCAGGTCCTAAGAGCTATTCCATGATGTCACAGTGCAATAATTTATGAAGAGCAAATATGAAATAGAAATATTTCTAAGATGAAGGAATAACATTATTTTAGTAGGTTTTAGGGTGCATTTAAAGGAAAATAATCCCAATAACTTTATGCATTTTCGTACTAACATGTTAATAGTGTAAAGAAAAACACTACTGAACAAACAAAAATAAAAATTCAACTTGAATTACTTCAAAGAAGGACTTTCAGACCCTAATAATTTAAAATCTTTGTTTTTAAGCAATTGCTATCTCTGTATCTGAGTATCCAGTTAAGCAGAATTGGGAAATGATTATAAAATAATGGAAGCTGTCAACCTTTTTTTTTTTCCCCTTTTGTAAACTGTAACATTAGTTGAGGTCATAACATTGCAGTTTTTAAAATTATTTATTTTTCAATGCGCTTAAGACACATCACATTGTCTTTAGTATTTTAATATGGCAGGATTACAGGAATCTCCTCAATCAATAGCTAATCATAGGATGGGAAGGACCTCTAGAGATCTGCTAGTCCAGTCCCCTGCACTCATGGCAGGACTAAGTATTATCTAGACCACTCCTGAGAGGTGTTTGTCTAATAAAAGGCAGTGATGTAATTGTGACATATCAGGGTACAATCCAGACTAATGAGTACCTGTGTCACCCCCGCCCTCTAACTTGAGGTGCCTTTTACACTGCTTTGTTGATGTAGCCTCCAGATAATCTGGACTGCTCACAAACAGCAACATCAAGTCACTCCCAGCTATGTCTGGGTGTGTGCTGCAGCCTGCCAACCACACCTTGATTGGTATTCCAGGGTGACTCCTGGAACACACACCCTCTCCTATATTTCCACCCAGAAACGTATGTCCTGTGCTGCCCAGCCCTCTCCTGGACAAAACAAAGTCATAAAAAGTCTATTTCTTGAATAGAAATAATATGCACACACTTTGTTACCCCAAATGGAGTTTCCCAGATTCTTCAATTTAAACACACTGGATTAGATTAAAACAATAAAACAAGTTTATAAACTAAAAAATTAGAGATTTTAAGTGACTACAAGTATTGAGGCATAAAAATCAGACATGGTTACAAGAAAAATAAACATAAAATACAACTGGTGCTTGTTAAATTTAACTGTTAAATTCAAAGCAAAGTTGTTCTCACCACATGTTCTCAGCAGTCTTACTGGCCAAACTTCTTAGGCCAGGACCCCTTCTTCTGTGTTATTGGTGCTTCCTTTTCCCTTTTCATGTAGTGAATTAATGGACACAATAAGAGGAAGGAGGTGGGATGCCCTGGGGTGTCTGCCCCTTCTTTTTATAATCCTGTCCCCTCTTCGATGAGCAGTCCCAGCTGGGAGTATGGCGACAGGCAGTCTGTATGGAGGGGACCCCATACTTTTTTTTTGCTAAGATTTAAATTCCCCCCCCCCCCTTCTCCCTTTCCTGCCAAAGAATGGCCACTTAGCGGGTAATAACCTACTGACCTTGTTTACACCTAGCTGAGGCACTCTGAGGAACTGGTTTGACCACTCCCCAGACTTTTCTGGAAAACATACTTTTAATTATGATCTCAGCTTATGTTTATAACTTCACACATAACGCTGCTATGTGAATTTTGCCATGGTATTATTGATCAGCAAATGAATTTTTAAATGATACCTCCCAAGGCATACTTTGTGCAAAGACTATTACAGTAGCGCGCAGAGTGTGGACATGAGTACATTCTGTCACAGTAATGTCAATACATGATAAGCAGTTGTGCTCGGCTACAATTAATGATTAATAATATATAGTCATAGAAATATTTGTTAATGTTTTGCCACTAGGTGGCTCTAGAAGAATGTCACTTCGTTTTTTCATCTATGCAAGGGTGATTTTTCCCCAGCTTGTTGGAATGCAAAGGTTCCACCATCACTTGATGCTAAGTAAAGCCAGAGTTTAGCCATTCTAATATTTATAAATGCTGCAAATACTGGCTTTGCATTTCCGCTGTGTTTACCTTTAAAATATTGTTGTGCTTGTTTCAGCAATGACATGGTAATCAATATTGTACGAAAGTAGAGATTTGGAGTCAGTCCTGGCTCAATTGAAGTCAATGGCAAAAATTTCCACTGAGGGCCAAGATTTTATATAGTGGGGGTGCTGGGAGCCATTAAACCAAACTGTAAATCCTGTATATAATGGAAACCACTTCAAGTCGGGGGGTGCTGCAGCATCGCCTGCACCCATAGTTCCCTGCATCAAAGAATTTGCTATCCAGAGCAGAAACAAACAAACAAACAAACAAAAAAACCTCAGATATTTTCGAGCTGGAGATTTAGGTTGAAGTGGACCTTGTTTAAAGGCTTAAACACAGCTATGGGTTCCTAGAGAACATGTTTAATACATCTTGGAGCATCTTTCAATAATTTAAATTTAAAAAAAGCTCCATGTACACTAATCTCTGCAAACTATTATGGAACAGCCCCAAATTTTAAAATAAGTTAAAAACTCACTTACCCCATATGAGGTAGCAGGATGTGTGTGTGTGTGTGTGTGTGTGTGTGCAGTGCCTAGACAAAAAACTCAGTTAAGATAGAAACCACGTGAAAACTTAAGTGTAAAAAACATTACAGGGGTGTTTCAATTATCCCCAAACCTATCATTATAAACAGAGCTGGGAAAATAACTGATTTTTTGTTTATTTGGTTGGTTGGTTTGCTGGCAGTTTGCAATAATTAAAAAAACAAAAACAAAAAAGCTCCAACCCTTCAGTTCAGGTAAAACTCCAAATTTTTTTGGAATTTTGACTACTGGAAAATGTCTGTTTCAAGTTCACCAAAATGTTTCATGACGTGAAGGGTTTTTTTCTGGGCATTTTAAGGGCTAGATTCACAAAATTGGGGCTTGGGAGAAGGAAAGCTGGTGATGTTGGTATACATTCCTCCCCCCAATAACCTGTAGTTCAAGGGTTAGGTTATTCACCAGATATGGTATTGGTTACTTAAGGTGGGTCTCTATCAGCCTTTCCTGTTGAAGATGTTCAACTTTGTATAAAATACTTGAATACTCATTGGGCCAGAGGACAACTCCTATAGTCTGCTGATTTTGCCCATGTCTAATTATAAACTCAGGGAAACTCAAGAGTTTCAAAGCAATTCAAACCTGTTAAGGTGTGAAAATGTACAATTTAAGCACTCAAACAATATTAATTCTTGACCTGTAATGGTGCCATTCAATAATCATACAGTTATGACTAAGGCATTGTAGTGTTTGTGGTCATAGATTAAATTAAATTGATTTTTAAGGACAAGTTGTTGTTGTTTTACCCCATTTTCCCCACTCATGGTATAGAGGCAGGGCAAAGGAATGAAGGGATGTGCATGTACAGAATAAGAACTTGCTTCTGCAATGAGCTCCAAGCAGGTTCCAGGGTCTGCTTGTGTGGACCTTATTGTAGGATCAGAGCCTAAGAAATGTTCAGCATTAAGATAGGGGGTACCTGCTCAAAGATAAGACAGCACACAATGTGTGCAATGGTTCCTGAACTCAAATTGAAGAGTGAGTTGTGACATTGTCCTTATATTATGTTTTAGTAACTAGTTAAACATTTGGATTTCAAGCATAAACAAACAAACAAAACCCATACATCCAAACCGCCGATATTTGTGGGTTTGTTGTAATGTTGTTGTTTCACTTTTCCTCTTTCCCAAATCTCATTTCTGGCACTTAGTTCTGGCATTTCCTAATTTTTGAGGGCTTGACTTTGCAACCATAATAGTGTTCTTTTCTTGGTGTGTGTGTGTGTGTGTGTGTGTGTGTGTGTGAATATACATAAATACACACGCACAAGTGTGTGGGGTTTTTTTCAGTGGAACAAGGAATTGGGTTTGGGTAGGTGAGAGGAATCTAGTCTAGGAGGAAAATGAGGTGTAGTGGGTGGGGAGAGACTGGAAGCCCAATATCACACTGTTCTGTCCAGTTTGGATAACCCATACTGGCACAAAGGGAGACTTTTGGATTTTATTCTGAACACTTTTATAGACTCACCAATGGTCTATTCTGTACTTTCATTTGGTTACCCTACAATAGCAGTCTTCTAACTTAAATCCATCATTCTTCTGCTCCAAAGCCTTAAGCTTAGAATTTTTTATTTTTTTTTTAATTTCTCACTGACAATTAGATTTGCTCCTGCACCAGTGCAGGAAAGACTCAGCTGCATGGCAAGGAGCAATGTGATCTATGTGGTTGCCAATATTGGGGACAAGAAGCCATGTAATTCCAGTGATCCCAAGTGCCCCAGCGATGGTCACTATCAGTATAATACTGATGTTGTCTTTGATTCAGAAGGGAAATTGGTGGCACGCTACCATAAGGTAAGAAATAAACAACTTTGCACAGTTCAGTGCAGTAATTCACTCATTTTAATCATATCTATCCTTTTTTTCCAAAATTCTATAACTAAAATTATTGTGGAATATGTTTAGTGCCATGCAGAGGATCGGAGTGTGATGCCATGTTAAAGCAGGAGAGGTCACATTTTCAGTGTCTGTAGTTAGAGGAATTTGCTTTCCCAGCCACAGCTGCAGAATCCTAGCTGAGGAAGCTTTAGCCCCAATTTGTCAAAACATTAACCTTAAATGTTCCAGTCCAATCTAGTTCTTGCTTCAATGGGCAGCCACAATTGACTGCTCTTTCACAAACCTTATGAAGGGCAGAAAATTAATGCCACTGGTGAACTCCAGGCAATGCCTACTTGGTCTCTCTTAGGGCTTGTCTACACTGGCACTGTACAGCGCTGCAACTTTTTCGCTTAGGGGTGTGAAAAAACACCCCCTTGAGCGCAGCAAGTTTCAGCACTGTAAAGCGCCAGTGTAGACAGTGCACCAGCACTGGGAGCCACGCCCCTTGTGGAGTGTTTTTTTTTACAGCGCTGGGAGAGAGCGCTCTGCCGTGACTACACAAATCATGTTAAAGCGCTGCCGCAGCAGCACTTTAGTGTTGCCAGTGTAGACTAGCACTTAGGTAGCTAGTGACTTAAGTAGTCAGCTGAGCTTGTGAGGCCTTACATTCAATTTGATGGCATTTCTTTGTTTGGGTGTAATGCGATAGCTTCTGAATGCCACATCCAATCAATTTCAAAGTTACAGGGAATGTTCTAGGCATCAGTGGACATAGGGTTACCGTACATCTGGATTTTCCCGGACATGTCTGGCTTTTTGGTCCTCAAATCCCTGTCTGGGAGGAATTTCCAAAAAGCCGAACATGTCTGGGAAAATAGGGAGGCATGGTAAGGGGACCCCGAGTGCGAGTGGCTGCAGCAAAACTTACAGCTCCCGCGATCTGCTGGGGCACAGAGGTAGCAGGCAGCATCCGAGCACGCAGCCGCCTCCTCCCCGGGCTCCAACTTTCCCAGCTCCCGCTGCTCTCCACCACGGCGGGGGCGAAGCAACTTCCCCAGTGCAGCAGCAGCTGGAGCCCGGGGGTGGGAGGTAGGAGGGGGAACGTGGAGTGGTCAGGGGAGGGGGCGGAATTGGGGCAGGGAAGGGGCGGAGTTGGGCCGGGGGCAGGGAAAGGAAGGGGCGGAGTTGGGGGGGCCGGGGCCCCCGTGGAGTGTCCTCTTTTTTTTAGTGTTGAAATATGGTAACCCTAGTGGACAGAACCCTATGGATTTTGGTGAAAACTGGGAAAACCTGAAGGGTATAAAGAGGGACACATGCAGCCCCAGGCATCTGATTGGCAGAGCCAGCAGCTGCAACCACTTTTGTAATTGGCTGTAGAACAAAGAACCAATTGATGGCAGCCATTAACACCTTCCAGCATAACAGCTTCCCCATCTCAGCTCTCTCCATCCTCCCAGTTGTTTAAAGTGTTAATCCCCTGAAAAAGAAAGAAAAATATGAAAATAAGAAGGGTGGTAGGAGGAAATAAGGAGCCATGAGGGTGCACAAAAGCCCCTGGTATGGGGGGAAAGGAGAGAATGGGGGACACACAGAACCCTGACATTAGGGTGTCTCTGAAATGGAGGGAGATGGTACTGAAGGAGCTGGGTGGGGAGGAGTGCAAGGAGGAGTGCAAAGAGCCTCTTGGCTCAGTGTGCAATGCTCAGCCTACAGATGCAACAAATTATGTCACCCTCTAGTAAGGAATTATGAGAACAAACTGTGAAACTACAGTAAGTTCCCCAAACTTAAATTTATGTGTAACTGAAATCATGGTTTAAAAGCAAGGACACTAGAAATGCTAGGCCCTAACTTGCGGTATCACTTTTTCTGCTATTGTTGAAATTTAATTTAAGCTCCCAAAAGGCCATTTGGTACCATTTATAAATATGAAGGGACATTCTCTGGGGGTATGAAAAATCCAATATTTCATAAACTTCCTACCAATGAATAAATTCAAATACCATTCATGGAAAAGAAAAGGGAAGCCTGTATACTTTGTCTGACTTCTCTTTTTGTCTTTGTAATCCAGCCTCTTTCGATGTGAAAAAAAATAGAATTTAACAGAAACATAGACTCTGTATTCCCTGTATTTATGTAAACAATCTAACTGCACTGAGTTCCGATTTATATGGCCTAATATATTTCCTTTCTCTCTTTCCTATAAACAGTACAACCTCTTTGTGACAGAAACTCAGTTTGATTACCCTAAGGAGCCAGAGTTTGTCACTTTCAATACATCCTTTGGAAAGTTTGGCATTTTCACTTGTGCGGACATACTTTTCCATGATCCTGCTGTGGTCCTGGTGAGCAAGTTACAAGTGGATACTGTGCTGTTCCCAACAGCTTGGGTGAATACTCTACCACTTTTGTCTGCTAGTCAGTTCCACTCTGCATGGGCTATGGGAATGGGCATCAATTTTCTTTCAGCGAATACACGCAACTCCAGTTTAGATATGACAGGTCATTTACAATCTTGGGTTAACTGATTTGGTATCTTAGGCCCTGATCCTGCAAACTCTTATGCACATGCTTCAAGTTCAGCATGTGAATAGTCCAGCTGACTTCAGTAGAGCTACTCATATACTTAAATTTATGTGTGTGTGTAAGTATTTGCAGGATCAGGGTCTTAGTAATGAATGTTTACAGATAGAGTAGAAATAAAATGTTAAATTCAGAACCAAGTTATTTTTTTAGGTTAACTTGTAGAACTTAAATTTCTTGTTAAGTAATAGTTGCTGAAGTTTGATTTTATGGTTCAATGTAGTCTCACCACAGACCTTGGTTTTCAGCAATGCCATGTAACTATCGTTTGTTAATCGGATGCAACAAACTTGTATCTCCACTAGGTAGAGACTTAGTACTGAGGAAACTCAACTTAATTGAGTTGTGATGGCTGATTTTCATGCAATATCTGTTTGCTTTATAAAATAATATCAAACTTCCTTTATAGACTTGTGTTCCTTGAATTTTTTTTTTCAGACTTGTTAGGATTCATACATTATAGTTGTGTATGTGTTCATTGTGACAGAGCAATAGCATAGTAGGCCCATCCTTAACAGATATATGAGATTGTATAACACTTGCATAACTATTAATTTCAAATGAACAGACTTGTCATTCCTTTTTCATATATGAGACTTGTCCAATTTATAGCTTAGTATTACTGTGGGGGAGCAATTCCAGTTGATAGCTAGCACTAAACTTTTTGCTTCTTGGGCCCCTTTATTTAGGCATCTTCACAGCCATCTCCACTGATTTTGAGTCATTGCTATGCTAAAGTTAGATGGCCCTATTCTTTCCTCAGAGATTGTTTTTTGTGGGAGGTGGGTTGTTTTTTGGTATTGTAAAATAAAAATGATAGCCACACATTTAAGACCTACATGGAGGTGCAAAGGTAAGGGATTTCTTGGCACATGTTTTCCCTAAAACGTTTTATTTGCTTTACAGTGTTACCAGCCACTCTGCCAAATAAAAACTGAATAAGAGAGACAAGACCAAATCCAACAAGGAATATAAAAGAGTGTAATTTCTACCTTCCTTCCCAATCACTGTAATTTACACCAATTTTGTCACACTTACTAACATGTGATTTATCTCCCATTACATGTCACTTACATGCTGTGAAACCTTTGCGTTTGCCCTAGTTCCCATTGACATCAATGAGCATTAGACCAGGCTTATAGTGTGTAAAAGCTTTAATTTTGATTTTAAAATAGTTCTGACAATAATGGAATAAAACTCTGCATATGTTTAACGTGTGATGATAAAGTGCATAATATGAAATGGGTAATTCCTTTCTGATTAAAAGCTCCCTCTTGTCTGTCACTCACAGGGAGTGGCATCTATGCACCAAATGGACC
Source organism: Trachemys scripta elegans (assembly GCF_013100865.1). Lineage (NCBI taxonomy): Eukaryota > Metazoa > Chordata > Testudines > Emydidae > Trachemys > Trachemys scripta. Next base: position 105,831,626 of record NC_048300.1, read on the forward strand.
CAGGGCATTTCATTACAATACAGAAACAGAGAATGGTCACCTCCTGGTTGCAGAGCTGAGTTCACACCCTCGTCTTTCTCCCACTTACCCTATTGCTGTCAACTGGAGCTCGTATGCCACAAGCATCAAACGATTCTCACCAGATGACCGTAATTTTAGCGGAGTCATTTACTTTGATAAGTTCACCTTCACTGAACTCACTAAGCCTGAAGGAAATCGAACAGTTTGCCAGAAAGACCTTTGCTGTCATTTGAGCTACAGGATGGTGGAGAAGCAAGAAGATGAAGTATATGTGCTAGGTGCTTTTGATGGCCTTCATGTTGTTGAAGGAGAATACTATTTGCAGGTAAAGCTTTTTCTCTTTATTTCTGATGGGGTAGGGTGGCGGAGGGCTGGAACATCCCTTTTCCATTTGGAGCCCTTCACATCTGCCCCAAGGGATAGTTAGATACTTCATCACAAAGTGCTTTCTTAAAACAAATGTTTGAGAAATAGGATGCTATTAACCCCACGGGTCTTCTTTACCCAGTTTAGGATCTTGATGCTTCCTGTTCTGTCTGTGATGTAAATGATAAGAGGTCTGTGATGTCTTTTCCCAGCCAAAGGTCTGGGTTTATCTTTGATTATAAGGGTTCAGAGAAGTTGGTGTCTGTACCTGGAAGGGAAGGCACACAGCCCTCCCTAGAAATACTAACTTTAGGAGACAGCCTGTTGCAGCACTTGCTGACTCAGCAGAGATGCTTTATCCTGTGGAACAGCTTGTTTCAACTTTGAACATTTAGCATCAGGTTGAAGCTATGCTCATGCTGATAGGACTCTTTAATGTATTACTGGGATTGCAAGCTAATGTATCTAAGAAACAGGGATATAATCCACTCTTTTCCCACAGCTTTTGAGTTTGTTCTTATTTCCAGTGTAGTATCATTTCTACAGCATTGTGTAAGCCTAAACGGATCCTTCTGTGTAGGACAGGCAAATATCCCCATTTCACTGACTGCGAAACTGAGAGAGCTTAATGATTTGTTCAGGCCACAAATCGTGTCAATTGCAGAGCTATAATTGAGTGGACACACACACACACACACACACACACGTGGCACAGGTGAAGCATTCTGTTGAACTACAAGGCATCAGAGCATCCATGGGTCTGACTTAATTATATGAGTAAATATTTTTATAATGCCTTGACAATCAGAGGTTTTTCCTGCTGTCTAAGCCTGGCTCTTGTTTACTGTAAGCTCTCCAAATATATCCCCTCTGTTTCTTCCCCATAGATATGCACACTACTGAAGTGTAAAAGCACAAACTTGAAAACTTGTGGGCAGCCAGTGGCCACTGCTCACACCAGCTTTGACACATTCTCTCTCAGTGGCACATTTGGCACTAGCTACATCTTTCCAGAAGTCTTGCTCACTGGGGTTCAACTGGCGCCTGGTGAATTTCAGGTAAGAGGATGCCCTTGAGCTGTTTCAGACTTGCATTTCGAAGGATCCTATTCTAAGATGACAAAGGCCAGTGCTAAACATAAAAATTGTCCAACTGTGACAACTTGGGTATGTTCAGAGGCCTTCTGCTCTTGGTAATTGGCTTGAATCAGAGATTGGGTTGTACATTGCATGCCTTTTCCAAGCTAAACTGAAATACTTGAACATATTAATGTTGCCCACACACTGCTCTGTTAATAGTACTATTTATCTTTCTTCTCTCAAACTAGGTATTAAGTGATGGACGTCTGATAAACCAGAATGGCACTTCTAAAGCAGTCCTGTCAGTGACACTCTTTGGAAGGTGGTATGAAAAGGACCCCCCACACCCACAACAGGCTTTCCCATGATGTGGCTATTGATGCTTTTCTCAGAATAGGAACGTCCTGTGATGTTAATCTGTGTTAACTACAGTCATTATCTAGTATCTTATTTTTCATATTCTGCAATCTAAATATAGTCTAGTTTCAGAGTAACAGCCGTGTTAGTCTGTATCCGCAAAAAGAAGAACAGGAGTACTTGTGGCACCTTAGAGACTAACAAATTTATTAGAGCATAAGCTTTCATGGACTACAGCCCACTTCTTCGGATGCATATAGAATGGAACATATAATGAGAGTTAATTGGCCTCTCAGAGTTGGTAAGACAACTCCCACCTGTTTATGCTCTCTGTATGTGTGTATATATATCTCCTCATTATATGTTCCATTCTATATGCATCCGAAGAAGTGGGCTGTAGTCCACGAAAGCTTATGCTCTAATAAATTTGTTAGTCTCTAAGGTGCCACAAGTACTCCTGTTCTTCTTTTTAAATATAGTCTGTCTAGTTAGTGCACGTTACATTATTGACATGATTCCATTACAAAACCAATTAATTGGACAGCAGCTCTGCATCTTTATTAACTGTTAGCCTCTGCTTGCTACCGGCTTGATTTTGCTGCCATTCAAACTCATAGAAAAACTTCCACTAACTTTAATATGGCGGGATCCAGCTCTTTATCAGCAGATATTGGCCTGAGCAACAAAACTCACTTTAGAACCTGGATTTTTATCCCCTTAAAACTTCTACTTTAGGAGTTGGGGTAAAGGTCACCTCTGGGATTTTGTTCAGGCCCACATCTAAACAAAACTGTTGATAAATCAGAGATTCATGTAAACTATTCATTAGATCCATTCTTCTGAGTTGTCAATCCAATACCTTCCATGAGTACTGTAACACTGCTCTACAGCCAAAATGCTTCTGAAATAAATGTAGTCAAACTTTACTAATTCTGGGTCACTGAGAATGAAAATGATGCTTAAAATTGTTGATTGGCTCTAGTTTTCAAGATATGCTATTGGGTCAGTATACACGACCCTTGACTTGGGAATGGCGGAGGATAAGTGAGTTATAAAGGGAAGGGATCTCAATTTAAACCAGAAATGACTAAAATACATCTTTGACTGGATCTATGAATAAATCTATGACTGGGTTTGGACAGTACTTGCTTTTTAGGCAAAACAATGAATGATGCAATCTGAAGCTGGTATTGCATCATACATGATATGAATTGCATCATGTTATTCCTAGAAGTCATGGATGATGCAATCATAACGAAGCTTACATCACTCTGCTGAACAAATTGCCCTATATCAACTCTAGAAATCATACAGTGTCATGCTCTCTTATTTGCCAGTGTTTGATTTTGCAAGGGGACACATTTCTGTTTAGCCAAAGTGAGCAGAGATGCCTCGTACTTGTGTGAACAGTGCAGATAACTTCTGCTATGTTTGTGGTGAAGTGACTTTTGCATCACAAAAGCGCAGTATAACCACTATGGTTAAGAAAGCCTATCACCTTTATTTTGGCTGCAAAATTGGAGCTCAGGACAAGAGGTGGGCCCTACACATATGCTGCAACACTTGTGCAACAAATCTTCGCCAGTGGTTGAACAGGAAAAGGAAATCTATGCCTTTTGCAGTGCCAATGATTTGGAGAGAGCCAACAGATCATACCAGCAATTCTTACTTCTGCATGGTGACTCCAGTTGGGAAAGGTGTGTCAAAGAAGAAAAAGTGGACTGTGCATTATCCAAACATTCCATCAGCTATACTCCCAGTACCCCACGGAGAAGGACTGCCAGTTCCTGATGCACCAGAATCATTCTCACTTGAGTCAGACGAGGAAGAGAATGAAACTTCTGGTCCTGAACCATCAGTGTCACAGGACCCACATTTTCTCCCATCCTCCTCCTCTGAACCACACCTCCTAACACAAGGTGAACTGAATGACCTTGTCAGGGATTTGGAACTACCCAAGAGTAAGGCAGAGCTGTTGGGCTCCAGACTACAGCAGTGGAATCACCTGGCAGGTGATGTTAGGGTTTCCATATTCCGTGACCGTCAAAAGGATCTTGTCCCATTCTTCTTCATGGAAGGTGATCTTGTAGCCTGCAACAACATCGATAGTGTGATGGCAGCCCTCAACATCGTTCACGATCCAGATGAGTGGAGACTGTTCATTGATTCATCGAAGAAGAGTCTTAAAGCTGTTTTACTGCATAATGGCAATGTTTTGCCATCAATTCCAGTTGGTCATGCAGTCCATATGAAGGAAACCTATGACAACATGAAACAACGTTTGAGGTGCATAAACTATGACCAACATCAGTGGCAGCTTTGTGGAGATTTGAAGGTTGTTGCTCTCTTGCTTGGTCTGCAGACTGGATACACAAAGTACTACTGTTTTCTCTGCGAATGGGATAGTCGTGCAAGAGATTCCCACTACATCAAGAAAGATTGGCCACTCCGACAGTCATTGGAGCCTGGGAGGAAAAGTGTTCAGCATCCACCACTTGTTGAATCAAGGAAGATTTTGTTACCACACTTACACATCAAGCTGGGTCTGATGAAGAACTTTGTCAAGGCCATTGACAAAACACAAACAGCTTTCAAGTACCTCCGTGGAAAATTTCCAAGGTTAAGTGAAGCTAAGATAAAGGAAGGTGTCTTTGTTGGTCCTCAGATTCGTGAACTTCTTCGAGATGATGCATTTGACCATGCACTGCAAGGAAAAGATGGCATGGAAAGCCTTCCAGTTAGTGGCAATAAATTTTCTCGGAAACAAGAAGGCAGACAACTACAGGTTGTTGGTGGAAAACCTCCTCAAGGCATACAAAAGCCTTGGTTGCAACATGTCACTAAAGATACATTTTTTGCACTCTCATCTAGATTTTTTTCCACTGAACTGCGGAGCAGTGAGTGACAAGCACGGCGAGCGATTTCACCAGGACATAGCATTTCTCCATTGTTGCAATCAGGGCAAATGGAACCCATCAATGCTTGCAGACTATTGCTGGACAGTGACAAGAGATGCTCCATTTAATGAATACAAGAGACAAGCCAAGAAGCGCCGTGTAGACACTGAATAGGACTAAACTATGTACATAATAGTTTTTTGCCTTTTGTTTCATAATAAATTTTATTTATATAACCCTTTTGCTGATATTTAAAGTGTTACATAAACAGGACAGGTGAAATATTATAATGTAAAGCAACCATAAACACATGAAAAGACCTAGGTTTACAATTTATGATTAAAACTCTACTATCTACACCATATACATAGACATAAAATGTAAAAACTTAAATATCTTAGAAACAGTAGCCAATCAGTTTTTTAATTGTCATATTTGAATTCAGCACATCAAAATACATAATAAATAGCACATTTTATTTCTGAAGCAGATGACTTCTCAAAAATTGTAGACCAGTGTAATTATTTTGAAAAAGAGAAAAAATTGAAATCCTTCAATTAGATAATGTCGTTACATTTTCAAATAAACATTCCTTTTAATAGACTATCCCATCACACCAAATTATAGTTTCAAATGATTCTGTTTTCCATATACAATGCATTTTCCCTGAGCATTGTACATTGAGCATATTTTAAGTATGTGGTAAATATGCTTATTTTAAAAATGGCAATACTGTAGTTGTGCTATAGTTTTCAAACAGCGATCTGTACCCATGCAAAAAGTCCTGAAAATGCCAGGAAATGTGCAATAATGTACATGCAAGTCTATGTACCCTCAGTATTTCTAATGCACCCATCACTATCAAAATAGCAATATAAAAAGGATTTGGGTGTGTTCTGCTGAATGTTCTGTGTTTTTTAGGGTCCTACATATACTTAACTTGTTTTAGTTGTTCTGTTGTAGTCGGTATACTCATGTGTGTAACTTCATATGTGTAAGTGTTCACATGAGTGGGGCCTATACTTTACTGCAAGTAGGACATGTGAACTTCCTCTTTATGGAGTGATTTAAACGGGGTGTTTGGTTTTTGATTTGGTTACTTTTCAAAGTGATTTAAGATATCAGTATCCATTTTTTTTATTATAATTAACTACAATTGTTTAAGATTAAAAAACCCTGCATTCAAATTGTAGTCTTCAGCAATTTTTACTTCTGTTTTTATTTTGTAGATGTACTTAATCAGGTATTCAACTATTGCACATGTGACCCAGGTTAAACATCATAAGATAGAATCACATTTTAGTCTGTATGTTGTCACTAAAATACAACCATCCTACATAATCCCAAAGGCAGCTATAATAAAGAGAATGGGAAAAACTCTTTTTAACTCAGTTACTGCACACTATGGGAGTATAAGTGATTTGAAAAAATCACAGGAAGAAAGGGAGAATGGAGGATATATGGATCAGTGGGAGGGGGGAAAACATCAAGTTTAGGATAGGGTGAGATTTCCCATACCATGACAAAGAAACCTCCTCTGTAAGGAAAGGCTTGAATAAGACATGTGATTCTGGATTCTAAGATTCCTTCTGTCTCTGAGAAATTTGCCTAGTTGAACCCAGTTTCTTTCTGTGACACCAGACTATCAACAGCCTCTGTTTCCCCAGGACAAGTCAGGTCTTAGCATGCCACACTAATCAGGTTTTCCTGCTTCACTTTAAATCAAACTAAATTAGTGTCAAGCTCTTAGGCCAATGCCGAAGAAATCTTCAAACGTATCACTCCATAAGCCCAGTTTATACAGGGTGCTGAGCCCCTTTTGTCTTACTAGGATTTGAAGGGGCTCAGCTCAGCACTGTATGTGCTGCTCAACCTTTTAAGGCACCATTCTTAATTGGGAAAAGCACTGTCTGATACCTGTCATAATCTCCACATCCGAGGGCAGAGATATTAAATGACTTGCCCAAGATCACGCAGGGTATCTATGGGAGAGCAAGGAATTGAACCAAAATCCTTGAGCCCCACTCCAATCCCTTAACGACAAGACAGTCCTTCTCTTCTCAGTGCAGTATGTGCTGTGTATTGCTTCTGAAGTATGGGTGATGCTAGGCACTTCTGTATTCACACCCTAGACATTATTGTGGTGGTCTTTGTACAAAATATGCCTTGTGAAGTATCATTTGAAAACTAATAACTCACTGATCATTAATTCATGTGATGTATGTATGTGATGGGCATTAAGAGTTATGAATATATGCTGGAATTATGCCTGAAGAGTGTGTAAACCAGGTATGGCAGGGGGACTTGTTAAACAGGTCTATCCTAAACAAAGTAATGTTTACCTCAATTTACATATAAGCATTAAACAAACTCATCAAGCTAACAAGGGGTGGAGGTAAACCTCACATTAACAAGTGGGGGAGAAGACAGCATGGCATGTATACCCAGCAGAAGAGAGAAGCGTGGTCTGGGTTTTAATTTTCAGAATAATTCATTTTGAAGGCTTACTGGCATGGGCAGTGGGTGAACCACGGGCTTGGGGAGGCTAGCTCCCACCAGCCTGCCCCTTCTGCCTGAGGCTCCACCCCTCCCCCCCGCCGGAGCCCAGAGACCCCTCCCCCAGCCCTGGAGTGCCAGATGGGCAGGCAGCGTGGCCCGGAGCAGCAGATGGGTGGGCAGGCAAGTGTGTTGAAGTCTCTAGCTGATCACAGCCCCCAGCATGCTAGGTGGGCAGGCAGCATGGCCCCCAGCTGTCCGGAGTCCCTGGCTGTAGGCCGGCCCGCATTAGCCCCAGCGCAGGGGCAAGATGCTGGACAAGGGCAAGATGCTGGAGCCCTCCCAAAAGTGGGGAGGGCCAGGGGCCCCCACCCAAGGTGGAGGTGAAGGCAGCCCCCTGCCTGGGGCAGGTGGAAGGACCCAGGCTCCCCACAGCTGCCCACGCAGCTCTCCCCAACCCAGCTCCATCCAGGGGGCCTCAGAGCCGCAGCCCGGCCATGATAAGAGCCAGGCAGGAAGCTGTGGGGAGCCGCAGCGAGCGCTCTACCTGCCCGGGGGTGGGGCCTTTGGCGGAAGAGGAGGGGAAGGGGGCAGGGTCTGCCCTGGTGAAAAGTGGACTGGGCCAGGCCCATCCACTTTCAAAAAGTGGGAGGGTTATGGCTCCCTGCATCTGAAGAAGTGAGGAGTGTTTTACCCATGAAAGCTTATGCCCAAATATATCTGTTAGTCTTTAAGGTGCAACTGGATTCCTTGTTGTTTTTGTGGATACAGACTAACACGGCTACCCCTCTGATACTTGTGTTTTTAGAAATACAAACGAACTATTGTATTTCTCTGAACTGTCCAGGAGAGGACTGGACATTGCAGAACATGCAATTTTGGGGAAGTCCAGGATTGGGAGTGTATTGGGGTCACCCTGCAAGTAGTAACCAAGGCTGGTAGAAGCCAGAGTGGGGCAGTGGGACTGAAGACAGGATGATTGGTTCAGAGCCACTGAACCAGAGCTGTCTAGCACACAGACAGAAACTCAGGGTGTGACCTGCATGCTCATAGGCTGGTTGGGAACAACAACAGCAAAGCATTGTGAGGCACCCAAAGCTGCAGGGCAGGCAGTGACACAACTTCTGACTGCTCTGAACGGCACCCCAGAACATGACAGTATGCGTAACCAAGTAGTTTGAAAAGTATGATCATTTCTATAAATATTTGGCAATTTACCCTTTTATTCTGTCTATTTTTGTTCAACTAAAACACTCATATTTGGCCACATATGAATGTGTGTCCGGAATCAGGCACTACAACACAGCTAGTCTCCAGGCAGCCTCATCAGTGCAGCCAGCCTGCAGCAGACTGCCTGATTGGCTGGAGAGGCCAGTAGGCTGGCTCTTAATCCAGCAGCAGCAGCAGCTCCTCGCTGCCTGCTCCGTGCTCATGCCCAACACTGTGACTGCTCCTGTGTTACTGTTTGTTTCAGTTCCTCACCTCCACTTTGACCTTCAGCTCTAGTTTCTGACTGCTGACTCTGGTTCCACCCTTAGTCCCTAGTTCCGATGCTTGGTTTCCCGCACCTACTGTGGCCATAAGGCTGGGCCACCCTGTCACCTGACCAAGTGTGAGGAGCTACAGCTGGGGTTCTTAGTTTTCCATGCCAATGGAAAAAAATGAACTCGTTTCAGGGAGGCTTCCAAGTTACCAAAAACGTCATGAAATATTAGTTGCTTCCTTTTTGCTTCCTTTTTAAAGGATCAGATCTGCTGCCAAAAACTGAACAGCTGACATCCTTCTCTAGACCTCTTGTTAACAATAGTGTATCTAAATTAGTGCTGAACATTTTAACTGTAAGCACAGCCAAAGACAAACTGTGCTCGACACTGCTTTAAAACCATGTTCGATGCTGGTTTTGTAGTGTTCTGAATAAGGTACGGAGAGCTTATATTTAACAACAAAAATGATTATAAATTAAACATGGCATGACACAGCAATGAGAGTCTGCTGTAAGCTTCAGCCAGTCAGTCTGTTCTGTTCTCTGCAGTCCAGAACCCTTCCTTCCAATATTGGATATGAGCAGGAACTGGCTATTTAATTCCATGGGAAAGGTCACATTGCTAAAAAAAAATTATTTTGAATTGGAACAAGAAGTTGGAAATAAAAATTTCTGCACAGAACAGCTTTTTTTTTTTTTTTTTTTTTTAATTCTGGGAAGGGAGAAAACCAGCCAGGGAGTTCGCCACCCAGACAACCCATTAAAGGGGGATGCTGGGAATTGAGCAGCCTGCTAGACGCCTGGCCAGCTGGCAGGCAGGCTATCAAGGAACCAGGCAGGGCAAGCTAGTCAGTCAGTTTGCCTGAGTGATTTTGTTGCTAGTTTCAGTGGAATCAACACATTCCAGTGGGATTTTGTTGAAATAGCATTTTCCAAAGGAAAACTATTTGTCAGAAAATGTGTTGACCCGCTCTAGCCAAAGTAGAGGCTGAACTTTGGTCTCTGCAGTCATTCTCTGTAGGTTTAGCTGCCCTAGTGTAAACAAAACTAAAGAGGACAAACTGTCTTCATTTTGCTCACTGAGAATGTGAGCGAGGTGAGCTGGATTTGGTTCAAGATGTATTTAAGTTCCCCAGCTATGTTTAAAAGAGCAGCATAAATTATTGTTCAAATGTTGGTTAATTTGGGCTCCTGACAGCTCTGTGTTCTTGGATCAGTTCTGAGATACATTCTGTGGCCTTCCTTGTCACTTTACAAAATTGTGTGTTAATGATTATTCTGAGGGCAGCTGCTACAAAAAACAAGACAATATACAATTCAAACTACTACCTGTGTGAATTGCACAAGTTTGTCTAGTATCAGCCTTAGTGAGAGTTGGACTGGACACAAAGTACAAACCTGGTACAAATTCTACTCTGCACAAGTCTACTGAAGTCAATGGAATTGCAAGTTATAGCAAAGCAAAATTTGGCCCACTATTTCTAGACAGATGTCATTTAGTGTGTTCCTTTGGCACAGTTATTCTCATGTCAGTGATTCAGTGAATATCACTTCCCTGTTTAACTGTGTAGATGGTTTGTTGTTGCAATATGTTTCTTTAGCTGTGGTAATCTTATTGCACAATGCTGTGTTTTCCCAGATAATTTCACAGAGAATTGTTGCCAAAGTAAACTAAGAAGAAAGCTGGACTTTGCCACCTGTCTTCTTTTCTCCTTTATCCTTCAGAAACTTGCTCTGTTTTCCATTTACCACTGAGCTTCAGCAATGATCATGTTCCAGCCTTACATATATGCTACGGTTTTTATACTCTCAATCCTTCAGACCTTTGCCTTGGACAGCTACATTGCAGCTGTGTATGAGCACGCTGTTATATTGCCAGAAGTCACTGGGAGTCCTGTTTCATCTGAGGATGCTTTGACACTAATGAACAAAAATATGGATGTTTTGGAAGGGGCCATCAAAGCAGCGTCCCAACAGGTATTGACTCTTGATTTTCTTAGTTATTTGTTTTGTTCCTGGTGGCAAGTGCTTAATTTAGCTGTTGTTTCAGGGTGCACACATCATTGTGACTCCTGAAGATGGCATTTACGGCTGGGTCTTCAAAAGAGACACCATTTTCCCCTATCTTGAAGACATCCCAGATCCACAGGTGAACTGGATTCCATGCACTGACCCTGAAAGGTATGCCTTATGCAGTGTCTTCCAAATAGCTTTAAAATATTGTGTTAATGGTCTGAAGAGGAGTGGATTAATGAGAAATGCAAAAGACTTGAGGTCTTTTAAATTTGACTCCAACATTATTGTACACAACAGTTAAATAACCTAATGTCTAAAATGTCCTGACTAACTGAACAGGCAATTCAGCTAATGATAAGCACTTTATCAACCAGGCAGTCAGAGGCACCATCTTTCTGAGTTGCCCGAGGTGCTCGACCCCCACTCCGCCCCAGGCCCCACCCCCACTCCACCCCTTTCCCTAGCCCCCCACTCCGCCTCTTCCTTCCCCGCTCCACCATCACCCCACCAATTCCTGCCCTATTCTGCCCCTCCCCTGAGTGCACCCTGCCCTCGTCCTCTCCCTCCCCCAGTGTTTCCTCCATGCCGCTGAACAGCTGATCGCTGGCGGGGAGTGGGAAGCAGCTGATTGGTGGGGCCTGCCAGCTGGCAAGAGGTGCTGAGGGAGGAGCTGATCATGGAGGGCTTCACCCACCATTTTTTTTCTATGGAACACCCACAGAGTCAGCACCTATGCAGGTAGTTATCAAGATGAACTCCTTAGTTGAGCAGCAATGCACAACTCTGGGTGAAAGGTTATGAGATAACAACATTATTATGTTTGGAGAAGATTCTGCTGCTAGAATTTGCCAATTCCCATTCTAATCTCCTTTTTGTATATTTTTCCAAACACAATTTATATGTGAGTTTATCTGAGATTGCCACATGATGGAGATGCGGTGTGGGGAGTAGCTGGATGGGAGATGTCTAAAGAACATCAGAGTGCTGCAGGAAGTTGAGTTGATAGCTTTATTATTACTTATAGCACCTAGAGGCACCAATCAGATTAGGGCCCCTAGTAAGAGCTTGTCCCTGCCCCAAACAGGTTTTTCACCCTAAGTTAAGACAAGGCACAAGTGTGTAACAGGCTGAGGGATTGGAGGAGGGGAAGGATAACTGTAATTGTGATGGGAACACAGGGCTGCATAGGCAAACTGCAGGTACAATTTTCAGGGTTTGTTTGTTTATAAAGGTATTCTTGGCACTTTACTCTGGTAGAAGAGGGTCTTGAAGAGGGATTTCAAAGAAGACAGGGTAGTGGCGTTACAAACTAGTTCAGCCAAGGTACTAGGCATTAGAGGCAGCATGGAAAAATGCTTGTAGGAGAAGTAGATAACCTGGGTTATCAAAATTGGCATTGTTGGTGGAACAGAAGAGGCAAAGGAATAACATAAGATACAAGTGCAGATAGGGAGCTTGGGGAGGAGGGAAGCTATGAAGAGCTTTAGAGGTATGTACAAAAGCTCGGCTTGAGCTCATGATCTAAAAGTAGCAGAGTAGCCGCAGTGGCATGGGCAGTGGCTCATACTAGCCATCCACGTACGTTGCCGGGGTCGGGTATGATTGTACCCCTGGCAGCTGATTGACATTACCAGTGAATGTCCTGTCTGTGTGGTGGGGGGGTATAGTATATTAAATACACCTTAGCTGGAGCTTTCATTGCTTCCAAGGTTTTGCATGGCTGGTATTGGGCTTAACTATCTTTAATTGGTTTTTAACTAATTTTTTTGTTTGTAGGAGCAGACAGTATGCCTTTTGGTATGTAAGCCATGCCTCTAAATGGATTAGAATATTTGTGAAAGGATTAACGTTTGTATTAGTTTACATAGGCTCTCACTTAAATCCAATTTGTAAAATATAGGCTCCTTATAGCACCGTATAGCCCTTGTGTATAATTTTACATGCATTTCTGTCCTCATTGCGTGAAAGACGAGACTTTTAAAGATGAGGGTTATATGGGATTCTGCCATCCCCTAGGCTCTGGAGTGACACCAAGTAATAGATCATCGTGTTCCCAGATATTGAACTCTCAAGTCTGTTGTCAGCCTGCTGAAGGGGCAAGGGTATGATATTTCAATCCTGCATGTGTCCCAAGATTCATGAGGAATTCTCAGAGCATTTGCACAGTTCTAGGGCATCTGTGCTGAGGATCAGCCTCTTCATGCTACTACTACAGCTCTCTCCTACTGGCCCTGCTGACACAGAGTAGCACATGAATCTGTATCTAGAATTTTGAATGTGTAATTGAACATTTCCATGAATTTCTAAAGGGAAAATGTTGTGTGTGTTTAACAATTTGCTAGTAAGTAGCACCACAGAAGTCTCTCTCCATTCTTTTTCATTTAAAGGGACAGATGAACCAATTTTAGTAGTTTGAGATGAAGTATATTTTGGACACACTTGAACTCTGCCCCATGAGCCATCATCTTGGCTATAGTTTTAATTGTTTTTTTTATAATGCATTATATTTATAGTGACAGGTAAAGTTTGCTGCTGATGTTTTGAAGATCATTGTAAAAACCAGCCTATGATCATACATGTGAAGAGAGACGCACTATCTGGGGGAGCCATGAAGAATAAATAAAGCCGGCCCTGTTCCTCCATTCCTTCCCATTAAACAAAAAGCACGTCAAGGAGAGGGATTCAAAATGCATTTCTTAGTGTTAAATATTTATACTGTAATACAAAGTTGAGAGAAATTTTTTCAACAAGTAGATTTTTCATTGAAAAATGCATTTTTTGGTACTCTGAAACTATTCACAAACTTGACAAATAGTTACAGCTAAGAAAAACAAATTTTTTTTTGATAAAGGCAAAATGCTTCATTCCTACTTTTCATTTCAAAATAAATTAAAATTTGGCCAATTTAAAGCGCACACACACACATACATGCATACACGATGAAAACACCCCAACATGTCTGAATCAAAATATAAAACTAAAAATTTTGAGTCCACTCAAAATGAATCAAAAACATAAAATATTTGAAAACTGGTTTGTTTTTTCAATTTGATGACAAATTTAGGAAAAAATTTATTTTGTTTCAAATTGACCTGAAAAATCCATGCTACATTCAGCTGTACAGTAATAGCCCCCATCTGTACAAATACCTAGGGAGATGCACACCATGTTCCACGCAGCTGACATTCTAAGGCCTCAATCCTGTTATAGGATTGTTGAGGGCAGACCCTTCCACCCCTGCAGAAGTCCACTGAGGTCAAGGAGCTGTCCTGAATTCTGATAGCAAACCTGCACAGCTTCAATTGCAGAATTAAAAAATAAGCAATATCTGTCGAAAGGCCTCCTAGTACTCAGCTGCTCCGTAACAGCTGCTGCTCTAAACGCCAGTGTTCCATTAAAATAACTTTGAAGTCTATTTTCTCATTTTTTTCAGCTTTGAATTTAGTTTTGATCCTGGTCTATTTTTTGTTTTGTGTATTTTCCTTTTGCCAAAAATGAACTAGATTTGCTCCGGCGGCAGTGCAGGAAAGGCTCAGCTGCATGGCAAGAAACAACTCTATCTATGTGGTTGCCAATATTGGAGACAAGAAGCCATGTAATTCCAGTGATCCCAAGTGCCCCAGCAATGGACACTACCAATACAATACTAATGTTGTCTTTGACTCAGAAGGGAAATTGGTGGCACGCTACCATAAGGTAAGAAATAACATGACACTGTTCTTTTCTGTCAGTCTGGGAGGGAAATCTCGCAAGGTGTCAACATTTTTAAATATCAGGGGGTAGCCATGTTAGTCTATATCCACAAAAACAACAAGGAGTCCGGTGGCACCTTAAAAACTAACAGATTTATTTGGGCATAAACTTTCGTGGGTAAAAAAACTTTACTTCATTTTTAAACTGCATTGGGAGGATTAGTTGAAATGGGATGGGGGCAGGAGAGTGCTGCTAGTCTGGAAGGTGTTAATGGCTGTCATCAACCAGTTCTTTGATTTACAAACAATTGCAAACGTGGTTAAAGCTGCTAGCTTTACTAACCCTATATCTCCCTTTACCCCCCTTTTGATTTTCCTGATTTTTAGCAAAATCAATAGGGTTCTGACCACTGATGCTTAGAACATCCCCTGAAATTTTGGAGTGGATCTAGTGTGGTGTTCAAAAGTTATCGCATAACAGAGAAATACCATTGAGTAGAATGTTAGATCAGGCTTCACTCAACCAGTTATTGGAATGGACTTGGAAACTTGTCCTGCATCACGGCCGCAGGGCTGGACCAAACCAGCTGACTCGGACTCGGGCTGTGAGGCCAAATATTGCAGACATTCAGATCAGGCTCAGAGATCCACCCCCTTGTGGGGTTTCAGGCCCAAACGTCTATGCTGCCATTTTTGTCCCACAGCCCAAACTCCGTGACCCCAAGCCAGCTGACCCAGCCTCTGAGACTTGGTGCCATGGGTTTTTTGTTGCAGTGTAGATGTACTTTTACATGTTCAATATGAAGGCTTTTAGATTTTTTTTTTTTTTAAATAATGCAGGTTGCCTTTAGCAGTTTTATAAAATGTTTCCAGGCTATTGCATTAGGTGCCTTTTAACAGTTTTTTCCCTATGGTTTGTTTTGTCAGTATAATCTCTTTATGTCAGAAACTCAGTTTGATTCCCCGAAGGAGCCAGAGATTGTCACTTTCAACACATCCTTTGGAAAGTTTGGCATTTTCACTTGCTTTGACATACTTTTTCATGACCCAGCTGTGACTCTGGTGAGCAAATTACATGTGGATACTGTGCTGTTTCCCACTGCTTGGATGAATGTCCTACCACATTTGACTGCTATTGAATTCCACTCTGCCTGGGCTATGGGGATGGGTGTCAATTTCCTTGCGGCTGATACACACAACACCAGCCTGGCTATGACAGGTAATTTGCTGTTTGGGGTAAGGTAAATTATCTTTGTAATACTGGATCTTTAGTCTCTATCTCTTCTTTGAGATTGTTTTATGCTGCACAATGTATTTCTTCTGAAGCCAAAAACCCCTGTGGTAGCCTTATTCCTAGCCTCAATATTCCTGATGCCAAATGAGGGCACAGCAAAACTCACTGTGTTTTTTTTTTTTTTTTTTCTTCTCTCCTTCCTAGCTTCTCAGGAACTTCCTTAGTTCTTTTTACTGACTTGCTATGCATGAACAAAATCTTGCAGCTTCTTTGCTTGGCTTCCCTGAACTATTAAATCTTGCTTTTTGCTGATAAACAGTCCTCTTCAATCTCCTTTCTCAATACATCACCCTCAAATGCTCTCTAGTTCAGCTAGTTCATACAAAGTTTTCAACAGCTAAAGAACAAGACTCATTCTGGATTACTATAAAATACAGTCGTAACACTGGGTAATAAATGAAAACCAGCATGCAAGATTCCATTTATACTAACCAAATGCAAGACTAGGTTTGTAGCACCATTCAGTAATGTTCAGACCCTTCAAACCAAGTTGTCAGGGCTGTCACAGGAGCACTGTTCTTCACCCACTTCTTTTAAAACAATGTGACTTTGTGTTTACTGAGAACTAAGCAGATGGAATATGATCTTTTAGCCAAGGGCCACGTTTACATTTTGAAACCTATTAGATCTCCTGCTTGCACGATTTCAGGGTTGGGTCACTGATCATATTCACATTGTCTGAAATAGAAGGGATGTCTCCCAGTCTCGCCCTCATCTGTGATATGAGGGCTTATCAATCTAGCAGATAAAGGTAACCAGATCCAATGGGTGGAAGTTGAAGCTTGACAAATTCAGGCTAGGAACGAGGACAATTTTTTAACCATGAGGGTGATTAACCATTGGAACAATTTACCAAGGATTCTGATGGATTCTCCATCACTGGAAATCTTTAAATCAAGATTGGATGATTTCAAGAAGATATGCTCTTCTTCATCCCCAGCTGATGGACTTGAAGCAGGAATTAAAGAATGGAAGTCCTAAGGCCTATGCTTTGAAGGACCTCAGACTAGATGGTGATAATAATAGTGCCTTCTGGTCTTAAATTCTATGAATGAATGAATATGGGATGCCTGTCATAGGATTCATCCCTTGCATAGAAACTCTTACATAGTGCTGACTGGAGTGTCATGCTGAGAACATCTGATATTTTGTCCCTCATGATCCATTCTGATTGGCAGAGGTGAAGAGCTTCAGGAAAGTATATAGGTGTGGCATGGAATCCAATACTCTAAGAAATGGTCCAGTTTCTCTCCTGGATTTGGCTTTATCTGGTCAGCCAGATTCCCCTAATGTGGAGTTCTCAACTGGGGTAAAGCCAGCATAGCTAGCTCCTATGCCATCCCCCCACCAGCCCTGGGGTAGGGCTGCAGGGTGAGTGCTTTGGGCTCTGGCTGTTCTAGGCTGGTGGTTGGCCCTTTGGGGTCTGTTGTCAGCTAGCATAGGTCAGAGCAGCCCTCAAGCTGCTTTGTTCTGCAGTGGGGTCAAGCTGAGCATAGAATCAGAGAGCCAGACAGCATTCCATGCTGCCATGCCCATCCCACTTCTGTTGTGCTGAGGAGATCTCAGCCACAGTGGAGAATCTGGCCCCCTCCCTCAATAAGAAAACCATGCACCCTAGGATGACCAGATGTCCCAATTTTATAGGGACAATCCCGATATTGGGGCTTTGTCTTGTATAGGCACCTATTAACCCTGTCCCAATTTTTCACACTTGCTATCTGGTCACCCTAATGCACCCTGTCCCTTCTCTAGGAATTGTAAGAAAAGACTTGAGTTCTTAAAGGTTTAATTTGGGAGGTTAATTTTTGGTAATGTTCTAAACATCATAATAGAACAAAACAGCATTGGGAAAAATGAAAAGGACAATATCATTCAAATAGCTAATCCTTTTGGACTGAAAATTCTGTCTGTCACTCACAGGGAGTGGTATCTATGCACCTGAAGGACCCAGGGCATATCATTACAATATGGAAACAGAGAACGGTCACCTCTTGGTTGCGGAACTGCATTCACAACCTCGTCTTTCTCCCACCTACCCTTCTACTGTTAACTGGAGCGCGTATGCCACAAGTGTCAAACGATTCTCACCAGATGACCGTAATTTCAGTGGAGTAATTTTCTTTGATAACTTCACCTTCACTGAACTCACTAAGCCTGAAGGAAATCATACAGTTTGCCAGAAAGATCTTTGCTGTCATTTGAGCTACAGGATGGTGGAGAAGCAAGAAGATGAAGTTTATGTGCTAGGTGCTTTTGATGGCCTTCATGTTGTTGAAGGAGAATACTATTTACAGGTAAAGCTTATTTTTGGGGACATGTGGAATACTTCATATATATGTTTATGAGACATCTTTGCATGGGAGATGCTTTTGGTTCCTGGGAGGAAAAAAGGGACAATGGTGTTTTCTCATGTTCCCCCTGCATAGCCCTTTGGTTGCTAGTGATGAGTTGATCCTGTAATTTCTAATGAGTCTGCTTGCCCTTCATGCCAAAAGTAGCAAGTCTTGGAATGGCCCTGGGTACAAACTCAGAGTTCATGTGACAAGAGGGAATTGATCTTGTATGGTAATAAATTATTCCACAATATAATGGATCTTTATATTCTCCACCCCTTTCTCTCTCTTCCCTCCCCCACCCCCCATTCACTTCACCATTTGCATTGTTCACTATGTTGTCTTAGAGACAGACTTCAGGATGGTAAGTAGCAGAAAGATGTCTTTGAGATGCTGTTAGAGACTTTGAAAATTAGAACGCAACAATCTTTTTCTGTCTCTTTCATCAGAGTTGATCTTTATCTGATGATTATTTTTAAAATATCAGTTGATTGCATTCAACTGTACAAGACATTTTACTCAGTTGAATTCACAAAGATTGAGTTTTTTCTTATTTGCCATGTCATGTCAATGAAGTATATGTAAAGCATAAAGTTTTATTGGAAATGTCCAAGGTTTTGCTCTGTTAACCAAACATTTGGGAAAGACTGTGATTGACCATTAAATGCTATCTTGCTGGAAATATTAATTTGTTTAGTCACATTACATAATACGGGCCGTCCTTTGTTTTTTGAGCAAATCTATTGCATTGGCTAATTACTGACAGGTCCTTTTTAGATTTACTTTAGTCTACCTATCACCAACCACTTTCCTTACCAGTTGTCACAGATGATAATCCCATTATGTGTCTCGATGTTTTAGCCTTTGATACATTTTCAAAAAATCACTTTGATGTTTGGTCCACTGATAAAATTATTTTAGTTCTTGCCGAATGTCCAGTGCTGTGGACCAAGTCTTTTATTTCTCCATAAAACAAGCTACAGCAGTTTATGCTGCCTCACGTTACCCTCTGATACACATCAACCCCAACCTGGAGGGATTGTCTCTGGGAATAAAAGGCTAAGTCAGTCTCTGTACCTATTCCAACCTTGGCATCTCTTCTGAGGTGCTGGCTTTATTATGTAGACACCTATGCACCAAGGATTGGATGGAGACATCTAAATTAACTTCTGATAGACCACCAGTCAGGCCACTAAGTGATTTTGTTGCTAATAATGTGTATAAGATTGCCTGAGCTTTCCATCAAAGAACTTGTCTTAGTTTTATTGGTAAAAAGTCAACTTTTCGATGGAGGAGTGGGAAGAACAAGTGGAAACTCTAGAGGTGGCTCTTAGGGAGAACATAAAAAAGGGTCCAGGCCAAAGGTGCTGACTTTTAGTTTTCCCTGGGGTGCTCCACCCTCCCTCTTCCCCAAGGTCCGGCCCCCACTCCACCCCTTTCCCCGAGGTCTGGCCCTCACTTTGCCTCTTCCTGCCCTTACTCTGCCTATTCCCACCTCTGCTCTGCCCCCTCCCCGGACCCTTCCCTGCCCACTGCTCTCCACCCTCCCCAAGCCCATCTCCCAGCCACCAAACAGCTGTGGCTGGTGGGTACAAAGCACCCACTATTTTTTTCCGTGGGTGCTCCAGCCCCGGAGCATCCATAGAGTCAGTGCCTAAGGTCTAGAAAACTGGAACAGTCTAGGGTGGAATAGGACAAGGAAGGGGGACAAAGTTTCAAGTAGGAGCAGAGGTTTCCAGTGGGTGGGTGGATCTGGAAAGGCTACAAGGCCAAACCCAGCTGGTAGAGAGAAACTGCTGCCTTTGTATGCAGTACTTGAGGGAGCGGAGAGCAGTATGGAGAGCCATACTGGGGAGAGGAGCTGGAGAGTTGGAAACTCTTTGATCCAAACAGTTGTTTCTGATGTACTAACTTAGTGCATCGTTGGCATAAGAATTGAGCTGAATTGGTACCATCTGGTCTTGAGGAAAATAAAGTCAAATTTTATCATTAGTAAAATGATTCTCCTAAATGTGTTCCTTTTTTCTTTCCCATAGATATGCACACTACTGAAGTGTAAAAGCACAGACTTGAAAACCTGTGGGGAGCCAGTGGCCACTGCTCACACCAGGTTTGAAGCATTCTCTCTCAGTGGCACATTTGGCACTAGTTACGTCTTCCCAGAAGTCTTGCTCAGTGAGGTTCAGCTGGCGCCTGGCGAATTTCAGGTAGGAGAATGTCTTTGAGCTGCTTCAAAGTAGCTTCTCAGGGGGCTCATAGGGGAAAGTAACAAAATATTGCAACAAAGTCAAAACAAAGCTAAGACAAACTTTTCAATAGTGGGGGGGGGAAGAGGGGACATGTATTGGGTGCCCTTTCGGTTTAGCAATTGACCTCAGAAAGCAATTTAGCTTTGTATGTTATGGTTCCAAGACTTTACTTAATTAAACTGTTTCTTCAAACTATTTAACATTTACCTTATAAATGCATGTCACTTGTGCACCATGGAATATTGCTGCTTTGTTAATGGTGTCATTTTATTATCCTCTTCTTCAACTAGGTATTAAGTGATGGACGTTTGATCAGTCAGAATGGTACATCTAAACCAGTTTTAACAGTGACGCTTTTTGGGAGGTGGTATGAGAAGGACCCACCATAACCACACTAGATATTGTTATTTCAGAATAACATCTGAAACATCATCCACCTAAACAATAACCGATGTGTTGTTTCCTGTTATAATTGTGCTTTGTTTAGTAAATATACAGCAGCCTATTTCATTATTATCGCATATTGAGAAATAAATCAACTGTGACTACTATTTTATGACTACTTATCTTTTATCACTGTTGAATAGCAGTTGCCTTTGTCTCACTGACTTCTGGAATTTGTTTTTTCTAGCATGCAAAAAACTGAGCATTATGAACCTGACGTTAACTGCATATCAAAATACTATTACATATTTTATAATTTTAGATAACTATGGGATTAATAAATAAAATAACTACAGGCCTGATCCTGCATAATAAATGCCAGATAGAAAGGCACACAAATGCAAGGAATAGAACCTACTCAGCATGCTGCCCAAGGATATGTGGCCTGTTCACTTCCTGTGTTTCCTATTATGAGTCCAACACTCGCCATGCTTACCACAGCCCCTTCCTTTTGCAGTTTCTCCATGACCTTCTGTGTGCCATACCCTCATGCTCTTTGGCACACTGGACTGTTGCACTATATTTAAGGCCCTTTGTTTTCAGTTTTAACTAGTTTTTATGGAAAAATCCCTGGGTTTTAAAAAAAAGCCATTTTTTTTTACCAATTTTAATGCAGATTTTGGAAGTGCCAGAACTCCCTGGACTCAGCTACCTTCTCCAGAAAGAGAGATGGGTGGGAGTCAGCTTGGTGACTCTGACTCATCCCCTGGGAATATAAGGGCAGAAGGTTTTAAAAGTTGTAAGTCTGGGTGTTAGAAGACCTTTCTCCAGACAACAAGGAAGACAGCACTCACGCTCCCTTCCCTTGAGGTGGCGAATATCAGGTTTAGTTAGCCCCTGCTGTGGGCATTGCGCTAGTCGCTCCTTTTTAGTGGGGCTGGAAGGGAATTTTTCCCTCACCACCATATTGGCTTAGGTGAAGTGGGGGTTTCAGGGAGGACCTATGATGGTGAGGAGGAATGGGAGTTAGGCCATACGTCGCAACTCATTTTGTAAGTGTGGGGCAGATGTCCAGTGCAGCTACTCCATAGGGAAGGCAGCCAGTGACTGGAAAAATGGCCTGGTAAAGGACTTAAAAAGGAGGTGCTCCTTAAAGGAATGGTGGGGGGGGGGAAGGAGAGGTTCAGGGCTCCTGTGACTGGTATGGCAGGGAGCCAACCAATGCCACCTTTCTTGTAGCCCACCTTAATCCTCCTACGAGGTGGGTGGATGGTAAGGTCCAAGCCACAGGTTGGCTGGGGGAGCTGGATGGAAAAAAAATAAAAGTGTGGGGGGGGGGACTGGTGGAAGCCCTGGGTAGTTATTTAAATGAACATGACACTGCCTACACTGTACACTTTTATCTGCCAGGTAATCCCAGACATCTAATAATAAAGCTGCCGCCTGATTAAATCCATATCAAGTGTTGCCTGTCCTTTCGGTACAGCTGGACAACAAATCATGCCAAACCAACCTAATTTCCTTCTTTGATGGGATACTGGCCTAGTGAGGGGTTGGGGAGGGGTGGGGAGGAGGGAAGCAGTAGACACATTGTATCTTGATTTTGATGCAGTCCCACATGACATTCTCATAAACAAACTAGAGAAATGTGGTCTAAATTAAATTACTATAAAGTGAGTGCACAACTGGTTGAAAGACTGTACTCAGAGTAGT
Organism: Trachemys scripta elegans; assembly: GCF_013100865.1. NCBI lineage: Eukaryota > Metazoa > Chordata > Testudines > Emydidae > Trachemys > Trachemys scripta. Next base: position 105,854,006 of record NC_048300.1, read on the forward strand.
TATTAAGGGTTTGCTATCAAACTATGGGGACGTATCCATTGGGGTCTAACACTATTTTCATTAATTACTTGGATAATGAAGTGGAGAACGTGTTTATAAAATGTGCACGTGACACCAAGCTGAGAAGGGTTGCAAGCACTTTGAAGGATAGGATTAAAATTTAAAAATGACCTTGACAAATTGGAGAATTTGTCTGAAATCAACAAAATGAAATTCATTAAAGACAGGTGTAAAGTGCTACACTTAGGAGAGAAAAAATCAAAGGCACAACTAAAAAAATGAGGAATAACGAGCTAGGTGGTAATACTGCTTTAAAGGAGCTGGGGGTTATAGCGGATCACAAACTGAATATCAGTTAAAAATGTGATGCAGTTGCAAAAAAGGAGTATTATTCTGATGAGTATTAAAATGAGTCGGTATATAAGGTATGGGAGGTAATTGTCCCACTCTGCGCTGCACTGGGGAGGGCTCAGATGGAGTATAGTGTCCAATTTTGAGTGTCAGACTTTAGGATAAATTGGAGACAGTCCAGAGGAGAGCAACCAAAATGATAAAAGGTTTAGAAAACCTGACCTATGCAAAGGTTAAAAAAACCTCAACCCATTTAGTCTTGAGAAAAGAAGGCTGAGGGGAGACCTGTGAACAGTCTTCAAATATGATGAAGGCTGTTATAAAAAGGATGTCAATCAATTGTTTTCCACATCTACTGAAAATAGGATAAGAAGTAATTGGTTTAATCTGCAGCAAGCTAGATTTAGGTTAGATATTAGGAGAAACTTTCTAACTATTAGGATAGTTAAGTTCTGGAATAGGTTTCCAAGGGAGGTTGTGGAATCCCCAGCACTGAAGGTTTTCAAGAACAGGATGGACAAACACCTGTCAGGGATGGTCTAGGTTTTATTGGTCCTACCTCAGTGCAAGGAGGAATTGATACGGTGACCAGATAGCAAGTGTGAAAAATTGGGACAGGATGTGTGTGTGTGTGTGTGGAGGGGCGGCGGTGATGGTGGTGGTAATAAGTGCCTATATAAGACAAAGCCCCAAATATTGGGACTGTCTTTATAAAATCGGGACATCTGGTCACCCTACAAATTGACCTGTTGATGTCCCTTCAAGCCCTGTGAATCTATTATTTCAACACTTAAATGTTAGAAAGGGAACGAAGTGGGGCGGCTTCAGGCAGGATTTGCCATGTTTTTTTTTTTTTCTCTCCCTTTTCCTTTTGTCATGAGTGGGTTTTATTCTTTAAACTATTATGGCTCAACAATGTTCAATGAAGAT